>NC_058085.1:176620613-177820613 GCF_014858855.1 Bufo gargarizans
CCCCCCAAACAACGCATATATATTGTTGAAAAACCCACAGTAGCATACTAATGTCTCTCTCTCGCTCTCTAGTCGAACCCCCGCCTATCTGATATTAATGACCTATCCTAGGATAGGTCATCTCAGTATCAACCCACTGCATAACCCCTTTAAAACATCTCACAGTTGGATCTAGTCATAAGCCTCAATATTCAGGTTAGTTACCTAAAACACATTCTAGAAAACAAATTACCCAAAGACAATAAGTTATGCTCATTCCAGATGAATAAGTCCCATCAGTTGACCTTGAACCACATTAATACTAAAGCCCAGCCATGTTGCTTTTAATTTCTGAGATCAACAAGAGCGTAGACCTGTAGAGCCTGTGAGTGGTGGAATATAATTGAAGTATGAATGAGTCCAGGCTTGAATGGGCATGTGCGGACAGTTCTTGCTCTTGTATTTAAGGGGAGGTTGAATCACTGCCTCCCAGCAGCACATGAATACAGCTATCTGCAGCTGCACAGATAAGCTCTTCACATCTTAGCTTCAGAGAAAGCTAAAAATAATTAAGATTTAGTAAATATAGTGAAGCCTGCAGATCCTGCCAATTATCTTGATTTAAGTATGAACTATATGCCAGCTCAAAAAGGCACCACCTGCCCACCTCAAGATGCTAACTGCACCAAGATACTAGAGTCTATGAGTACCTGGAACGATTCTGAATTTAGTTCTTACAAACTTGTTGAACTGCCACCAATAGTGACCACGGTAAGTTTTGTTTTACAAGTTGTGAATGATTATTTGAAAGTCATGTGTATAACTTATTTTTTTAGCACATGTCTTTTTTTTCATTATTTGTTTGGATTAACATTTTTTATTGTTTTATATAGAATTTTCAAAAGTACATAGGGATACATAATCAATGAATCCTGCACACATTAGCTAAAAGTAGAACAATCTATAACACTGAGATAGTTTTATTGTATAAATTATAATATATGAGAGAAATACCACTGCAGACTGTGTACATTGTCATAGAAATAATGTGAATTATTGCTCTGAAAGACTAAGGTTTCTTAGCTGTAAATGTGATTTTCCTTCTAGCTGAAAAGTGCAGATAGAAAGTGTGAATACCAGAATGTGTGCTAAGTGGTCAATGCTGCAAGTCAGAAGGGAGGGAGGATGTAGGTCAGTGATACACTGGAGCATTCCACACTGGCTTGTCATTTTACGATACATTATCAGTTTATAATGGGCCCTAAGTATTGCTAAGATTTGGGACTTTATTGGTGATGGTAGCACATCCTGCAAATCATAGAAGACCGCTTGCACAAGACTAATATGGTTTCTGTTTCTGTTGTTGACCTAATCCATATCCATTTTTTGAGTCTTAGTCAGTTTTTCACTGATCCGATAGACTTTAATGGGTGGCTCGGATCGGTAAAAATGGACATTGATAGTTATAAAAACAGATGCCATCAGAAAAAAAAATTGTCGTGTGCAAGGGGCTTAATACTGTATATCAGGGATCAGCAACCTTCGGCACTCCAGCTGCTGTGAAACTACAATTCCCATCATGCTCCATTAATTTCTATGTGAGTTGGGAGAAGAGCAGAGTAAGTATGCATGCTGGGAGTTGTAGTTTCACAACAGCAGGAATGCCAGATGTTGCCTGCCCTGCTGTACATACTAGTCACCAGAGCCCTTCATTTTTGTATAGTTAAAAGATAGAGGAGCAACACCTGGATATTGTTACTTTTACATTTTTAATGTGGTCATTATTCTTTTTAATGGTATTGTATGTTAGAACAATCCAGTCTAATGAGACAAACTGATCTGGTGGACATATTTTAAGAGGTACACTCACTTGTATTGAATTATGGATTACAAGTAAGTAGTTCTTAATGGGTTTTAGAGAAAATAACTAAAAAGTAGTAAGGCTTCCTTCAGACAGATTTTGGTGGCTTTTTTGACTTGTAAAAAGTCACCATGAATGTCAGGCATATTTTGCAATCATTTTTTGGGTGTTTTTTTTTTCTTTCATGTAGAGCTGCCTATAGGAAACACATGGAAAAGCCACACAAAGAACATGCTTTAAATTAAAAGAAAATAAAAAGCCAGTGACCCAAAAATTTGCTAAGGCCTATTGCACACGACCGTATGGCTTTTTCAGTGTTTTGCGGTCCATTTTTCATAGATCCGTTGTTCCGTTTTTTGTTTCCGTTGTGTTTCTGTTTCTGTTCTGTTTTTCCGTTCCGTTTTTCCGTATGGCATATACAGTATACAGTAATTACATAGATAAAATTGGGCTGGCCATAACATTTTCAATAGATAGTTCAGGAAAAAAACGGAACGGAAACGGAAGACATATGGATGCATTTCCATATGTGTTCCTTTTTTTTTGCGGATCCATTGACTTGAATGTAGCCACGGACCGTGATTTGCGGGCAATAATAGGACATGTTCTATGTTAAAACGGAACGGAAAAACGGAAATACGGAAACGGAATGCATACGGAGTACATTCCGTTTTTTTTTGCAGAACCATTGAAATGAATGGTCCGTATACGGAACGCAAAAAACGGCCAGTAAACGGGAAAAAAAAACGGCCGTGTGCAGGAGGCCTAAAAGTGAGGAAAATTCCACTAAACAAACAGTGTTGAACTGCAATGTTACTGCAATGTATTTTTGAAAAAGAAAAGCGCAGGTAAAAACAATATAATTTATCATGAGAAGATCAGTTTTGCTTGAGAGTGCTGTTTCATAAATTCATACCAAACATATGAAATGTTCCACCTAATTTAATAAATTTGGCACATCTTTAAATATATCTGGGGATTTTTTCTCTTTTTATTCCACTCCCCCTACACTAGTGAAAATTCTAAATTGTGGCGCATACCCGCTTGCCTAGCTAAACATGCCAGTTTTCCCACCACATTTTTCAAAAGTGGCAAAGACATTGTATAAAAGCAAAATCACAAATTTTAGTGCAAAAGCATAGTGCACCAAAATTTGCTTTTATTGTATTCAATAAAATAAATAATTTAATAGAATTGGTGTACAGCACTTCATAAATTCCACCATATGTGTGAACACCATGAGTGACGTTAGCTACAAGTTATAATAGAGATCATATAACAGGGTTATCACTGAATGGATGAGAAACCTAATCGGGTTTAAAGGAGGTATATAAAGGTCAGCTCAAATCCAATAGTCAATAATCATAATGAATGATATTAGAGAAATTGGTCAGGAATAAGAATAGGTTAAAAGATCAACCCATATGGTATAAAAATTATGTACCCAAGGAGACCAGTTTAGAATGAAGACCTAATTCATGGCATATAATTTTTTTAGCAGGAGTGTTGTATTGGGTGGATCACTTTCATTACCTGAATAGGAGTTGAACATTTCCAGGATTTAGCAGTTACCATAAACCTTTCTAACACAAAAGAAATTAGCGACAAAAAAGAATAATTAGTGGCTAATTGGAGGATTTCCACTGACTTTAGCTGTCATTCATATATTGACCATGCTCTTTCATCTAAATAATTATATTGATACTTTGATCCTTAGTTTTTTATGTGGTAATATGATGTGTATAGCCCTCTGCCAGCTGATTAGATGCCCCCATGGTGGTAAAAACTATAAGAGTGTGTGGATAGTAGCATAACTGCAGTTATATCATCTAATGGCCATACATTAGAAAGCAAATTATCTAAAATCACTTTTGAACCTTTTATGTTTTGGTTTATTTTATTTCTCTCACTTCTATATAAATGTAAGTTCTGTCTCATCTACATCCACTATAAACTTCCTTTTTAGGCATTTCAGGATAGAGGAAGAATGGATAAAGGCATATCCATTGGGCATGCTTGCCTATTTCTGTACTCAACAATCAAAAAACAACAACATAGGTTCATAAAGCTTCATTGACTTATATGTTGTGAGCATGCTCTGTGTTATGTGCAGTAAGCACTGTGCAGAGAGGGAAAGTGTCACAATGTAGGGGGAGGGGAGCTACATAGAATGACAACAGAAGGAAAATAACCAGAAACTAGGCCTCACCACCTATTAAACCCTAAACCTAGCCCTGACTCCTGTCAGTATGAATCTACCATGAAGGTGGGAATATTCACACACCTTAACCTAGTAACCCTGAATATCCCTAGGAATAGTGACAGGATCTGAGACCACTGGTTCCTTCCCAGATGAATGAACCAGCATCTCCCTGAGGCCTAGTGAACAACGAGCAAATGGGAACAACAAATACAAAGGGAAGTACACTTATCTTCAATAGAAAATGGATGAGCTGGAACTCAGATGAGGACCACACATCAGCTCTTTCAACTCCAGGCAGATAATATCAACCTCATGGTATGAAGTGTGAGTCCAAACTATATAGAGGAGCAATGACAACAAGCTACACCTGAGACAAGAGGTGTGGTCATTACCAACAACAACACTGCAACAAGTGAAAACAGATAGGCTGTCAGATAACCTAATGTGCAGCCAGTCTCTCAGATCTTCTAACCTCTGTCACAGGAGAGACCGTGAAAGGAAGCTAAGCAAAAACGCTTCTGTTACTGACACAGATCCGGTTGTATTATCTTTAACATAGCCAAGACGGATCCGTCATGAAAACCATTGAAAGTCAATGGGGGATGGTTACGTTTTCTATTGTGTCAGATTGTATCAGAGAAAACTTGCATTGGGGCTCGTGATGGATCCATTTTGCTCCACATCCCAGGACGGAAAGCAAACCGCAGTATGCTGCAGTTTGCTCTCTGGTATGAGAATGGAACGGAATGCATTTTGGAGCACTCCGTTCTGTTCAGTTACGTTTTGTCGCCATAAACAATGAATAGGGACAAAACGGAAGCGTTTTTTTACGGTATTAAGACCCTACAAAGGATCTCAATATCGGAAAATAGAAACACTAGTGCGAAAGTAGCGTTAACTTGAAACGTAAAAAAATAGGTCATTTTATAATCTTAGATTTTATGTAACCCTCCTGTGCACCATTAGCTTGGTTATGTAGGGTACGCAGTAGAAAATGCCATATCCATTATAGCAATTGTTGGTGAAAAATCTTGGTCATACTTCCAAACATAATGATTATCGGGAAGATTCCTTAACCCTTTCCTGATGCAGTGATTTTCAATTTTTGTGTTTTTGGGGCATTCCTGGAGCCCAATTTTTTTGGGGTTTTCAATGCACATAGCCGTATGAAGGCTTGTTTTTTGTGGGACAAGTTGTACTTTCTAATGCCACCATTAAATATTGCATACAATGTAGTGTGAAGCGATAAAAAAATTCCAAATGGGATGGAATTGGAAAAAACACAATTCCGCAACAGTTTTACGGGTTACATTTTTACGACGACATTCTTCAGGTCAGTGCAATTACTGCAATACCACATATGTGTCGTTTTTCATGCGTTTTAATACTGAAAAAAAAACTTTTGAAAAAATGAATTTTTCTTTTCATCACCATATTCTAACCCCAATAACTTTTTTATAGTTATGTCTACGGAGATGTGTGAGGGGTATTTTTTTGTGGGAGGATCTGTAGTTTAGGAAATTAGTTTATGGGGTATTGATGACTTTTTGATCACTTTTTATTAAATTTTTTGGGATGAAGTGATGAAAAAATGTTGAATTGCCCATTTGTTTTCCATTCTGTCATTCAACGAATGATATACATGTTTTTAATGTTTTAATAGAATGAGTGTTTTCGCATGCGGCAATACCCATGATGTTTATTTTTTGTATTGTTTAAGTATTTTTATTTTTGAATTTTTTTTAAACTTTATTTTTATTAGGTCCCTAAGTGAACCACAACATGCAATCATCAGATTGCAATTAGTATAGGGTAATGGAATTACCCTATTCAGAAATAGCTATATTACAGTTCAGTGCTGCCACCTGCTGGTCTGAACTGTGATATACAAGTAATGAGCCTGGAAACCTAATATAGGCTAAGGCCCCTTTCACACGGGCGAGTAGAATAGAAATGAATGGGGTTGCGTGAAAATCGCAAGCATCCGCAAGCAAGTGCGGATGCGGTGCGATTTTCACACACGGTTGCTAGGAGACGACCGGGATGGAGACCCGATCATTATTATTTTCCCTTATAACATGGTTATAAGGGAAAATAATAGCATTCTGAATACAGAATGCATAGTAAAATAGCGCTGGAGGGGTTAAAAAAAATAATAATAATAATTTACCTCACCTTAGTCCCCTTGATCGCGAAGCCGGCATCTCCTTCTGTCTTCATCTTAGCTGTGTGGAGGAACAGGACCTGTGGTGACGTCACTCCGCTCATCACATGATCCATCACCATGGTAAAAGATCATGTGATGGATCATGTGATGACCGGAGTGACGTCACCACAGGTCCTGTTCCTCCACACAGCTAAGATGAAGACAGAAGGAGATGCCGGCTTGGCGATCAAGTGGACTAAGGTGAGGTAAATTCTTTTTTATTTTGTTTTAACCCCTCCAGCGCTATTTTACTATACATTCTGTATTCAGAATGCTATTATTTTCCCTTATAACCATGTTATAAGGGAAAATAATACAATCTACAGAACACCGATTGCAAGCCCGAACTTCTGTGAGGAAGTTCAGGATTGGGTACCAAACATGCGCAATTTTTCTCGCGCGAGTGCAAAACGCATTACAATGTTTTGCACTCGCACAGAAAAATCGTATGTGTTCTCGCAACCCACCCGCACATTTTCCCGCAACGCCCGTGTGAAACCAGCCTAAGGCTCATTACTTTGAATGAATGCCTTCCCTGATCTGTGCCGAGGGGAGGCTTTCCAGCCCGAGAAGCTCTCGCTTCAGAGCTTCTGGCTTCTTAGATGCTGTGTTCACATTTGACCACAGCACCTGAGAGGTTAAATGTCCACGACTGGCATCATCACTGGTCGTGGACATTATCCATGAGTTTCTGCTGTATGAAATAGCAGGCACCCGCTAGCTATTAAAGACCTGACATCTGCCGTATATGTACAGCGGATGTTGTGAAGGGGTTAAAGCTGCCATACTGTGCAAACAAGTAGAAAAGTAATGAAAAATGTTCATAGTTATGTTGCCCTCATTAAGACTGTAAAGTACTGACCACAGTTTTCTACATATTTGTATGAATTGAAAAAAGTGGTGCTGGGGCTTAGTAAATATAGCATTTGGTCTGTAAAACCATATTTTCAGCTAGGCTTTAATGCCGAATAAGGGCTCAAAGCAAGATTTTCTTCAAACTTATAATTGGTTCCTCAGGGGAAAATTATTCTGACCAAGGCAGTCATAGCATAGAGGCAGATAATGTTTCCGTTTTGGGGCCCTTAGAGAGAGGGTCACCTCCTGTGCAAGGAGCTACCCACCAGAATAGTATTGTTTTGCAGTTCTTAGCACAGTTGGCAGCTGTGAGGTGCGGTCCCTTCCTGCTCTTGATTATCAGGGGTCCTAGAGGGCGGACTCCCACCGATCATAATGTTATGGCAAATCCTAGTATCACGCCTTAAGATTAGCACTTGGGATTACTCTTCTAATATATGATACAGCTGACAGAGTAAAGAACTGAACATTGTGTCACCATGTGTACACCAATTAGAGCTCAGACGGATCATTATGCTTTAATCAGTCAAACTATAGCTTCAAATAAAAATTGCTATTGTCACACACATGCTATAGTTTAGACATATTTAATTCAGTTTCTGGTTTTTGATGTGTTTCATTAACACGTAAAATACACAATGATATTGGAACTGACAGATACCATGAGGCAGGTCAGTGTAAAGTCTTCACTGCTGGAGCCAAAATGTAACAGTAAATCACAGGAAATCAAGTTAATGCAGAGTTCAAAGAGTTGTCAGCGGATGAACTGCCAGACTCCGAATTATGTTATCATATTATAGTCACCTGGAACGATACCAAGAAGCTGAAACCGCTGTTCTTTTACAACAGAAATGGAAGTGTCATATCTCAGCCTTCCTGCAGTTGCTGGGGGACCGACCAATGTGTTCTTCTTGACACTCACAGACCCTACTGGATAACGCCGCTCTCGTCATTGTACCCTCCA
Source organism: Bufo gargarizans (assembly GCF_014858855.1). NCBI lineage: Eukaryota > Metazoa > Chordata > Amphibia > Anura > Bufonidae > Bufo > Bufo gargarizans. The sequence goes on from NC_058085.1 coordinate 176,628,682, forward strand.
TAGCTGATTGTGGCTTCTAACATTAATATTACAGTGTAAAATGTAAAAGAAAATGATAAAATCATACTTGCCTCATACATTTGATCGTGAAGAGCTGGCCATCGCCATCTTGATTGAAGATGCAAAGCAAAATCTCACGAGGAACGTCACCACGCATGGGATTTCAATCAAGATGGCGGCGGATTGTTATTTGTGCTCAAATAGATGAGGTAAGTATGATTTTTTTGTATTTTTTACCGCCATTCAGTTAAAATCTATTTGTTACCATGAAGCACGAGGAAATTCGGATCCATTCAGAATGCATCAGTTTGCCTCCGATCAGTCTCCATTCTGCTCTGGAGACGGACACCAAAACACTGCCTGCAGCGTTTTGCTGTACGCTTGACGAAACTGAGCCAAACGGATCCGTCCTGGCACACAATGTAAGTCAATGGGGACGGATCCATTTTCACTGACACAATCTGGCACAATAGAAAATGGATCCGTCTCCCATTGACTTTAATTGGTTTCTTGACTGATCCGTCTTGGCTATGTTACAGATAATACAAACAGATCCGTTCATGACGGATGCATGCGGCTGTATTATTGTAACGGATGCGTTTTTGCAGATCCATGACGGATCCGCCCAAAACGTGAGTGTGAAAGTAGCCTAAGATCAACATCCATTGATTTAGTCAACAGTCTAATGAAGGCAGCCCAGCAGTGCCCGATGTCAGCTTTTTTGCTATTTCACACTTTAAAACAATGTGTGTGGGGTTGGCCAGAAGTTGACGGGCCACCATTTACCTGGTGGATTTATTATGTTTTGGATGCAGCAAATTTATTAAGGGGTGTGTGCCTCTTAATAAAAATGGCACATCGTATTCCAGAGCACATTGGTTTAAAACATGTGCATAAAGCCTCATGCACGCAACCGTTTTTCGGGTCCGCATCCGATCCGCAGTTTTTGCGGCTCGGGTGCGGACCCATTCACTTCAATGGGGCCGCAAAAGATGGATCATGTCATCCATAAACTGTATATGAAATCTACAACACAGTGTACTATTCCATACAGCTGAAAAAAAGCTATACTGACTTACACCAGACCAACACAGGGCAAAAAGACAGTTTTTGGCCTGTCGGTAAGTGAATGTGGTATATGGATATTTTTTATGAAAACTGTAAATGCTGCAGAATTATAACAATTATAACATGGGCAGGTCCGACAATTGGAACCACTGTGATCCAAATAACAAGGGGTTCCCTGAATGGAGCCGTAGTGCACATCTTGGCTTACCACTCCATTTGTATGGAATGTCAGTGAGTGGCGCGGTGGACCAACATACGTATTATTGCTTAATTCAGAGAGGGGACTTTTCAGGTGTGTCAATGCAGAACAGAATTTCTCATTTCTGAGAATATTTGGCTATGGGTAAAAAAGATAAAAGTGATCATGACCCATTTCCCTGTTCACATGTCCTTCATAAGTTTAATAAAGGTACCATGGTAAATGAGGTTTTCAGTGAAACAGAATGTGTGCTTTTTAGCCAATTAAAACGATTCTTGTGAAGTACCGTAGCTTAGATATGGAGTCCTACAGCAGACTAAAATCTGAGCTCCTCTATGTTCTCCCTTTTTAATTTTGTAAATTTGCTGATCTCATTTTCTTTAACTAGGGATAGTTACTATAATAAAGTCACATGCAAGTGAGATCAATGAACCTTTGTGAGCAAATAACATCCAATATACAGTATACAGTAGTTCACATGCACATGTCACAGGCAGCCATAGTGGAGGAGACTTCCCTCTAGGCAAAAACAGCATTTCCAGATTTTTCTTGGAACCAGCAGATCCTATTTTTCTTTCTCAAAGCTTTAACTACATTTGTGTTTCTTTCCAGAGAACTAAGATACCAAACAAGTATATGTTCCTAGACATGAACTATAACTGCACTGTACTCTAATGTCCTTCAAACATTTTCACGTGTTTTTGTAAAATAATACCCAGCAACATGTTTATTTTAAGTAAAGTCTTTAGAGAAAAGCAATCAGCTGGGACATTTTGTGAAAGTAAATGTTTTTATATCTATTCTTAGTTTGACATTTACTGATACAAATGAGGTCAGTGAAGACCTTCCCCAATTCCCCATTAACATACCTGATCGGTAAGAGAGGTGAACGTATCTTATGAAAACAAAGAAGTGAAAAATGCAAGCCTTGTTGAAGTCAGAAGACTGTTGACTTTACTTCTTCCAATAATTGTATGATCCATTGAGAAGAAGGGATGTGTCTCACTAGCTGTATATGTGCACCTCAATGATTTGGCAGAAATAAAGAAAAAAAGATTGATAAGCTATTAAGGACCCTCCTTGTCCTGTATAGATCACCATACAAATTAGATTATTGTCGGCAGACCTGTGCATTGAGAACCTGCCTCTTCCCCGGACAGATGATGCACTTGGGTACTTGGAATTTTTATACCTGATCCTTTTGTTCTCCCAGGAGATAGGTTGCCACCAGAGGTGTCTGGTGACAGCTTACTCCCCTACAATATGGTTGAATGGCATATGAATGTTTATGGTGGAGTCAGAAGAGATAGCCGTTGGCCAACAGTTATTGAAGGTGTATGGGTGCAGTATGACTTGTAATGACTGAAGAGACTAACCAGCCTTTATTTGAAGAAGCTTTTCCGTGTGATGGCTGAAAATAAAAGAGTTTGAGATGCTGATTTGCAATAAGACAGATCCTTTTAATAAAGAGCACCTATAAGATACTTACTGTATTGTGCTTCATGGCAGTCGTGGTCTCTCCTCTTTCCCTATACAATTACTTATTGCTGTAAATTGCGCTTTCCATGTGCATTCCACATCCTGTCAAGGTTTCTGTCACTTTTTAAAGTAAGAACTGTTGCCACATTTGCCCTTCTTAGAGATCTGCCTTATATAACATGTGGTGTACGCTACATTCAAGGACATGATCATGGGGATTGCTATGTCAAAACATAGACAAGGGAGGAAGTGTTGAAGAATGCTATTCTGCTATTAAATCAGTAAAGACTTTTATTTATCTTTTAAATAATTTTACTGTTTGAATATCATGTGCATATAGTATTATACAGACAACAAAAAAATAAAAATAAAATCAAATAATCATATAAAGAAGATTGAATCAGTGGTTATCTAATGAAAGCCATCACCCTGATTGCAGTGAACTGATCTCATTGCATTTAATGAGTCAAGACTTTTAATTTTTTCTGGGAATAAATCAGCTTATGAGATCAGGGATTTACTTTCAGTGTAAAAAGCGTTAAGGCGATCTAAAGTCTAAACAGTAATTTGTTTTGATTGGCAGTGATATTTTCCTGTAAGGAATATGTATAGATCTATACATGCTTTGATTAGTTTATGAGACAATCATCAGAATATAGTGAATACACTGACAGTTACAGGAAAGAAGATACATTGCTTTGTATGGCTCTTTCACTGAGGCCAGCATTATAAATTAGCAATGATACATCAGTCAACTACATGTGGAGGGTGAAGAATGGATCAATATTCCTGCATTTCATCCTCCATTGCTTTACATTCAGAAAATACCACTCCATAATAATTTCCCCCAATTGACAAAACACAGATTTTACTGGTTCTTTTATCTGATATTTAGATTTTTACTCCTTTTGTTTCACAACATACTGCAAGCTTCTAAACCTTGCGTTGTACTATTCTCTGAGATCTGCTCTGATATCTACTCAAATGAATATATTCCATAGATGCAGTGTGGCACCTGGAGGAAGAAACACCCTAGTTTGAATGGTTGGCCAAAAAACCTACAAGTTGAGCTACGGAGGGTTGCAAGCAAAACGTTTCCCCTCAGGTGGTTAGGGGTTTTATTGCTAGATCATATTTAAAGGGGTTTTATACTATTCCTATATTGTTGACTTATCCTTAAGATAGATCATCAATATCAGATCACTGGGGGTCTGACTCCATGAACCCCAGCCAATCAGCTGTATGAAGAGAACGCAGCGCTCGTGCAAGCACTGCTTTCTCTTCACTGTTTACCTGCCTGCTGTTGACATTGCAGCAGAAAAAGGATACAGTTAGATGCATGACCTGGTTAGTGTGGTTGAAAAAAGACATATGTTCTTCAACACGGAGGGATGTTCGAGGAACAGAGAAATGAGAGCTGTAGTCAACTAGTTTTAAATAAATAAAAAAATTGACTTTAACATTACATTGTTCTACATGTCTTAATCAGTATGAATAAATGGTCAATTAATCATTTTATATATTTAGACAACCCTTTATATTATTTGGTTCAAGGACTTATCCAAACCTGCTTCAACACTGGTGACTGTTCCTTTACTCGGTGAAGGTGCTCATAATATGCTGTTTTTGTATTCATTTTTATTATAAATTTAATATTTTTCCATTCTTTGTGTGAACTGTGAGTGAAATGCATACTTAATAAACAATCATTATTACTTAAAGTTCAACATTGTATAGTAGGAACATCAAGCTAACCAGGTGCATAAGTTTGACCTTCTGGGCCCAAGGCACAATCTGTTACAAACCCCAGCTATCACACATCATTTATAGTAGTGATCTCCTCCTACGGCGTTAGGTCCTTATGAGTCCTCTCAGGCTTCAGCTTCCCTTTGTGACTGTACCTCTGCAACTATTTATAGTTAGATCTCTGAAGCCAATCCCTTACATAAGATCTTGAAAATGAATGGTTAACAAAACTTGATAAAATCTAGATGAACACAGCCATTTAGTATACCAATGTTCCTAATTGTTCTTCTGTAGAGTGCATATAAAAATGGTTTGGTTTTGTCCCTGGGTTTTTCTTCTCCATCTGCATATGTCTTAGTGAGTACTATCTAACATGGATCCATTCATGTTAACTCAGACAAAGTTCAGACAATACCCCAATATGAATATGTTGTGTCTCTATTTGTGTTTGAGAAGTTTCTCAATAGGAATATGGTTCTGTCTGTAAACAGTAAATATTAGACAGAGTGCTCATTCATTGCAGTTATTCAGTGAAAATTTGCCTTGGGCTGAAAGGACTAAAGACGGGTTTACTCCGCATGATATAACAGCTGATTGTCAGGAAGGAAGTGTTCCTTCCCAACAGTTGGCAGGTCTTTCAGTGAGGAAGACCTCTGCATTTACATGCAGTGATCTTCTTCACAGTAAGAGGATGAGGGATCACTATTGATGATTGATGTAACTGCATGACTATTGATTGATGTTCATCGGGTGATCGGCAGCACATTTATATGGGCAGATTGTTGGGAATGAGCATTTACAGGAACATTCGTTCCCATAAATCTGCCCAAAAATCAGGCTTTGTAAATCTACCTTTTACACCAAGTCATGCTGATAATGACACAATGGTGCTAGTGAGTGATCAGACTGCAGGAAAATCCCAAAAGTCATTAAACATTGTCCAAAATAATAAGACTAATGAATATGTGATAGCAAAAATGGATAAATTTTTTTATTTCAAAGTTAGTTTACATTGGGTCTCCAATAGGACCAAAGCTTTGAATTACAGGTATGTAACAAATAATTAGGGGTAGGGAAACGGTGTGATTGATGTCCAGACTTAAAGAGTTGTATCACAAAATATATTCTACATTTGACAAACAAGCATAGAATAGACAGAGTTTTTCAATAATAAAATGTACCTGTACAGCGCCACCTGCTGTTTGTTATTTTCCTTATTTTTTGTCCGTCTCACTATGCTGGTCGAGTGTACTCAGTTTAAATATTCAACTGTCACTAGCCATTTGTTCTGTTAGAAGCTGTGGCTGTTACAGGGAAAGAGCTGCAGCAGAAAGGAGACCCCTTCTAGGCTGATCAGCTGTAGACAGTCTAGCAGAGCAATTGGAGCAGTGATTGTGGAGATCTCTAGACCCATGTGAGATACAGAACTGGTTCTAGCTTTGTTAGAAAGCTATTGACATGTACTATACAGTGTCTAATTTGCATTTTTCTATCAATTATTTCATAACTCCTTTAATGTGTTATATGCGATGTTAAGTTCTCCAGGTAGCAACATTAATATTAAATCAGACAAGGTATTTTCTATTAAAATGTTGCAATTAGATAATTGGCTAAAGCGTCAACTTTCAAGAATCCCAAATTATAAGGTGAGCCTTAGTTCATGAAAGCTCATTTTTCATGTAAGGTAAGCAGTCAGATTTTCCTGCTGGAATTTCACATTATAACTGTATAGTAGAATCTTTGGGCTGATTTACACCACCCTGCTCGGCGGGGGAAACACAGTCCATGTGTTGCCACATCTCTGACTGCTTCATAGTGTTTTATAGTGCAATCAGTTCTAGACATGAGAGAACCTGTTGAGGTTTGGTTCGGTTAAGGTTTGCTGAATTTTTCTAAAAGTTTGGTTTGGTCCCGAACCAAATTGGCTCTAATTGCCCTGGAAACTGGTATATAACACCCTCTCTTCTCCTAGGACTCAGATTTTTTACAAAAACATATCTCTTTTAGTTAAATTTCTATGAATTTTTGCTTTTTCTAGCCAGTCTCCCACCTCCCTGCATTCTTGAACGCAAGGGCAGCAATAGGAAATCATTGCATCATGGCATGTGTTTTCATATTCCAAAGCTTCCAAAAATTGTCCCTTATCAGGGGCAGACGGTGTTTATGGGATTAAAAAAATGGCTTGTTAGGGGGAACCAAGCCTCCAAAAATTATGCCTTTACGGGCAAGAATGCCTGCCCATATGACACGCACAAGTATTAATTGTCAGAAGAAAAAGTGGATCGTGCAGCTATCCACGTGTGTGCAGCGTGCATGTGGAAAGGGTACGGTAATAAGAGACATGTGACCGCAATAGTATTGTCAGCAGAAGCAGTATAGCACGGAACATACAAGGCAGTAGATCAGCTGTCTATGGGTGGTAGTAGAAGTAGTAATAGTAGTAGTTGTAGTAGTAGTAGTAGTGGCAGATGCATAGCGTTAGTGGTGGCAGTAGGAGATTAGCAGTGAGGAGCAGAAGCTATGGCGGCAGCAGCCATATTGTACATGTTGGCAGGCAGGCAGCAGCAGCCATATGGAACATGTAGCAAGGTAGCAGCAGTGGCATGAAAGTGGAAGAAGCATGACGTAGGCAGCGGTATGGAACATTTTGGTAGGTAGGCAGCAGCAGTGGCATGATAAAGGCAGTCAGAGCAGCAGCTGCATGAAAAATAATGGTAGGCAGGCCATAGCAGTGGCATGATGGCAGCAGTGGCATGATGAAAGTAGTAATCAGCAGCAGCAGCCTTCTGGAACGCAATGGTAGGCAAGAAACATTATGGTAATCAGGAAGGCAGGCAAAAAGCAACAGTGGCAAGATGGGGCACCGTTAGCAAGGTCAGCTGGAGGAGTATGAAAATCCTTCTGAATCCAGGCTTGGCTCATTTTGACAAAATTGATGTTTTTGACACTGACGGAGAACAACTTGGTCTGTTTGGGTGTCACCATGCCCCCTGCAGTGCTGAAAACCCTCTCCGTAATTACACTGGAGGCTAGGCAGGAAAGAAGAAAAAAAAGTGTGCTTTGCTAGTTCGGGTCACTGTTCCAGTCTGCCTGCCCAGAAATCCATAAGGTAAAAGTACTGTCACAGCTTCGGTGTTGTGCACGTGACACATTGCCTGGGGCAACACGTTGATGCCAGCTTGTATGTGCTTTTTCCCCCTTCTCATGGTTCCTCCCCTGTCTGGTGCTTAAGAGGTTAACTTCCTGGCTGGGAGTGGCCACTAGGGTTTTATCTCCTGTGGCTCCCTGGCTGGAGCTCTGCTCCAGTCCAGGGTGTTCCATCTGCCCAGTTCTTGAGGGCCACCTAGTGGGACATCGATGTCTCCAGCAATGTCTTCCTTATGTATCTTCCATGTTCCCCTACCTCACTTTGGTGTGGGTTTATGTTCAGGGGTGGTGTACGTCTTGTTGTTGTTTCATGTCTGGTATGAATTCAAGGCGTTTCCCTGTCTGTTTAACCTTCATAAGGGGGTCTCAAGGTTCCCTGGAGGGGGAATCAAAAGTCAAGTCAGTGAGCAGTTGCTGGAGTGCTGGTTCCTATGTGTGTCAGTACATACTGAGTCTGGTATGGTGTTCTTATGTCAGTACGTTTGCATGGGTTCCAGTTCACCTTGGTGTGGTCTTCTGTTGTGCCATCCAGCAGCTGTAGCAGGTAAGTTACTATGCATTCCAGGGTTCTTGGTTCAGTGGTTATCCCCGACACTGGATACTTACCTGCCATTCCACTTGGCTTTTATTTCTTTCCCGTATTTGCTGCTAGGTCAGTGGAGACTCCTGTGCTTCCAAGTCATAGAGGAACAGGTCGTCTCTCCCCTGCTCCTATGTGAGGGATTTTTAGAGCAATTCAGGGTTCTAGGTTTCCTGGGTATGAGCCGTCCTACCATCCAGGTCCGCTCATGTGGTGAGAAGTTAGGGTGTGGATTAGGGATGCTATAGGAGGTTACCAGCTCCCTTTATCCCGGCATTCTGGCTCATTTTCTATCCTGCCTACCAAACATTGTACGGTGGAGAGTTTCCCCCACTCCCCACTGTGACAGGTACAGGGTATGTGCCAGAGACTGGCCAGACTGTATGTAGGCCTGAACCTGGACGTTGAGGTGAGAGGTCTTGGCTTGCTGATTGGCCTCAGCCTGCTACGGCAAGTGAAAAAACTGCTCCATCATGTTAAGGAGACTGAAGAGACTGAACTGGCTGCTGCTGTTGCTGCTGCTGCGGCTTCTCCTTGTGTCTTTAGGTGTATGACTCTGTGCAGGGTGGAGAGGGACCTCCCTTTCAGACACACTGGCAGGAAGTGTCTGGTTGCTAAAAGCTGTGGAAAGCTGCATAAACAGTGTTTCCTGGTAATAACGTAATTTGTACTTCCTTTCGACAGGAGGAAAACATTCCCCATTTTGCTTTTGCTAGCAAGGGTCTAAAATCATGGCTATTCCATAATCAGACTGTTTGATGTCACTGATCTGCTTGTCACTGTGTAAGCAAGTAAGCATACAGCTCACCATTCTGGCCTACATGCCCGAGTATCCAGTTCTTTCTAACTCCACCTCCAACTGAGACGATTGGGTGTTTTGGATGGTGTCAACACCATTATCATCCACTTGCTCTCCAACTCCTCCTCCAGTGGCAGCACCTCATCCTTCTCCTCTGTGGAGGGCAGACAGCAAGATGAATTAGATGTTCTTCTTCATCTGTCGCCCCCTGCTTCATGAGTGTCAACGTCTGTTCTAAGATGCATGTCAGGGGGATGAGGGAAAACTGCAACATGAATGGCATGAGCTGCCACTGCCAGACCTAGAAACAACACATGCTCCTTGCTGAGGTGGTCTGGTGCATGACAAACTTGTTCACGGCTTTCCGCTGCTTGTACAGACGTTGTATCATGAGCAATGTTCAATTTCAGCAAGCAGTATAGCTGCAAACCATTCTGTTGCTGCAAGTTCATTAGAGTGTTTCTTGCCATGTGAGAATGGCTGAAAAGAGGGACAGTCTTCTGGACATTGCCAGCACCTTGCAAAAGCAAGTGTACTCTTTTAAAAGCAATGCAGAGAGCCTGTGCTATTTCCCCCAGGTTCAAGGTGGCCAGGATATTGTGTGTTGTGGCCATTGTCGTTGACGACCTAGCCCAGTAGGAATCAACTGGGTGACAGCCATCGGAATGTTTGCTGCATGATGTACTTGTCCAGGCCGATCAGCTCCTACACTGAATTGCAACAATTGACTTGACACTTGATAGGATGGAGGGGGAGTAGAAGTGATGGTATGCCCTGCTGCTGTCGGGGACAGGAGCATGGCAATGGAGAAGGTGGAGGAGGCAGATAAATGATTGGTCTTGGAGCCTGTTCAATGCTATCGTGGTGGGGTCAAAAGGACCTGGCCATGTTGTTCGGGTGCTGCCTTGCCACTGACACAAAAAACATTGACCCAGTGGGCCAGGAAAGACATGTACTGCTCCTGCCCATAACAGCTTCCCCATGTATCCACCGTGGAGTGCAGCTTGCTGCAGAGAGATAATCACAAGGTTCAACCCATGTTCTCTGCCATGTGCGAGTACAAGTCACTATTACAGTTGTACTGCAGTTGCTCGGACAGAGCTAGAGGCAACCAAGTTTGGCTTAGTTCTGGCACCTTTTTTTTCTAACACACCCACAGTGTCAGCGGCATCACCAGATCCCAAAGCAGACATGGTCCTGGCTGTTCTTTGGGCTGTAGGTTACCTCTGCTCTTTATTGCTGCCGCTGCTGTCGCCACTCTCCTCGTCTGATGTTGCCTCCTCCTTAGCACCCCTATCTGGCTCCCACGTCCTGTCCAATACACGATTGTCATTGGAGTCCTCACCCTCCCTGCTCCTTTCCCGATTACATGCTGTTCATTTGCCCCAATTTCCACTGTTGCTACCCCCACCATAAATACTGTGGCTATGGGTTCCACTATTATCACCACCAACACAGCTATGCATGGTCTCCTCAGCCTCCTCCTGAACCTCCTCCTCAGGGCAGTCCAGACGCTGACTGCTCTCACACAAGTTGTCAACAGGGAAACTCTCTTAACTCTCTGCTGTAGGGCGTGGTGGAGTTTTCTTGCCACTATGTTATGCAAGTGGGTGTGGGCCCACTGCGCCACTGACTGGGTATACGCTGGAGGGGCGTAACTAAGCCACTACCTGGTCTTCACTCGAGCCTCTGATGGTGAGGATAGGCTTGGGCCATTAGGGTAGTTGCCAGGGGCTACTCCAGAGCAGTCCGCGAGTCAGTGGCAGCTGACCAGGGGGTCAGAGTACTCAGTGCAAGCACCGAGGGGACTTGCGCAGCCAGAAGGTTCCAGGTCTGGACAGGCGGCAATCAATCAAATTCAGTAAGCGAAGAGATAAGAGGCAGGCGGTAAAAAAAGTCCATAAACGAGATACGAGGTCAGGGGCAGGTGGCAAACAGGCAAAGTTTATAAATGAAGTCCGAGGTCAGATGCCGGCAGCAAACGGGCAAAGTCCAAGAATTCAATAAGCAAGGTCCAGTACACAGTGAAGCAGACAAGAGAGACACCTTAGCACTTGGAGATAGACAAGCTAAAACCATGAGGTTGCTCAGGCATCTTCCTGTGGTAGGAAGTGCCTTTACATACCTGCTGCAATCCACCCATAGGCTGGTGAGGCAGAGGGCGTGTATGTGCTGCTTCATAGATGGAGAGAGACACACCTATGCAAGTTCAAACACCAGTACAAGTCTCCAGCAGGAAGGAAACACTGGCATGGAACACAGATACCATAGTTAAGCTACCTGCTGCCTGTGCTTGTCAGCATGGCGCATGGCGGCAGGGAAAGAAGGAGCCCAGCGCCCTTGCACGCGGTTAGGTGCAGCACACTTCCAGAAAAAGGAAGGCACCCCACTAGAAAGGAGCAGTGAAGACAGAAAGGACTCCACTGAACTTTCTCTGGGGCTGCAAGGAGGAGGAGCTGCAAGAATGCTATGACCCTGGCTCCACGGCATGGTGTCAGATTCTGCAGTCACCTCCACATTATCCTGCTGCGATTGAGAGGAGGAGTGAGCCATCCAATCCTCAATCTCATCCTCTTTCTCCTCAATGATAATGTTGTGCCTTTGAGCCTACTACTACTTCTGATCAGATAGCTGTTGCTGCAACTACCCACACTCTGGCTCTGAGTCTTTTGTTTAGAACCCACACAAAGTATGGAATGGTTTGCTAATCTGTTTTCTGTTTTAACTTAAAGACAAGAGGCACAATACAATGTCCTTCACTTTCCAAGAACGCACTGAAGATATTGCTACTGACAGTTGACTTTGTTAATAATGCAGTATTGGAACCCCTAGCAGATTTTGGCCTAATGTTTGCGTGTGTAAATATGCAGATTCAGAAAAAAGCTCTCTCTAGTGTAAAACACCTCTTGTCAACCTTCTATGTGATTATTTTCCCAAACCCCCCACCACACCAACACTACCCTTAGTATTGTAAGAAACACGGATGCTATTTTACAAAACTTAAACACAAAAAACTTTTTTTTAACAGTCTGGAGATACACCGACACAGATTTCGGCCTAGTATCTCAAATTATCACTCAGAGATGTAAACCGTCCATTACCCTTTGAATTGTAAGACACATGTATGCTATTTTCCCAAACTAAAAAGGTATTCTGCAGTTTTTCTTTCTGATGATCTATCCTCTGGATAGATCATCAGCATCTGATCTGCGGGGGGCCCGACTCCTGGGGTGCTGCCGATCAGCTACAGTCATGTGAAAAAATTAGGACACCCTTTGAAAGCATGTGGTTTTTTGTAACATTTTTAATAAAAGGTTATTTCATCTCCGTTTCAACAATACAGAGAGATTAAAGTAATCCAACTAAACAAAGAAAACTGAAGAAAAGTCTTTTCAAGATCTTCTGTAAATGTCATTCTACAAAAATGCCTATTCTAACTGAGGAAAAAGATAGGACACCCTCACATGTATTCCCTCTTAAATTGGCTCAGATCTCACACAGGTATATCACACCAGGTGCACATAATTAGTAGATCGTTACTCTGCATGTTGAATGAGGCTTGCCCTATTTAAACCTCAGACATTTAGTTTGGTGTGCTCCTGACTGTTGAAGTGAGAGTGAGCACCATGGTGAGAGCAAAAGAGCTGTCAGAGGACTTCAGAAAAAAGATTGTAGCAGCCTATGAGTCTGGGAAGGGATTTAAAAAGATCTCAAAAGATTTTGAAATCAGCCATTCCACTGTCCGGAAGATAGTCTACAAGTGGAGGGCTTTCAAAACAACTGCCAACATGCCCAGGACTGGTCGCCCCAGCAAGTTCACCCCAAGAGCAGACCGCAAGATGCTAAAAGAGGTCTCCAAAAACCCTAAAGTGTCATCTCGAGAACTACAGCAGGCTCTGGCTACTGTTGATGTAGAAGTACATGCCTCTACAATCAGAAAGAGACTGTACAAGTTTAACTTGCATGGGAGGTGTGCAAGGAGGAAACCTTAGCTTTCCAAGAGAAACATCGAGGCCAGACTGACATTTGCCAGAGATAAAGTTGACAAAGACCAGGACTTCTGGAATAATGTTCTTTGGACAGATGAGTCCAAAATTGAATTATTTGGACACAACAGCAGAGGACATGTTTGGCGTAAACCAAACACAGCATTCCAAGAAAAGAACCTCATACCAACTGTGAAGCATGGAGGTGGAAGTGTCATGGTTTGGGGCTGCTTTGCTGCAGCAGGACCTGGTCAGCTCACCATCATAGAATCCACGATGAATTCTACTGTGTATCAGAAGGTGCTTGAAGAACATGTGAGACCAAAATTAAAGCTGAAGCGGAACTGGACCATGCAACATGACAATGACCCAAAACATACTAGTAAATCAACCAAAGATTGGCTGAAAAAGAAGAAATGGAGAGTCCTGGAATGGCCAAGTCAAAGTCCAGATTTGAATCCCATTGAGATGCTGTGGGGTGACTTGAAAAGGGCTGTACGTGCAAGAAACCCCTCAAACATCTCACAGCTGAAAAGGTTCTGCATTGAGGAGTGGGGTAAAATTTCCTCAGACCGATGTCGAAGACTGGTAGATGGCTACAAGAACCGTCTCACTGCAGTTATTTCAGCCAAAGGAGGTAACACTCGCTATTAGGGGCAAGGGTGTCCTATCTTTTTCCTCAGTTAGAATAGGCATTTTTGTAGAATGACATTTACAGAAGATCTTGAAAAGACTTTTCTTCAGTTTTCTTTGTTTAGTCGGATTACTTTAATCTCTCTGTATTGTTGAAACGGAGATGAAATAACCTTTTATTAAAAATGTTACAAAAAACCACATGCTTTCAAAGGGTGTCCTAATTTTTTTCACATGACTGTATTTGAGAAGTAAACAGGGCTTAGCTGCGCCCAGGCAACTGATACTATTTGTGACATCACTGGGCCTGCAGTAAACAGAGAGAAGACCATGGTACTATTGAAGCACTATGGCCTTCTCAAACAACTGATTGCCGATCAGATACTGATAATCTATCCAGAGGATATATCATTAGAAAGAAAAACTGCAGAATACCTTTAGTTTGGGAAAATAGCATACATGTTACATAGCATACATGTTAACAAAAACATTTTTATTGTCTGGAGATTCAACAATAAGGATTTCGGACTAGTAGTTTATGTTTTCACTGAGATTTCAATTGCTATCTATCCTCTGGAATAATAAAATAATTATTTCTGTTAAAATGACAAAAATAAATAAAAGAAATGTCCTGTCCTGTGGCTGCTTTTCATATTCTGCAGCAGCTACAGCTGTGTAATAAGGCAGTAACTGCATCTAGAATACACTGCCAGACACACTAAGCCTCAGGTCATCACTTTTCACCCCCTGGCTGACAGCTTTCCCTGCCTTTCCCTATTTACACAATTCTTCTTCTTTCTATCCTTTCCCTTCAATGACCTTTGCACTAGAAAAAAAAGCTTAATTGTGACTGTACACTGTCCCTAAGATGATTTTCTGTCAGACATTGTATAGACCCATCTTGTCACGCTTCGGTGTGGGAGGGAAACACCACACCTGCGATAAAACTTCTCCTACCCTCACCTCGGACGTGTCCACTTCCACAATGAAAGGTTGTGAAACATCCGGCTGCACCAATGTAGGGGCAGAAGAGAAGCATTCCTTAATCGCAAAAAAAGCTTGCAACGCCAAATCAGGCCACACTGAGGCATCTGTCCCTTTCTTAGTCATGTTTGTTTAGGGTTTTACTATTGTCGAATAATTCTGAATACATTTTCGGTAATAGTTGGTGAACCGCCAAAACCGCATAAGAGCCTTCAGATTTTCGGGTCGATCCCAGTCCAATACTGCATTGACTTTCTCTGGATCCATTCGAAAACCCGAACATGACAGCAGGTAAGCCCAAAAACTGCACCTCGTGTACCGCAAAAACACACTTATCTAATTTTGCGTACGATTTATTGTCCTTTAGGATCTGTAACACATGATTAGACAAGGTGATGAAAAATGTCATTCACCAAATGCTGGAAAACCACAGGAGCATTGGTCAACCCGAAAGGCATGACCAGGTTCTCAAAGTGCCCCTCAGGAGTATTAAAAGCCGTCTTCCATTCATCCCCTTCCTTGATCCTAACCAGATTATATGCCCCCCTTAAGTCCAACTTGGAGAACACCTTGGCACCAATAATCTGGTTAAACAAATCGGGAATCAAAGGAAGAGGGTAAGGATCACAGACAGTAATCCGATTGAGTTCACAGAAATTCAGACCTCCGTCCTTTTTTTTAACAAAAATGAACCCTCCTGCCACTGGAGACTTGGAAGGTCTTATGTGTCCTTTACCCAAACTCTCGGTAATATACAGTTCTCACTCATGGCCCATATTTCAGGTTCAGAAAGGTTATTCAACCTAGATTTTGGCAATTTAGCTCCGGGAATAAGATTGATAGGACAATCAAATTCCCGATGCAGAGGTAAATCCTGGCAACCACTCTGAGAAAACACGTCGGCAAAATCAGATATAAAAGAGGATAATGTCTTATTGGTTAAAACAGAAAAATATGTATTCAGACAATAGTCACTGCAACAATCAGTGCAGGGAGACCCTCCAACACAAAATAAGAAATAAATTCTTGATGAAAGTCACCCACTCTTAATCTGATATCATGCACCACTTGAGATAAACACTTCTGAGCTAGATGTGCAGAATCAATAGCAAAAATGTTTTTTTTTTTATTCACTCGGTGACAACCCGTGCATACGGATGAACTGAGCATCAATCAGATTCACCCTGGCCCCGCTGTCGATAAACACCTCAATCCCCACAGTTTTTTACTCTAGCACCACCTTAGTAGCCAGGGGAAATGGGGTACTACCAGTAAAAGACAAATGCACAGTTTTTGACTCTCCTCTCACCCCTCCAAGAGTCGGATGGGAATTAAATGTCCCTCTTTTTTTGCCATTGAATGCATGGACATACACTGATAAAATGTCCCCTTTGTCCGCACAAAAAACACACTCCCTTCCTATTACCAGTATGCTTAAAAGTGGATCCATGTGTAGCTCCCCCTAATTGCATGAGTTTGTCCCCAGACATAAACCCAGGAATAGTTTCACCCAAAGTATCAGAGTAGGATGATACATCATGTGATAGTACGTCCTGAGAGTGGGGGCCCCTAGATCTCTCTCTCAGGCATCTATCCATGTGTATAGCCAGAGACATAGCAGCCTCCAGAGACACTGTGGTTTCATGAAAGGCCAAGGCATACTTCAGCAGATCTGATAACCCCTGAGAAAACTGGCTATGGAGGGCAGGATCATTCCATTCTGTATCCGTAGCCCACCTCCTAAACTCAGAGCAATAAATCTCAGTGGAACGATCACCCTGACAAAGGCTGTGCAGTTTGGTTTCGGCTAGGGAGGTCCGATCCGGATCATCATAGATAAGACCCAAACCTTCGAAAAAATGTATCTACCGACCAGAGAGAGACTGCGATCCGGTCGGCAGAGAAAAAGCCCATGACTGCGCATTCCCCTTAAGCAAGGAAATAACCACACCGATTCGCTGTTTCTCATCCCCAGATGAGTGTGGATGTAGCCTAAAATACAGTTTGCACGCCTCCCTAAACAAAATAAAATTATCACGTTCCCCAGAGAATCTGTCCGGGAGGGCAACTTTAGGTTCAAGACAGGCCTGGTAACCACCACCTCCACTAGGACCAGCAGCCTGCAGTCTCTGCATCTGCGAGATGGTCGTACGGAGGTCAGCTACCTCCAAAGACAGCCTTGCAGCTGACCTGCCAGTGCAGCAATAGGATCCATGGCTACACACAAACAAAAAAATAAAGGTTTTGGCGGTTTATATTGTCATGCTTTGGTGAGGGACGGAAACGCCACACCGAGCATAAGAGGGAAGGGGGAACAGGAAATAAGGCCTCAGAACTAAGGAAGAAAGATGGTCACCTCCTAGTAAAACTCTAACCAAAATCCTGACTGACTATCAGTATGAACAGACACCAGAGGAAGGTGTTTTCATACACAGGAATACCTAGAGTCCTATCTAGCCCTATAGGACCCTGGTACTAATGGCAGGGACGAGACTACCTGTTTCTCCAAAAGTAAGGACGGACATGAGTCTCCCTAATACAAACAATTGGGAAATGTAACACATAGAACCAAAACAAAATACAAAAGGGAAAGAAAGACTTAACGTCAAAGGAGCAATGGAAGCACCAGGAACTCTGCTGAGATCCACACACCAGCAATCCACAACTGAAACTGAAGCTATAAACCGCACAGCATTGTGGGATAAGCAACAATAAATAAGGAAGGTTAAATGACTACATAAGCAACACCTGAGGCAAGGAAGGTGACCATTACCAGAAACAACACAGACACCTATTGATCCACAATGAAAACCAGATCAAATCAAACCATGTGTTGCCAGTCTCACCAATCTCCTGCAACCTGTCGCGGGAACGTCCGTGACACATCTACACTCATTCAAACTTTGGGTTCGGCTGCCAGATTAAATTTCGAAAAGTTTGGAAAGAACTCGGTTTGGAAAGAACTGGTACGAACTGGTTCACCCATCTCTAGTCAGTTCCTATCCGATTGCACTGAGGGTATTTACCATGCATTTACACCTAACTTTTATTCTCATACCCTTATATTATAAATCTATAATCTAAAGCCCAAGAAAATTCTTAGTTGTATCTTTTGTAGGGAGGCTTGTTGTGGGCTCACACAAAGGGGAAAAAATGTGCACTGACCATCCATTTAAAGTATAATTAATATAGGAATAATGAAATCCCGAATAACCCATATAGTCATGTAGTTAAATAGGCTGTAAGGATGACATGGGAGCATTAGATTCAACATTTCTGAAACAATTATAGATAATTATAATTATTGATTAATTATAACTCTCAATGCCATTTGTCATAAGATTTCGGCTATTTATGTATACTATTATATATAATATTCACCATTACTATCTAGTGAGGTAGGGCATTCTATAGTTTGGCTAAGCTAACTGTGAAGAACCCTTTACTATATTGATTAATTAATCATTCTTATACAAGAAATGTCTCCTGGACTTTTGTAAGGTCCTTGGAGAGAATTAATTATGTGCCACCTCATATTCAAGCACAATGTGTGAATAACACCTTAACGGAATCTTTTTTCCAAGATGAACAAAACTCATTTTACTATTCACTCATAAGATAAATCTCTTGTCCTAACCACCTGCCTTTAGACCATCTCAAGCTCTCCTATACCCTTTCAAAACAGGTCGTACATGGGATTTATAGAAAGGTTACATTGGGTCTAATGGTTTTATCTCTTTCTTCATAAAACCTTATTTGCTTTTGCAGCTGCTGCTTGACATTGAGTACTGCTGCTTGTTACTTCTGAGCGAATTTGTGTTTGATTTAGCTGAATAGGCCAACAGATTTGATTTAGGTCAAAATCAATTCTAACTGAATCAAAATTGCTCCAATTGGCTTGAAAGTTTGTCTGTGACACTCTGAGGTCTCCTAGATTTCTTAATACATGTTTTCCTCTCTCTAAAACCGAATTACCAAAAATTCTGATCCGAAAACACCAAAAATCTTCACACAATTCAGGTGGAATCCGATTAATTTCTAATCGATTTGCTCATCTCTACTTGTGACGAGAGATGTCACTCAATAGTTAAAATAAAAAAGTAGCACTACAAAAAGTTGCAGTGTTGCTCAGGCCTTAGATGAGTGAGTTTACTAGCTAGAGATATGCGAATTTCTAAAAATTTGATTCTGGTCCGATTTGGCTGATTCTCTCTCCGTGATCAAACTTCCTTTTATTGGTATCTTGGGGAAGTCAGTTACAGATGTACTTTTAACCTTTTCATATTTGTTGTTTTTACTTCTAATTCTTTTTTTTAAGTTGAAAAATGAGCTGCTTAAAAAGTTTCTATTTTATGGAACTATGGACTGTTTCATGGCTCTGTTAGCTGCCTGTCACTAACGATTTATCCCCTTTTATTGCCTGCATCCTATGTCTGTATGATTTCATCAAATATTTAACAATGAAAATTCTAATTCATCATATTATTGATAAAATGTCCTGTTCTGGCTTTATTAGGAACCCCCTAGAGAAGTTATACATCATGCCTACCCTACAGCTGATGTCCCAGATCATGTACATTATACCATCGGAGCTGTAATCCTGGCAGTAGGGATAACAGGAACGCTGGGTAACCTCCTAGTCATCTATGCTTTCTGCAGGTATTACTAGATTTATTTGTGCTGTTTTTTCATCTTTTACTAAATCAATGTGAATTTTGTTTATGTCCTTTTGCAAGGCTTTCTTGGCTGCCTTTTATAAAAGCCGTTTCTCCCATAAATACTGTATACATATCTATACCCAATAAATATAGCTCAAACAAACATGAATGCCGTGCCCGACCAACTGCAATCCACCACACCAAATTACAATACACAGCATATAATAAATCCAACAAATGTTTTATTTAATACATATTAGAAACATACATAGATAAAAAGTAGCAGCGACATGTACACACAGGAAAGAAAAAGAACCACATAATAGGTCACATAACAAATATCCAGACTCCTTAATCAGTGAAAATCATGTCAACATCCATTGTGTAAGTATGAAGATCGAGTAAGATCACACCATATATCAAATAAGGAAGACTCCAAGTGGAGGTCAAGTGATTAATAGATGAAAATGAGTATCACATGCACATTATAAACCAGTCTAAAGTGCCAAGTGCCATAAATAACATATACACAGCAAGAAGGAGTACTGATTGTAATGAGTAATACCGACCAGAACGGTTCAAAACCCCGACGTGCGTTTCGTGTTTAGCTCCTTCAAGGGAACATATTTGTAAAGTGAAAGATGTAGGGAGGCTGAATGGAGCAAAGTTTTTTAAAGAGGTCCTGTCACTATACCTGACATATGTGTTGTTGTACATACTAGGATAACATTCTGCATTGTGCTGTCCCTGTGTTATCTCTACTAGAAATGTATGTATGAATACATTGTTTCCAAAAAAAGGTGTGTCCCTACGCCATATGACACTGTCCAATAAATGCTGGCAGTGTTTGCTACATAGGGACACCCCTCCCAGTTGTCAACTTATTTACACATTTCTAAGGGTACTTTCACACTAGCGTTAAAGTTTTCCGGTATTGATTTCCGTCCTAGGAGCTCAATACCAGAAAAAAATTGATCAGTTTTATCCTAATGCATTCTCAATGGAGAGCAATCTGTTCAGTATGCATCAGGATGTCTTCAGTTCAATCCCTCTTACCGTATTTGGCCAGAGAAAATACTGTAGAATGCTGCAGTATTTTCTTCGTCCAAAATTTCATAACATTATTTCAGCATTATTTTCCATTGAAATGCATTAATGCCGGATCTGGCACCAATTGTTCCGGCAAATCAGTTTTTCCGGATGACACCGGAGAGACGGTTTCGGTGTTTCAATGCATTTGTTAGACAGATCCGCATCCGGATCGGTCTACAAATGCTATCCGTTTGTGCACGGATTTCCGGATCCGGCAGGCAGTTCTGGCGACGAAATTGCCTGCCGGATCTTCACAACGCAAGTGTGAAAGTGAAAGTACCCTTAGAGGATTAACATAGGAACAGTACAACGCAGAGTTATGAGAATAGATGCTCCAGATATTTTTATTACATGAGGAATACAAGAATTAGGAAAGGTGGCGGGTTCTTTTAAAGCACATAAATCATATCAGACTTCTGCAACAATGTGTGATAATAAACCCTATTCAATATATACTAGCCTTGAATGCATTCAGGAATGAGCAGTCAGCTCAGATTGTCTCCTGACCTTGTCCCAATTGTGGATAATCTCTCAGTGAGAATGGAATCTAAACTCTATAGAAAGTTTACAATAAAGAGGAGCAAAATACAGTTGAAAATAATCTTTTAAAAGCATATAGTGGAAGGAATGCTGGAGTGTTATAAAGGCGATATACTAAATATCATTATAGGGATGGAAAATGAATAAACTGCCCATGATATATTTTTTATTAGGAGATTGTTTGTAAATGCTTGGTTGGGGGATTAATTCTTGTTTTAAAAATTATTTAAGTAAAGTTATTGGTTTAAACATAAAATAATCCTCAGTGAAAGTTTATATGCAGATCATCTGTACGTGTAAAAGGACCCTGAGCCTTGCGTTATTCTCTGCACAGACTGGTGGTCCTGGCAGAAAATTGCCCAAGTAAATACTCATTCAGATAAATGGATCAGCGTTTAGACTGAGTGCTGACAGTCTGGAGAGCACCTGGAAAGAAATATCGCTTATGTGAACGCAGCCTTGGGGTACCTGCACACGGTTTTCAAAATAGAAAATCCACCCTTTTTTGTTGTGTTACTTGCAAGTTTTGTTGCCGATTTGATGAGGATTTGCCACAGATCTCACCCCTTGCCAGGGGCGTTGCTTGGTAAAATAATTCAGGGCCTGGGCCCCTGCTATTTTGTCCCAGGCCCCGAATGTCCTGCCTGCCAGATATATACAACTGTA
The DNA here is from genome assembly GCF_014858855.1 of Bufo gargarizans. Classification (NCBI taxonomy): domain Eukaryota; kingdom Metazoa; phylum Chordata; class Amphibia; order Anura; family Bufonidae; genus Bufo; species Bufo gargarizans. Next base: position 176,650,259 of record NC_058085.1, read on the forward strand.
TTGGGCCTTACTGGCCAAGCGTTTTTCTTCCTTTTTTCATAGTCGCATTCCAAGAGCTATACCTTTTTTTATTTTTCAGTCTATATAGCTTTCTGAGGGCTTGTTTTTTGCGGGACAAGTTTTAGTTTTTAATGGCACCATTTTGGGGTACACATAACTTTCTTATTAACTTTTATTAACTCTTTCTAGGAGGGAGCTGGGAAAAACAGCAATGCTTCCACTGCGTTTCTATGTTATTAATTGCACAGCCTTCATTTTTTTGTATAAATAACATAAAATCTTTATTCACTGGGTTAGTACGATTACAGTGATACCAAATACATAAGGGTTATTTTTTACTACTTTTTTTGCAATAAAACACCTTTTTTTTTTAAGAAATAAAAAAATATTTTTTGCATTGCCGCTTCCCAAGACCCATAACTTTTTTATTTTTATTTCTCTGGAGTTGTATGAGGGCTTGATTTTTGCAGGATGACTTGAAATTTTCATTGGTATCATTTTGGAGTAAATTGCGCTTTTTGATCGCTTGATCTGTCATTTAAAAAAAAAAATTATGGCATTCACCGTAGGGGATAATTTACGTGATATTTGTGTATTCAGGGTCGTTACGGACGCTGCAATACTAAACATATAGGGGAGATTTTTTTTGCTATTTTTTTAATTGAAAAGTATTTTTTTTATAGAAAAAAAGCTTAAATTGATTTATTTATTGAATAAATGTGTTTTTCTTAACTTTTTTTTACAACTTAATAGTTCCACAAGGGGACTATAATAGACAGCTTTTTGATTGATTTTAAAATGCAATGCACTATCCCTACAGTGCATTGCAGTTTAACCGCCTCCGGACTGCCTAACGCAGATCTGCGGTCCGGAGGCGGCAGCTCTGCGCAGAGTGACGCATATACACGTCATCTCGCGAGAGCCGTGACTTCCTGTGAACGCGCGCACACAGGCGCGCGCGTTCACAGGAACGGAAGGTAAGAGACAGGATCTCCAGCCTGCCAGCGGCGATTGTTCGCTGGCAGGCTGGAGATGCGATTTTTTTAACCCCTAACAGGTATATTAGACACTGTTTTGATAACAGCGTCTAATATACCTGCTACCTGGTCCTCTGGTGGTCCCTTTTGTTTGGATCGACCACCAGAGGACACAGGTAGCTCAGTAAAGTAGCACCAAGCACCACTACACTACACTACACTACACCCCCCCTGTCACTTATTAACCCCTTATGAACCCCTGATCACCCCATATAGACTCCCTGATCACCCTCCTGTCATTGATCACCCCCCTGTCAGGCTCCGTTCAGACATCCGTATGATTTTTACGGATCCACAGATACATGGATCGGATCCGCAAAACACATACGGACGTCTGAATGGAGCCTTACAGGGGGGTGATCAATGACAGGCGGGTGATCACCCATATAGATTCCCTGATCACCCCCCTGTCATTGATCACCTCCCTGTCATTGATCACCCCCCTGTAAGGCTCCATTCAGACGTCCGTATGATTTTTACGGATCCACGGATACATGGATCGGATCCGCAAAACACATACGGACGTCTGAATGGAGCCTTACAGGGGGGTGATCAATGACAGGGGGGTGATCACCTCATATACACTCCCTGATCACCCCCTGTCATTGATCACCCCCCTGTAAGGCTCCATTCAGACGTCCGTATGATTTTTACAGATCCACGGATACATGGATTGGATCCGCAAAACACATACGGACGTCTGAATGGACCCTTACAGGGGGGTGATCAATGACAGGGGGGTGATCACCTCATATACACTCCCTGATCACCCCCTGTCATTGATCACCCCCCTGTCATTGATCACCCCCCCTGTCAGGCTCCGTTCAGACGTCCGTATGATTTTTACGGATCCACGGATACATGGATCGGATCTGCAAAACACAAACGGACGTCTGAATTGAGCCTTACAGGGGGGTGATCAATGACAGGGGGGTGATCACCCCATACAGACTCCCTGATCACCCCCTGTCATTGATCACCCCCCTGTAAGGCTCCATTCAGACGTCCGTATGATTTTTACAGATCCACGGATACATAGCGGAAAGGGAGACTTTGTGAGAAAATACTAAAAAAAATCAATTTCCGCTAACTTGTGCCAAAAAAAAAAAAATTCTATGAACTCGCCATGCCCCTCATTGAATGCCTTGGGGTGTCTTCTTTCCAAAATGGGGTCACATGTGGGGTATTTATACTGCCCTGGCATTTTAGGAGCCCGAAAGCGTGAGAAGAAGTCTGGGATCCAAATGTCTAAAAATGCCCTCCTAAAAGGAATTTGGGCCGCTTTGCGCATATAGGCTGCAAAAAAGTGTCACACATCTGGTATCGCCGTACTCAGGAGAAGTTGGGGAATGTGTTTTGGGGTGTCATTTTACATATACCCATGCTGGGTGAGATAAATATCTTGGTCAAATGCCAACTTTGTATAAAAAAATGGGAAAAGTTGTGTTTTGCCAAGATATTTCTCTCACCCAGCATGGGTATATGTAAAATGACACCCCAAAACACATTCCCCAACTTGTCCTGAGTACGGCGATACCAGATGTGTGACACTTTTTTGCCGCCTAGGTGAGCAAAGGGGCACACATTCCAAAGAGCACCTTTAGGATTTCACAGGTCATTTTTTACACATTTTGATTTCAAACTACTTACCACACATTAGGGCCCCTAGAATGCCAGGGCAGTATAACTACCCCACAAGTGACCACATTTTGGAAAGAAGACACCCCAAGTTATTCCGTGAGGGGCATGGCGAGTTCCTAGAATTTTTTATTTTTTGTCACAAGTTAGCGGAAAATGATGATTTTTTTTTTTCTTACAAAGTCTCATATTCCACTAACTTGTGACAAAAAATAAAAAATTCTAGGAACTCGCCATGCCCCTCACGGAATACCTTGGGGTGTCTTCTTTCCAAAATGGGGTCACTTGTGGGGTAGTTATACTGCCCTGGCAATTTAGGGGCCCATATGCGTGAGAAGTAGTTTGAAATCAAAATCTGTAAAAAATGGCCGGTGAAATCCTAAAGGTGCTCTCTGGAATGTGTGCCCCTTTGCCCACCTAGGCTGCAAAAAAGTGTCACACATCTGGTATCGCGTACTCAGGAGAAGTTGGGGAATGTGTTTTGGGGTGTCATTTTACATATACCCATGCTGGGTGAAAGAAATATCTTGGTAAAAGACAACATTTCCCATTTTTTTATACAAAGTTGGCATTTGACCAAGATATTTATCTCACCCAGCATGGGTATATGTAAAATGACACCCCAAAACACATTCCCCAACTTCTCCTGAGTACGGCGATACCAGATGTGTGACACTTTTTTGCAGCCTATGTGGGCAAAGGGACCCACATTCCAAAGTGCACCTTTCGGATTTCACCGGTCATTTTTTACAGATTTTGATTGCAAACTACTTCTCACACATATGGGCCCCTAAAATGCCAGGGCAGTATAACTACCCCACAAGTGACCCCATTTTGGAAAGAAGACACCTCAGGGTATTCCGTGAGGGGCATGGCGAGTTCCTAGACTTTTTTATTTTTTGTCACAAGTTTGTGGAATATGAGACTTTGTAAGAAAAAAATAAAATAAAAAATAAATCATCATTTTCCGCTAACTTGTGACAAAAAATAAAAAGTTCTATGAACTCACTATGCCCATCAGTGAATACCTTAGGGTGTCTACTGTCCGAAATGGGGTCATTTGTGGGGTGTTTCTACTGTCTGGGCATTGTAGAACCTGAGGAAACATGACAGGTGCTCAGAAAGTCAGAGCTGTTTCAAAAAGCGGAAATTCACATTTTTGTACCATAGTTTGTAAACGCTATAACTTTTACCTAAACCATTTTTTTTTTACCCAAACATTTTTTTTTATCAAAGACATGTAGAACAATAAATTTAGCAAAAAATTTATATATGGATGTCGTTTTTTTTGCAAAATTTTACAACTTAAAGCGAAAAATGTCATTTTTTGGCAAAAAAATCGTTAAATTTCGATTAATAACAAAAAAAGTAAAAATGTCAGCAGCAATGAAATACCACCAAATGAAAGCTCTATTAGTGAGAAGAAAAGGAGGTAAAATTCATTTGGGTGGTAAGTTGCATGACCGAGCAATAAACGGTGAAAATAGTGTAGTGCAGAAGTGTAAAAAGTGGCCTGGTCATTAAGGGGGTTTTAGCTAGCGGGGTTGAAGTGGTTAATGTCAGTGCTATTCTGACATTGACTAATCAAGGCTGGTCTGGGGCCTACACGAGACCCCAGCCAGCCTTCACACACATCGGCACCCCGCAATCGCATTTGCAGGGTGCCGATGGGAGACAGAGGGAGGGCGGTCACCATTGTCCATGGCATGTAAAGTGTTAAACAGCCCAGATCGGCACTCCTGTCGGTCCGGGCTGTTAGAGCAGGGCAGCGGCTCTCATGTGAGAGCCAGGTCCCTGCTCCCTGCTGAATGGGGGACAGCCTAAGGCCCCTTAGTATTATGGCCGTGGTTTTAGATCAGCTTTAAATATATGGAAATGGTCACTCTGCTCTCTCTCGCCTGAAAGCAGTAGAACTTCAACAAAGAAAACTATTCACTCTTGGGCAGAGCTGGTAAAATTTTAGGCCCCTTTCACACGGGCGAGTATTCCACGCGGATGCGATGCGTGAGTTGAACGCAATGCACCCGCAATGAATCCCGACCCATTCATTTCTATGGGGCTGTTCACATGAGCGGTGATTTTCACGCATCACTTGTGAGTTGCGTGAAAATCGCAGCATGCTCTATATTCTGTGTTTTTCACGTAACGCAGGCACCATAGAAATAAAAGGGGTTGCGTGAAGATCGCAAGCATCCGCAAGCAAGTGCGGATGCGGTGCGATTTTTACGCATGGTTGCTAGGAGACGATCGGGATGGAGACCCGATCATTATTATTTTCCCTTATAACATGGTTATAAAGGGAAAATAATAGCATTCTGAATACAGAATGCATAGTAAAATAGCACTGGAGGGGTTAAAAAATTATAATTTAACTCACCTTAATCCACTTGATCGCGCAGCCGGCATCTCCTTCTGTCTTCATCTTAGCTGTGTGCAGTAACAGGACCTGTGGTGACGTCACTCTGGTCATCACATGGTCCATCACATGATCCATCACCATGGTAAAAGATCATGTGAGGGATCATGTGATGACCGGAGTGACGTCACCACAGGTCCTGTTACTGCACACAGCTAAGATAAATACAGAAGGAGATGCCGTCTGCGCGATCAAGTGGATTAAGGTGAGTAAAATTTTTATTTTTTAACCCCTCCAGCACTATTTTACTATGCATTCTGTATTCAGAATGCTATTATTTTCCCTTATAACCATGTTATAAAGGAAAATAATACAATCTACAGAACACCGATCCCAAGCCCGAACTTGGGTACCAAACATGCGCGATTTTTCTCACGTGAGTGCAAAACGCATTACAATTTTTGCACTCGCGCAGAAATATCGTGCGTGTTCCCGCAACGCACCCGCACATTTTCCCGCAACGCCCGTAAGAAAACTAGCCTTAGGTCAGTCCAAAACGACTTTCAGTCCAAATATATTAAAATTTTAATTACACAGTCAGGTTTCTGCATGAGGTTTTGGATGCCAAAATCATGAGTAAATTTTAAAAAGAGAAGTAGAAGTCCTAGTAGAAGTCATATACTTGACTGTATTTTTGGTCCATGTCCGATCCACATTTTTTGCAGATCACACACAGTCTCATTTTTTTCAATGGGTCCGCAAAAAAAGTACATCCATGTGCTGTCCGCATCCGTACGGCTGAGCCACAATTAATAGAAAGTAACCTTTCTTGTACATTTTGCAGACAAGAATATGCTTTTTATATAGTGGGTCTTGCAAAAGTTGCAGGATGCACACAGACCAGCTCCATATTTTGCGGCCTAATTGGAAGTAGCTGGACTTGTTTCCCATTGTCTTTAAGATGAACATTGTGGTCCCACACAGCCTGCACCTCCAAATGCAATAGCTCTCCTTCTTTGTTCTAAAGTTTTTAAGATAGCAGAAACATACTGTAGTGCAGCACAGGCAGTGATTGAATTCCAGTAAAACTTATTTTATTATATTCACAAAGGGGAAACTCAAATTTGCACGTAACACATATAAAATTCCATGTGGCATGCCAAGTAGTCAGCCCAACCTTGGGTATCGCCTCTCTCCAGCGTCAATCCACAGCCTGTCCGTTTATGCTAAGGCCTCTTTCACACGGGCATTAAGTTTTGGCTCAGGATGCGTCCCAGGTGCATTGCGGCAAACCCGTACTAGTAGGTACGCAATTTCAGTCAGTTATGACTGCGATTGCGTTCCGTTGTTCAGTTTTTATCGCGCGGGTGCAATGCGTTTTGCACACGCGTGATAAAAAATTGAATGTGGTACCCACACCCAAGGTTTGGGTTCAAGGTTGTGTAGATGTAATTATTGTGTAGATGTAATTATTTTCCCTTATAACATGGTTATAAGGGAAAATAATAGCATTCTTAACCACTAAAGGACCGCCGCACGCAGGATTGCGTCCTGGCGGCGGCCCTGTTATTCCTCCTGGACACGCCGGCGCGTCCTCTCGCGAGACGCGAGATTCCCTGTGAACGCACGCACACAGGCGTGCACGTTCACAGGATCGGCAGGTAAACTAGTGCATCTACAGCCTGCCAGCGGCGATCATTCACTGGCAGGCTGTAGATGTGATTTTTTTAACCCCTAAAAGGTATATTGGACGCTGTTTTTATAACAGCGTCTAATATACCTGCTACCTGGTCCTCTGGTGGTCCCTTTTGCTTGGATCGACCACCAGAGGACACAGGCAGCTCTGTAAAGTAGCACCAAGCACCACTACACTACCCCCCCGTCACTTATTAACCCCTTATTAACCCCTGATCACCCCATATAGACTCCCTGATCACCCCCCTGTCATTGATCACCCCCCTGTAAGGCTCCATTGAGACGTCCGTATGTGTTTTGCGGATCCGTGGATCCACGGATCTGCGGATCCGCAAAACACATACGGATGTCTCAATGGAGCCTTACAGGGGGGGTGATCACCCCATATAGACTCCCTGATAACCCCCCTGTCAGGCTCCATTCAGACGTCCGTATGTGTTTTGCGGATCCGCAAAACACAGACACCGCGGATCCGCAAAACACGGACACCGGCAATGTGCTTTCCGCATTTTGCAGATCCGCACATTGCCAGAACTATATAGGAAATGCCTTTTCTTGTCCGCAATTGCGGACAAGAATAGGACATGCTCTATAGGCTCTACAAAAAACGCAGTGATCTTGTGACAAAAAATAAAATCTCACATGAACTCACCATACCCCTCATGGAATCCAAATGTGTAAAAAATTTTAGACATTTATATTCCAGACTTCTCCTCACGCTTTAGGGCCCCTAAAATGCCAGGGCAGTATAAATACCCCACAAATGACCCCATTTCGGAAAGAAGACACCCCAAGGTATTCGCTGAGGGGCATAGTGAGTCCATGAAAGATTGAATTTTTTGTCACAAGTTAGCGGAAAGGGAGACTTTGTGAGAAAAAAAAATAATACCCCATTTTGGAAAAAAGACACCCCAAGGTATTCCGAGAGGGGTATGGTTAGTTTATGTAAAAAAAAAATATTTTGTCACACGTTAGTGGAATATGAGACTTTGTAAAAAAAAATATATATATATATATATAGATAATTTTCCGCTAACTTGTGACAAAAAATAAAAACTTCCATGAACTCACTATGCCCATCAGCGAATACCTTAGGGTGTCTACTTTTCGAAATGGGGTCATTTGTGGGGTGTTTCTACTGTCTGGGCATTGTAGAACCTCAGGAAACATGACAGGTGCTCAGAAAGTCAGAGCTGCTTCAAAACGCGGAAATTCAAATTTTTGCACCATAGTTTGTAAACGCTATAACTTTTACCCAAACCAATAAATATACACTTATTAAATTTTTTTTATCAAAGACATGTAGAACAATAAATTTAGAGAAAAATTTATATAGAAATGTAGTTTTAATTGAAAAATTTTACAAAATGTTTTTTGGAAAAATGTGGGTTAATTTCAATTAATATAAAAAAAAGTTAAAATGTCAGCAGCAATGAAATACCACCAAATGAAAGCTCTATTAGTGAGAAGAAAAGGAGGCAAAATTCATTTGGGTGGTAAGTTGTATGACCGAGCAATAAACGGTGAAAGTAGTGTAGTGCAGAATTGTAAAAAGTGGTCTGGTCATTAAGGGGGTTTAAGCTAGGGGAGCTGAGCTTGTTAATACAGGAAAAATTAGTAAAATAGGGATGGAGGGGTTAAAAAAATAATAATAATTTAACTCACCTTAATCCACGCAGCCCTGCTTCTCTTCTGTCTTCATCTGTGAGGAAAAGGACCTGTGGTGACGTCACTGCGCTCATCACATGGTCTATCACATGATCCATCTCCATGTGGCCATACACATTAGATAAAATGAGATAAAAATAGGTGTATAGTTAAACAATTGCAAGAGGGATCATTTGGTGAACAGTCGTTTTACAGTTGAAGTCATACACATTTTACTCAATATTGGCCTTTAGATGAAACTTGCTATGTCCAATAAGACCAGGAGAAGAACAAAGAATTTTCGTGAATGAACAAATAATTGCTTTGGTTGAAATCGTCCATTTTGATGGACTATAGACTAGCATGTATGGCTACCTTAAGGAAGAAATAAGGGTCATATTCTAAGCTGTGCAGTATTTCCAAATAACAAAACTGCATTGCAGAACAATTCCAGTACAATTCCTGGAATTCAAAACTAAAGATTACAGTTGGTCTAATTTGTAATCTTCATATTTGGTAGTGAATGTTAATCTTAGCAGACACATAAAATGCTGCTGATCCTGAAGCTCAGCATACTCCAGCTCAAATCCTGCAAATCAATTAATAAGGTCAGCATTAATTTCCTCCTGGAGATAAAGCCTACTGAAGGCCAATATTCAGGCAGGATAATTAAAAACTGGTCATGTGCAGCAAGCACCCGAGGAGCCAGTGCAGAGGAGGAGAGTGGTAGTGGCTCCGATGAGAGGATGTTTCATGGTATACTCCCTCAAGCCGTTGCTCCCTGGGAATTGGTGCAGTGAAAAGGAGGTATAAGGAATTAGGCCAGAAGTAGAAGAATAAACGCCTCTCTTTACTAAGTGCAAAATAGGAGTAGTACATCCAGCACTAGTTGTATACAGTGTAATATCTCAGATGATGAGGTATGGTGGCTGTCAAAGTGACAGATGATTGCATCTCTGGTAGGCTATCTTGCTGATGTATTTGTCTTGAAATTATGGCTAAAAGCTGAAAGCTGGCACTTGTGGGTGTAGGAGTCCACTTTGTAATGCAGGCTTTTTTTCAGTTGGTCTGGCCTGGGTGTGATCGAGGTCATGGGTGTCTGAGCTGCAGTCCCTCATCTGCAGCAGGCTCTGGATAGCTGAGGTTGCTAATCACTCTCCTGAGCCATGGACCATGCCGTCTCCCTGAAGTAGTGTTCATCACAGATGAAGCTGGATCTCTGGTCCCTGATAGTGTACAGTGCAAACATTACATAGAAAAACATAACTTAACATTGCATTAAAAAATATATATATATTGCAGATACCCCCAGATTTGGGGTACTGCACATGTATCCTGGTTACTATATTATGACTAGATTATATATTTTTCATTTACAGAAGTCGGAGTCTTCGATCACCCGCCAATATTTTCATCATCAACCTCGCTATCACTGATTTCTGTATGTCTATCACTCAGGCACCAGTGTTCTTTGCTGCAAGTTTACATAAACGTTGGATATTTGGAGAGAAAGGTAATGGGGAAACTGGGTCTATGCAATCTGTACAGAATGTTTGAAGGTTAAAAGGTTAATCCAGAATGAGAAAACATGGTTCATTTATACCAGAAACAGTGCCCCACCTGTCCACAGGTTGTGTGTGTTATTAAGGCCCCATGCACACGGCCGTGTTTCACGGCCGTGTGCGGGCCGTGGAACCGCGGCCTGGATCCCTCCTGAGAGCAGGAGCGCACGGCGTCACTGGTTGCTATGACGCCATGCGCTCCCTGCTGCCGGCACAGTACAGTAATACACTGGTATAGTTCATACCAGTGTATTACTGTATTGCGGCGGCAGCAGGGAGCGCACGGCGTCATAGCAACCAGTGACGCCGTGCGCTCCTGCTCTCAGGAGGGATCCAGGCCGCGGTTCCACGGCCCGCAAATGGCCGTGAAACACGGCCGTGTGCATGGGGCCTAAAGCTGAGGCCCAATGGTGATTGGTGCTAATCTTCAATACAGCACACAGAACCTGTAGACAAACAGGTATGATGCCGTTTTGGGAACTACGGAGGTCATTTACAAAGACTGGGTTTTACTCTGGTCTTTGTTTTCCCCCTGCTCTGCCAGAGGATTCACCTTTTTTATGACTTGGCATTACAGCAGTAAAAACAACATCTGCTCTTGACTGGAGTATTTTTTTGTCAACATTTGTGTTTCCAGGTGTAAATGTTGGTTCTTGTTCAGGGTCATCAATTCTAAAATGGCATGACAGTGCTTCAGTTTACACATATGAAAGGAGGGAGCAGGAGTGGAAGCAATGCCCTGCCCTGTTTCTGTTGTGGATGGGAGGGAGTCTATTAAGATGGAGGAGGAGGGAGGATATAGATAAGAGCCTGGTGTGGAAACCAGACCAGCACAAACATTAAAGTGTCAATTGGACCAATGCTATTGTGCTGTGTCGCCACAGCCATGTAAAAAATGTATCCAGTGGGCCCTGAAAGACAAGTACTGTCCCTGGCCGTAACAGCTGCTCCACTTGTCCATGGTGGCATGCACCTTGCCACACTAAAACAATTCCTAGGGGCAACAGACCTTCTCCATCCCGTGAGACTACAAGGCACAGATGGTCTTTTTTTTTTTTTTATAATAGAAGGCGAGACAATTTTTGAGAAAAAAAGAATGGATAGCTGACCAGAAATACCAATGCCATAGAGTAGAATAAGATTTTAGTGAAGATATACTGTAGAACTGCACAGCATTTGGAGAATTAGATAATTTTAATGGACAGCTGGACAAAAGTACTAATCCCATAGAGCAAAATAAAAATAGGTGAAGGCGTGGTAATTCAAGACAAATACAACAACTAGGGGTCCATTCACACATCTGCAACTGTTTTGAGGTCCGCAAAACACAGACACCGGCCATGTGGGTTTCACAGTTTGCGGACCGCACATGACAGGCACTATGATAGAAATGCCTTTTATTGTCCGTGGCTGCGGACAAGAATAGGACATATTCTATATTTTTGTGGGGCCACAGAAGGGAAGTGCAGATGTGGACAAAATACGGTGTGCTGTCCACGTGTTTTGCCGCCCTATTGAAAATAAACGGGTCCACACCCGTTCCACAAAATTGCGGAACGGATGCAGACCCATTTTGTGGACCCTAAGTTGTACGGCAACAACTGCACCACCAACACACAACTGCACATAAACTAATGACTGGTCATTAATAGTTGCTTAATGGCCACATTCCGATATGGATGTCTCATAATGAAGTGGAGGACAAGGAGGAGGAGTCTGAGCAGGAGAGGACATTGTAGTGCCTTGGGATGCAGCCTGGCTGACACAGAAAATAATGGGTGAAGGAGGACAGTGTTGTTCCGAATGCTGGCTGGGCCTATTTTTCCACCGGAACTGGTGATGCTGCTTCATGTGCTGCAATTGAGCTCTGGTTTGTGTTTGAATGCCCATGGATTTTGTGTGGTGGCCAGATGGAAAAAAAAAACTGTCATATAGAAGATACTCCCACAGAGCTTGCAGCAGCCAAGCTTGGCCTAGTACTGGCACGTTTTGAGCCTGCATCAATGGTATCAGCTGCATCACCAGTTCCTGAGCTGGTCACAATACAACCAAATCTGGCACTGGTAGTATATCTGGAGGTTTTAGCCATATGTTGCCTTTGCTCTTTTTTGCCACCACAGCCACTACCCTTCTCCTCTAGTGTCACCTTCTCCTCAGCACCTTGATCCAGCTCCCAGGTCCTGTCTAACACAGAATCATAGTCCACACTCTCTCTGCCACTTTTGATAAGACTGTTTTAAAAAAAAAAAAAAGGAAAACAAGACAATATAAAGAAGAAAGTTGATGCACACCAGCTCCTAGATAATAATCTATGAAGAGAAGGTAAAGGCAACACATGTACTTGACTATCAAATAGTGAACAACTTTATTCCATAGTATTTAAATCCAGTAGATGCAATGGTTCAGATTTTTTCAAGCGATCTTCACCGCTTGATAATCAAGTATGTGTTTTGCCTTCTCTTCATGGACATTTTTCAGACTATGATATGCCAGCATGGGCACCTTGGCCCCCCTTCCGATTCCCTTGCCTATATTTGCCACTAATTCCACTGTAGCCATGGCTACCACTGCTCCTACCACCACCATCATGGCTACAGGTTCCATTACTACCACCACAACCACCATCACAGTTATGCATTGGGTCCTCCAACTATGCCTGAACATTCTCCTCATCGCAGTCCAAACGCTGATGCAGACAATTCTCACATGACTCATCAACAGGAAGACTATCTCGAGTATCTTCCATGGCATATGGGTTGTTGTTGCCTATGCTTAGGAAAAAATATGGTGCCCCACCAGGAGGGGTCAGTGAAGACAGATGTGATGCATTTGAAAGGCTTCTCTGGGGCCGCAAGGAGGAGGAACAGGAGGAATGCTGTGACCCATGGCTCAAAGGCACTGTTTCAGACTCAGTGGTGACATCAACATCTTTCTGCTGTGACTGAGAGGAGGAGTGAGCCATCCAGTCCACAATCTCATCCTCTTTGTCCTCAAATAATCTGCCACCTACCAGAAGCAAGGGGGAACTGTGGCCTGCTGCTACTATTACTGGTTGGACAGCTGGTGCAGACAGTGCTGTTACTGCTTTTTGCACCAGTACAACCACCCACATTCTGACTTTTGGATGATGAGGCACAGGTCTTTCCTTTTGCTTTAGGTACACTGATTATAAAACAGTGGCAACAATTTAACTGTTCTCTTGGGGAATTAACCTCTTCTACGAACACACTACACACTGATATGGACTTACTAAAATGTGTTTAATTCAACTGGTATATTGATGCACTAAATGCGCTGAATTAAACAGGTATATTGACTCACTATAATGTGCTGAATAAAACTGATATATTGAAGCACTAACATGAGCTGATTTAAACTGGTATATGTAAGATACCTGTCTCGCACTCCGGTGTGACTAAAAAGGGTCCTCGTGGAGCTGCGGGACAGGTTACGCGTGTCTCCATTGATACACCATCTCCGACCCCTTTGCGAACCAGCGTGGGGCTGCGTTTGCATGTGCACCAGAGGGGAAGACAGCATAGCTTTTGGGGACAGCTTGGCCGGGCTAGTAGCAGTACGCTGCGGCCAAGCTTGTCTCCAGTGCCTATTGCAGATTCCATTCCGGTGTCTATGTTCACGCGCTTGCGCACTCTCGCAGAGCCTGTCGTGCATCCGCATTTACGTTCGAAAACGGGTTTGCACAGGGATTATACGCTTTGCCGACCAGCGAAGGAAATAGCACCTGGCCGCAAGTTCAAAGCAGATTAGGGTGCCGGCATTGGTCTAATTGACTAATGACTGACCAAAGCCTTGTACACAGGTGTAGGGTATGATCATGACCTATGGGGAGTGGACACTGGGATTTGTTAGCAGGCACATTAAAGGTGCCCTCCCAGGTTGGTCAGTGCCCACTGTTATCCCTCCTTATCCAGGTGCAGGCAGGGCCGGACTGGGGATAAAAACCAGCCCTGGAAAAAGTTGCATACCAGCCCCACAGCATTGCGTCATTTACTTGTTTATAATAGGAGAAAGCATTCATTTTAAAACACATGTGTAAACACGAATATGAACTTTGCCCCACGATAGCTCTTTTGTAGAACCCCCATTGTTCATATGATAACAGTGTTTTCCCAACCAGGATGCCTCCAACTGTTGCAAAACTACAACTCTCAGCTTGCTCAGACAGTGTTTTACCATGCCCTTTGACCCGCCCTTTTTTTTGTTGGCCACCTATTTAATGATTGCTGCATGCAACATTTTACTTGACCAGCTATTTTAGATATTCTACGGCAGTCCTGTTACAATCCCCCCCCCCCCCAATGAGCCTGTTGACCAAATAATAAAAATATTTATAAAATATCACCCATATGCTACAAAGAAAATAAAAAATCTGCAATGTAAAATCGATAATAAAGATCAACTACATAAATAAACATATTTCACATAAAAACGTACAGTTACTTGGCTTGGCCCTTGGGGATCTCGGACACCACTTCAACACTTGGCCGGGGGCTCGGCGGAGCTGATGTGTTTTATCCTAATGAGAAAGATTTCATAATAAGCATTTGGAGAAGGGACAGAGGGATAGCAGAGCAGGGAGAGGCTGGTGCTGCTACTAGGGGGTCATACCATGGGGGAGTAATAAAGCCCACCATAATTCTCCCCCCCCCCAGTAGTAATACATCTCCTTATAATGTGCAAAACATACCCCTTTGTAATGCCCCTAGTTGAGCTAATGTTCCCATTATGTGCTAATATAAAATACCCCTTCTCAGTGCCCCCATAGATGACCCCATAGTGCTCCCCCTTCCCCATAGTACCCACCATAATGTGTCCCAGTATAAAATGCCCCTATATAGAGCCCCATATAAAATACCCCTTCTTTTTAGCCTAAGTAGATGCCCCTATAGTGCCACCCAATAATCTGCCAGTAATAAGTGCCCCAATAGATGCCCCCAATCATGTGCCAGTAAGATGTGCCCCATAGATGCCCCAATCATGTGCCAGTAATAAGAGCCCGCCCACCATCATGTGCCAGTAGCCAGAGTGCCCCCCATCATGTGCCAGTAGCCCCCCTTATTATGTGCCAGTAACTCCCCTTATGTGCCAGTAATCCCCCTTATGTGCCAGTAGCCGCCCCTTATGTGCCAGTAGCTGCCCCTTATGTGCCATAGGAAAAAATGCGTATAGCAGCACAACGAAAAATTAAAGTCATATAAAGTGCCAGCCGTGTTGGGAGCCAGTCAGAAGTTCCCCCTTGGATGCGTCATATAGAAGAAACCGCAGCACTCTCCTGTCTTCAATTCAGTGGAATTTATTTCACCAGCAAAAAAATGCGACATTTCGACCGTAAAGGTCTTTCTCAAGCAATGAGAAAGACCTTTACGGTCGAAATGTCGCATTTTTTTGCTGGTGAAATAAATTCCACTGAATTGAAGACAGGAGAGTGCTGCGGTTTCTTCTATATGATGCCCCTTATGTGCCAGTAGCCCCCCTTATCATGTGCCAGTAGCCCCCCTTATCATGTGCCAGTAGCCCCCCTTATCATGTGCCAGTAGCCCCCCTTATCATGTGCCAGTAGTTCCCCTTATCATGTGCCAGTAGTCCCCCTTATGTGCCAGTAGCCCCTCTTATGTGCCAATAGCCCCCTATGTTCCAGTAGCCCCCCTTATCATGTGCCAGTAGCCCCCATCATGTGCCAGTAGTCCCCCTTATGTGCCAGTACCCCCCTTATGTGCCAGTAGCCACCCCTTATGTGCCAGTAGCTGCCCCTTATTTGCCAGTAGCCCCCCTTATCATATGCTAGTAGCCCCCCCTTATCATGTGCCAGTAGTCCCCCATCATGTGCCAGTAGTCGTCCTTATGTGCCAGTAGCCCCCCCTTATCATGTGCCAGTAGTCCCCCTTATGTGCCAGTAGCCCCCTATTATGTGCCAGTAGTCCCCCTTACGTTCCATTAGTCCCCCTTACGTGCCAGTAGTCCCCCTTATGTGCCAGTAGCCACCCCTTATCATGTGCCAGTAGCCCCCTTATCATGTGCCAGTAGCCCCCATATCATGTGCCAGTAGCCCCCATATCATGTGCCAGTAGCCCCCATATCATGTGCCAGTAGCCCCACTTATCATGTGCCAGTAGTCCCTCTTATCATGTGCCAGTAGTCCCCCTTATGTGCCAGTAGCCCCTCTTATGTGCCAATAGCCCCCCTTATCATGTGCGAGTAGCCCCCCTTATCATGTGCCAGTAGCCCCCCATCATGTGCCAGTAGTCCCCCTTATGTGCCAGTACCCCCCCTTATGTGCCAGAGCACCCTTATCATGTGCCAGCCCAGTTGCCCCCCCTTATCATGTGCCAGCCCAGTAGTCCCCCTTATCATGTGCCAGCCCAGTAGTCCCCCCTTATCATGTGCCACTATTGTACCTATATAAAAAAAAAAAACACTTATACTTACCTCCAGCGATGCGATGCAGGCCTCTTCCGGCCTGTGTCCCTCGCTATACGGCTCAGTCGGCGCGATGACGTCATTGGGCCGTCTGCACCGGCCTCTGATAGGCTGCCAGCACTAGGCCGACAGCCTATCAGAGGAACAGGAGGGGACACACACCTCCCTCCCCTGCCGCAGCATAAACATCTGTATCGCTGTCCTCAGGACGGCGATACAGATCGATGACTATGGAGATGAGCGCTTCCACAATGGAAGCGCTCATCCCCTGCTGCTGTGCCGTGCCGCCGGCCGCCCCCACTTGTCACCAGGACCGCGGCCCTGCGGCACTCAGGCCTACTGGCCTAGGTCGATACTGCTAGTTACTGACTGAAGTTTGCTGGGACTCCGTCCGTTCCAGTGGGACCCAGGACCTGGGACTTTCCGTCACGCATCCGTTTACCTGGCAAGTTGCACAGAGACTTATACACGGATCGGGACTACTCCTGGCTTTCCTTTGTTTTTTGTTTACCTGATGTTTGCCCAGTGAAGTTTACCTGGACTTTGTTTATTTTGTTAATAAACCCCTTTGACTTCATCCTCACTGGTCTGTTTCGTTGGTGCCTTGCATTACAGTATATTGACATCTTTAAATGCACTGAATTAAAGGGGTTGCCCGAGTTATGAAAAAAATATATAGCACTGTAAATCTGATGGGCAGCAATATATAACTAAGCTATGCAAGTTTTAGGCAAAAAATATATATATATCTTCATTTCCCTGGTTCTCTTCTGGCCCTTTGTTTGCCTGCAATAACAACAATCTCTGCTCCTCCTCCTACTCTGCAAAGGGAGTGAATACAAGAGCTGCCCTGAGTGACATGTCTGCCTGCTGGGAGACTCAGCAGCATGTTGTATTTGTAGGACTATAAGTCCCAGCTGTACAATGACACTTCTGATACACACAGGATCTTCCCCCTACCTGTGCAATGCTCTACAGAACTCCTCTGTCAGCTCCTATGTTCAGCATTTGTCTACTCACTGCCTGCGGCTACTCAGTAAAGCCTTCAGCCCTGAGTCTGTGCAGCTGAAGGGGTTAATGTTTTTTTTCCCTCAAGAATCCAGGGAGAGAGCTATAAGCAACAGTTGGCAGTGCAGGGGGGCTTGGCCAGCACAATGATGTCTTGTGTACAGACACATATCTGCTCTCTCAGGCATGTGCACGAAACCTCAGTGAGATCTGAGAAAGGAGCAACTGGAAATAAAGTAAGTGAATTGTAAAGTCCTTACATTTGTCTGGTTAGGAACATACAAAGAACAAAAAAATGAGCGAAGCGGAATTTGGTCTGAAGTTTAGGAAACATTTGATTCTAAATGACTCAGAATCTCCTCACTCTTCGTGATAACGAATCAATTTTCCTAAAATGGCAGCTGCATTTGTTAGAAAGTGAAAGTAACTGTAGAGGAGCCAAGCCCAGGAACGCAAGATCACCCATAATGCCGTGCAGCCATCCAATCTACAGGTAGCCTTCCCCCTGTGATGTCACAGCTAGGCAGAGCTCAATAAAACCCTGATCCTGCACGGTCGCCGACATTTTCTTGTAAGCTGAGGATAGGGAGACACGTGACAAGACGCTCATGCACTAGGGGCAGTGTTGCTGCAAAACTGTTAACAGAGTGTAGGAATATATTGGAGAGGGAGAGTGCAGGGAGACTGCAGGGAGGTGGAGGTAGTGTATATGAGACTGCTGAACTACAGACTCTGCTACAATTTATCACCATGTACATAACGGTGCAGTGCACCAATATTCATAGTTAATCCATTCTGTTAGCTGTAGAGTTACTGTGAGTCAGTGTTAGAGGCCACTGTTACCAGCAAGTCTAATTTATTGCCATGTACATACGTGTACAGTGCATCAAGATTCATAGCTAATGTTTACTGTTAGCTGTAGAGTTTCTGTGCGTCAATATTACAGGCCACTGTTACAGGCAGGTCTAATTTATCGCTGGGTACATTAGTGTGTAGTGCACCAATATTCATAGATAATCGATTATGTTAGTTGTAGAGTTACTGTGTATCAGTATTACAGGCCACTGTTACCGGCAAGTCTAATTTATCACTGTGTACATAACTGTGCAGTGTACCAATATTTATCGCTAATCCCTTCTGTTAGCTGTAGAGTACTGTGCATCAGTATTATAGGTCACAATTACTGGCAGGTTTAATTTATCACCAAGTACATAATGGTGCAGTGCACCAAAATTCCTAGGTAATACATTCTGTTAGCGATACAGTTGTTATACAATATGGCCGACAGACAGTTGCCTAGGCCCTCCAAAGGAATGGACAGTGGAAAAAATTATGCTGAAGCCAGCACAAGTAACAACAGAAGAAGGGGTGGAGATAGCAGCCGCAGCAATATGTTAAGCTGCCACTGTCATCCAACAGTCGTGTTTTGACTAGGGATGAGCGAACTCGAACTGTATAGTTCGGGTTCGTACCGAATTTTGGGGTGTCCGTGACACGGACCCGAACCCGGACATTTTCGTAAAAGTCCGGGTTCGGGTTCGGTGTTCGTCGCTTTCTTGGCGCTTTTGTGACGCTTTCTTGGCGCTTTTTGAAAGGCTGCAAAGCAGCCAATCAACAAGCGTCATACTACTTGCCCCAAGAGGCCGTCACAGCCATGCCTACTATTGGCATGGCTGTGATTGGCCAGAGCACCATGTGACCCAGCCTCTATTTAAGCTGGAGTCACATAGCGCCGCCCGTCACTCTGCTCTGATTAGCGTAGGGAGAGGTTGCGGATGCGACAGTAGGGCGAGATTAGGCAGATTAACTCCTCCAAAGGACTTCACTTGATTAATCGATCGATCTGCAGCTGTGCATCATTGAGCTGCTGAAATTCAAATGCTCACTCACTGTTTTTAGGCTGCCCAGACCGTTTGTCAGTCACTTTTTTCTGGGGTGATCGGCGGCCATTTTGTGTCTTGTGCGGTGCTGCGACCAAGTGCATCCAAGCTGCGACCAAGTGCATTTAACCCTCAATGGTGTGGTTGTTTTTTGGCTAAAGCCTACATCAGGGTGAAGCTGTCACACCAAGTGCATTTAACCAGCAATAGTCTGTTCATTTTTTTGGCCATATACTAAATCAGGGGCAAGCTGCGCCTGTCACCAAGTGCATTTAACCCTCAATGGTGTGGTTGTTTTTTGGCTAAAGCCTACATCAGGGTGAAGCTGTCACACCAAGTGCATTTAACCAGCAATAGTCTGTTCATTTTTTGGCCATATACTACATCAGGGGCAAGCTGCGCCCGTCACCAAGTGCATTTAACCCTCAGTAGTGTGGTGCGTCAAGCTGTGACACCAAGTGCATTTAACCAGCAATAGTCTGTTCATTTTTTGGCCATATACTAAATCAGGGGCAAGCTGCGCCCGTCACCAAGTGCATTTAACCAGCAATAGTGTGGTTATTTTTTGGCCATATCCCAGTCTAATTCTGTCACTAAATCCATACCGGTCACCCAGCGCCTAAATACTAGGCCTCAAATTTATATCCCGCTAAATCTCTCGTTAACGCTGTCCTGTTGTGGCTGGGAAAGTTATTTAGTGTCCGTCAAAGCACATTTTTTGTTCTGGGTTGAAATACAATTCCCAATTTAGCAATTTCATAATTTAGTGGTTTCTGCTATATCAGAGCTATTTGAAATCTATCCCTAAAAGGGTATATAATATTCAAGGTGCACATTGGGTCATTCAGAATAACTTCACACACACCCGCTACTGTGTATTTCCAAGTCTAATTCTGTCACTAAACCCATACCTGTCACCCAGCGCCTAAATACTAGGCCTCAAATTTATATCCTGCTAAATCTCTCGTTAACGCTGTCCTGTTGTGGCTGGGAAAGTTATTTAGTGTCCGTCAAAGCACATTTTTTGTTCTGGGTTTAAATACAATTCCCAATTTAACAATTTCATAATTTAGTGGTTTCTGCTATATCAGAGCTATTTGAAATCTATCCCTAAAAGGGTATATAATATTCAAGGTGCACATTGGGTCATTCAGAATAACTTCACACACACCCGCTACTGTGTATTTCCAAGTCTAATTCTGTCACTAAACCCATACCTGTCACCCAGCGCCTAAATACTAGGCCTCAAATTTATATCCCGCTAAATCTCTCGTTACCGCTGTCCTGTTGTGGCTGGGAAAGTTATTTAGTGTCCGTCAAAGCACATTTTTTGTTCTGGGTTGAAGTACAATTCCCAATTTAGCAATTTCATAATTTAGTGGTTCCTGCTATATCAGAGCTATTTGAAATCTATCCCTAAAAGGGTATATAATATTCAAGGTGCACATAGGGTCATTCAGAATAACTTCACACACACGCTTCTGTGCATTTCCAAGTCTAATTCTGTCACTAAATCCATACCGGTCACCCAGCGCCTAAATACTAGGCCTCAAATTTATATTCCGCTGAATTTGAATACAATACATTGGGCCAAATAATATATTTGTTGTTGTGGTGAACCATAACAATGAGAAAAACATCTAGTAAGGGACGCGGACGTGGACATGGTCGTGGTGGTGTTAGTGGACCCTCTGGTGCTGGGAGAGGACGTGGCCGTTCTGCCACATCCACACGTCCTAGTGTACCAACTACCTCAGGTCCCAGTAGCCGCCAGAATTTACAGCGATATATGGTGGGGCCCAATGCCGTTCTAAGGATGGTAAGGCCTGAGCAGGTACAGGCATTAGTCAATTGGGTGGCCGACAGTGGATCCAGCACGTTCACATTATCTCCCACCCAGTCTTCTGCAGAAAGCGCACAGATGGCGCCTGAAAACCAACCCCATCAGTCTGTCACATCACCCCCATGCATACCAGGGAAACTGTCTCAGCCTCAAGTTATGCAGCAGTCTCTTATGCTGTTTGAAGACTCCGCTGGCAGGGTTTCCCAAGGGCATCCACCTAGCCCTTCCCCAGCGGTGAAAGACATAGAATGCACTGACGCACAACCACTTATGTTTCCTGATGATGAGGACATGGGAATACCACCTCAGCATGTCTCTGATGATGACGAAACACAGGTGCCAACTGCTGCGTCTTTCTGCAGTGTGCAGACTGAACAGGAGGTCAGGGATCAAGACTGGGTGGAAGACGATGCAGGGGACGATGAGGTCCTAGACCCCACATGGAATGAAGGTCGTGCCACTGACTTTCACAGTTCGGAGGAAGAGGCAGTGGTGAGACCGAGCCAACAGCGTAGCAAAAGAGGGAGCAGTGGGCAAAAGCAGAACACCCGCCGCCAAGAGACTCCGCCTGCTACTGACCGCCGCCATCTGGGACCGAGCACCCCAAAGGCAGCTTCAAGGAGTTCCCTGGCATGGCACTTCTTCAAACAATGTGCTGACGACAAGACCCGAGTGGTTTGCACGCTGTGCCATCAGAGCCTGAAGCGAGGCATTAACGTTCTGAACCTGAGCACAACCTGCATGACCAGGCACCTGCATGCAAAGCATGAACTGCAGTGGAGTAAACACCTTAAAACCAAGGAAGTCACTCAGGCTCCCCCTGCTACCTCTTCTGCTGCTGCCGCCTCGGCCTATTCTGCTGCTGCCGCCTCGGCCTCTTCCTCCGCCTCTGGAGGAACGTTGGCACCTGCCGCCCAGCAAACAGGGGATGTACCACCAACACCACCACCACCACCTCCGTCACCAAGCGTCTCAACCATGTCACACGCCAGCGTTCAGCTCTCCATCTCACAAACATTTGATAGAAAGCGTAAATTCCCACCTAGCCACCCTCGATCCCTGGCCCTGAATGCCAGCATTTCTAAACTACTGGCCTATGAAATGCTGTCATTTAGGCTGGTGGACACAGACAGCTTCAAACAGCTCATGTCGCTTGCTGTCCCACAGTATGTTGTTCCCAGCCGGCACTACTTCTCCAAGAGAGCCGTGCCTTCCCTGCACAACCAAGTATCCGATAAAATCAAGTGTGCACTGCGCAACGCCATCTGTAGCAAGGTCCACCTAACCACAGATACGTGGACCAGTAAGCACGGCCAGGGACGCTATATCTCCCTAACTGCACACTGGGTAAATGTAGTGGCAGCTGGGCCCCAGGCGGAGAGCTGTTTGGCGCACGTCCTTCCGCCGCCAAGGATCGCAGGGCAACATTCTTTGCCACCTGTTGCCACCTCCTCCTTCTCGGCTTCCTCCTCCTCTTCTTCCACCTGCTCATCCAGTCAGCCACACACCTTCACCACCAACTTCAGCACAGCCCGGGGTAAACGTCAGCAGGCCATTCTGAAACTCATATGTTTGGGGGACAGGCCCCACACCGCACAGGAGTTGTGGCGGGGTATTGAACAACAGACCGACGAGTGGTTGCTGCCGGTGAGCCTCAAGCCCGGCCTGGTGGTGTGTGATAATGGGCGAAATCTCGTTGCAGCTCTGGGACTAGCCAATTTGACGCACATCCCTTGCTTGGCGCATGTGCTGAATTTGGTGGTGCAGAAGTTCATTCACAACTACCCCGACATGTCAGAGCTGCTGCATAAAGTGCGGGCCGTCTGTTCGCGCTTCCGGCGTTCACATCCTGCTGCTGCTCGCCTGTCTGCGCTACAGCGTAACTTCGGCCTTCCCGCTCACCGCCTCATATGCGACGTGCCCACCAGGTGGAACTCCACCTTGCACATGCTGGACAGACTGTGCGAGCAGCAGCAGGCCATAGTGGAGTTTCAGCTGCAGCACGCACGGGTCAGTCGCACTACAGAACAGCACCACTTCACCACCAATGACTGGGCCTCCATGCGAGACCTGTGTGCCCTGTTGCGCTGTTTCGAGTACTCCACCAACATGGCCAGTGGCGATGACACCGTTATCAGCGTTACAATACCACTTCTATGTCTCCTTGAGAAAACACTTAGGGCGATGATGGAAGAGGTGTGCGGACTACTGGGTTGCCACCCTGCTGGATCCACGCTACAAAGACAATGTGCCCACCTTACTTCCTGCACTGGAGCGTGATAGGAAGATGCGCGAGTACAAGCGCACGTTGGTAGACGCGCTACTGAGAGCATTCCCAAATGTCACAGGGGAACAAGTGGAAGCCCAAGGCCAAGGCAGAGGAGGAGCAAGAGGTCGCCAAGGCAGCTGTGTCACGGCCAGCTCCTCTGAGGGCAGGGTTAGCATGGCAGAGATGTGGAAAACTTTTGTCAACACGCCACAGCTAACTGCACCACCACCTGATACGCAACGTGTTAGCAGGAGGCAACATTTCACTAACATGGTGGAACAGTACGTGTGCACACCCCTCCACGTACTGACTGATGGTTCGGCCCCATTCAACTTCTGGGTCTCTAAATTGTCCACGTGGCCAGAGCTAGCCTTTTATGCCTTGGAGGTGCTGGCCTGCCCGGCAGCCAGCGTTTTGTCTGAACGTGTATTCAGCACGGCAGGGGGCGTCATTACAGACAAACGCAGCCGCCTGTCTACAGCCAATGTGGACAAGCTGACGTTCATAAAAATGAACCAGGCATGGATCCCACAGGACCTGTCCGTCCCTTGTCCAGATTAGACATTAACTACCTCCCCATAACCATATATTATTGGACTCCAGGGCACTTCCTCATTCAATCCTATTTTTATTTTCATTTTACCATTATATTGCGAGGCTACCCAAAGTTGAATGAACCTCTCCTCTGCCTAGGTGCTAGGCCTAAATATATGCCAATGGACTGTTGCAGTGGTGGCTGACATGAAGCCTGATTCTCTGCTATGACATGCAGACTAATTCTCTGCTGACATGAAGCCAGATTGTCTGTTACGGGACCTCTCTCCTCTGCCTGGGTGCTGGGCCTAAATTTATGACAATGGACTGTTGCAGTGGTGGCTGACGTGAAGCCTCATTCTCTGCTATGACATGCAGACTGATTCTCTGCTGACATGAAGCCAGATTGTCTGTTACGGGACCTCTCTGCTCTGCCTGTGTGCTAGGCCTAAATATATGCCAATGGACTGTTGCAGTGGTGGGTGACGTGAAGCCTCATTCTCTGCTATGACATGCAGACTGATTCTCTGCTGACATGAAGCCAGATCGTCTGTTACGGGACCTCTCTGCTCTGCCTGTGTGCTAGGCCTAAATATATGCCAATGGACTGTTGCAGTGGTGGGTGACGTGAAGCCTCATTCTCTGCTATGACATGCAGACTGATTCTCTGCTGACATGAAGCCAGATTGTCTGTTACGGGACCTCTCTGCTCTGCCTGTGTGCTAGGCCTAAATATATGCCAATGGACTGTTGCAGTGGTGGGTGACGTGAAGCCTCATTCTCTGCTATGACATGCAGACTGATTCTCTGCTGTCATGAAGCCAGATTGTCTGTTACGGGACCTCTCTGCTCTGCCTGTGTGCTAGGCCTAAATATATGCCAATGGACTGTTGCAGTGGTGGGTGACGTGAAGCCTCATTCTCTGCTATGACATGCAGACTGATTCTCTGCTGACATGAAGCCAGATTGTCTGTTACGGGACCTCTCTGCTCTGCCTGTGTGCTAGGCCTAAATATATGCCAATGGACTGTTGCAGTGGTGGGTGACGTGAAGCCTCATTCTCTGCTATGACATGCAGACTGATTCTCTGCTGTCATGAAGCCAGATTGTCTGTTACGGGACCTCTCTGCTCTGCCTGTGTGCTAGGCCTAAATATATGCCAATGGACTGTTGCAGTGGTGGGTGACGTGAAGCCTCATTCTCTGCTATGACATGCAGACTGATTCTCTGCTGACATGAAGCCAGATTGTCTGTTACGGGACCTCTCTGCTCTGCCTGTGTGCTAGGCCTAAATATATGCCAATGGACTGTTGCAGTGGTGGGTGACGTGAAGCCTCATTCTCTGCTATGACATGCAGACTGATTCTCTGCTGACATGAAGCCAGATTGTCTGTTACGGGACCTCTCTCCTCTGCCTGTGTGTGTGCTGGGCCTAAATATATGCCAATGGACTGTTGCAGTGGTGGCTGACGTGAAGCCTCATTCTCTGCTATGACATGCAGACTGATTCTCTGCTGACATGAAGCCAGATTCTCTGTTACGGGACCTCTCTCCTCTGCCTGGGTGCTGGGCCTAAATTTATGACAATGGACTGTTGCAGTGGTGGCTGACGTGAAGCCTCATTCTCTGCTATGACATGCAGACTAATTCTCTGCTGACATGAAGCCAGATTGTCTGTTACGGGACCTCTCTCCTCTGCCTGGGTGCTGGGCCTAAATATATGCCAATCGACTGTTGCAGTGGTGGCTGACGTGAAGCCTCATTCTCTGCTATGACATGCAGACTGATTCTCTGCTGACATGAAGACAGATTCTCTGTTACGGGACCTCCCTCCTCTGCCTGGGTGCTGGGCCTAAATATATGCCAATGGACTGTTGCAGTGGTGGCTGATGTGAAGCCTTATTCTCTGCTATGACATGCAGACTGATTCTCTGCTGACATGAAGCCAGATTCTCTGTTACGGGACCTCCCTCCTCTGCCTGGGTGCTGGGCCTAAATATATGCCAATGGACTGTTGCAGTGGTGGCTGACGTGAAGCCTTATTCTCTGCTATGACATGCAGACTGATTCTCTGCTGACATGAAGCCAGATTCTCTGTTACGGGACCTCCCTCCTCTGCCTGGGTGCTGGGCCTAAATATATGCCAATGGACTGTTGCAGTGGTGGCTGACGTGAAGCCTCATTCTCTGCTATGACATGCAGACTAATTCTCTGCTGACATGAAGCCAGATTCTCTGTTACGGGACCTCTCTCCTCTGCCTGGGTGCTGGGGCTAAATTTATGAAAATGGACTCTTACAGTGGTGGGTGACGTGAAGCCAGATTCTCTGCTATGGGACCTCTCTCCAATTGATTTTGGTTAATTTTTATTTATTTAATTTTTATTTTAATTCATTTCCCTATCCACATTTGTTTGCAGGGGATTTACCTACATGTTGCTGCCTTTTGCAGCCCTCTAGCTCTTTCCTGGGCTGTTTTACAGCCTTTTTAGTGCCGAAAAGTTCGGGTCCCCATTGACTTCAATGGGGTTCGGGTTCGGGACGAAGTTCGGATCGGGTTCGGATCCCGAACCCGAACATTTCCGGGATGTTCGGCCGAACTTCTCGAACCCGAACATCCAGGTGTTCGCTCAACTCTAGTTTTGACCAACAATCCAGCTGTACTGGAATGGTTGACTCGCTCTTCATAATCATCTCAATTTACAACCGATACACACAGCCAGGAATCGGTGGATTCCCCTGACACCATGCTTAGTTGGCATGGACTCACCTGTACTGAATCTGCATCTTGCTTTTGCTGCTCTGTCTGTTAGTCAAGTAATGTTAGCCACTATACAGCGACTATGACCTTTGTGAGGATAGTCAGCAGTTATAGGCCAGCACAGACTTGGAGGAGAGGTCCGCTGCAGACTCCTTTAGGCATGCAACTACCGATGATGACAGTCGGGTGGGAACACAATAGGGAAGGGGGGGTCAGCACATCCCAATGCGCAGGTGCACGTTGCTGATGTGGCTGCAAATATACCTCTGACAAACACATGGTGCAACAGCACTCTACAAACCAAAAGTAGAGTACAAAAGTATATTACATTGCAAATGCTATGCTAATAACTTAGAGATGCTTAGCAAATACATTTTGTACAAAATCATTTGAGCCCGTCTGCCGCACGCCAAGGCGATCTCTATAAGACGGGTCCTAACACTAAAGCTCACCTGTTGGGTGCCATAACAGCGACCATGAAATCCTGCACTTCCTGGATTTCATGGTCGCTGTTATGGCACCCAACAGGTGAGCTTTAGTGTTAGGACCGGTCTTATAAAGATCTCCTTGGCGCGCGGCAGACGGGCTCAAATGATTTTGTACAAAATGTATTTGCTAAGCATCTCTAAGTTATTAGCATAGCATTTGCAATGTAATATACTTTTGTACTCTACTTTTGGTTTGTAGAGTGCTCTTGCACCATGTGTTTGACAGTCGGGTGGGAACACATGTTGCAAGAGGTCAGAGACATGCGCAAGAGACAGGTGAGGGTGAAACAAGTGACTCGCAAACATATGTAGATGATGATGTCAGTTGGCATAACTACGGGGTGAATTATGTCATTCCACTCCTTCACATCCTGCAGGGGATGCTGAGAAATATGATTGGCGAGGGGACAGAGGATGTAGAACCTACATCTCACAGGAGGATAACCTGGCAGAAGATGAGGATGAGGACATACTCACTCAGGAATGTTATACATATAGGGGCGTAGCTATAGGGGGTGCAGAGGTAGCAGTCTCTAATGGGACCAGGAGCCTGAGGGGCCCAAAGACACTTGTGCCACATAAGAAGACACTGGTATTATAGAAAGTTTATGCAAGTTACACCTCTGCCTGGACAGAAGGGGTTAGGTTAAGAATTTGGTATGGCGGAGGGGGGGTGCAGTTTAAATTTTTGCCTCATGCAGCACAAAGGTTTGAGGGAACAGGGGCCCAAGCTGAACTCTTGCACCAGGGCCCATAAGCCTTTAGCTACGCCCCTGTATACATGCCTAGCTGGTTTATCTGCCCAAGGAGCACTAGAGGAGCAGGGGGAGCATGATGAGCTGGAGGACGAAGACAAAGACATAGTGGAAGTATACAGTGGAGATAGAGGCAGGGAGGCCCTCTGAGTCAATTGTGCAAATTGCCAGATGCATGCTGTCATGTTTGTCAGGATTCAGCAGAGGGATGACTACTGGCTGTCCAAATTGTTAGACCCTCGTTACAGGTCATTTTTTAGACCTTCTGAGAGGGATGCAAAACTAGACTACTACAGAGACTTCCTGTGTAGTCAGTTGGTCACTACCTATGAGCACCATCGCCCATCTTCACGCAGGTCTGACCGGGGGACCCTCAACATCACGCTCTACTGCCATGACTAGTGGGGAGGCCAGGAGCAGCACCAGCTTCATATGCAGAAACTTCACTCTGGAGTCTATGATGAGCAGTTTTCTTCAGCTGCCTACCACCTAGGAAACTCAACCACCAGATGGTGGCATACTTGGACTTCACCCTGTCACCCATGATTCAAGATTCTTTGGACTACTAGGCATGCCAACTTGAATTGTGGCCGCAACTGGCAGAGTTTGCCATGGGCATGCTTTCCTGCCTGGCCAGTAGTGTGGCATCAGAGAGGGTGTTCATTGCTGTGGGAGTGGGGCATAGTTACCCCTAAGAGAACTTGCTTTTTCTCACAGAATTTTGAGAGACTAACCTTTATAAAGATGAATCAGGCATGGATCAACCAGGATTTTCTGGCACCTTTGCCTGATGCAACAGATTAGATCATTCTGCAACAAATAATCATATTGTAGTGTGCTGGCACACAGAAATATTATGCAAAATAGGCCATTACTTCAGGCCACGTGCTGCTGCCACCCGCCTGATACAACCCACCTCATGCCTCTCCTGCCATTCCTACATTTTTACATTTTTTTAAAAGGATATGCATGCCACTGGGCCTCCCTATTACACTGCTGTTGTTGGGTTCTGCTACTGCTGTGATCTGCCACTATCTTGTGCTGTATGCCGCTGCTGTTGCCCTCCCTCCACACTCTGTCATGGGGCCACTATTGTCCCTGTTACCACCACTGCTGTTGGCCCCCATACCCACTCTGTTATGGGGCCACTATTGTTCCCATTGTCCGAGTTGATATCGTTGTTTATATTTTTCCTTTCCTCTAAACTGTCAAAAGAACCGAATAAAAAAAAAAAGGATCCTGCATTTTGAGCATCTGTATGTCCTCTTTCACATGGCCAGTATTTGAACAGAATTTTTAAGCCAAAAGCATGAGTGTGTCCAAAACACAGATGAGATCCAAATAATTATATTGTATTTTATCTTTGTTTTGGACCGACTCTTTTTGGCTTACAATTACGGATACGAAATACTGACCTTAAATACTGATCTTAAAAGGGGCCATTAAAGTCCTGCATACAAGACTTTTTTCCTTGTTAAAAAAAAACTGTTTTCAGATGAAAATGGCCAAAACTGATGCAAACTGAACATAAGTCTTTCAGATGGTCAGTATTTGGTAAGTGTTTTGCATCAGTCTTTGTTAATCCAAAAGCAGGAGTTGGTCCAAAACACAGATGAGATGCAAATAATTCCATTATATTTTATCTCTGTTTTGAACCCACTCCAGTGTTTGGTTTATAAATACTGATCAAATGCTGATACAAAACACTGACCATATGAAAAAGGCTTTATGGATGCTGAAAATACTGGATTTTTTCTTTTTTTGTTTTCTGTTAGTTTTATGATGATCAGTAGAACAGAAAAATAAACAGTGATGTTAACACAACATTACTGCCACTGCTGATGCCCCCCTTCCCACTCTGTCGTGGGGCTTCTCCTGTCACTGTTTCTGCCACCTTTCCCACTCTGTCATGGGTCCACTACTTCTACTGCTGCTGCTGCCACCACCATCCCCACTCTGTCGAGGGACCACTTTTGTCATGATTAACTGCCACTGCACCTGCCACCACCATCCCCACTCTGTCATGGGGCCACTACTGCCACTGCTGCTGCCACCATCCCCACTCTGTCATGGGGACATTACTGCTGCTGCCACTATCCCATTCTGTCATAGGGGCCACTTTTGTCATGGTCACTGCCACTGCTGCTGCTGCCACCATGTCCACTCTGTCACGGGGCCACTTTTGTCATGGTTACTGCCACTGCTGCTGCTGCCACCATCCCCACTCTGTCATGGGCCACTTTTGTCACAGTTACTGCTACTACTGTCACCCTCCCCACTCTGTCATGGGACCACTATTGTCACTGTTACTGCGACTGCTGCTGCCAACCTTCTCACTCTGTCATGGGGCCACTACCCGAATCTTGGGGCACTGCACGGTTCAGTCCACGGCGATAAATTAGACCTGATGCTAGCAGTGACCTGTAATAAAGAAACACAGTGATTCGACAGCTAACAGAAGGGATTGAAAAGTATGTGTTTGGACTGCTACAACATGCATTAAAAGAAAAAAAAATCCACTACTTTATTGAGGCTACCTCCATTTCTTTATTTTGTTCCACTAAGGATCCATTTGTTCAAAGCTTCTGCAGGAGCGCACATTTTTTTTTCCTTTACTGAAGAGTACTATATGCTTTTCTTTTTGTTTAACAGAAGGGATTACCTATGAATCTTGGCGCACTGCACATTGATGTAGATGGCAATAAATTACAACTGCCTGCAATACTGATGACACAGTACATACAGAACGGATTAACTATTAAGGTGGGTCCACTAGAAGGTAATGCACACGGCAATGCCTTCACATTGAGATTGGACCACCAAGCGGGATGAATATTAATTGGCAGAGGGGCCTGGGTATACCTGTTTTATCGCAATTTGCGACAAATTAATTTGTAACAAATAAAATGTATTGTCAAAGTTCAGCAAACAGACCAAATCAAATTTTTCTAAACTTCGCTCATCACTACTTATGCATGTATAAATAATTCAGGCATTCTGCTGCAATTGAACCGTAAGTTTTGGAGACATACAGAACGAGCCACTCTTTCTTCTGATATCACTGGAATCACCACTCACTGGGATCTGCCCCATTGAGACATCATTTATGGATGCTTGGTCCCAACAGTTTGTGATGTGTCTTTAATTCATTTATTCATAGCTAAATATGTCAGTTTCACTCTGACATTATTTTCTATTGCTGTCATTGTGTTCGAGAGCTTAAAAGGGGAGGAGAGAAAGAGCTAAAATGTAAAAAAAATAATCAAAAAGAGATAACATATTTTCATGAAAAATCCTAGGAGACTTGAGTTTGCTATATACCAATTTTCAGGGCAACTGGAGTAACTTTTATATGTGACAAATCAATTTGGGACCAAACTGAATTTTTTGAAAAATTTGCTGAATCAGACACGAAGCGAAATTCAAGAAGAGTGCTGCCACACTATGGGGGACATTTATCAAATCTGTTACACCAGTTTTTTTTTTTTTGTTTTTTTTTTGTTTAAAAATGTTGCAAGCAATTCTGAGTGTAATATTTTGTGTCAAAATGTTGCACATATTGTGACTTTGGTCACTTTCAGCAGTGGAGTGAGATGTTGCTCAGGACTTACCAGTAGATAATTTTTAAGTCCCATTTATCTTTTTTACATGCAGCAAAACCATCTCATTTAGTTGGAACTCCACAACAGGTAACCTCTAGGTGTACTTTTACTGAAAAAGGCACAACAACATTACATTTTCTTCATAAATGAGTACAAAATTTTCTGATAGGTGTTTTGGGCCTTTTCTGGATCCATACTGCTGCATAGTAAGTCTAAATGGATAGACTTGTATTAAACGGGTTGTCCCATCTGGACATTTATGTGCAAATGCAGCATCCTCTCCATTTACTACTGTGGAACTCCCAGTGAACAGGATTTTTCAGAAGTCCCATCGTAGTGAATGTAGAAAGTAGCACGTGTAAAGTTCACGGTGGGACCAACATTTTTGACATAAGAGCAGGTCACAGAGGTGGGACCCATACCTATCGGACATTTATGCCATATCCTATCAATGGGACAGATGGGACAACCCATTTAACCTTACATTTTAAGCATGTTACCTTAACTATAATTATTGCATACATATCATGTATAAAATATTTGTACTAGACTAGATTATGACGGTTTAGACTTTTCCAGGAGAACTATTACCATTATCATTCATCTTGTAATTTAACTTTTCTTGTTGCCCTAGGTTGTGAATTATATGCCTTCTGCGGAGCCCTTTTTGGAATCACATCCATGATTACATTGATGGTGATTGCTGTGGATAGGTATTTCGTAATCACTCGACCACTTGCCTCGATCGGAATGATGTCCAAGAAAAGAGCAGTGTTAATCCTTTTAGGTGTCTGGCTGTATTCTTTGGCGTGGAGCCTTCCTCCCTTCTTTGGTTGGAGTAAGTTTGGATGACTGGTTTGACAGATGATATTAACCTTGCACCACATTGGCCTCTCAAAATCAGACAGGATTTGCATGACAAATTAGAGATAGAGATTATTGGCCTGTAATTAATTTTCAGGTACCTAATCAAGGATTAGGCTTCTTGAAAAAACTCTTACATATGTGTTAATTTTCTTTTTTGAGATTTGTGCGAGAAAAATACAAAGTGGATTACAGCATGGAATGCCAAAATATGCAGTAATTAAGACTGCAATAATCTACTGATGGATTTGACGTAGATGGAAACATTTGGCAATAGATTTTTAAACTAATGCATTACAGGGCTAAAACAATACATATATAGTCTCTGATGTTATTTGCAATAAGAAATTATCCACCTTATGAAGTTTCGATGAGAGCAATACATTCATAGTAGTAGCAGTAGTAGTAGTAGTTTGGGTTTTAAAAGGGTTCTCCGGGAATTAAAAAAATGAAGATACTTAAAAATTACTTTATTATAAATATATTCCCAAATACCTTTCATTAGTTAGAATGGGTAATATCTCTAGGGAGCAATCATCTGGGGGAAATAAAATGTCCTATTAGTGCAAACAAACCTGTCCTAAGCACACAGCAGGACAAGTTACTTCACAACACTGAGGTAAGGAGCTGCCTCACCCTCCTCTCTGCTCTGCTTGTCAGGGATTATGATCTTGATTATAGCTGACAAGATCTTCAACTCTAGGAATAGAGTTCATGATGAGACATGAAGTACAGAGGAGGTGGGGATGTGGCTAATGAGCAGCAGCTATCTCCATTACCACAGCCCCATATTACCACAGTCTGTCCTGTCTGTCCTCTCTGTACTTCATGTCTGCCAATGAGCTCCATTCCTATAGGGATTCAGCTGAAGATCTTATAATCTCTATTCAGGATTATAATTTCTGACAAGTAGGAGATAAGGATGAGGCATATCTTTACCTAAGTATTGTGAAGTAACTTGTCCTGCTGTGTGATTAGGACAGGTTTTGTATGTACTAATAGGGCGGCGGCCATTTTATTTCTCCAAATGAATGCTCCCTAGACAAAAAAAAAGCCATTATAACTAATGGAAGGTATTTGGGAATATATTTATAATAAACTAATACCTAAGTATTTCCATTTTCTTAATTCCCAGAGAACCCCATTAATGATGAGGTTTTTCTTCATTCTTCACAATGGCCATCTACCAAAAACAAAATATGGTTCGGTGTTCAGGCATTTAATAAATCTTTTGAAAGGCTGCAGGGCAGACAATCAACAAGCTTTTAAGCTGTGGGCATTTAGAAGCCATCACAGCCATGCCTAGTAATGGCTGTGATTGGCCGGTGCATCATGTGACCCAACCTCTATAAAAGCTGGATCACGTGTAGCACCGCCTATCAGCTCTGAGTATTGCAGGGACAGGAATCAGGCAGCTGAAGTGAGGGACAGTGTTAGGAATCTCATCTGGCTATTTGTTCTGTTGGTGACCTATAGTGAATTTTTTGTGGGTGCTATACACCAGTTCGGTGGGTGACATATACCCAATTTTTGAGTGAGGTACACCTGCATTGCATACCTGACAGGGAAATAAATATAGTTAATCCGTCTGTTAGATTGGTTGGTGACATATTCCCATTCTTGTTGCTAGGTACACCTGCACTGCATATGTGACAGGGAAATTAATATAGTTAATCTGTCTGTTAGTTCGGTGGGTGACCTCAAAGAATGATGAGAGCATCAAATAAGGGATGTGGCCCTGGTCGTGGTGCTGCTGGTGTTGGCAGAGCTCCTGTTGCAGGGAGAGGACGTGGTCGATCTGTGCCAGCTACACGCCCAAATGAAACACCTTCCTCAGGTACACGTAGGCGACAGAATGTTCAGCGTTATTTTGTAGGCCCTAATACCGGTGTGAAAAAGAAAATGTTGGCTATCTCCTACTTCCACCTCCACCGCCTCCTCAACCTCCTACTCCACTTTGACCTCCCCCTCCTAGTTCAAGATTATTATTTCTTTATTTTTTTTCTATTCTGTTATTTTATGTCATTTCCCTATCCACATTTGTTTGCAGGGCAATTATCCTGCTCTTACCCCCATTTTGCTTCCTTTTGCAGCCCTCTAGCCCTTACTATAAATATTTTTCAGAAATTTTAGTGCCCCAAATTCAGGTCTCCATTGACTTCAATGGGGTTCGGTTTCAGGGTGAAGTTCGGGTCAAGTTCAGGTCCCAAACCCGAACTTTGAGCTGAAGTTAGGCCAAACCCTGAGAACCCGAACTTCCAGGTGTTCGCTCATCCCTAATAGTTAGCAATGTGGAGCAAGCAGGAAGGGAGTCGTCTTTTAGACACTTCTACCTGAGACAAGCACATAACACTGGCTGTAACTCAATGTTAAATGGTTGTCCTATTTCAACCAACTTATCACCTATTAACAGTATACGTGATAAGTATCAGGGGTCAGTGGCAGGGGTCTTCTGAAGCCTATTCTGGTCAGGAGAACTGGGACCATGTTCCCCCTTATGAAACTCTATGGGACTACTGAGTATAAGTGCTCTGTTATCTATGGCAGCTCAATTGAATGATGCAGCAGACACTCATGCTCCAGAAGTCAGATCTTTGTAATTCAGATGCTTATTCCCATCCTATGGATAGTGGATGCTTTGTTGTAAGGGGACAAGCCCTTTAAGGCTAGTTTAATATACTCTATCTTTTTGAAAATTTCAAGTTCAGTTCTTCATGCAGCTTTTTAAGCCAAAGCCAGAAATTAAGTAGGAAGGAGAAGCATGAAGTTTCGTTACATGGCAACTTTGGCCATGACAGATGTTGCCCTACCAAAGATTGCAGTCACTACTGCAGCATGGCAACTAGTGTATCACGTCTAATACGGCAGGTAACAGATGTGCGGTGTAGAGAGGAGGGAAGCGGAGTACCCTTCCACTAGGGAGAGGGAG
Organism: Bufo gargarizans; assembly: GCF_014858855.1. Lineage (NCBI taxonomy): Eukaryota > Metazoa > Chordata > Amphibia > Anura > Bufonidae > Bufo > Bufo gargarizans. Next base: position 176,685,563 of record NC_058085.1, read on the forward strand.
GAGTGGTGACCCCTAGCTCACCTGGCACTGGCACCTGGCTTCCTTGACGTCCCTAGACAGACTGTTAAACCATAAGCTGATCATGTGCCTCATCCATGGCTTACTAAGAAATAAGCCCTAGGTAGTGAATAGGGCGGTGAGAGCACTAGTCCTCACTACTGACACCTAGGGTAACAACAGGGAAAGGACAAACACATACACAATAAACAATCACCGAAGGGAGACAACAACAACTGGAGAGAACCTGAGATCCGACAGCACCAATTCCAACAGCTCCACAGCAACAGTTGTCCCAACTCCACCTGAGTTCAGAATGGAAGATCTGGAAAGAAGGTCTATATCTGGCAACAAGGAAAGCAGAAAGGGAGAATATATTGTAGCTGGGAGTGGCTGACAGAGAACAGCTGAAAGGAAAAGCTATAGATTCCTAAATGGGACAAAAAGGATCGCAAACCTAAGCAGGAAAACCTGGACCCGAATTTATTCTCACCACTAGGTCATGATGCGATCTCTTGAGAAACCGAGCCCGTAGCCACCGTCCGCGACCTTCTGATCCCAGGCACTATAGCATCAGAGATAGGTTGTGACATCCTTGTGATATAGTGACAAAGAATAGGTCCATATCATGACTTGCAAGTTGCAACCTAACAATCACACAAAATGCATGACATTTGGATTGTTTGCGGCCATAGCCACCATTCAGTAAGTTTGCTGACCCACAGGCCACTTTCACACAGTCAATATGAGCCAAAACTAGAAGTGAAACTGACAGAAAGAAAAAAATATTATGGAAAGATTGGTGACTATATTCTGTGATTTGGGCCCACTCTTGATTTTGTTTTGCAGATCCTGATGAAAAATACTATCCAAATGCTGACTAGTTTAAGGCCTAGTTTTCATTTCAGTGATTTGGTCAGTGATTTCCATCAGTGATTGTGAGACAAAAACACAGAGCAGCAGCAAATCTTTTCATTATACCTTTCCTTAATGTAATCAGGTCTGTGAATCTGTAATCTGGCACCAGCATGCAGTTAAATGCAGTGCTATTCTGTTCTCATGTAGACAAAGCAGGGGTCAATATTCAAGTTTAGGGTGCATTTACACCAACAGATATTCTGACCGTTTCTGTCCAATCTGACCAATGATTGGTCAGAAAATCTATCATATAATCTGTTGGTGTAATACAGCCCTTATCTCATTGCAGCCTCTGCTCCTGGCTTTGGCTTACAATCACTGACCAAATTACTGAAGTGTGAACTAGGCCTAAAGTGGCCTAAAGCTGTATTTCCAATACTACACTGGATTTCCTTAGAGTTCAGCATAGCTGGTTATTATTGTTGGACCTGTCACTAAACCATGCTGCCCACCTTTAGAGCACCATGATCTTGGTGACATGTTCAGAGGTCAAATGTCATTACTCATCCAAAGGGGGTGGGGGGTAGATACTAAGTCTGGCATGTGGGACATAGACCACTGATATCCTGGGTCATCAGGATATCAGTGAATTAGAGAATTACAGCATTTTTACTCATTTTGGGCCAAAAATCATTTTTTCAATTGGTCTTCATTAAAAATATTGAGCCGTTCTGTCACAAAGGGTTAACAGTTTATATCTGAATGTATTATACTTTTTACTTTCACTTTGTTCCCGTCATCTAATAAGCTTTATCTCTAAATTAATAAAAGGTCATAACCACTTATTAAAGCCACATTCTTATCAGAAAGATAAGAATTGAGCTATAATGAGTGATAATAATGTCAGAGATCTCATGTCTGCACAAAGACAGTGGTTCAAATTTTTAAAAAAAGACTAATAAGGAAAATTACATTTTAGCTCAAAATGAGTATAATGCAATCATTGTAAACAATTGTCCCCCAAGGTGTACATAGTGTTTAACCACTTTTCACAATCCAAAAATCCAAATTCACAATCCAAAAAAAAAACAATCCAAGGTTGATTTTTGCAATTCTGACATGTGTCACTTTATGTGGTAATAACCCTGGAACGATTTTACTCATCCAAGACATTCTGAGATGGTTTCCTCATGATGCATTGTACTTCATGTTAGTGATAAATTTGTCAATATGTTTTTGCCTTTATTTATATAAAAATCGAAATGTACAGACAATTTGAAAAAATGTGCAATTTCCCATTACAAATTATCATTTCTCTGTTTTTAAGTATACCTCATAGAATAGTTATTACTTGGCATAATTTTCTGAAAGGTATTTTATTTTTTTAGAACATTAGAGCGCTTATAAAGTTACTTTGTGGTGCTTATATAGTAGAAACAACTCATAAATGACCCGATTTTAGAAACTACACCCCCAAATGTTTCAAAACTGACTTTACAAACTTTGTTAACCCTTTAGTGGTTCCACAAGAATTAAAGGAAAATGGAGGTGAAATTTCAAAATTTCACTTTTTTTTGAAGACTTTCAATTTTAATATATTTTTAGGGAAACACAGCAAGGCTTAACAGTCAAACAAGACACAATATTGAATGCCATATGATTTTTGGAGGGCAGATTTCACTGGGATAATTTTAAGTTGCCATGTCGCATTTGATGACGTCCTGATGCACCACTACACTAGAAGTTCCCAAAGTGACCCCATTTGGGAAACTATGGGATAAGATTGGTACTATTTTGAGGTACATATGATTTTTTATCGCTAAATATTACGCTTTTTGTGACTCAAGGTAGCCAAAAAATGGCTGTGCTAGCACAGTTTTTATTTTATTGTGTGTTACGGTGTTCACTTAACAGGATAGATCATGTGTTATTTTTATATAGCAGGTCATTACGGATGTGACAATACTAAATATGTATTTTTTTCAGTAGGGCAGTTAAGAAAGTAGAGTGTCACAACCAGACAGCTGAGAAGCTCTGACAGAGGCCTTTCAGAACCTACTCCTTGAGTTCTTTGTTGTGCTGTTCAGTTCCTCATCTCGTTAGCCTCTCTCAGCTGTCATGGAGTTGGACTGATTGCATCCCTTTAAATTCCGCCGCATAATGCATTACTGGGTGGCTTATACTACTTCCTGGAGTGTGTGTGCATGCTGATCTTGTTTTCCAGTCTGCTACAAAGTTAAGTGCTGAACATTTATTTGTTATTTTCTGTTTGCTGGATCCCTGGTGACCCTGACTCCCTCCGTGTCTGGTGTAGGGAGCCGGTGGTCGTGTCCCCTCACTATTGTAGGGTGTTCAGGGGTTATACAGGGAGTGCAGAATTATTAGGCAAGTTGTATTTTTGAGGATTAATTTTATTATTGAGCAACAACCATGTTCTCAATGAACCCAAAAAAACTCATTAATATCAAAGCTGAATATTTTTGGAAGTAGTTTTTAGTTTGTTTTTAGTTTTAGCTATTTTAGGGGGATATCTGTGTGTGCGGGTGACTATTACTGTGCATAATTATTAGGCAACTTAACAAAAAACAAATATATACCCATTTCAATTATTTATTTTTACCAGTGAAACCAATATAACATCTCAACATTCACAAATATACATTTCTGACATTCAAAAACAAAACAAAAACAAATCAGTGACCAATATAGCCACCTTTCTTTGCAAGGACACTCAAAAGCCTGCCATCCATGGATTCCATCAGTGTTTTGATCTGTTCACCATCAACATTGCATGCAGCAGCAACCACAGCCTCCCAGACACTGTTCAGAGAGGTGTACTGTTTTCCCTCCTTGTAAATCTCACATTTGATGATGGACCACAGGTTCTCAATGGGGTTCAGATCAGGTGAACAAGGAGGCCATGTCATTAGATTTTCTTCTTTTATACCCTTTCTTGCCAGCCACGCTGTGGAGTACTTGGACGCGTGTGATGGAGCATTGTCCTGCATGAAAATCATGTTTTTCTTGAAGGATGCAGACTTCTTCCTGTACCACTGCTTGAAGAAGGTGTCTTCCAGAAACTGGCAGTAGGACTGGGAAAAGGCCCCACAAGCTCATCTTTGATGATACCAGCCCAAACCAGTACTCCACCTCCACCTTGCTGGCGTCTGAGTCGGACTGGAGCTCTCTGCCCTTTACCAATCCAGCCACGGGCCCATCCATCTGGCCCATCAAGACTCATTCTCATTTCATCAGTCCACAAAACCTTAGAAAAATCAGTCTTGAGATATTTCTTGGCCCAGTCTTGACATTTCAGCTTGTGTGTCTTGTTCAGTGGTGGTCGTCTTTCAGCCTTTCTTACCTTGGCCATGTCTCTGAGTATTGCACACCTTGTGCTTTTGGGCACTCCAGTGATGTTGCAGCTCTGAAATATGGCCAAACTGGTGGCAAGTGGCATCTTGGCAGCTGCACGCTTGACTTTTCTCAGTTCATGGGCAGTTATTTTGCGCCTTGGTTTTTCCACACGCTTCTTGCGACCCTGTTGACTATTTTGAATGAAACGCTTGATTGTTCGATGATCACGCTTCAGAAGCTTTGCAATTTTAAGAGTGCTGCATCCCTCTGCAAGATATCTCACTATTTTTGACTTTTCTGAGCCTGTCAAGTCCTTCTTTTGACCCATTTTGCCAAAGGAAAGGAAGTTGCCTAATAATTATGCACACCTGATATAGGGTGTTGATGTCATTAGACCACACCCCTTCTCATTACAGAGATGCACATCACCTAATATGCTTAATTGGTAGTAGGCTTTCGAGCCTATACAGCTTGGAGTAAGACAACATGCATAAAGAGAATGATGTGGTCAAAATACTCATTTGCCTAATAATTCTGCACTCCCTGTATAGTCGAGGTACGTGGATATGCAACCTTCCACCTTTCGGATCTTTGCATAGGCTGAGCAGCCAGGGAAAGTCTCAGGTCTTGTGCAGCGGTCTCCCTTTTGGTTCCTTAGCTTTGGATCCACTCAGCCATATATGCATGTTGCTTTGTCTTGTTTCCTGTACACCGTCCGTGACATTCAGTCATATATGCATGTTGCTTTGTCTTGTTTCCTGTACACCGTCCGTGACATAGAGAGACAGAAGACAGGATCTGTGGCTGGCTGTGCAGGTGCACCTCAAAAGCAGCAAATACGTTGACCCCCCCCCCCCCTTTTCATAGAAAGCCTTTTTTTGTGGGCTTCAATATAATTAAGCAGTGTATTACTGTATACGTGATTACTGCAGCAACACCCATGGTGTGGCAGCAATCCACCTGTGTGTATTAAGCTGAAATTGAGTGTCAAGTCTGTTTATGTATTTTCAGTTTCAACACGGTCGTAATAAAAAAAAAAAAATTTGGGGGGTGGTTCCATTCAATTAAGTCACCTTAGGTAGCTTGGGAGGACCGTGGCTCAGATGTGGTGGTCCAGCCTACCGCAGCAACCACTGCATCACCCAGCAGCACACACCCAATTTCAGGCAGTCAAAGCTCCACCACCTCAGCCGAAGTGAGCTGTGTGTCCTTCCCATCATCTGCTGGTCCTGATGCTCTTCCTCCTACTCCTCGTCAGTCATTCCGTGAGCAATCGATCACCAAAGCGATTGCCAAGAGACAACAGTATTCTTGCACTCATCCAATGGTGCAGAAGCTTAATGTGCTCCTGGCCAAGTTACTGGTCCTGCAGTCCCTCCCTTTCCAAGTGGTGGACTCTGCACCTTTCAGAGAACTGATGGCTTGTGCCGAGCAGAGGTGGAGAGTCCCAAGCCGTCATTTCTTTGCCAAAAAGGCAGTACCAGCCGTGCAGACATATGTAGAACAGAAGTTGGACCAGTCCTTGAGCCTGTTGGTGTCTGCCAAAGTGCACGGCAGCACCGATGTGTGGAGCTATAACTACTGTCAGGGACAATACATGTCCTTTACGGCCTACTGGGTGAATGTGGTTGCTGCACAGCCACACCAGCAACTTGGCCAGGTGATGACACTTCCGCCTCTGCCTATATGCCTCTGCCTCCTCATCCTCCACTGTTTTCTCAGCCTCCACTGCAGGGACAATTCACAGTGCCCCTGTCACTACCAGAGCTTTGAGACGTTCTCACAGCTCTGTTTCTCCACCCCTGTGATGATGTCACTACTAGAGCTTGGAGGAGTTCCCTCTGCCCTGTTTCTCCGCCCCTGTGATGAGGTCTTTACTTTCTGTTTCCTTCCTCCCAGCTGTCTCTCCTGTGTTTGATTTCGCTGCCTTTAAATCACCCCTCCTCCTTTGTAGAGGTGCGGATTATACTTTTCATTTGAGCTGTATCTCTCGCTTGAGTATCTTCACCTGTGTGATATCTTTTCACTGGATCTGTGTTCTGCTGAAGCAAGTACTTCGGATATTGTCTGCTGACTTTGGATCTGTTTTCACTGCAGCCGCAGCTCCTTCAGCGAAGTGTTCAGACATTGTGTGTTTCTGTTTCTTTGCTGACTGGATCCAAGGCGACCCCGGTACCATTCATATACTGAGCAGGGCACCGGTGGCCGTGCCCCTTCCACTATTGTAGGGGTTTCAGTGGTCATCAGCCTGAGGTACGCGGGCATGTCTCGATCCACCATATGGATCTGGACATGTGCATAGCAGCTTAGGGAGAGCTTTTAGGGTCTGACAGGGGTCACCCTTTATCCTCCCTAGTTTGGGTCTGGTCAGTTGCTATTTACTGTGTGTTGCTCACTTACAGCCGTGACATTTATAATCCGCCTAACCATCCTTTTTTGACATGGATACGCTTTCTGACCTGGTTGACCGCATGCAGGGTCTTTCTTTGGAGGTAGCGGATCTCCGTCAATCTATGACTCAGCTTCAAGCCTTGGGCTCTGCTCCGGCCCATGGAGTCTGTTGCGAGCCAAAGGTCTCACTTCCGGAAACGTTCTCCGGGGGCAGTGAGAATTTTGTTTGTTTCAGAGAGGCATGCAAACTCCATTTTTGCTTGTGTCCCCATTCCTCTGGTAATGAGGAACAGAGGGTGAGGATTGTCATCTCCCTGCTCAGGGGTAATGCTCAGACTTGGGCTTTTTCGTTGCCATCGGGGGATCCCTCCCTTCGATCCGTGGAAAGATTTTTTTGTGGCCCTGGGGCAGATATATGATGACCTGGATCGTGTTGCTCTGGCCGAATCTAACTTACGTTTTTTATGCCAGAACAAACTGTCTGCGGAGCTTTATTGTTCTGAAGATGGGCAGCTGATTCAGGTTGGAATGATGCTGCACTCCGGAGTCAGTTCTCTCATGGTCTCTCAGAGAGATTGAAAGATGCGTTTGCTTTCCATGAGAGACCAACGTCCTTAGAGTCTGCCATGTCATTGGCGGTACGCCTTAACAGGCGTCTAAGAGAAAGAAACGAGACCTCTCTGTCCAGTCATTTTCAGTCTAGGGGCAGTGGTGCGGACTCATTCAGTGTGCAGGGGCCTCATCCTCTCTCGGTTCCCTCTGTGGAGTAGCCCATGCAGCTAGGTCGACTTGCCCCAGATAAAAGAGGATTTAGTCCTCAGAGAATGGTGTGTTTTTGTTGTGGGGGCATAGGTCATTTGGCAAATGTTTGTCCGTCTAGGAAATTCTTGAACTGTACTAAGAGTTATAATAAGAGAAAAACCTCAAAAGGTAGATCATCAAACTCTGCTTCATCTGCTACTTTGGGCAAAGTTGATGTAGGAATTGATGCTTTTCCTCTGACCTACAGTTCCCGTTTTCTCCTTTCTGCCAGGGTAGCGCTAGGGAGCAAAGTCATTTCTTGTGAAATTTTTGTCGATAGTGGAGCGGCTGTCAATCTTATTGATACTCAATTTGTAGACATGCATGGTTTTCAGGTTTGCACATTAGAAAAGGATATACCTGTTTTTGCTATTGACTCTGCTCCACTCTCACAGAGATCCCTTAAGGGCATTGTTCACAATATCCAGTTAGCGGTAGGTGACACTCATGTGGAGGATATATCTTGTTTTGTCCTTAACAGATTGCCTTCTCCTCTAGTTTTGGGGTTACCCTGGCTCACTAGACATAACCCCACTATTGATTGGCAAGGAAGGCAAATAAATTAGTGGAGTGAGTTTTGTAGAGAGAATTGTCTCACAGCGATTTTTGCAGAGGTGTCTACTAAAACGGTGCCATCATTTCTCTCAGATTTTTTGGACGTGTTTTCCGAGAGCGGTGTTCAGGAGCTACCTCCTCACCGGGAGTTTGACTGTCCCATTAACCTCATTCCCGGCGCCAAGCTGCCAAAAGCACGCCTCTACAACCAGAAAGAATCGCAATGTGAACTTATATCTCTGAGAGTCTCGATAAGGGGCATATTCGTCCCTCAAAATCACCTGTTGCCGCTGTTTTTTTTTTTGTTAAAAAGAAAGATGGCTCTCGGAGACCTTGCCTAGATTTTAGGGAGCTGAACCGTATCACGATTCGCAATCCCTATGCCCTTCCTCTGATCCCGGACCTCTTCAACCAAATTGTTGGGGCCAAGGTTTTTTCCAAATTGGATTTGAGAGGCGCGTACAACCTGGTCAGGGTCAGAGAGGGGGATGAATGGAAAACGACCTTTAATACCCCTAACGGGCATTTTGAGAATCTCGTTATGCCTTTCGGCCTGATGAATGCTCCGGATGTCTTTCAGCATTTTGTTAACAGTATTTTCTACCATTTAATGGGGAAATTTGTATTGGTGTATCTTGATGATATTTTGATTTTTTCCCCTGATGTTCAGACCCATCAGGATCATCTTTTTCAGGTTCTGCGGATTCTGCGAGAGAATAAATTGTACGCCAAGCTGGAGAAATGTGTTTTTATGGTATCGGAGATTCAATTTCTGGGTTTTCTCCTCTCTGCTTCTGGTTTTCGCATGGATCCGGAGAAGGTCCGTGCTGTGCTGGAGTGGGAGCTTCCTGAGAATCAGAAGGCATTGATGCACTTTCTGGGTTTTGCGAAGTATTACAGAAAGTTCATTTTGAATTATTCCTCTGTTGTCAAACCCCTCACTGACATGACAAAAAAGGGGGCGGATTTTTCCTCTTGGTCGGAGGAGGCGCTTGCAGCTTTTTCTAAGATTAAAGAGAGTTTTGCGTCTGCTCCCGTCTTGGTGCATCCCGATGTTTCCTTACCTTTTATCGTTGAGGTGGATGCTTCCGAGGTGGGTGTGGGTGCGGTTTTGTCCCAGGGCCCTTCTGCCAAGTGGCGACCCTGTGCCTTTTTCTCTAAAAAACTCTCCCCGGCAGGGAGAAACTATGATGTGGGAGATAGAGAGTTGTTGGCCATCAAGTTGGCTTTCGAGGAATGGCGCCATTGGTTGGAGGGGGCCAGGCACCCTGTCACCGTTTTTACCGACCATAAGAATCTGGCGTACTTGGAGTCGGCCAGGCGTATGAATCCGAGACAGGCCAGATGGTCTCTGTTCTTCTCCAGATTCAATTTTGTTGTTACATTCCACCCTGGGATCAAAAATGTGAGGGCTGATGCTCTCTCTCGCTGTTTTCCGGGAGGAGGAAACTCCGAGGACCCGGGTCCCATTTTGGCGGAGGGGGTGGTTGTTTCTGCTCTGTATTCTGATTTGGAGGCCGAGGTCCAGGCTGCCCAGACTGAGGTACCTGCCTGTTGTCCTCCTGGGAAGTTGTTTGTGCCTCCTGAGTTACGTCACAAACTCTTCAAGGAGCATCATGATGCTGATCTTGCTGGTCCCCCGGGGAGTAGAGCCACGGTAGATCTCATTGCTCGTAGATTTTGGTGGCCGGCTCTTCGTAAGTCGGTGGAGGGTTTTGTGGCTGCTTGTGAGACGTGCGCTCGCGCTAAGGTCCCTCGTTCACGGCCTTCAGGTCCCCTTCTCCTGTTACCCATACCTTCCCGTCCTTGGACACACCTCTCCATGGACTTTATCACGGATCTTCCTCGTTCCTCAGGGAAGTCGGTGATCCTGGTGGTGGTGGACCTTTTTAGCAAGATGGCTCATTTCGTACCCTTCCCTGGTTTACCCAGTGCTAAAACGTTGGCGCAAGCTTTTGTCAACCATATTGTTAAATTGCATGGCATTCCCTCGGATATTGTTTCCGATAGAGGCACGCAGTTCGTGTCCAGATTCTGGAAGGCCTTCTGTTCTCGCCTGGGGGTTTCGGCTGTCCTTCTCTTCTGCTTTTCACCCGCAGTCAAATGGTCAGACTGAACGCGTCAACCAGAATCTGGAGACATATTTGCGCTGTTTTGTGCAGAGAACCAGGAGGATTGGTGTTCATTTCTCCCTCTTGCTGAGTTTGCTCTGAACAACCGTCGTCAGGAATCTTCTGATAAGTCACCATTCTTTGGTGCATATGGGTTCCATCCGCAGTTTGGGACATTCTCGGGAGGGGCTCCCTCTGGTTTGCCTGAGGAGGAGAGATTTCCCTCGTCTTTGTCTACCATTTGGCAAAAGATTCAGAGTAATCTTAGAAAGATGAGTGAGAAATATAAGCGTGTGGCTGATAAGAGACGTGTGCCTGGTCCGGACCTGAATGTGGGTGATCTGGTGTGGTTGTCTACAAGAAATATTGAACTGAAGGTTCCCTCCTGGAAATTGGGTCCCAAGTTTATCGGGCCTTATAAAATCTTGTCAGTCATCAATCCTGTTGCCTTCCGTCTTGATCTTCCACGGGTTTGGAAGATACATAATGTATTTCACAGGGCTCTTTTAAAACCATATGTCCAGCCCACTGTACCCTCCTCTTTGCCTCCTCCTCCGATTTTGGTTGATGGCAATCTGGAGTTTGAGGTTTCCAGAATTGTGGACTCTCGCATTGTCCGTGGTTCTCTTCAGTACCTCGTTCATTGGAAGGGTTATGGTCCTGAGGAGAGGATGTGGGTTCCGGTGTCGGACATTAAAGCCACTCGCCTCATCAGGGCATTTCATAGGGCTCATCCTGAGAAGGTGTCCGGAGTCCACCCGTAGAGGGGGGGGGGGGGGGTACTGTCACTACCAGAGCTTTGAGACGTTCTCACAGCTCTGTTTCTCCACCCCTGTGATGATGTCACTACTAGAGCTTGGAGGAGTTCCCTCTGCCCTGTTTCTCCGCCCCTGTGATGAGGTCTTTACTTTCTGTTTCCTTCCTCCCAGCTGTCTCTCCTGTGCTTGATTTCGCTGCCTTTAAATCACCCCTCCTCCTTTTGTAGAGGTGTGGATTATACTTTTCATTTGAGCTGTATCTCTCGCTTGAGTATCTTCACCTGTGTGATATCTTTTCACTGGATCTGTGTTCTGCTGAAGCAAGTACTTCGGATATTGTCTGCTGACTTTGGATCTGTTTTCACTGCAGCCGCAGCTCCTTCAGCGAAGTGTTCAGACATTGTGTGTTTCTGTTTCTTTGCTGTCTGGATCCGAGGCGACCCCGGTTCCGTCCATATACTGAGCAGGGCACCGGTGGCCGTGCCCCTTCCACTATTGTAGGGGTTTCAGTGGTCATCAGCCTGAGGTACGCGGGCATGTCTCGATCCACCATATGGATCTGGACATGTGCATAGCAGCTTAGGGAGAGCTTTTAGGGTCTGACGGGGTCACCCTTTATCCTCCCTAGTTTGGGTCCGGTCAGTTGCTATTTACTGTGTGTTGCTCACTTACAGCCGTGACAGCCCCTCAAGCATACCACATGTGCAGGGCACGGCGGTGTCACGCTGTTCTGCACCTTGTTTGCCTGGGCGAACGGAGTCACACAGGGGAGGAACTTCTACGTGTCCTTCATCAAGAAATCGAATCCTGGCTTTCTCTGCGACAACTAAAAATCGGAACCATGATGACTAACAACAGGAGGAACATGGTGTCGGCGCTGCGTCAAGGAGGGCTGAGCCATGCGCCCTGCATGGCGCATGTGTTTAATCTGATTGTCAAGCGGTTCCTGAAGTCTTCCACCCATCTGCAAGACATCCCACTTGTACACAGCAAAGCACACCCTCCTTGAGCTACATCAGTCGAACGGCATCCCCCAACATAGGCTGATATGCAATGTTTCCACCCACTGGAATTCCACCCTCCATATGTTGGACCAACTATATGAACAAAGAAAGGCCATAAACGATTTCTTCATGATCCAGGCGGACAGGAGTACTCCCCTGTGTAACTTCTATGTCAGCCATTGGCAGCTCATGCGTGACACCTGCTGTTTTCTCAGGCCCTTTGAGGAGGCCTTGTGTTTTGTCAGTCGCAAGGACTACAGGATGAACAACGCCATTCCACTGCTTTATGTCCTGGAACAGATGCTGTTAAATCTGGCTGGTCAGGGGACTGGAGACTAGTGTTCGAACCGCAAATATTTGAACAGCGAATTATTATCGCGAATATCGGCACTTCGAGAATTCACGAATATTCAGAATATAGTGCTATATATTCGTAATAACGATATTCAGTTGTTTTTTTAACACTGTACACATCAGCTGATCATCCCTCCCTTCTTCTAGCTTGTGGGCCAATGAGAAGGCTTTGTCACAGCTTAGCAAAATCCCTAGAAACCAACAGAAAAGTTGCCTGCCCCTTACTATACAAGTTGCACATATTGCGAAAAAATCTGTGCATCATTGCCGAAAATTCGCAAGCGCAAATATATTGGAGCACTCTATCTGCATATAAAGTTATTTTAATGTTCTGTTGTGTCAACCATTTTCTCCAGTCTCAGGAAACTTATACCAGCTTGAAAAATGTAGCACCCACGCAGGTATTTCGCGCGCATTACGCGAATAATACATTGCCGATTTTCGCAATCAAGAATATAATCTCGAATTCTCAAATTCGTGAATTTATGACAAATATTCTACAAAATATTTGTGAAATATCACAAATTCGAATATTGCCCCTGTCACTCATCACTACTGGAGATGTGGCGCCTAGATCTCACGGCCACATGAGCCCTGTGGGGGCTGAACTGGAGGAGGAGGACATTGGAGCACAAGCAATGTGTAGCAAAATGGGTGGATTTTCTACACAGGTGACAGGAGAGGAGGAGCAGGAGCAGCCAGAGGAGCTACAGGGCAATGAGGAAGACGAGGCAGATTACCTAGACACACCATGGAAGTATGCAGTGAAGATGGAGGCAGGGAGTCCCTCCGAGTCACTTGCACAAATGGCCCACTGCATGCTCACTTGCTTGGGTAGTGACAGCCGAATTGTCACCATTCTGCAGAGGGATTACTTCTGGCTCTCCACCTGGTTGGACCCTCGCTACTGCTCCAAAATGGGGGCCTTTTTTTTACACCCATTGAGAGGGAGGACAAACTGAACTACTATAGAGACATCCTATGTAGTCAGTTGGCCGCTGCCTATCTGCACTATTGTCTATCCTCTTGCAGGTCTGACCGGGGGGACCCTCTGCGCACACGTTAATCTGCCATGGCTGCTTTGGCAGGGTGGGGGAGGGGAGGAGCATTTCCAGCTCCATCAGCAGCAACTTGTGTCTATAGTCTCTGATGAGCATCTTTCTTCACTCCTGTGGCCTCCTCCTGATGCTGCTTCTGCAGCCATCTCCATATTCTGTCATTGTGCCACTCTGTGGCGTCCGGATGTTGCTACTGCCACATCCACAATGTCATTGGGCCACTCTGTGGTCTTCTGATGCTGCTTCCACCTCACGGCATCCGCTCGTGTGAAACAGCCCTAACTTGTATAAAACTGACTGTGTACAGATTTCCATATGCAGAATAGCCTACATTTTGCAATAATACTGATTCAACAAGATGCTGGAAACATGCCATAGCCATTCTAATCCAAGTGCACATGATATCCTGCAATTGCTATAGATTTGTGAGCTGCACATAAATTCTCCAAATTTCTCATCCCATAATTTTCCAAAGGTACTCTTTCAGTTTAGATCTGTTACATACAATTGAAGTTAACAAGATCTGTTGTCACATTTATGGATACCGGGTGCTTTTTTAATATTTTTAAGCTGTTCAACTTCTCCATTAGAAGAAAGGTAGCCAATGGGTATAGCAGGCTACACATTGTAACTAAAAATACTATGATATTTAAACAATGCTCATTAATTATCAAACTAAGGCATTACATTTATGTGAAAGTCAAAACTAAATTTTGACCTAATGAATTATAAGACCATGCAACTTTTTTCAAGTCTACAGCTGATGAGGTTTGGTGAGTTTGTGTCCATTTTAGCCCTAGTCTCCTTTGCTGACATGATTGGACACATGATGTGGTTTTGTATCGCATTAGTCTACCCACTTCAAGGAGGGTAGTCAGGAGTTACTTACTGACATACCTAGCCAGTTAGATGTTTGCACTGAAGTATTCACAATGAAGTATGAACTCTGTGTTATTCGTAATGGTTCCACCAAATAAATACAAATCAATTAGAGCAGTGGCATGCCTAGGGTGTTTGGCACCTGGGGCACGTCCTTTATCTGGAACCCCCCCCCCCCCCCCCCCCCACATACCTCTTATATCCAGGGACATCTCCTGTCATGTAGACCTTCTCTTTCCTTTTCTTCTCTGTTAGACCGCCATGACAAATTCTTTCAGCCGCATCTTGTCTCTACAGAGTTCATAATACACACACGTTAGATTTCTCAGTTTTTCCATCAACCTCCACATCCTGGTGTCCCCACAGTGTCATCCTGCTACCACCCACAATACTGTGCCCGTTGTGCCCCCCAATGTCCCAGGTACTATCCTGCTGAAAAAATTGTGACCCCAGTAGACATAATTGGGGTCATTTATCAAACTGGTGTAAAGTAGAACTGGATTTCCAAAAGAGCTGTCAAATATGAAAGGTGGAATCTGATTGGCTACTATGGGCAATTAAGCCAGTTCTACTTTACACCAGTTTGATAAATTACCCCAAATGTCCCTATAGTGTCTATAGCAGTTATAATGTCTCCTAGAGTGCCCCCAGTAATAATAACACTCTATATTGTGCTCCAGGTAATAATCCCTGTATAGTGTCCCCAGAAATTATAGAATTGTCTCTACAGTGCCTAGCCAATAGCAACACCTCCCATGCTGCCCCCATATAGTAATTTTCCCCACACTGCCCCCATAATAATCCCCCCATAGTAATCCCCCCACACAGTAATTTCCCCCACACTTCTCCCATACAGTAATTTTCCCCACACTACACCCCCCGCCCCCTCTAGGCACGCCACTTAATTAGAGGTTTTTAATGTTAAAGGATATTAGACAAGCGTTTTGGAATCTGTAAAGCAAGTCAGGAGTACATGTGGGCTCAGGGGAACTTAAAGTGGCTCTGGAAAAAAGTGCCCCTTTGGAAGACATTATACCATCCCAAGAGAGCCAAATACCACAATCCACCACAAAATACTGCCGCCAGCAGCACAAAATACATCCCCAAAAACTTCCACTGGCCAGCTATGAGGGCATCGGCCCACCGGGAAATTTCCCTGTAAGGTCTATGGCCAATCCACCCCTGTGTGGGCTCATGTTCAAGGCCATGTGGTTACAAGCAGTGATGAAAAGAAACTTAGTTTACCAGTCTTTTTGAGAGTCAGAAGTATATCAGTAAGGTTAGGATGGTACATGTTACAACTCTGAGTATAACAATTAGTCTTGAGTAGAGATGGCCTTGCGGTTCGCGATTCGCCGATGGAGAATATGGAACATATGGAGAAATTTGCGCCCGCCATATTCTTTTACATTATGAAGAGCTTTGACCCATGACACATCCATCAGGTGGTACAGGACAGCCAATTGAGACATTTCAGCACATGGACATACCCCCTACCTTATAAATAAACCTGATCTGGCCGCCATTTTACAGTCAGTGTTTTGCCAGTGTAGGGAGAGATTGCTGTGTGGAGCAGGGACAGGCTGTTAGGGACACCAAACACTAGCTAATAGGGCCACAAAAGTCATTTTAAGGTGTGCTATCGATAGGTGTGATACACAGAGGGTGCGATATACTTATAATATACTTTTATAATGAGTCAAAAACACATAGATCTAAATAGTGATCACCTGGAAGTCAGGGGCCTAGGGGCTAGACTCTAGAGGCTTACTAGGGCTATTTTTATATAGGGTAAGGTTCCGGGTGGGGTCGCTCTTATCAGGGCGGGTGGTCTGTGATTAGGCTATAAGGCCAGAATAGCACCCCCTGTAGGGCAATATCAGGGACAGTTCTGTGCCCACCCTGTCCTTCAATACCACATCATCATCTAGCCCAGGGATAGATGGTTTTTGCTTTCCTTCTGGGATTCATGGATGTGCACTGGAACCCCCCGTATTGTGGTAGGACATATGGTTTCTGATTTGGTGCCGCCGAGCACCTGATTTAGTGCTGCCGAGCACTTGCTATTGCCTACCACATCTATGCTTTTTGCTTAAAGGGGTTCTGCACTTTGTTTTAACTGATGATCTATCCTCTGGATAGATCATCAGCATCTGATCGGCGGGGGCCTGACACCCGGGACCCCCGCCGATCAGCTGTTTGAGAAGGCAGCGGTGCTCCAGCAGCGCAGCGGGATTCTCGCCAAATATTCTTGCTCTGCGTGGTAATGAATCAATTTTTCCCAAAATGGTGGCTGAAAAGCAAAAAATTATACTCAGCTCATCCATTGGATCGCGGAGAGGTCTTCCGCTCCCGTGATCACGCTGGCCATGCACTGTGATTTCATTAGTGACGTCATCATGCTCGCCACAGTTTCTTTGTTAGGTTTTCAATCAAGACGGGAGCGGACAGCTTCTCCACGATCAAGTGGATGAAGTGAGTATAATTATGACGGGGGTTGTGCGATAACCGTTCCCTGTCAAACAATAAAAAGGGATTTGTGACAAAGTAATTCATAATGAATCAAATTTCTTGATGAAGTTTAGCAAAGCTGCTGAATCGAATTTTTTAAAGCTTCGCTCATCTCTAATAATAATGCATTCTGATTTCTATATATTTTCATATTTACCGTATTTATGATGTATATACCATTGTCTTGTCCAACACTGTTCCAACATAAAACATTAACTTCAACTCTATCTTTCCTTTTTAAAAGGTGCCTATGTTCCTGAAGGGCTTTTGACCTCCTGCACATGGGACTATGTGACATTCACACCATCTGTTAGAGCATACACAATGCTCCTCTTCTGCTTTGTCTTCTTCATACCACTTTTTGTCATTATATATTGCTACATATTTATTTTTAAGGCCATCAAGAACACTAACAGGTAATTCATTTACATCTATCTATGGCAATGTTATTGATTGGAGACAGACCTGTACATAGATATGACTTTTGTAGGACACAATGACCACCACTAACATCATATTCAACCTACGTAAGTAAAGGCAGTTTTTCATTGTGCATCTAGCCAATTAAATGCACAGCTGTTTTATGTGCAAAGGTTTATTTGCTTTTGTAAAATGACAACTCTGAGATAAAAATATTTCAATGAGTTAAAGCTCCAGGATAGTCAGGAGACTATAACTGAATCACAAATGTTCTTGTTAAAGGAATTATACACCTAAATATATAATGGATTACAGGTGAAACTCAAAAAAATT
This sequence comes from Bufo gargarizans, assembly GCF_014858855.1. Taxonomy (NCBI): domain Eukaryota; kingdom Metazoa; phylum Chordata; class Amphibia; order Anura; family Bufonidae; genus Bufo; species Bufo gargarizans. The sequence continues at coordinate 176,702,947 of NC_058085.1, forward strand.
TGAATATTGTGCAAAGTTCGTGTATTTCAGTAATGCAACTTAAAAGGTAATAACTAATATATGAGATAGACTCATTACATGCAAAGTGAGATATTTCAAGCCTTTATTTGGTATAATTTGGATGATTATGGCTTACAGCTTATGAAACCCCAAAGTCACAATCTCAGGTACCCTTTGCTCAGGGGGTATGGATTAGTTAGCTGACTAGAGTGTGACACTTTGAGCCTAGAATATTGAAGCTTTTCACAAAATTCTAATTTTAAGCTGCATTAATGCAATTCCTTTTAATTTGCATTACTGAAATAAATGGACTTTTGCACGATATTCAATTTTTTCGAGTTTCACCTGTACTTTGTATATGCTTGTGAATGTGACCCGGCTCTTTTATTTTTGTTTGTTTTTCATGTTAATCATTACAGGGCTGTTCAAAAGATTGGTTCGGATGACAACAAGGAATCTCAGAAACAGTATCAGAAAATGAAAAATGAATGGAAGATGGCAAAGATTGCTTTAATTGTCATCCTCTTATATGTGATTTCATGGTCTCCCTATTCAACTGTTGCATTGGTGGCCTTTGCTGGGTAATGCAGTCATTCTAAGATTATAATATATCTCACTTTTTGTTTGTTTTTGTTTTTACGTGATGTAAAGTCAGTAGATTTCATTAGGACGTTGGAGCAGGAGCTATTACCTATAGCAACCTACTACATGCTTTTATATTCTAGCTTGCACCACTTCTCTTTTGCATATTTTGTTACACATAAGGTCCAACATATTATTTTAGGGGAGCCATAAAATGTGCAGTCTACCAGAAAATTTACACTAGTGCATATAAGTAGAGATGAGCGAATCGAAGCTGACGAAGTGAAATTCAATCAGAATTTCGAAAATTATTCAATTCACTCTGAATTTCCACATACTTCATGGTAACAAATCGATTTTTTTTCCTAAAATGGCTGCTGCACGTGTTAGGACATGGAGCAAAGAACTCTTGAAATGAGGGAGCACCCACAATGCCATGCATGCAGCCAATCAGCAGCCAGCCCGGTGATGTCACAGCCCTATAAATAGCCTCAGCCATCTTGGATTCAGCGATTTTACAGTGTACTTAGTGAAGGGAGAGACGTTAGCAGGCGCTAGGGACAGTGCTAGGAATTACTTGAAAATATATATTTTGCTCAGTAGACGTTCAGGGAAAGGGCATTAGAAGTGTAGGAAAAGGATAGGGAGGAATTATTCCACAGTACTGAATCAGAACAGGGTCTAATAGGGGAGTGTACAGTCTGAGTAATAGGAACAATCCTATTACACCTTGCTGTAATAGGATTATACTGCTGCTCATTTCAGGTTTGCAATACCTCTGTAATTCCAGCAAACCATTTTTGTTATTGGGGTCTTATTAGCCCTTGTGCGATGCAGTTATATATATGTTCTAAAGCCTTTTTGTTGTTGTGTACTAGTGGGGGGGGGGGGGGAACGGGCTTATTAGCTGTTGTGTGTTGAAGTGAGAAAATTACAGCCCTTTTAGGTGTGTATTAGTGGCAAAAAAATATTATTTGCCATTCACAGGCACAGTTATATGTTCTAAAGCCTTTTTTTTGTAGTGTATTAGTGGGGGGAAAAACAGGGACTTATTAGCCGTTGTGTGGTGAAGTGAGAAAATTACAGCCCTTTTTGGAGTGTATTGCTGTTATATGTTATTTGCTGTTATATGTTATAAAGCCTTTTTTTTTTGTAGCGTATTAGTGGGGGGTCGGGGGTTTGGCTCTGGTAGATAAGGTAAGTGGGCGCAGTACAGAGGCAAAAAGTTTTTAACTCAAAACTTCAGTGTTTGTTCACACTTGAGGCAATTGCACAAAACTTTGCAGTCTTGGTGTTAATTCACACACAATGGAAAGTTCATGTAACACCAGTAACCTTGCTGGCAGTTCTGCATCTAGTAGTCCACAGCAGGCTTTAGGGGGCCTGTTTCCCCATCATGCGGCTCTCAGCCCTCCAGCTCAGCACATAGCCTCAGATCCCAAAAACAGAGACGTCTCTGCTGAACCTAGCTGCCTATTTAAGTACAGCCAGGTGCTGCCAAAACCAGGACTGGCACTTAAACTCCGGTCCGGTATTTGACCTCACCTGGATGGGAGGAAAATACCTGCTTTTCCAGACACAACCCCTCACTGTGTCACATATTCCCCCCCCCCATCTTTGTTCAACCCTGACACATGCCAGACAATGCACCTAGGACAGGGCATTCACGTTTCAATGTAACCGGCCTGCTCTGTGTTCTACCGAGAACTTAAAGTTCTGCAGAGACAAAAACCATCTGGTGACCTGGGCATTCCTGTCTTTGGCCTGGCTCATCCACTTGAGAGGGGAGTGGTCAGTCACCAGGCAGAACTTTCTCCCCAACAAATAGTAGCGGAGAGACTCGAGTGACCACTTGATAGCCAGGCACTCTATCTCCACTATACTGTACCTGGTTTCAGATGGGGTGAGGAAGACAATAGGATGCTCCTCCCTGTTGACTTCCTGAGACAGTTCGGTACCGAAGCCTACTTTGGAGGCATCTGTTTGTACCATGAACTCCCACTTGAGGTCGGGCGTCACCAAAACCGGTGACCCACACAGGGCCGACTTCAAAGCGGCAAAAGCCTCTTCCGCCTGATCATTCCAGCTAACCATCACTGATTTCTGTCCCTTCAAGAGCCCTGTCAAGGGCGCGGCTAGAGTAGAAAAGTGGGGAACAAACCTCATGTAATAGCCCACCATTCTCAGGAATTACTTTATTTGCTTAGTGGTGACAGGTCGGGCCAATTCCGTATCGCCTCTATTTTGTTCACTTGGGGTTTGATGACCCCACGTCTAATTACATATAACAGGTATTTAGTCTCTTCTAACCCTATCACACATTTTTGGGGTTAGCGGTTAGGCCAGCTCTCCGAAGGGAGTCGACTACAGCCTGCACTTTGGGTAGCTGACTTTCCCGGTCTGTACTGTGGGTGACAATATTGTCCAGGTAAGCTGAAGCGTACCGACAATGTGGATGAAGCACAATGTCCATTAGTCGCTGACAAGTTGCGGGGGCGCCATGCAGACCAAAGGGTAAGACCTTATAATGATACAGCCCCTCAGGCGTGATGAAGGCAGTTTTCTCTTTGGCAGCCTCCGTTAAGGGCACCTACCAGTACCCTTTCGTGAGGTCCAAAACAGAAAAATACCGGGCTTGTCCTAACCTCTCGATGAGCTCATCCACCCGGGGCATGGGATACGCATCAAATTTGGAAACCTTGTTAAGTTTTCGAACGTCCCGTCCGGCTTGGGTATCAATACTATAGGACTGACTCCTCAATGACGTCTAGCTGCAACATTAGCTGCACCTCCTCCGATATGGCTTGTCACCAAGCCTCGGGTACCCGGCATGGTTTTAATTGGACATTTGCCTGAGGCTCAGTGACAATATCATGCTGGATTATGGAAGTACGTCCAGGGAGGTCTGAGAACACATCCATGTTCTGACTAATGAACTCCCTGGTCTCCTGAGTCTGTTTAGAGGAGAGGCTGTCAGCAATTTTTACTGTGGGAGCGCCTCTCCTGCATCAGACAGAGGGGCCTGTACCTGGTCGCGGGCTGTCTTCTGTACAGGTATGTCTATCTTGTACAGTTTTATGTTGAGTGGGTTGTTCTTCCAACGCTTCTTTGGCCAGGGCCAAGAGGCCACGAGGGTGACTGCCATATAGCAGTTTGAAGGGCGAGAACCCAGTAGAGGCCTGGGGTACCTCACGCACTGCAAACATGAGATAGGGCAGAAGGAGGTCCCAGTCCTTCCCATCTTTAGACACTACCTTTTTCAACATATTTTTTAATGTTTGGTTAAACCGTTCTACCAGACCGTTCATTTGCGGATGGTAAACGGACATCGTAGTTATTTTATGTGCAGCAACTTGCAGAGTTCCCTCATCACCTTGGACATAAAAGTTCCCTTGGTTGGTCAGTACCTCTTTAGGTAGTCCTACTCAGAAAAAGCTTACGATAAGCCTTGGTTTAGCCGATACAACATATCCTGATGAACCACAAAATGGGGAAACACTGACTCTGCCCCAGGTTGTTGTGGTTCATCTACTATTAACACATTTTCCCAGGCACAGGATAGGGTTGAAAAGCAAAATTGGTGCGCTCACCTGAGGCAAAAGGAGGATGCACGGACCAAGCCAGGAACCTTGGCATGAGGGTATATATCCAGAAAAAAAAATAAAAAGGTCCAGCTTCCAAATAACGTGGAATCTTTTAATGATACAGGGCAATAAAACCAAGTACATCCAGTCTACGCGTTTCAGATCTTTAACAATATAGATCCTTACTCATGATAGATCTATATTGTTAACCCCTTAAGGACCAGGCTCATTTTCACCTTAAGGACCAGGCCATTTTTTGCAAATCTGACCAGTGTCACTTTAAGTGCTGATAACTTTAAAACACTTTGACTTATCCAGGCCATTCTGAGATTGTTTTTTCGTCACATATTGTACTTCATGACACTGGTAAAATAAAGTAAAAAAAAATATTTTTTTTGCATAATAAAATACCTAATTTACCCAAAAGTTTCAGTTTCTCTACTTCTGTAATACATAGTAATACCCCCAAAAATTGTGATGACTTAACATTCCCCATATGTCTATTTCATGTTTGAATTATTTTGGGAATGATATTTTATTTTTTGGGGATGTTACAAGGCTTAGAAATTTAGAAGCAAATCTTGAAATTTTTCTGAAATTTAACCCATTTTTTCCACTAACAAAGCAAGGGTTAACAGCCAAACAAGACTGTATCTTTATTGCCCTGACTCTGCTGTTTACAGAAACACCCCAAATGTGGTCATAAACTACTGTACGGCCACACAGCGGGGAGTGAAAGGTGCGCCGTATGGTTTTTGGAAGCCAGATTTTGCTGGACAGTTTTTTTGACACCATGTCCCATTTGAAGCCCCCTGATGCACCCCTAGAGTAGAAACTCCATAAAAGTGACCCCATCTAAGAAACTACACCCCTCAAGGTATTCAAAACTGATTTTACAAACTTTGTTAACCCTTTAGGTGTTGCACAAGATTTAATGGAAAATAGAGATACAATTTCAAAATTTCACTTTTTTTGGCAGATTTTCCATTTTAATATTTTTTTTCCAGTTACAAAGCAAGGGTTAACAGCCAAACAAAACTCATTATTTATGGCCCTGATTCTGTAGTTTACAGAAACACATCATATGTGGTCGTAAACTGCTGTACGGGCACACGGTAGGGCACAGAAGGAAAGGAATGCCATACGGTTTTTGGAAGGCAGATTTTGCTGGACTGTTTTTCTGACACCATGTCCCATTTGAAGCCCCCCTGATGCACCCCTAGAGTAGAAACTCCCAAAAAGTGACCCCATTTTAGAAAGTAAGTAATAGGGTGGCAGTATTGTTGATACTAGTTTAGGGTACATATGATTTTTGGTTGCTCTATATTACACTTTTTGTGCGGCAAGGTAACAAGAAATAGCTTTTTTGGCACGTTTTTTTTTGTTATTTAAAACATTCATCTGACAGGTTAGATCATGTGGTAATTTTATAGAGCAGGTTGTCACAGACGCAGCGATACCTAATATGTATACAATTTTTTTTATTTATGTAAGTTTTATACAATAACTTTTTTAAAACCAATAATTTGTTTAGTGTCTCCAAAGTCTAAGAGCCATAGTTTTTTCAGTTTTTGGGCGATTATCTTGAGTAGGGTCTAATTTTTTGCGGGATGAGATGACTGTTTGATTGGCACTATTTTGGGGTGCATATGACTTTTTGATCGCTTGCTATTACACTTTTTGTGACGTAAGATGGCAAAAAATTGCTTTTTTTACACAGTTTTTTTTTTTTTTTACGGTGGTCATCTGAGGGGTTAGGTCATGTGATATTTTTATAGAGCCGGTCGATACGGACGCGGCGATACCTAATATGTGTACTTTATTTTTATTTATGTAAGTTTTACACAATTATTTTATTTTTGAAACCAAAAAAAATCATGTTTTAGTGTTTCCATAGTCTAAGAGCCATAGTTTTTTCAGTTTTTGGGCGATTATCTTGAGTAGGGTCTCATTTTTTGCGGGATGAGATGACGGTTTGATTGGTACTATTTTAGCGTACATGCGACTTTTTTGATCACTTTTATTAACTTTTTTGGGAAGTAAGGTGGGCAAAATTTCAATTTTCTCATATTTTTTTTTTTTATGGCGTTCACCGTGCGGGGAAAGTAACATGACCGTTTTATAGATCAGGTCGTTACGGACGCGGCGATACCTAATATGTGTAGTGTATTTTTTTTATTTATTTTTTATTCAGTGATAAATGTTTTTTTTTTATCTTAACTTTTTTCACTTTTTTTTACATTTTTTTGACCCAGACCCACTTGGTTCTTGAAGACCCTATATAGGTTTCTGTACTGTATTTTACTTACACTGAACAGATCTATGCTTTTAGCATAGATCTGTTACAGCACCATGGACAGCAGGACGCCTGAGCAGGTGTCCTGTTGCCATGGGAACCTTCCCCGTCTGCCACAACTTCGCAGACGGGGAAGGGTAAGGACTGGGGCTTCGGGGGGCTGTCTGGGGGCTCTCTCCCTCTCCCATCGGGGGGCTGCAAAGGCACAGCAGCCCCCCGATCGGAGAGGGAGGGAGCTTTCTGCGCTGTTAACCTTTTCCATACAGCGGTCCGTACGGACCGCTGTATGGAAAGGGTTAAACGGCTGACCTCGCATCAACGATGTCAGCCGTTTATACCAGGGTGCCAGCAATGTGCTGGCACCCTGGTATAACCCACTAGACGCCAACGATTATTCAAGGGGAGGCGGATTATTCAAGGGGATCGCGATCCCACCTGCCGCACCGCCCACCTCCCGCAATGCCCCCACCGCCTGCGACACCCCCCCTGCACCACCCGCCGCCATCAAATCGTGCAGGGGTGCAGGGGGGGGTGCAAAACCTTGATTTTAGGCACTCTAAAGTTTCTGATCCCCGCGGTCAGGGACCGCGGGGATCAGAAACTGCAAAAAGCGCAGCAAACCGCTGGTCTGAATTGACCTGCGGTTTGCTGCGATCGCCGACACGGGGGGGTCACATGGCGTTTTGACAGGATGCCGGCTGAATGATTACAGCCGGCATCCTGTTCAGATTAACCCCTGGGGCGCCGGAATGCCGATTTAAAGATAGGACGTACCGGTACGTCCTTGGTCCTTAAGGACTCGGGAAATAGGGCGTACCGGTACGCCCTATGTCCTTAAGGGGTTAAAGATCTGAAACGCGTAGACTGTATGTACTTGGTTTTATTGCAAAGTATCAATAAAAGATTCCACATTATTTGGAAGCTGGACCTTTTTCTCTTTTTTCTGGACTGGATAGGGTTGGGTCCCTACGTTAACGGGTACCAAAATTATCCCCCAATTCAGGACCTGGCGGCAAGTCCTCCATGTCTCCCACCATCACACTTATCAGGGTTGTCTCCCCCTCTTCCACCAAAGTGTCACCCCTACTGCTGGCCCTTCGGTCTCAAGTTCCCAGGGTTCTGGTCTCCCCCCGATCCAGGCCACTCTGCTAGGGTTACCCCTGTCTCATGGGTATCAGTCACTCTCATAGCAGGCCTCAGTGCCGGGAAGCCCAGGAAGTTTCTCCCTATTATAAGTTGGTAGTGTAAATTTGGGGAAACTGCCACTTTGTGAGTCCATCTGCCAGCCCCTGTGGTAAGAGACACCAGGGCGGTTGGATAGTCTTTTAAGTCTCCATGGATGCACATGACCCAGACTTTCCGGCCAGTATACTCCTCTGACTGTACCACAGGAGCCCTTACTAGGGACAGCAGACTCCGCTGGAGTGTCTGCTACCTCCACCTGGCATAGGTGGTTTAGAGTTTTTGGGGTACCTGCTGCACACAGCTTCCTGCATATAGCGACTGACGGCAGCTATAGTTAGTATCCATGGGTTCCACCTGATGAGGACAGTCAGCTCTGACATGGCCCGGCTCCTGTCACCGCCAGCAGACTATCAGAGCCAAGTCCGTAGAGGGTACACTCCAGGTGGGTTTGGTTGGTACAAGTTGCCGGGTCTGGGATGGAGATTTACTGGGTTTGACTGCCCCCCTCCAAAAAGAACCCCCTGTAACAGTCTTAGTAGCCTCGTAGCGCTCCATCAGGTCCACCATTTATAGGGTCCTTCCAGAAGACACCTGGCCGATCCAGTGTTGGAGAGGGGGTGGCAGAGCGCTCCAGAACATATCAGCCAGCATAGCTGTGGGACTCAGCACATCAGGCTGTAGCCACTTTTGCAAGAGGTGGAGTAAGTCATAATAAAGGCTTTGATGTCGTCTGCAGGGGTCATCTTAGGAATCGCGGCACAGACTGCTTTCCGAGCATCGTGGACGCTCTGGGTTGCTCCTGCTGTCTGCAAAGCCATCACGTGTTGTAGCAGCAACTGGTTAGTCTCCTGCTGCTGCTTATTAACCTCGTGTTGCTGCAGGTTTGTCTCTCGCTGCTGAAGATTAGCCTCCATGAGGGCCTTCATAACAGCCTCCATTTTGTCGTCGTGCACTGGTTGTAATACAGCTGGTTTAATGTACGACATACAACCATGCCTGAAAAATGCAGAAACCAAAAATATTGGCGTTCACGCAATATGGCCTCACTGCTTATGCGCGCATCCTCCTCCAGTTGTAGGGTTTTGCTCTGGTAGATAGGGTAAGCGGACGCAGTATAGAGGCAAAATACACGTTCTTAACTCAAAACTTCAGTGTTTATTCACACTTGAGGCAATTGCACAAAACAGCATGTATCTTTGCAGTCTTGGTGTTAATTCACACAGAATGGAAAGTACATATAACAAAAATTTTTGCCACTAATACAAAATTATTATTTGCCGTTCACCGCCGCAATTATATGTTCTAAAGCCCTTTTTTGCGTGTATTAGTGGCAATTTTATTTTTTTATTTGCCATTCATGGCCGCAGTTATATGTTCTAAAGACTTTTTTGTCATGTATTAGTGGGGGGAATAAAAAGGGGCATATTAGCTGTTGTGTGGTGACGTGAGAAAAAATAAACTGTATTTACCGCTCACGGCCGCAGTTATATGTTCTTGTTGGCGTGTATTAGTGGGGAAAAATAAAAAGTACATATTAGTCATTGTGTGGTGAAGTGGGAAAATTACTGCCATTTTTGTCGTATATTAGTGCCCCAAAGTTTTTTTATTTGCTCTTCACGATCTTATGTGTTCTAAATCCTTTTTTGGCATGTATTAGTGGGAAAAAAGGGGCTTATTAGCTGTTGTGTGGTAGAGTGAGAAAATTACAGCCCTTTTTGTTGTGTATTAGTTGGGTAAAAAGAAGGGGGTTATTAGCCGTTGTGTGGTGAAGTGAGAAAATTACAGCCCTTTTTGTCGTGTATTAGTGGCAAGAAAAATATTATTTGCAGTTCACGGACGCAGTTATATGTTCTAAAGCCTTTTTTGGGAGTGTATTAGTGTGGAAAAAGAGAGAAGGCTTATTTGCCGTTGTGTGGTGAAGTGAGAAAATTAAAGCTCTTTTTGGCGTGTATTAGTGGCAAAAAATATTTACGGTGCAGTTATATGTTCTAATGCCTTTTTTGGGATGTATTCACCGTTGTGCAGTGAAGTGACAAAATTACTTACAAAATTTCCTTTTTATTTACTTATTTGATCAGTATGTCAGACAGAGAAGTGACAGGCCCTGCACATGGGAGGAACACAGGCCTAAATGTTTCTAGCGCATGCAAAGGTCGCAGCAGAGTAAGGGGGCATGGCAGCAGGAGTCACTTCGAGAGGGCTGAGCTCCTAGTGTCAGCTAGCGGTTGTGTCTTGACCAGCAACCCAGTGGTTCTTGAATGGTTGACTCGATCTTCAACTTTGTCGCAAGTGACATCAGACACCCCCAGCCAAAAGTCAGTGGGTTCATCAGACACAACCCTTAGTTGGCACGGCACGGGAGCAGGCACTGTGCCTTCACCTGTCCTCAACCTGCCTCTGTCCTTTTCTGTTCCCTCAGCCAGTGAAGTACTATATGCTGTGGGATCAGCCCCACTAAACAGCGAGGACGAGCTACTAGAAGACAGTCAGCAGCTACTGCCCAGCCAAGATCTGGAGGACACATCCTCCGGTAGGCGGGCAAGTAGTAATGAGGAGAGTGCCTTGGGAGCTGCTGTTGCGATCGGTCAGGTTCCTGGCTCAGAGACCATTGAGGAGGACATCAGTGACATGCAGACAGTACTCGATGATGTAGCCGATCGCAATTGGGAGCTGAGTGATGAAGGGGCTTCATCATCAACAGGAGAAGAGGGTGTCAGCTTGCCCGTGAGGCAGTGGTGGGAGGTCGGGACCCTAACATGCCCGGGGTAGACCACCCGCTTTGCAGGACCCTACCTAGAAAGTAGTGGTGCAGGGGTTTATGGAGGCAGTGACGGTAGCAGTCAGTCAGTGCAGAGTGTTTGGGGTAAAATCACCTACTCGGAGGTGTGGCAATTTTTTGTTAAGCCGCCGGGGGAGAGGAACATGGCCATTTGTCAAATCTGTGGGCAGAAGGTGAAGCCTGGCCAGAGTGCCAATGTTAGCACCATGGCCCTGCATCAACATATGCAGCGTCACCATAAAGTCACCTGGGAGAACCGTGGCTGTAATGTGGCGATGCAGCCTGACGCAGTAACCGGTGCGTCACCCAGTTGCACCCGATTTCAGGCAGTCAACGCTCCACCACCTCAGCAAAAGGAAGCTGTATGTCCTTCCCATCATATGCTGGTCCTGAGTCTCCTGCTCCTCCTCCTACTCCTTGTCAGTCATTCCATCAGCAATTGATCACCGAAGTGATTGCCAAAAGACAACAGTATGCGTGCACTCATCCAACGTCGCAGAAGCTGAACGTGCTCCTGGCCAAGTTGCTGGTACTGCAGTCCCTCTCTTTCCAAGTGCTGGACTCATGCGTGACACCTGCCGTTTGCTTGTAAACTTTGAGGAGGCCACTTTATTTGTCAGTCACCAGGACTACGGGATGAACAACGTCATTCCACTAATTCATATCCTGAAAAAGATTCTGGTAAATCTGGCTGGTCAGGGGACTGAGAAGTGGGGCCTACATCTCACTACCACATGAGCCGTGTGGGGGCTGAACTGGAGGAGGAGGAGGACATTGGAGCACAAACAATGTGTAGTGAAATGGGTGGTTTTTATACACAGGTGACAGGAGAGGAGGAGCAGGAGTAGGCGGAGGAGCAAAAAGGAGATGAGGAAGACGAGGCAGATGACTTAGACACACCGTGGCAGTATGCAGTGGCGATGGAGGCAGGGAGTCCCTCCGAGTCACTTGCGTAAATGGCCCGATGCATGCTCACTTGCTTGTGTAGTGACAGCCGAATTGTCGCCATTCAGCAGAGGGATGACTACTGGCTCTCTACCATGTTAGACCATCGCTACCCGTCCAAAATAGGGGCCTTTTTTACACCCGCTGAGAGGTAGGACAAACTGAACTACTATGGAGACATCTTATGTAGTCAGTTGGCTGTTGCCTATCTGCGCCATCATCCAACCTCTCACTGGTCTGACCGGGTGGCCCTCTGCGCTCACATTCCACTGCCATGGCTGCTGAGGAAGGGTGGGGTAGCACACGCAGTATCAACTTGATGGAGCAGCAGCAACCTGAATCTAGAGTCGCTGATGAGCAACTTTCTTCACCCGCCTAGTGAAGAAACTACTCACCAGCATCTAGACATAGAGCAGAACCTGAACCAGCTGGTGGTTGCATACTTGGAGTGCACCCTGCCAGCTGTCACTGAAGATCTGCTGGAATACTGGGCAGCCAAACTAGATTTGTGGCCGCAACTAGCAGAGTTTGCCCTAGAAAAGCTGTCCTGTCTGGCCGGTAGTGTGGAATTAGAGCTGGTGGTTAGTGCAGCGGGGGCCATAGTTTCCCCAAGGAGAACTCGCCTGTCCAAAATGTGGCGAGACTGACCTTTGTCAAGATGAATCAGGCGTGGATCAGCCAGGATTTCCACCCACCAATGCCTAATGCATCAGATTAGATAATCCATGCTGCCTCACCCAAACCATGACAAAAGAAACTGGTTTCTTCTGGCTACCTGCCTCAGCTACTATTTTGATGCTGCCACCCACCTGATGCCACACATCTGATGCCAAGTGCTCCTTCTTACCCACACCATCGTCAGCAGGTACTGTTATTGCCACCCACCTCCCCACTCTGTCACGGGTCACTCTTTGGTCTCCTGATGCTCCTGCCACCATCACACTATGTCACCCTTCCACTCTGTGGTCTCCTGATGCTACTGCTACCTCCACATTATGTCACCTTGCCACTCTGTGGTCTCCTAATGCTGCTGGCCATTCAATAATCCGCAGCACTCGCTGGTGAATAATGAAAATAGTGGTGATTTATTCACTCAAGCAGCCAGTATACAGCGACGTTTCGACCTCAGTTGGTCTTTATCAAGCAGACTGCTTGATAAAGACCAACTGAGGTCGAAACGTCGCTGTATACTGGCTGCTTGAGTGAATAAATCACCACTATTTTCATTATTCACCGGCGAGTGCTGCGGATTATTGAATTGTCTGGATGAGTTGGGACCCCCAGCCACGATCCCTATCTGCGCGCACCATTTGGCTTGTAAGCCATTTCCTGGTCAGTACCCAAATGAGTGGGATGAGTAGTGCTGCCAACCCCTGAATTTTCTCCTAATGCTGCTGCCACCTCCACACTATATCACCTTGCCTCTCTGTTGTCTCCTGATGCTGCTACCTCAACTCTATGTCACCTTGCCACTCTGTGGCCTCCCCATGCTGCTGCTGCCAACTCCACACTCTGTCATTGTGCCGCTCTGTGGTCTCCTGATGCTGCTGCTACCTCCACACTATGTCCCTTGCCACTCTGTGGTCTCCTGATTCTGATGCTACCTCAACACTGTCACCTTGCCACTCGGTGGCCTCCTCATGCTGCTGCTGTCATCTCTGCACTCTGTGATTGTGCCACTCTGTGGCCTCCTGATGCTGCCGCCACCTCCACACTATGTCACTTTGCCACTCTATGGTCTCCTGATACTACTGCCACCTCCACACTATGTCATTGGGCCACTCTGTGGACTTCTCATGCTGTTCCCACCCTCCCACTTCTTGACTGGGCCACTATTTTGCCTTTTTGACCTGGCTGACATCATCATTTATTTGACGCTTCTTCTGATCTGTCAGAAGGAAGGAAAAATGAGACACACAAAGGATCCTATCTGTGTAGCAGCTGTAAGGCCTGTCTGGTCCCAACAGAATTGGCTTATGATTTGGTAGCCAAAAGCAGGAGTGGGTATAAAACAAAGAAGACATGACAATATTTTTGGATCTACTCCAATTTTTTTTTGGGGCATTAGCAATACTGATATATTACTGACCAAATGCTGACCGAGTTGAGGCGGATGCTCAACAGACAGGATACGTTTTTTGTAGGTTATTCTGACGGATCAGAGAAAGGGCAAGATAATCAGTGACGTCAACACAAACTTACTGATGACACCCTTTCCACTCTGTCGGGGGGGCTCTACTTGTATAAGCATTTAATAGAACAGGTTCTGTAGACATCTATGTGGAAACAGCTGACGATGGTGTAAAAGGAGTGCGCTTCTTCTTGGCGCTAACATCGACCTGTAAGGCTGAGTACCTACAGTATTTGAGTTATTTGGTCTGTTTTGGCCCTGTGACTGCCCAAATAAGTGAAATGTGCAGTGATTCTAAGAGCGACACCTATCATCTACATGTCATACTGACTCACAGTATAATTTAACTACCACAGCAGACTCCCTATGCGTGTTACTGCAATACTGCAAGGCACAGTGTTCTACATCACTATAAAGGCTCTCTGCAGCCAGGAAATAGACGTTTTTTAAACGTAATTTGCTGCAAATAAATTCAGATCGAAGCAAATATTTTCAAAAAATTAGGAGGACCGGCCAAATCAAATTTTAAAAAAATGTGCTCATCTCTAATAGGAACTGTGTATCGTTTTGAGGAACAAAGATCCATATGCTGACCATGGAACCATTGAAGTGTGGACTGCACATGGACATCATCTGTGTTTTGCAGATCTGTGATTTATGGACCGAAAAACAGAGACGGCCATGTATATGAAGCTTAATACTGTGATTTTTCAGCTCTAAAGCCTGCAGAATTGTGAATGCAGCTCTGGGCATACAAACTGTAACTCAGGACCAGTACAAGTATTATATATTATACTGTATATATACAACTATATATCTTTACTAAGTTATGATGATTTATTTCTAATCTATTTGTATGTTCACATGTTTTACTACAGGTATGCCAATATCTTAACGCCGTACATGAACTCCGTACCTGCTGTAATCGCAAAGGCATCTGCCATTCACAATCCAATTATCTATGCCATCACTCATCCTAAATATAGGTATGTCTCCCTATATAAATATAATATATATGAGAAGTTTGATTTGGTATCACACAATGCATACACTAAATACATCATCAGAAAATATGTAACCTAATGCTATACTCACTATATAAAGGAATGGGAGGTACTTAGCAATTACATTTTGATTTAAATGATTTTGAGCCCATCCACCTCGAGATAGTGACCTCTAAAAGCTACTTCTTATGGTGCCAACCAGCATCCAGTGAATTTAGGAAAGGCAGATTCCACGTATACGCTGAAGCCACTCTGTATGCCACCTCTCCTGGTGCCTCCTTTATACTACACTAATTAAAATCAGCTCATGGGAAAGATGGGTTATTCAGGAGTACACAACCAAAATGGAGACAAAAATGAAATTTGATCTGGTATACTCTATTACGCTATATGGAATTTTTTTATTTATTATTTGCATAATAGCATATGGATCAGCCATGTTGTGTAATCTTTTTAATAGGTAGGCAAGAAATTAGCATTTTAGATTTGGAACTGGGCATAGGAGTGAAAAGTCCTAGTAAAGTTCAAAAGATGCATTTGGTGATTTCCATCAGTGATTTTGAGCCAAAGCCAGGTGCGGGTCCATATGCACAACAGGTGCAGATCTTTCCCTTATACCTTATGTCTGTGGAGGCTCCAATCCTAGTTTTGGCTCACAATCACTAATGAAAATCACTGACCCAAACAGTGACATGTGAATAAGGTTTTAAGAAGTAAATAGGTACATAGAAATGTTTGGTTTCACTACTTGACGACATGCAGCCTGTACCATGCTATTAGGCCTAATCCATTGTAGGCCAGCATGTGGCATTGCTGCATTGGAATATACTGAATTTACCATCAACTACTGTAAATCATAGTAATATATGGGAGAAGCAATCTAATGATTGCACATTCAGGTTCCCTAGGGGTCCTTACAAAAGTAAAAAAAAAGTTTTTAAAAACAAAAAATAAGTAAATATAAAGTTTCAACCCCCACTATCCTCTAAAAATAAATAAACAATAAAGAAAACAAAGATCACATACACCGCCATGTCCCTAAATTCCTGAACTATTAAATTATAAATGTATTTATCCCATATGGTGAACGCTGTAATGGAAAAAAAATCTGGACGACTTGCAGTTTTTTTACAGGTTCGGGTTCAGTGTTCGGATGTTGTAGGAATTCTGTTATAACAGAATATAACATCATTTGTAGAGGCATTCAATATTTATCCATCATAATAGTAGTCTATAGTAGAAAAATGGTTGGCACTCCGCTTTGAATCGGCGGGGCTCAGTGGCAAAAAGGCACTGCATTACAATTTTGTAGTGCCGTTGTATCTACATAGTAGTAGTCTATGACCAAGCTTAACGGATCCATCTGGGTTCTGTTATGCATGACTGAAAACAAAGTCCTGCATAACGAAAACCAGACGGATCCTTTATGCTTGACCATAGACTACTATTCTGACAGATCAAAATGGAATATCTCTTAAAGGTTTCCGTTTAGCATACCATCTACATTAAACACAACACTGAAAACAGCCATACTCACTGATAAGTGCAAACTAAGGCCTGGTTCACACTGTCATTAGTGTGCTCCGATAGGCTCTTCCGGCTTAGAATACTGGGATTCAGCTGGACAAAAACCGCTGCGCAGTGGTATTGGTCTGGCCAATTCTCTCCATTATAGTTAATGAGGCCAGATGGTATGTCGGCAGTGTCTGTCAGTGCATTCAGTGTCGGATCTGGCAAGATGTTTCCGAATGGAACGGGCTGCCGGATCTGTAAAATGCAGCTGTGTAACCAGCCTAAGACTATGTTCACAGATGCAGCTGCAGTTTTCTCTTCTGGCATAGTTCACATCTGCTGCAAAATTACAGTTTTCTCCTCTGGCCCAGGAATAGTAAACTGGCAAAGACACCATCAGTGCTCATTGAAGTCCAGCAGGTTTACAGCATGATATTTTGCCCATTTTTTGCCAGAATGTGAACCTAGTTTCAAGCCCCTTCTTTTAGAGATTATAACTACTACTTATTTTATGGCTTGGCTATTGTTGATCCTGTATCTTTGTACGTCACAGGAACAGACAGGTCTGGCAGTGTCTTATTCCCCGTACGGTTACCCCATTGGAAAAACAAAAACGTACATACTTAGCAGAGATGCAGTGCCTGCTGATGGTGGAGTTGTGAGGAATAGCTATTTTGAACTTATGGCCAGCTTTACAGCGCATATATGCCCGAAAAAAGTCGTAAACCATGAATCAACAATAAATGGATGAATGAAACAACCATCCATACGCATCAATATCATGCACGACACAATCCACTCATGCCTATGGCAACAAAAGTATATACCTATATGCCAACAAAGATTGCCAGGCCGCATGAAATATAAGTATAATTTATTGACACAATTTACAAATGACAATCCATACATAAAATCAAGTGCAGGAGAAAGGCGACATCCACAACAGGAGATACAAATGGTGACTCATTCCCCATTATACATAATACTAAAGTGAAAGTGCATATAACCATCTCATACAGTAAACAGAGTCTATTTACCCATTATATGTCTCCTCTGGAATGGCGCCAGCCCCGCGCGCGTTTCGGCAGACCTTCGTCTGGGGCTGGCGCCGTCACAGACGAGACGCATAATGGACAAATAGACTCTGTTTATTGTATGAGATGGTTATATGCACTTGCACTTTAGTATTATGTAATATGTACTATGTATAATTGGGATTGAGTCACCATTTGTGTCTCCTGTTGTGGATGTCGACTTTCTCCTGCACTTGATTTTATGTATGGATTGTCATTTGTGAATTATGTTAATCAATTATACTTATATTTTATGTGGACTGGCAATCTTTATTGGCATATAGCTCACTGAGAAAGCCTTATTGAGGCTGACCTTTTATGAAATAACTTCACTGGGGTCCTATGACATTTGTAAAATCACAGAGATTTTTTTATATAACCCGTTTTTCTAATATTCTTTGGAGATTTCATACCTATATGCTTGGTTGCAATGAATATGTCTAAGGCTACTTTCACACTAGCGTTCGGGCGGATCCGTTCTGAACGGATCCGCTCATAATAATGCAGACGGAGGCTCCGTTCAGAACGGATCCGTCTGCATTATATTAGCAAAAAAAAGCTAAGTGTGAAAATAGCCTGGGACGGATCCGTCCAGACTTTCAATGTAAAGTCAATGGGGGACGGATCCGCTTGAAGATTGAGCCACATTGTGGCATCTTCAAACGGATCCGTCCCCATTGACTTACATTGAAAGTCTGGACGGATCCGCACGGATCCGCACGCCTCCGAACGGCCAGGCGGACACCCGAACGCTGCAAGCAGCGTTCAGCTGTCCGCCTGTCCGTGCGGAGGCGAGCGGAGCGGAGGCTGAACGCCGCCAGACTGATGCAGTCTGAGCGGATCCGCCTCCATTCAGACTGCATCAGGGCTGGACGGAAGCGTTCGGGTCCGCTCGTGAGCCCCTTCAAACGGAGCTCACGAACGGAAACCCGAACGCTAGTGTGAAAGTAGCCTAAACTAGTCAACCTAAATCAGTGGTTCTCAACCTTTCTAAAGCCGTGACCCCTTAATACAGTTCCTCATGTTGTGACCCCCAACCATTACATTTTTTTCCTTGCTACGTCATAACTAATTTTGCTACTGTTATGAATTGTAATGTAAATATCTGATATGCAGGATGTATTTTTATTGCTACAAATTGAACATAATTAAAGCAGAGTAATTAATCACAAAGACAAAATGTTAGGTACCCCTCAAATAAATAAATCAGTGGTGCTTCAAGTCCCCCCCAAATAAATAATAAACAACAAATACCCCCTAAAAAATAAATCAGTGGTGCGCACAGTACCCCTCAAATAAATAACTCAGTGGTGCTCACAGTACCACCCCCCAACAAAAAAAAATCAGTGGTGCTCAGGGTACCCCTCAAATAAATAAATCAGTGGTGCTTCAAGTCCCCCCCCCCCCAAATAAATAAATCAGAAGTGCTCAGGGTCCCCCAAATAAATAAATCAGCGGTGCCTCATGTCCCCCCAAATAAATTAAGCCTTGCTCAGCCAAATAATTAAAATAAAATTAGCCAGGCTCAATTAAATCATTGGTGGCAGTGGTGCCCAGCGGCAGTGTCATTAACGAAAAAACTCGGACCTCAGCAGACAGGCGGCCAGACTTACCCGTCCAGACGTCAGGCTCCTTCAAGCACAGGCAGTGATAGGACATCACTTCCTGTGCATGAGGATAAGGGGCCGCTGCCGTTGTGCAGGCGACCCACAATAGGAAGCCTCAGGCGACCCCCCGGAAAGGGCCGATCGACCCCCAAAGGGGTCGCGACCCCTAGGTTGAGAACCACTGACCTAAATAAATAAGAAGTCTTACTTTAGGACATATACTGTATATGATAGTTACAGATTGAATCAAGTTGGCTTTCATACACTTTAATGTTTACTTGTAAAAATGTATTACTTATATCTTTGGAGAAGTTATAACAATGAAACATTGCTAACATATTGGATGATATATTTTTGGCTATGCGGTAGCATAGACTACAAGCTGATGATGCATCTGGCTCAGGGTCATGCCTTCCTCCAATTTTGGAGACTGTACATTGTTTACACTGCCTCACACAGCAGGTGTCTACCGTATTGTCTGCCTGGTGTTCTGAAAATGTTTCTTGGCATTGCATCCAGAACAAAGACAGATGCTTATGTCTAACAGAATCAGAGATGAAACATCTAAAATTGTGCTTTTAGAATTTGGATCCATTTGTTTCCTTCTTAGGATAAAGGATTGTATCTAAAAATATTAATCTTACTGTGGGGAAGAAATACAAGTTGTATGCTGGATTAAAGTTATTGAGGCATATTTGTAATGCCCTGAATAGAGATTTCTGACTTTTGCTTATGCATGAAAGTAGATAGAATGTTTTATATAACTGTTGCTGTACTCGTGACATCAAGTCAGCAATCTTCTTTTAGATAATCTTTACTTCTAACCTTTGGTTTGAAGGCCCAACAGTGACTATAAAACCTCTTTTGGGCAATCACATGAATACACTAAACAGAGCTGCATAATACTCAGTGAACTATAATTATCATAAAACTAGACAAACTAAAGATACTTACACATTAAAAAGAAAACATGCTAAGTGCCTTACCTAAAATTTACCTAAATGTGTCTGAATGTTCACTAATTTCTGTTTCCATAGCTCGGATGTAATTATTTATTTCATTGTCAATATTTGGTACAGCTCTGTAAAGCACCTTTGTTTTAATGCTGCCAGGGTTTGATGTGGGTGGGATTCAATATGCAGAATTGCAACCCGCAGGGGTAGTGCTGGGAAGAGAATGGAAGTGGTAGCAGTGGCACAGATAGGAGATGTAGTGGTTCACGGTGGCTGTCCTCTCTCCGATGCTCCGTGGGCAGTGGAGTGAAAGGAGGGTGCACCCTATTTCCCATTGGGGTGCTTCCTGGTCTGTTTGGGGTGTCCTGCCTGCTGTTAGGTGGGGTGCCCTTGATGGTGAATGTTTGGCAGGGTGCAAGGAATAAGTTTAGGAACAGGGTGTCTCAATGACCAGGTCCAGTTTAGTGATAACAAAGAACAGTTTCATTACTGAAGATGATAGGTATTGCAATACAAGCATATAAAGAAGTCAGAGTTCTGAGGTATTTTACAGGCACTTGAAATGTTAAGTTCAGTCTCTTCAGGGTACGTACACCCAGTCATTCCAAGGCTGTATATGGGAAAACAGGCTGTAAGGTAGCTGACTCTAAGTCTCTCTCTAAATTCACTTGAAAATCTTCCCAAATAACCGAGGCGTGCAATGCTCTAAAAAAGTGTTAGGCATCAGAAACTACAACCCGCTACACATACAAAAGTATGATAGGCACAACAGGCTAAAACCCACTCCACATGCAGCAAAGTCCATGTTATCTTAACTGTCCTGCATATGCAGTCACCCAGTTCTAAACAGTCTGTAAAAGTTCTTTGCTTCTCTCATTTCAGAGCTTTAGCTAGTACTTAGGCACTTCCAAGGATAACATGCAGTTAGACTACACTGGACAGCACCTGACTCAGAGAGGGCAGAGATATTCTCCTCCTACTGAGTAGGGCACAACCAACCAAATAGTGCTACCAATTTCAGCTCTTGGAATTACGCTCAAAGTATGCAAAGTATCTTAACCCAAAATAGCAAATATTAACCCTCTTAGCAATAATTTACCCTGGCAGTGATCCTCTGGGGCACATGACTCCTCACCCTTCTCACATACATTGACTTGATTTACAAATGCCTGCATGCTTCTGTATCATAAGGATGTGTAATAAATTACTGTCTTTCTTCACACACAGCACAGATCTGCTACTGACACAATTTTTTTGCTGTTCACCTACCTCACATTCTGAGAGAGGGAGTTAGACGAAAGCATAGGAATATTGGAGATAAGGGGCATGTGATGTGTGACATCCTGTACTGAGAAAGGGATGAGAGGGAATAACCATGTATTCAGAGCACAGGAATAAAGAGATGCAAAAGTGCTCTTAACAAGCTCTTCCTCTAATGCCATCAGGTGTAAGGCAGCTATCCTATAAGTCAGGGACACTTAACCTGTGGCCCTCCAGTTGTTGTAAAACTACAACTCCCACCATGCACTGCTGTAGACTGATATCTGTAGGCTGTCTAGGCATACTGGGAGATGTAGTTTTCTGACAGCTGGAGGGTCGCAGGTTGAGCATCCCTGCTATAAGTCAATGTGAAACCCTTTACATAGGCCTTCAGACATGACTTGGATATTAAATAAGCCAGCACCTCATCTGCAGACAGCTGTTTCAGGGTGATTGCCCCTCATCAGTGCAGAGCAGAGAGTAGTGACTTAACTGGGTGAGAGGCCTAAGTCAGGATTTGGGGGGGTACTATCTCTCCTTGGGGAAAGCGCCTTAATCGGCATGAGGAGACTTATAGGCCATATATGCTCTTCTGGGAAAAAAGGGATCACCCCGAAACAGCTGTCTGCAGATGAGGTGCTGGCTTATTTATTATCCAAGTCATGTCTCAGGGCTATTTAAAAGGTTGAACATTGCCTTATAGGACAGCTGCCTTACATCTGGTGGCATTAGAGGCAGAGCTTGCTAAGAGCTCATTTGCATCCCTTTCTTCCACCAAAAACAACAGGTTTGGCCTCCAATAGTTTAAGGTATTTGGGGGCATTTAAAGAGGCATCTCAGCTACACACAGTAGTATAGTATGCAACTTACCTTACTGCATGTAAAATCTGCATAGAATGGTTAAAGATGGAAAACCCCATTTAAGTCACTTACTATGGATATGCTGTTCCTAGGTGAATGCATTTGACATCTTACTTTTGTTCTGATAAATGCAATCATTGGGTTGATGAAATTATGGGTTAGATATTATCGGAATTCATTTCACCCTATGCAAATGTCTATGTCAGACTAGGCTATTTTTTATTTTTTATTCACTGGATCACTTTGAGTTTGTATGTATGAAAGGTTGACCTTGATGTATATTTGTGATTTATATGTGACAGTTTTTCTACCCAATTTCTTTATTATAGTATTTGAGTCCATAAAATGTTTGAAAGGCTGAAATTTTCATTTTGTCTGATAATAAACAATTTTGTTTCCTAGAATGGCAATTGTAAAGTACATTCCTTGTCTGCGGTCAATACTTAGAGTATCCCGCAAAGACTCTAGATCCTTTAGCAACTATCCATCATCTAGACGCTCGACTGTTACCAGCCATTGCAGCCAAGCTTCTGATATAAGTGGACATCCAAAACTGAGAGGCCATCTACCCTCTGTCTCAGACAGTGAATCAGTAAGTAAATTTAAATATACCATTTCTGCAATATATTATAAGGTTACCTATTTGCATACTGTAGCCATTAGTAGATTTACATTAGCGTTGAGGGAATTGAAGTATCCAAAGTGGAGTTCAATATGAACTTGCTGCAAAGCCGAATTTCCTCGTGCTTCATGGTTGAACGTGAACAGGCTGACGCTACTGTCTTGATTGAAGATCCCTTGCAAAATCTTGTGTGCGGTGATATATGGCATCACAGTGCTTTCCAGCATGATAATGTCATCAGGCACCACACGAGATTTTGAGTGGGATCTTCAATCAAGATGGCTAAAGTGGCCTTGTCGCGCTCAAATGGATAAGGTGAGTTTTATTTTTTGTTTTAACCGATTAACCTCTGAAAGCCCTAATTTTTTTTTTTATCTCAGATGCTGCGATCAGCGATGAACGTGGCATCTGAAGGGTTTAATCATGGGGGTGGGCAAAATCGCTGTTCCCTGTCATTGCGCCCACTATTTACAAAGAAATGCACTTTGTGACAAAGTAATTTGTCACGAAGGGCATTTCTTTGTGAAATTCGGCAAAACGGCTGAATCAAAGTTTTGTAAACTTTGCTCATCTCTAATTTACATGTCAGGAGCCTATAAGCCAGTAGTAGCAATACTCGATTCTAACGAACCAACACAGGTAGTTTTTTTTTTTATTAGTAACCTCCGTAAGACAAAATTCACACTGTGTTTCTCAGCATTTTTAGTAAAACATGCTGTAGCTGTTACTCCTAAAGTCTATAGTCAAATCAAATAAAAAACACATATAAAGTGTTTTGGTTCATGGCCTTTTTTGGTATGATCTCTGGTGTTTTTACCGTAGCATTCTAAGTCTTTCAAAAACACCAGAAAGAACACATGTATAAAATGTTACATAATAAGAGATGTAATTAAAAACGCTTGTAAGCAATGCTATGATTAAAAACACTTAAAAACTTTTTTTTTACGAGAGTTTAAAAACACTAATAAAACATTGTGTGGAGCCCTAAGAAAACAGTACTAAAGATCTCAGCTGTGAGTCTGAAGAAAACTAAAACATGCATTGTTTTTTTATCTTAAAGGATATAGTTGGCCACCACTGCTCTAGGCACAGAATGTGTGGCACCTTAGGCCTGCCCATGACCCTCATTCCCTAAAATACACTTTTAGGTTTTTACTTTGTATCACACCTGTAGTTTTTAGTAGGAAACAATTCTACTGGTTGCATACACTGCGAACTGCTGTAACAACCATGATGCTCATGCAGAAGTCACAGTAGTGTTCTACTACAAAATTCCAGTAGTCACAGGAGTTATGTAAAGAGCATTCAGTCTGGTGCTCCCATAACAGTAATCACTCATTGCCCCCTTTTGTCTCTACATCAATTGTGCCCCCCACCCCACCTAGTAGCCACATCAGGCTCCCTCTCTATTTTTTACAATACTTCGCCTTGCCACATACCTACTCTACTGGCCCTTGGCAGAAGGCTGGCCATGAGCCTGTGCCTTATGGGGAAAATGGCCTTGACTACAGCCTAATATTTAGAAAGAGAAATTATATATTAGTATTTATTCAAAGACTCTTTAATAGTATACATAATAAAAAAGTATGCCAAAGACACTCTTTTGTCTTATGTTTTGCCCATAGGTATTGCAAATTATGCACCATGGAAATGAAAGATTATGTAGCCCATAATCAGGGTAGTGTTAAAGGGGCCAAACCATATCCTGCTGTTAACTGACCCCTCTTATTCCTGCACACAATATTCTTTACATTGGAATCAGGTAATACATAATGGGTAGTAAATATATACAGATAAATGGGCACATTTATTAACACCGGCTATTTAGACGCCGATATTAATCGGGCCTGTGCTACTTGAGGAAGTGTCAAAATTATGTGGAGAGACAGGCCTCTACATAACTTTGTCACCTCCTCCAGCAGGACGTGTGGCAATCTAAAATCTACACCAGCTCCCTTGCTGGCATACAAAATGATGAATGAGACAGGCCTGCCAGTCTGCCCTCTTCTCCGGCCATGCTATGCCCCCTTTTTAGACCAGTCGGAAAAGTGTCATGATTGGAGAAAAGTTGCAGATTTATTTGCAAAATGGCTTATGACAAAATTGGCGACTGATATATGACACACAAGTAGCGTATATCAGTACATATATATCGGGCCCAAAGTATTTAGTGTTATTTAGTTGGAAAAAATAAACCATTATGTATCACACTGGTGACAAATTTCCTAATGGAAAATGTTTTATAAACTTTGTTGCAAGGAGAAAAAATAATGATTGCTGATCTGACCAAGTTAAATGTGGTCTTCGGTTTAAAGCCAATACTGAACAGTCAGGGTACAAGTCTGAAAACAATGCATTTTTTGGCATGTGGAAAATTCTATAAATTGTTAATATCATCAAATAGAAATATAGAGAGACTTGGTGAGATTTATATAATCATATAATAGAGGAACTGTCTTGTTACCCATAGAAACCAATTGGCTTACATTTCATATACTGCTTTTTAATAAATATATAAAATACATGTATTGGATTAATGAACACCGCCATAGGCGTTTATTATTGTGCTGTACTTATTTTGGACAAAAAAAAACGAAACATTTTCCCATTAGATCTTTAGTACAAATTTTTACTTTTTAACCATCTTTTTCTTCAACCAGCACTTGTTCACATATACAGATCACTCTACAATGCAATGATAAAAAAAGCCCCTACCAAATGTGTCTTCAGGCTTGAAACATTGACCAAGTGAAGACAGCAGTTAGCTTAATGTATCCTTGAGGATTGCACACAATCTCAATCTATTTATCATCAGTAAAAGACCATTTTCAATTAGCGGCTTGAAGAATTTTGTAAAATATATTATATATTATTATGTTTTTACTGTTTCTAGTAATGTATAATAAATGTAATAATAAATTACAATATTAATGTATTCATTGTGAAGGACTGGACATCAGCATGACTTAAGGTGTCTTGATACATTTATTAAAGGGTTGGACCGATACTGAAGCTGATAGTAGTGTAAACTCCAGACCAGCTAGCAGGCAGGTGTCCCATGAAATGAGCAAAAACACCACTGAGAACAATGACATAAAATCTAAAGCTATGCTGAAAAGTCATGATTCTGGAATATTTGAAAAGGTAAGACACATCTAAATCCCTATGTACATGTCATACCATGGCATATTGTGTTCTCAGCAATTTTGTGTAGCCCATTTTAAGGAGATTTGGTGACTTCTATGCTAGCCTGCATCTCCTCAGCGCCTGAGTGAGATTCTCCCGATATACTGAGTGGCAGATGCCTCTTAATAAATTAGGTGGCTCTCTGGCCGTCCATACATCAAAAAATCAAAGCTACACCAGCTGTAGAAAAGTGTCAAAAAGCTCAAAAAGTCACAAGTTATGGCACAAATAAGGCAAGTGTCATAATTAATGCCACAAAAATCACATTAAAGCTTTGATGAATCTCCTTGTGTGTAAATTATGTTTTTGTATGGTCTATTTCAATTTGTCTAATATTTATGATGAAATGTTTTTTCTCCAAAAGACTTGGGCTTTTCTAAAACCTAGAGTTCTGCTTCCTACCTGAACCTCAGACCTGCTGTTTATTTTAATGTTCTCACAACAAGGGCATAAGTATAATAGAGGCAGATTATGGCACTGTGGCCGAGATTGGCTGGATCCATTATTTTCATCTAGCACTCTCAGAAAAATGTTTTGTCCCCCTTCCCCCCACCCATTTGTAAGTCAGCAGGCACATATAATAGTCCATTTAACAAGCATTATTTTTGGCCTTTACATCACATGATGATACTCGCCTGATCCCACAGCATGTGTGGACCAGAAGTCAGCTTCCCTACTCATTTTTCAGAGCATTGATGTCAGTATCATAG
The DNA here is from genome assembly GCF_014858855.1 of Bufo gargarizans. NCBI lineage: Eukaryota > Metazoa > Chordata > Amphibia > Anura > Bufonidae > Bufo > Bufo gargarizans. The sequence continues at coordinate 176,729,237 of NC_058085.1, forward strand.
AAATGAAGACTGAAATATTTATCATGTAGAGAAACTTAATACAAGACACTTACTAATATATTGTGATTGTCGATGTTGCCTCCTATGCTGGCTTGATTAATTTTTCCATCGCATTATACATTGCTTGTATCCAGGGGTTCCGACCATCACTGCAGCGCAGATACAAGGTGGTTGGGATGGGAGCACAGGCATGTTTATGCGTACTCCCACAGTCCCGGTCACCAGAGAGGCTGGTACTTTTTCCTATAGTCTACGTGATAAATGCCATTTACTGAAGTGAGACAACCCCTTTAATGAGTTTTGAGAATATGTGCATGCATCCCTACTCCACAGGTCATACAATGTGATCAACAAGGCTGGTGGGAATCAACAATGGGATCAGGGAAAAGTGAACAGGAACAAACAAGCTGTACTTCTGTCTGAAATAGTGAAGATTATGGAGGTTCTAACCTGCATCAAGAAAGTAGTCCTCATTTTAATGCACCACCACTACAATATGAAAGTAGTTAGATCTTAGCAACTTTACATCTGATGTTTTATATTATACTATATACAATATTTAGTACTAATAGATACCTTTTAAAATTTTTCTTTTTTTTAGAACTCAATAGACGCCGATGACATTTCATTGGTAGAAATTGGCCCATCAGATCGCAGTTCTCCACTTGCTGTAAGTAATTTACAGTATGTTAAACATGAGTTTTTGTATGTATCTATCTGTCTGTTTGTCTATCTAGTTAAAGGTCTTACCTTTTCAGAAATTTAAATGGACATTAAGTGCTGCCAAGCTGCTTTTGCCCTCTTCATTTGGCTTTATTATTTATTTGTGATATTCGGGCAACACATCTCTAACAGAATTCTGTCCCACAGTCTTTATGGTTTTTATATCGTTTTATTGAGTGACTGTACAAAATAGCAGTATAGGCAAAAAAGTTTGTTACAAAGCTTAAAGGGATTTCTGGGAATATGAACAGATAAGGAAGGCCCATAGCCTGCATCTCCTCTCAAAAGATTCATACTTACCCATTTCTTCCTGGAGCTTGGCTGTAGCTGTGTACTTGGACATGCCCATGCCCCAGCCTGAAGTCAATAGTTTCCTTAATAATTCATATTCCTAAGAAACCCCTCTAAAGGCTATTTACACCTTTGGAGTCAATTTTTTATGATTGCATTTAGCTTATTTTTGGCTAAAAATAATATTTTCAGTTGGCATTTATTAAATATATTGAGCTGTTCAGTCACAAACCGTTAACAGTTTTTCTAACTGTGTGACTGGTACTTTCACTTTCACTTTGTGCCATGTAATTACTAAGTGGTCATAAACACTTAGTTAAGCCACATTCTTATCAGTAAAATAAGGATTAAGCTTAGAGCAGAAATTAGAAGCCTGTCTGCTCCTCGGATGACAGAAAAGGAAAAAAAATCTACAGGCAGCAAGTAGAGCATATCAGCTCTGTACAGAAAAAAGCATTCCATATTGTTAATAAAGTTAAATGATTTGTAGCTCAAAATAAGTATAATGCAATAATTAAAAAAATCTCCACCAAAGGTGTACATAGCCTTTAAGGTCAAATACACTAATTAAAGGATTGGCAAGACTTAAAGGAGTATTCTGGTTGTTAGAAGCTATCCACAGGATAGAGGATAACTATTAGATTGGTGGGTTTCCTACCACTGGGACCCCTACTGATCATGAGAAGGGAGGTTCCGTACCCCTGCTGCCCCCCTGAAATGAATAGAACGACAATTCAGCACAATGTGAGCATTACTACTGTTATGGGGGCACAGAGAGGGCATTACTACTGTGAAGGGGCATAACAACTGTTATGGGGGCACAGGGAGGGCATATCTACTGTGAGAGGGGGGCACAGTGATAGCATAACTACTCTGAAGAGGACACAGAGAGGGCATGACTAATGTGGTGAAGGGGGAACAATGAGCGCATAATTACTATGAAGGGCACAGTGAGGAAATAACTACGGTGAAGGGGGCGCCATGAGGACATAACTACTGTGAGGGAGCACAACTGCTGTGAAGGGGAACAGTGTGGGCATAACTACTGTGAGGGGGCACATTCTGGGCATAACTACCGTTAAGTGGTGCATTGAGGGCATACCTACTGTGAAGGGGCGCAATGAGTGCATAACTACTGTGAGGGGGCACAACTGTTGTGAGGGGGCACAGTGTGGGCATAACTACTGTGAGGGGGCACATTGTGGTCATAACTGCAGTGAAGTGGTGCATTGAGGGCATTACTACTGTGAGGGGGCACAATGTGGAAATTATTACTTGAGAAGGCAATGGGCACTCATTGGACACAACGTTAGAGAGGCTCTGTCATGGGATCAACCCTATTAAACCAGACATACTGGCTGCTAGGGGTCATCATGTTGATTAAAATTATACCTTTCTTTTTTCTTTATGATAAATAGCTGCAGAGAAATATGCATTTTTATTAATATGCAAATGAGCAATTGGAGCACCAGGTGGGGCTGAATCATTTGAGCACTGCCTTGTAATACTCCCTGTGCTCTGCACACTCTCCCCTCCCCTTGATTGACAGGGCTAGACACCAGACTGAGGGCAGAGCCCTCTCCAAGAGCTTTGTGCTAGCAATATCATATACACTATGTACTACAGCTTGACCACACTGAGATCTCAGAAAGCGAATCTACATATTACTGCTTTACTCACAGGCACAATATATGATTAGAAATACACCAGTAATCTGTGATAGCTTCTAAGTATTGAAAAAAATGATATGTCTATGTGGTAATGCTATAGCTTAATTATATACTGATTTATTATGCATGTACAGGTCCCAGGTGAGATGTGAATTTTCTTTAGGTTAATTTTTTTCTCTCTTATTTAAACTTATTTAAAACAATATTAAAAGGCTTTCCTATAATACAGTGGATATAAAAAGTCTACACACCACTGTTAAAATGTCAGGTTTCTGTGATGTAAAAAAATGAGACAAAGATAAATCATTTCAGAACTTTTTCCACCTTTAATGTGACCTATAAACTGTACAACTCAATTGAAAAACAAACTGAAATCTTTTAGGTAGAGGGAAGAAAAAATATAAAAATAAAATAATATGGTTGCATAAGTGTGCACACCCTTAAACTAATACTTTGTTGAAGCACCTTTTGATTTTATTACAGCACTCAGTCTTTTGGGTATGAGTCTATCAACATGGCACATTTTTACTTGGCAAAATTTGCCCACTCTTCTTTGCAAAAACACTCCAAATCTGTCAGATTGCCAGGTCACCCCACAGATTTTCAATCGGATTCAGGTCTGGGCTCTGGCTGGGCCATTCCAAAACTTTAATCTTCTTCTGGTGAAGCCATTCCTTTGCTGATTTGGATGTATGCTTTGGGTCATTGTCATGCTGAAAGATGAAGTTCCTCTTCATGTTCAGCTTTCTAGCAAAAGCCTGAAGGTTTTGTGCCAATATTGACTGGTATTTGGAACTTATCATAATTCCCTCTAGCTTAACTAAGGCTAAAGTTACAGCTGAAGACAAACAGCGCCAAACCATGATAGGGCACAACAATGCTTCACTGTGGGTATGGTGTTCTTTTGGTGATGTGCAGTGTAGCCTCCCAGACCAGTTTTCTTCTCATCTTTTCATCAATTTTGGAGGGACGTCCAGTTCTTGGTAATGTCACTGTTGTGCTATTTTTTCTCCACTTGATGATGACTGTCTTCACTGTGTTCCATGGTATATCTAATGCCTTGGAAACATTTTTGTACTCTTCTCCTGACTGATACCTTTTAAAAATGAGATCCGTCTGATGCTTTGGAAGCTCTCTGTGGACCATGGCTTTTGCTGTGGGATGCGACTAAGAAAATTTCATAAAAGACCAACTAGAGCAGCTGAACTTTATTTGGGGTTAATCAGAGGCACTTTAACCACTTAAGGACCACAGGTTTATACCCCCCTAGTGACCAGGCCCTTTTTTACAAATCGGCACTCCACAACTTTAGCGGTTTATTGCTCGGTCATGCAACTTACCACCCAAATGAATTTTACCTCCTTTTCTTCTCACTAATAGAGCTTTCATTTGGTGGTATTTCATTGCTGCTGACATTTTTACTTTTTTTGTTATTAATCAAAATTGAACGATTTTTTTGCAAAAAAATTTCATTTTTCACTTTCAGTTGTAAAATTTTGCAAAAAAAACGACATCCATATATAAATTTTTCACTAAATTTATTGTTCTACATGTCTTTGATTAAAAAAAAATGTTTGGGTAAAAAAAAAAAAATGGGTTGGGTAAAAGTTATAGCGTTTACAAACTATGGTACAAAAATGTGAATTTCCGCTTTTTGAAGCAGCTCTGACTTTCTGAGCACCTGTCATGTTTCCTGAGGTTCTACAATGCCCAAACAGTAGAAAAAACCCACAAATGACCCCATTTCAGAAAGTAGACACCCTGAGGTATTCGCTGATGGGCATAGTGAGTTCATAGAACTTTTTGTTTTTTGTCACAAGTTAGCGGAAAATGATGATTTATTATTATTATTTTTTTTTTCTTACAAAGTCTCATATTCCACTAACTTGTGACAAAAAATAAAAACTTCCATGAACTCACTATGCCCATCACGAAATACCTTGGGGTGTCTTCTTTCCAAAATGGGGTCACTTGTGGGGTAGTTATACTGCCCTGGCAATTTAGGGGCCCAAATGTGTGAGAAGAACTTTGCAATCGAAATGTGTAAAAAATGACCGGTGAAATCCGAAAGGTGCTCTTTGGAATGTGTGCCCCTTTGCCCACCTAGGCTGCAAAAAAGTGTCACACATCTTGTATCGCCGTACTCCGGAGAAGTTAGGGAATGTGCTTTGGGGTGTCATTTTACATATACCCATGCTGGGTGAGAGAAATATCTTGGCAAAAGACAACTTTTCCCATTTTTTTATACACAGTTGGCATTTGACCAAGATATTTATATCACCCAGCATGGGTATATGTAAAATGACACCCCAAAACACATTGCCCAACTTCTCCTGAGTACGGCGATACCAGATGTGTGACACTTTTTTGCAGCCAAGGTGGGCAAAGGGGCACACATTCCAAAGAACACCTTTAGGATTTCACCGGCCATTTTTTACAGATTTTGATTTCAAACTACTTCGCACACATTAGGGCCCCTAAATTGCCAGGGCAGTATAACTACCCCACAAGTGACCCCATTTTGGAAAGAAGACACCCCAAGGTATTCCGTGAGGGGCATGGCGAGTTCCTGGAATTTTTTTTTTTTGTCACAAGTTAGTGGAATATGAGACTTTGTAAGGGAAAAAAAATAAATAAAAAAAATCATCATTTTCCGCTAACTTGTGACAAAAAATAAAAAATTCTAGGAACTCGCCATGCCCCTCACGGAATACCTTGGGGTGTCTTCTTTCCAAAATGGGGTCACTTGTGGGGTAGTTATACTGCCCTGGCATTCTAGGGGCCCTAATGTGTGGTAAGTAGTTTGAAATCAAAATGTGTAAAAAAGGACCTGTGAAATCTGAAAGGTGCTCTTTGGAATGTGTGCCCCTTTGCCCACCTAGGCGGCAAAAAAGTGACACACATCTGGTATCGCCGTACTCAGGAGAAGTTGGGGAATGTGTTTTGGGGTGTCATTTTACATATACCCATGCTGGGTGAGAGAAATATCTCGGCAAAAGACAACTTTTCCCATTTTTTTATACAAAGTTGGCATTTGACCAAGATATTTATCTCACCCAGCATGGGTATATGTAAAATGACACCCCAAAACACATTCCCCAACTTCTCCTGAGTACGGCGATACCACATGTGTGACACTTTTTTGCAGCCTAGATGCGCAAAGCGGCCCAAATTCCTTTTAGGAGGGCATTTTTAGACATTTGGATCCCAGACTTCTTCTCACGCTTTCGGGCCCCTAACATGCCAGGGCAGTATAAATACCCCACATGTGACCCCATTTTGGAAAGAAGACACCCTAAGGTATTCCGTGAGGGGCATGGCGAGTTCCTAGAATTTTTTTTTTTGGCACAAGTTAGCGGAAATTGTTTTTTTTTGTATTTTCTCACAAAGTCTCCCTTTCTGCTAACTTGGGACAAAAATTTCAATCTTTCATGGACTCAATATGCCCCTCACGGAATACCTTGGGGTGTCTTCTTTCCAAAATGGGGTCACATGTGGGGTACTTATACTGCCCTGGCATTTTAGGGGCCCTACAGCGTCAGAAGAAGTCTGGAATATAAATGTCTAAAAAAAATTACGCATTTGGATTCCGTGAGGGGTATGGTGAGTTCATGTGAGATTTAATTTTTTGACACAAGTTAGTGGAATATGAGACTTTGTAAGAAAAAACAAAAACAAACAAAAAATTTCCGCTAACTTGTGCCCAAAAAAATGTCTACATGGAGCCTTACAGGGGGTGATCAATGACAGGGGGGTGATCAGGGAATCTATATGGGGTGATCACCCCCCTGTCATTGATCACACCCCTGTCATTGATCACCCCCCTGTAAGGCTCCATTCAGACATCCGTATGATTTTTTACGGATCCACGGATACATGGATCGGATCCGCAAAACACATGCGGACGTCTGAATGGAGCCTTACAGGGGGGTGATCAATGACAGAGGGGTGATCACCCATATAGACTCCCTGATCACCTTCGTCATTGATCACCCCCCTGTAAGGCTCCATTCAGACGTCCGTATGATTTTTTACGGATCCACGGATACATGGATCGGATCCGCAAAACACATGCGGCGTTTTGCGGATCCAATCCATATATCCGTGGATCCGTAAAAATCATACGGACCTCTGAATGGAGCCTTACAGGGGGGTGATCAATGACAGGGGGGTGATCAATGACAGGGGGGTGATCAGGGAGTCTATATGGGCTGATCAGTGGTTTATAAAGGGTTAATAAGTGACAGGGGGGGTGTAGTGTAGTGTAGTGGTGTTTGGTGCTACTTTAGTGAGCTGCCTGAGTCCTCTGGTGGTCGATCCTAACAAAAGGGACCACCAGAGGACCAGGTAGCAGGTATATTAGACGCTGTTATCAAAACAGCGTCTAATATGCCTGTTAGGGGTTAAAAAAATCACATCTCCAGCCTGCCAGCGAGCGATCGCCGCTGGCAGGCTGGAGATCCACTCGCTTACCTCCCGTTCCTGTGAACGCGCGCGTCTGCGTGCGCGCGTTCACAGGAAATCTCGGCTCACGCGAGATGACGCCTATTGGCGTTAGCGTAGCCTGGGAGAGCCGCCGCGATGACGCCTTTCGGCGTTAGCGTAGCGCTAAGTGGTTAAATGATGGCAGGTGCATGCTCACTCCTATTTAACATGATTTTGAATGTGATTGCTTAATTCTGAACACAGCTACATCCCCAGTTATGCGACCACATTATTTTATTTTATTTTTTGTTTTCTTCCCTCCACCTAAAAGATTTCAGTTTGTTTTTCAATTGAGTGGTACAGCTTATAGGTCACATTAAAGGTGGAAAAAGTTCTGGAATGATTTATCTTTGTCTCCTTTTTTACATCACAGAAAACTGACATTTTAACAGGGGTGTGTAGACTTTTTATATCCACTGTAAATAATCATACAAAAATAAGGCCTTACTATATTGAGAATAGGGTTTTGTTTTTTTGCTAAAATCTATTACTGCTTTATTCATAGGCACAAAATATGATTATAAAGAAACCAGTAATATTAATAGCTTTCTAAAAAAAAACATTATTTTTAATATGATAAGGGTATAGACTTTTCTTATGGAATAAATGTGGAAGAAAAAACATATCTGAAGAAAGTTTCTCCCAAGATTCAAATCTGGAATCTCTTCATGCAAAAACACAGCTACCAAGATATAACATTACCACACAAATATATATGTTTTTCCCATGCTTATAAGCTAACACACATTACTGGTCTCTTTATAATCATCTATTGTGCTGGTAAATAAAGCAGTAATATGTATATTAGCTTTCTGAGCATATCTCAGCGTCGTTAAGCTATAGTACATAGTGATATAATATTTACATGCTAGCACACAGCTCTATCCTCAGCATGTCCACCCCTGTCAATAAAGGAGATGGGGGAGTGTGCAGAGTACAGGTTGTGTTACAAAGTAGTGTTAAAATGATTCAGCCCCTCAGCCCCGTCTCCTTGTGCTCCAATTGCTCATTTGCATGTAAATAAAAATGCTGATTTCTCTGCAGCTATTTATCATACAGACCAAATAAAGGTATAAACATAAAAATAATACAAATAAGGAAGCTCACTGGAATATAGCTCAGCCTGCTATACCACCTAGATTATTATTCATTATAATGAAATTTACAATAATTGGCCGACTCTTTACCAACAATTTAGTACCATTTAATCACTTTGAAACCAATGGACATATATTCATATACCATACATATATCTTAAAAAATCCATATATAATAAAACACAAATAACAGAAATGTCTTAAAATAATAATATAGACTCTATGTATACTGTCATTTATCATAACATAAAGTATAGTCACGGTCCCCCTGTTACGCACTAACAGAAAATATTTATGTTCCACAGCAATACTGACAAATATTTGCAGGGTATCCTATTGGTTGATTAAATATGTTTTATTTCTTACAGAGTCACTATTTATTCCGTCCTGGAATTACCGCTTAGTAGCTAGTTTTCATATAAAACACGGTTATTATTGTGAATTTCTATGGTTGTTAATCAATAGCTCGGTTCCATAGATAATGCATGCAGTTATATATGGCAATCTGGCAGGTAATGATGTTAGAAGTTGAAGTTGATCGTGCTCTGTAGTCACAGGATTGTTTATTAATGTAGGACCGTGTGTTCTTTGGTGTTTACTGTGTTTTTCTCTTTCCCAAGCGCGTTTCGGAACCCGTATAGGTTTCTGTTGTGGCTTGTATAGAGATCTTTAACACCTGAGCTGACCTAAATCAGGCCGGTGTTATCAAAACCCTGGACCGGACTATAAAATGTTTGTTACTTGTTAAGCTTTGTTCAGACATTGTGATCCCCATACACAGACCCTATTTGACAGTTTCACATATCATGCATCTCTCTCTCTCTCTCTATATATATATATATATATATATATATATATTTCCATTGTATACTATCAGATTATCTTATTACATATCATATATTGTCTAGTTCAAAGTTAGGTTACCTTCACACTTGCGTTTGGTGCGGATCCGTCATGGATCAGTTTGTATTATCTTTAACATAGCCAATACGGATCCGTCTTGAACACCATTTAAAGTCAATGGAGGACGGATCTGTTTTCTATTGTGTCATAGAAAACAGATCCGTCCCCATTGACTTGCATTGTGTGTCAGAACGGTCCGTTTGGCTCAGGTTCGTCAGACGGACACCAAAATCGCTGCAAGCAACGCTTTGTTGTCCGCCTCCAAAGTGGAATGGAGATAGAACGGAGGCAAACTGATGCATTCTGAGCGGATCCTTTCCATTCAGAATGCATTAGGGCAAAACTGATCTGTTTTGGACCGCTTGTGAGAGCCCTGAAACGGATCTCACAAACGGAAAGCCAAAATGCCAGTGTGAAAGTAGCCTAAACTACATCTAATTTATAGTTAGTAACTCATACAGAATCCCCATACATATCGATTTGGGTATGTGGCAGTATGTTGTTTGTGCTCTGGAATTCTGATCCCCATAATAGTAATGTACAAAGTCTCATTCAGACCCTGTGATTTGTACAAACATTTCTTATATATTTATTCTACCACATGGTTGTCTATTTTTGTATAATTTCCATCTCCATAGATGTCATTACAAAATGTAGTTTACTATTAACTAGACAATATATGATATATTATAAGACAAACACCAATAGGATACCCTGCAAATATTTGTCAGTATTGCTGTGGAACATAAATATTTTCTGTTAGTGTGTAAGCTTCACACTGACAACAAACAGGGAAACCGTAACTATACTTTATGTCATGATAAATGACAGTATACAGTACAGACCAAAAGTTTGGACACACCTTCTCATTGAAAGAGTTTTCTTTATTTTCATGACTATGAAAATTGTAGATTCACACTGAAGATATCAAAACTATGAATTAACACATGTGTAATTATATACATAACAAAAAAGTGTGAAACATCTGAAAATATGTCATATTCTAGGTTCTTCAAAATAGCCACCTTTTGCTTTGATTACTGCTTTGCACACTCTTGGCATTCTCTTGATGAGCTTCAAGAGGTAGTCACCTGAAATGGTCTTCCAACAGTCTTGAAGGAGTTCCCAGAGATGCTTAGCACTTGTTGGCCCTTTTGCCTTCACTCTGCGGTCCAGCTCACCCCAAACCATCTCGATTGGGTTCAGGTCCGGTGACTGTGGAGGCCAGGTCATCTGGCGCAGCACCCCATCACTCTCCTTCATGGTCAAATAGCCCTTACACAGTCTGGAGGTGTGTTTGGGGTCATTGTCCTGTTGAAAAATAAATGATGGTCCAACTAAACGCAAACCGGATGGAATAGCATGCCGCTGCAAGATGCTGTGGTAGCCATGCTGGTTCAGTATGCCTTAAATTTTGAATAAATCCCCAACAGTGTCACCAGCAAAGCACCCCCACACCATCACTCCTCCTCCTCCATGCTTCACGGTGGGAACCAAGCATGTAGAGTCCATCCGTTCACCTTTTCTGCATCGCACAAAGACACGGTGGTTGGAACCAAAGATCTCAAATTTGGACTCATCAGACCAAAGCACAGATTTCCACTGGTCTAATGTCCATTCCTTGTGTTCTTTAGCCCAAACAAGTCTCTTCTGCTTGTTGCCTGTCCTTAGCAGTGGTTTCCTAGCAGATATTCTACCATGAAGGCCTGATTCACACAGTCTCCTCTTAACAGTTGTTCTAGAGATGTGTCTGCTGCTAGAACTCTGTGTGGCATTCACCTGGTCTCTAATCTGAGCTGCTGTTAACCTGCGATTTCTGAGGCTGGTGACTCGGATGAACTTATCCTCCACAGCAGAGGTGACTCTTGGTCTTCCTTTCCTGGGGCAGTCCGCATGTGAGCCAGTTTCTTTGTAGCGCTTGATGATTTTTGTGACTGCACTTGGGGACACTTTCAAAGTTTTCCCAATTTTTCAGACTGACTGACCTTCATTTCTTAAAGTAATGATGGCCACTCATTTTTCTTTACTTAGCTGCTTTTTTTCTTGCCATAATACAAATTCTAACAGTCTATTCAGTAGGACTATCAGCTGTGTATCCACCTGACTTCTCCACAATACAACTGATGGTCCCAACCCCATTTATAAGGCAAGAAATCCTACTTATTAAACCTGACAGGGCACACCTGTGAAGTGAAAACCATTTCAGGTGACTACCTCTTGAAGCTCATCAAGAGAATGCCAAGAGTGTGCAAAACAGTAATCAAAGCAAAAGGTGGCTACTTTGAAGAACCTAGAATATGACATATTTTCAGTTGTTTCACACTTTTTTTTATGTATATAATTCTATATGTGTTAATTCATAGTTTTGATGCCTTCAGTGTGAATCTACAATTTTCATAGTCATGAAAATAAAGAAAACTCTTTGAATGAGATGGTGTGTCCAAACTTTTGGTCTGTACTGTATATATATATATATATATATATATATATAGGCATATTTTATGTATTCCCCTCCAACCATCATGAACTTATTATCATTTATATTTCTCATATTATTGTGTTAACTTTGTTTTTACTAGACTTGATAAAGGGGTCCTGTGTACCCTGAAACGCGTCGTCTTTCCATTTATAATAAAAAAACTTTGTATCCAAGCTTGGGTTGTGTTGTGCGCCTTGTGTCGGCTCGCCGCACGGACCCAGTGCAGACAAGTTTCTCTTTGCATTTTATAGGGCAGCTGTAACCAACAACACCTCCAATCTCATCTCATTCATTGGACTCCAGTTGGCTTACACCTCACTCCAATTAGCTCTTGGAGATTAGTCTAGGGGTTCACATACTTGTTCCACCTGCACTGTGAATGTTTACATGGTGTGTTCAATAAAAAACATGGTAACATTTAATTCTTTGTGTGTTATTAGTTTAATCAGACTGTGATTGTCTATTGTTGTGACTTAGATGAAGATCAGATCAGATTTTATGACCAATTTGTGCAGAAATCCATATTATTCCAAAGGGTTCACATACTTTTTTCTTGCAACTGTATATGTCCATTGTTTTTAAAGTGATTAAATGGTACTATATTGTTGGTAAAGAGCCGGACAATTATTGTAAATGAAAGGTATAGTTTTAATCATCATGATGAGCCCTAGCAGCCAGTATGTCTGGTTTAATAGGGTTCATCCTGGTGACAGAGCCTCTTTAAAGGCATTAAGGAGGAGAGGAGTTTTACAACCTCTAGATGTTTAGCCCTCCAGTCCAGAACTCTTACCCAGTTAGGCTCTTAATCACCTGGACCAGATCAGGCTCTGATAAATCTTCATATAGGTCTGTTGCATCTCCCCCCAAGATAGTACCTGGGGCATTAATTTCAAGGTATTCTTCCATAACCAACTTTGTGGAGCTCTTAGTAGGAGTAGAACACACTGAGATGGAATATAACTCAGAATAGGAAAATATTTAGGCCTTTAGCAGGAAAGCTGATGAAGACCCTGTCCTGACACCTTGTCACATTTGTCCACATACTCAGAGACTTCCATTTCTTGTCTCTGATACAGAAAGATGTTTCCTCTAAATAGACAGAATTTGCTGATGATGAAATTGTATCTTTGCTTTTAGAATGTCTGAAGGGGACAGTTTATTAGATGACAAATTGCTAAATATATAAAGGGGTTTTTAAAGCATTTCACAGGTATGATTAGATGCATATATATGTAGGTTTATATCAAATATTTGTCAATGGAAGAGGTTAACCTACTTAAAATGTAACTTTTATATTTGCTTTTTAAAATAAGTCCCACAACAGTGTTGTGGGTTTTCCAAGCCTTTAATATTGATGACCTATCTTCCTATAAGATTGTCCTTGATTAGGAAAATAAAGATGCTAGAGTCAGCAACATGTTAGCTATATAAACTTTGATAAATTAAATCTGTCATTAGGGTCATCTTCAGAAGAAACTAGATTGTTCTGGGCTGATTTATGTAATGCTACTAAGTCTCTGGAACTTGCAGTTGGGGTGAGGTCCATGATGCCATGTAGGATAGTATTACAAGACACAAGTACACAATTGAGTCACATTATTATGACCAGCAGTTAATATCAGTAATCCAGCAATGGTTGCAAGGTGTTTGTTCTCTGATGTTTTTCGCCTGACACGGTGACACCTACATATGTCCATCTATTTGATGAAGCAGAAAACATGATTAATCAGAGAAGGCAACCTTTTGCCAATCAGTAGAGGTCCAAATCTAATACTCCTGAGAAAAAGGAAACCGTTTCTGCTTAGTAGCACCACATGCAATAGAGTTCACAGAACTTTTGTTTTATATACATGACGGGTAGCTCCCTGTTTTTTTTTGGGCAGTGAGCTGCTCTACTGTAGCATGTCAGTCCACCCTTGAGCCCCGTTGTAGCTGACTTTCACTTCTCACATCAATGGCACGGGGTGCTCCGCAGCTTCCATGCCGCTTATTCATAATGGGACCATTTATCCACTTACAATACATTTTCACCATAGCAGCACATGAAGAAATCAAAAACTGCACAGTTTCAGAAATACCGCTGCCCCTTTCCTGAAAGCCAACAATCATCCCTTTTTTCAACTAAAAAAAATCACTCCTTTTACCCATGACAGCAATGATGGATATGTGTACAGACAGCCTATTGAACACCTGATATACCCACCAAGTCAGCTTCTGACATGTGACCATCTTTATAAGTTGCTGATGTCAAAGGTAGGAAAAGTTCCTAATAATGTGACTCAACTGTGTAGGAAAGTTAGAAACCTGATAGTCTGTCTCCTGGAAAATGGCCACCTGCACTCTTTATTTATTTTCTTAAAGATGATATACAGCAAGATTTTTTTTTTTTCAGGATTATTTAAGCCTCTACCATTAAATGTGCAAAGTCAAGGTAGCCATGGTGCAGGTAAACTTGGAGGGTGGCTAAGAAAATAAATTTACTGCCAGGTGGGTAGGAAAGGAGGAGAGTAAGGAAGACAAGACATAAAGCGAAGTTCTACAATAAGTCATGAGTGAAATTGATACCCAGAGGGGAAGTTGCTAAAAGGAAACCACCAACAAGGTCAGCATCCTCCTAAGTCCTGGTAACAAATTGAGGATCTAAAGAGCCTATACCAATTTGACAGCCAATACAATTGTATTAAAGATGTGCAAATTTCTTGAAATTCGTTGATGTCAGATTCCCTGAATAAATAAAAAAATTCGATTCATGTCTGGATAATTTGGTACGAATCAAAGTCGCTCCAATTGCCCAGGGAATTGGTATATAATAGCCTCTAGTCTCCTAGTACTCAGATATTCTTAACAACAGATGTTGGACCTCAGTTATCAAAACTGTCTAACAAGAAAACTGTTTTAGTTGCTCATAGGAATCAATCAGAATGCCACCCTGCTTGATTTTTTAAAATATGCCTCCTATGCCCCGCTGTGCCCTGCTGGATTTCTCCTGCTCAGTATTCTAATACTGAGCACTGGAGCAATGAGGAGGAGACTGAGTCTTTCTCCGTGGGCGTTTCCTTCTCCCTGGCTGTAGCGCTGTCCAATCACAGTGCAGAGCGTCACAGCCAGGGAGAAAAAACTCAACAAGGGATAAGGAGACGCCCATGGTGAAAGACTCAGTCTCCTCCTCAATGCTCCAATGCTCAGTATTAGCATACTGAGCAGGAGAAATCCTATGGGACACAGCGGATCATAAGAGGCATATTTTAAAGCAAGTACAGGTATATATCTCCCTTAATAAAATCACATGAAAGGTCCTCTTTAAGAAATGAAAGGTGAACTTTAACTGGTTTCTATCGCAACTAGACAGTATTCCTGTTTAACTCTTTTAGTTATTTTTTACAAATTTGTGCTCTTTCTGTCACCCCCCCCCCCCCCCCCAAGCCTTTTTAAGCAATGAAAGCAATAGCAAATAATGTTAGAATGATACTGACATAAAAATCTATGGGTAAACAAATGTTTCATGTTAAAAACACACTGCATCATTGCATGTGCTATGCTTTTTAGGAAGCTTTCAAAAATTGTTCCCTTTTTGGGGAAATATTGTGTTTAAAGATGCACAGTGTTATGGCAAAAACTGTGGCTTGTTAGGACCAAGCATCCAAAAATATTGCCTCAGTGGTGGCAGAATGCCTGCCCATATGTAGACACGCGCAAATACTAATTGAATAAATATTGGCTCGTTATGCATAAGTGTCCTTATTAGTCCTTAACAGGGGCAGAATGCCTGCCCGTATTTACACTGCAAGCATAAGTGTATAGAATATATACCTCCAGGCCAATAAAATAAAATATGTGTGTAGCCTTAAAAGGGTTGGTAGTAAGAGAATAGGAAACCAACCAAGGGAGCATCATTAAAATGTCTCTGTGATTGGTACAAGAAATGAGAGCAGGAGACTTAAAGGGGTTTTCCGGTAATATTGATTTCTAAGCAATTGGTTTGTTTAAATATAGGTGAAAAAAGAAATCATTTTAATTTATATCAGAATCAAAAATGTATAACAGTAATATAGAATCTGCTGTAGCCATGTGGAGAGGCAGAGAACTGGTGTTTGCTCAAATGTTAATAGTCAAACAGTACATTTGGGGATACCCAGTTACTTCATCTTTTTCATGCTGATTTATGATCAATTGCTCTGCCAATACAATATCAATAGTTTTTATTTTATTCTTCATCTGTAGTAAATACACTTTTTTATAGTGCGTTAAGAACTAACTTTTTTTGGAATTACGTCTTCTGATCTTCTTTTCCCTCCCATTATGACATGAGTAGTACTGCAGATGAGTCCAAATCACAATTTTAAATTTTCCTACTGCCCCCTGTTTACCCACTGTCAGCAATTAAATGAGTGCTGAAATACATTGCCGGGACTGCTGTGCACATGTACAAGAGTCCTCTCCATAATGTTAGCACAGCAGACAAGATTGTGTATTTCAGAGCAGCCCTGATAGCGGGGAGAAGGGGCAGTAGGAAAAAAAAAAATATATATATAGATCTGGACTCCTTATCTGCAGTCAAACTCATGTATTACTGCAGATAATAGTCCAAGATCATCATGACAGATTCCATTTAAGTGGTACCCAGTGGAGGCTCTATACTAAGGGTGCGACCCCACTATGCAATCGTAATCTGTTTAGGTTGTGTCCAAGAACCGAGAGGCCAATTATGCCATCACGGTCTGATATTTAATTAATGAATACTGCATTGTATAGACAGTCTGAATTCTTAATGGCCATGCAGTATTGAAGGTGCTGTGCGGCAATTAAGAATTTCGAGCTCCCATACAGTGCGATTTTCATTAAATAGCAGACAGCTGTGGCCTTCTTGGCCGCACGGTTGTTGACCTCGGCTGATCGCGATCCAAATGTATCACGACCGTGCCGTGTGGTCATACCCTTATAGAGGTATACAGTATCTAAAAATAAAGTTAGTGCATGAATACAATGTAAAGGTAATACTAATATAACAGGTCTGCTTTATGTCTATATTAGTAAATCAGCACAGTAAGGGGTGAAGATTTCAAAAAAATTTGACAAAAATATAATGCATCTATATATACTAAAACCTAGTTATTGTATGGAGTTATGGTGAACTGATTTTAACAGGTTTTTTTTTACTCTTTTCAAATTTAAGATGGGGAAATATTTGAATAGCTATGGCCAAAGGAAAGGGGATCCTATCACCCGTGTAGCAGCATCAAGAATACCCAGCATCATAGTGACCTACAGCAATCACCAAGGAGACCAACCGGTAGTAGAACATAACACGACCCTGCCTTGTCATAGAAACAACCAAGATTGGGAGAAAGATATCAGAAGACAAATGGATAAAATGAAGCAGAATTCTACATCCATCATCACTGAGACCATACCAGAAAATAGCACAGAAGTGATCACAGATCAGTCTTCACCAAGTAAAATGTCATAAAACTGCTATAAATGTGATGTGTACTGGCGCACCATTGTGCTATCTTTTGGTTTGGTTACGTTAAACAGACCATAGTTGGTCCACCATGTTACACTACTTAGAGTGCTTCCTCATTCTACAATTTATACAGTTTAACTAGATATAATATATGGGTAATATATCATCCTATACAGCCAGCTTTATTGTAATAAGAATGTACTTCTGTGAAACGCTCATTAAATGTATAGTACAATATATTCATGGGGTGAAAAGACATAGAATGACATAGGACTACATAAAAGGGTTGTCTGCTCATCAAAAAACATTCTAATGTTTCCACAGCAAATCGCCCACAGGAGTTTGAGTTTCTGTAGGATCACCGCTTCATTCCCCTGTTATGTCATAGTGACTTGTCCAGGGCTTCTTGCAATGACTTCATATCCCATCTGCTGATCACATGGGTTTCTCTCCATGTAGTCCATCACCTCTGATGAAATGAGATGGACAGCCATATCCTTAAAGGGGTATTCCGGTAGGTAAAAGATATTCCCTATCCCTGCTCTTACATGTGATATAAAAATACTTTTTCTAAAAGTCATCCACATTTTTATTATAAACAATTCACACCTGATAAGCACCTTACATCCTTAGAAGGATCAGAAGGGAGAACGTTTTATTCAGTCTTTTCCTACAAAACTATATATAAAACTGCTCAGCTCCTCCTGCTCTGTAACATGCTGACTAGAGATCAGACAGCATTTTGTGGTAACAGGTTCCCTTTAGGTGCATTGCTTCTTGACTTTCCAAAATAGCCAGTCTTTATATAGCACAGTCTATGATCTGAGTAGTGTTGATCGCGAAATTCTAATCACTAATTTTTATCGTGAATATTGGCACTTCGAGAATTAGCGAAGATTGGGAATATAGTGCTATATCTTCGTAATCGCGTATATTCTAGTACCCTCACTGCTTCTTTCTTGTGGGCGAATGAGAAGGCTGCAATATCTTTGTCTGAGCTCAGCAACATCCCTAGCAACCAATAGGAAAGTTGCCTCTTACTATATCAATTAATATCGATATAAGACCAACATTAGCCCCCACGCCAAGACTACAATGAGTCAATACAACACACATTGCGGCAAAAATAAAGGGGGTCAACTATCAGAAAGTACAATGAAGTACCAGCTCCTTTAACAAAGCAACGACCTACAAGAAGCAAAGCCAAAAGGTACAAATGCAAAAAATGTATATACTTTATTAAATGACATGATTACATACATAAAAGACGTTATATAACAAAGAAGTAGAAAAGGATTCTTTATGGTAAGAGCAGTGAGACTATGGAACTCTCTGCCTGAGGAGGTGGTGATCGTGAGTACAATAAAGGAATTCAAGAGGGGCCTGGATGTATTTCTGGAGTGTAATAATATTACAGGCTATAGCTACTAGTGAGGGGTCGTTGATCCAGGGAGTTATTCTGATTGCCTGATTGGAGTCGGGAAGGAATGTTACCATGTTACTAAGTAGCAGCAGGAAAAAAAACACCATCCCAGTGGTACACTACACTAAAAATAATAACATGATGATAGTCACAAATGGATCTCTATAACATAAGGCAGTCTCCTATATTAAGAGCAATCAATATCTCTCCATGGAACATAACAGTCATTACCAAAGATAATAGCAGCATTCAAACCTGCAGATGTAACCAAGACATATATAGTCCAAATGGAACCATGACATCAAGCAGATAATGGTCATATATGGAGGGGACTCACCAAATGGGGTAGTGTATCCAAACCGGGATGGCGTTAACCCAACGCGAGTTTCGGCGTGCTTTCGTCAGGGGGTAGTCCCTTACTATATAAGAAACTCCCCAGCAGCCATTTTCTGCAGTTTTTTTGCAGTTCTAACAGAGAGAGCAGTGTCATTGCTGTGCTCTGTGCTTTCATCTGGATCCTATTCCTTATCCAATTACATTAGATAGTTAGTAAGCTTATATATATATAATATAGATAGTTAGTGGGAGATAGTCAGTGTAGGTTATATTCTGATATAGTGTAGCTGATAGGTTCCAGTGCAGGGTGTTAGGTAGTGTGATAGGAATTACTGTACTGTGCATTTTCTCAAGTCTCAGGAAACTTCTAGCAGCTTGAAAAATGTAGCAAAAGTGACCCACGCCTGTATTGCACGTGCAATATGCGCATATTACATTGCCAATTTTCGCAATCAAGAAATTAATGACTGGAGATCACGAATTCTAGAATTTGTGAATTTATGGTGAATATTAGGCCACAAATTTATTGCAAAAACAAATATTGCCTATGCTACTCATCCCCTAGATCTGAGAGCCAAAAAGTTCACACTTCAGTTATTTGAGTTATTTCCATCAGTTATTGTGAGCCAAAACCAGGTGCAGGTCAAAAACACAGCTTTATAGTAAATGGGGCCGGACAAGCTTCCAGCAGCACATGGCTGCACACAGTAGTTATGGATCTGACAGGCTGTTATGGCCAGAACCATTAATGAAAGCGTGAAACAGGCCTTAGTCTATTTGATGTCAGTAGATGTAAGATGTACTCATTTTCATATATTTTTCCCAGAAACCCAGAGGAACATTGACTGGCTTACAATTCTCCTCATGTGTGATTGAACAGTTTGAGGCTACGACCAGCGGAAAATCTTATCAAAAAGCACTTATTAAACAATTTGAGGCTACCACCAAAATTTGGTGGAAGCCTTCTGCTGGTAGCACATGGCTTTCTCCAAGCCCCCTTTAAATGAATGGGACAGCCCCAAATAGTTTTGCAAAAAATCTAACGTGTGAACCGATCTTTAAAATTTCTGTACGCATTATAGTTTATTTGCATTCAATGCACTATTTATATCTTTGTCATTTTGATTTCCTTATTTCAAAGTCAGTGTCCTTTCTATTACTTTGTTCTACAGGTACATATATGTTTAGTCATTATGGAAACAAACTAAGATGAATCTGTTGTGCATTAAAAAGTACAGATACAGTACAGATACTAAGGTAATGTTTAATAGAGATTTATTTATGGCAATCCTGTATTCAACTAGGAATGAAAAGAACTACTAAAAACTCAATGTAAACAGTGAGTGAAACCGCTGTATTTTTGGGAAACTGGTAACGGGGTTGTACAGGAATAGAAAACACGGTTGCTTTATTCCAGAAACAACGTCATCCCTGTCCATGGGTTCTGCTAGAATTTCAGGTTTGCACCATTCACTTTAAAAGAACTGAGCTGCAATAAGAGAGACAATCTATGGACAGTAGTTCCATCGTTTCTGAAAGAAAGCAGCCACGTTTTTCTAATTCTGTACAACCCCTTTAATATACGAGCTGTGTTTTATTCCTAGCAGATGCCTGATGATAAGAGGAAAAATATAGACTGTTTTTGAGTGCTTTATATCCTCATTATGTCATTTAATGTCATCTTGTAATATTATCAGTAAAGTGTAGGACATTGGTGTGTTTTTTTTTCAGCTGAAATAAATGGCCATTTATAACACATTCTCAAGTGTTCAAAAACAAAGTTAAACCAGCACATCCAAACAGTACAAAGCAAATGTACAGGTGAAAGTCACCGTGGGTGATATACAAAAGAAACACCCTTAACAGCACAATGTTTTACACACTAATACATATACGGTACAATGTATATATGCCTTATGCTGAATTGCATTACTATTATACTTATTGTACATAGAAATCTTAGGCTCTTCATGTACATTTATTGACATGGTGGACCTTTAGGTGGGAACTTCATCTATATTTTCTGTGTCTAGGCCTACAAAATGAATTCAGGGCAATGTAGGATCCAGCTATACTATGTACTAAATAAAAGGCTTCGGCAGCCACTCCTCCATACATGCAATGCGAAAAAAAAAAAAGATCAGCACCTCCAAACAAAATTAAATGAATGTACAGGTACATGCTACAGTGGCTGACATGCAGAAACAAACACTACATGAAGGGCACGCTGCTTTAAAGGGGATGCGTCATCAGAAAATGACCTAATTTCTAAGCCACAGAGAGGACTTTTCAAACTGAAAAATTTGGTCAACCTTCCAATCCAGTATCCTATTAAAAGTAACCTGGTAGATAGCCAATATATAGGTACCAATAAATTGGCAGCCATTATTAATTGTTTGAAATGAAGGGTAGTACATTTTCTTCTCTATTCTAGGAATAGGGAAGGTAGGGCAATTTCCAGAGAGACCTGGTGAGTGGTGTTAAAATTTGATTACATTTCTTAAAAATCTCAACCCACTAAGGATATATTTTATTGCAACTTCACCAGATATGGCAGAAAGAGTCTTCTACCTCCAAACACCTCCAAAACCTGTTTGGGATACCAGAAATAAACAAAGCCTGTTCTTTACCCAATTTTAATAAAGACGATCTAGTAAATTGCAATAAGGGAGTATAAGCTAAAGGAACAGCCAACTTTTGAGAGAGCTTCTTCAAATCAATTGGATAGCCCTGTTCATCCATGAGATCAGTCACATGAAGCACCAGCAGTATGAGCTTGTCAGGCACGTTTTTTCTTAGCGCACCTGGGCCTCAAACCACCAAGTCTCTGACTTGGGGTGAAGGACGGATTAGAATGAGAAAACCAGAGCCAAGTGCACAGAGTAGCTTTCGCAAGGGAATATATAAGCTGTTTAGTAGGTAATAAGGCATTATTATTATTGAAAAACAATGAACAAAGAGAATAGGGGCCAACACATTCTCAACAGGTACCCAAACTTCATGTTCTGGGTTTCTATCAGTCAAGGATCCGTGAAAGATTAATAGATCTTATATACATTTTAGGGTCTGACATTCCAGAGACCCCATTCAATTTGGTCTAAAGAGAATTTTTTAGAAACCTGGGCTCTCCGATCCATATATATTTGAACATAGATTGTTGCAAGAAGCGAGAAAAAGTCTGTGCAACAGGGGTTGGCAATACCTGCAGTAAGTAAGATGAAGAGCAAAAAGAGATACTGCTATATTCTATTGGTCAAGCCAATGGAGGATTGGTGAAGCAAGCTCAACAATAGATGCCATAAGCGAATGTAGAAAGGTACTATAAGTTAAAAAAGGTCAGAAAAATGGACACTGATTTTAACAACGAAATAGTTAATTTGCTACCTTGATCAATTGTAAAGGCAGGAACTGGTTAATTTCAACTTTACATCAGGAGAAAGCACTAAACTTAAAATATGATAGTGGGATAAAGTTTATAATAAGATAAGATACTAACTTTGTCCAGAATATCTTGTATATATGTGTCACGGATGTAGTAGGGGAGGACACCAAAAGACAACAAGACGGAAGGGAAAAGACACTAGGCCTCACTGCTAGGGAAGGAAAAGGGTCACCACCTATGAAACCCTGCTTCTGGCCCTAACTCCTATCCGTATGGGCACCTCTCGATGGTAGAGATGCCCATACACAGGAACCTAGAAAACCCTGGTGGCCCTCAGATGCTCTAGACTTAATGACAGGGCAAGGACAACCCGCTCCTTCCCTGGTGAAGGAACCAGCGTCTCACTGAGGCCTAGTAAACAACAGAGGGGGGGGGGGGGGAATGCAAAACACAACAAGCGGAACACTTAACTTCTAAGGATGATGGATGATAGATGATCAGGACTTCAACTAGAACCACACTCCAGCTCTTCCAACACCAAATGAAGCTATCCAGAGCAAGGAATGATGGGTGAAGTCAAACTAAATAGGGGGAGGTAAAGGTCACATGATCCACACCTGAACAGGAGGTGTGGACATACAAGCAACACACAAACAAAGTGAAACCAAAAGCTGCTGTCAGATCACTAATGAGCAGATAATCTTTCAGACCTTCTCAAACCTGTCACCGGTGTGAATATATGGAAGGTCAAAATTGGTGTTAGAGCCGAGAATAAGAAGGTCATCCATGTAAGCAGCCAACTTGTCTTCCCATCCCCTCAATTTCACATCAGATACGGCAACAGATGCCAAGGAAGTTGCATGCATAAAAAATACAGCACTTACAGAAGGCTGAAGAAGTGGAAATTTATACAAGACATACTTCATATAGTACCAGTATATCCTGTCAAAGTCCTTCTCAGCATTTGTGCCAAGAATGGCCAATGACGACAACTTCCTCTGCACATATCTAAAGTATGCAAAATTCTAACTGTATATATTTTTGGTAGTTTTGAGCGAATCAAAGCATCTGAAGTGGAATTCAGTCAGAAGTTTGGGAAAACTTCAATTCACAACGAACCTGAATTTCCCCGCCCTTCGTGATAACAAATCAGTTTTTCATAAAATGGCTGCTTCACGTGTTACAAAGTGAAAGGAAGAAGGGTGGTAACATGAGATCAGCCATAATGCCATGCAGCCAGCCAATCCCCAGGTAGCCATCCCCTGTAATGTCACAACCCTATAAAAGCCTCATCCCGCAGGGTCTTCGCCATTGTCCTGTGAGCTGAACATAGGGAGAGATATGACAAACTCTCATGCGCTAGGGACAGTGTTGCGGCAAACTGTTAATAGGACAATATTGGAGAGGGAGACCGTATTGCCATGTGCATCACTGTGTAGTGCATCGACATTCATAGTTAATCCGTTCTGTTAGGGATACAGTTACTGTGCCTCAGTATTAAAGGCAGGTGTAATATATTGCCATGTGCATCACTTTGCTGTGCACTGACATTCAGAGTTAGGCCTCATGCACACGACCTTGCCGTTTTTTGTGGTCCGCAAACCGCGAATCCGCAAAAAATGGAAGCCGCCCGTGTGCCTTCCACAATTTGCGGAACGGGTGGCCCATTGTAGACACGCCTATTCTTGTCCGCATCACGGACAAGAATAGGACATGCTATATTTTTTTTGCGGGGCCACGGAATGGAGCAAAGGATGCGGACAGTACACTGAGTGCTGTCCACATCTTTTGCGACCCCTTTGAAGTGAATGGGTCCACACCCGAGCCGCAAAAACTGCATGGAATGGAATGCTCTCCTGCACTTACAGCAACAGAATGGCTTGCTGCCACACCGCTTAATTCACAATGTTCCAACCCGCTGGACTTAAACTTTGCATATGCTCGAGCATTTGTAAGAGCAGCAGAAAATTGTTATAAATTTTGTCATGCACCAGACCTTCTCAGTAGTATGTGTTGCTTCAAGGACAGGCAGTGGTAGCTCATCCAGGATGCCTATGGAGTTCTGAAGCCCATCAAAGAGGCCAAAAAGTTTATCAGCAGGAACAAATGCGGCATGAAATATTTCACCCCCTCATATCATCTTAGAACAGATGCTGACACTCATGCAGCAGGGGAGACAGCAGAAGAACAGCTAATATATCTTGCTGTCTGCCATGTAGCTGTTGGGGATCCACAAGGAGAAACTGCCATGGAGGAGGTGGATAATGAGCTGCCACTGCAAGACGAGGAGGAGGTGGAAGAGTAATAGCACATTGATGACTAGTGATGAGCGAAGCATTCAAATAATTTGATTCTGCTACTTCGCCAAATTTTACCATAAAATTTGCTTTCTGATTAACTACTTCATCACAAAGCGCATTTCTTTGTAAGCAGTGGGTGCAATGACAGGGAGCGATGATTGCACTGCCCCCCGTCATTGTACCCCTCAGATGGCATGTTCATACTGATTGCGGAATCTGACATTGATATTACTATGTAAAATAAAATAAATAAAACCTACTTACCTCATCCGTTTGATTACGAAGAGCTGGACGCCACCATCTTGATTGAAGATCTAGCGCAAAATCTCACGCAGCCTGTGTTGACGTCATTATATCGGTTGACGTGGTGATGTCATACGTCACGGCGCACAGGTTTTCGCTCTTTGCGCTCAAATGAATGAAGTAGGATTTTTTTATTTTTTACCACTATTCAGGGAAAAAAATTCGCAACCACGAGGCATGAGCAAATTCGGCTTCACAGTGAAATTAATTTTCCCTGAAATTCGGATAGAATTCCACTTCAACAGGTTTGCTTCGCTTAACCCTAATGATGACAATAGCACCAGCCAGAGCACCCAATCATTTCAGTGGGGGCCACAGACAGAAAGAACTGTCTCTTTGGCCACGCTCGCCAGAATGCAGTGACTAGGGTTTCACCGAGTATCGAATTGTCGATGCCCAATCGATGCTTTTGTACCGGTATCGATTGAATACCAGGATTTGCCTTCTGCAGCACAGCCTACTATCAGAGAACATGGCACGCGCTGTTCTCAGAGGAGGGGAGGGGCTATGGCCACTGCACCACCAATGAATATAACTAATGTTTAATACAAATACAGCCGACACCTGACCTGACAGGGAGCCGCACCCTGTCTTGGAGGTCGAGTGCTGGCTATGTGATTCTACGGCCAGCACCCGTCTGCTGTATTTGTATTAAACGTTAGTTATCTTCATTGGTGATGTAGTGCCCCCCCAGTATTAAAAACATTGGTGGCGCAGTGCACCCACCTCACCCCAGTATTAAAAACAATGGTGGCACAGTGTGCCCCCCAACCCCCCCAGTATTAAAGTCATTGGAGGCGTAGTGCGCCCCCCCAATCCCCCCCAGTATTAAATCATTGGTGGCAGTGGCCACAGCGTCCCCTCCCCCCCTCTTCATTGATGGTGTAGTGGCAGTTCTGATCAGAGCCCCAGCAGTGTAAGCCCAGGATGCTACTGAAGCCCTGGCTGCCATGGTAACCTCCCTGCTGCTGTGTACACAAAGCACAGGGCAGCAGGAAGAGAGCTCTATTAGGGTGAATAGGACAAGAGTTTAAAAGATCCCAGGTTCTAGCCCCTAAGGGGTGTAAGTAAAAAAGTAAAAGTTAAAAAAAAACACCTAAATATTAAGTATAAATCACCCCCTTTCCCAATTTTAAAATATAAAAAAAATCTCCTATGCTGTGAACGCCGTAACAGAAAAAAAATAAAAACTGCGCGATTCGCCATTTTTTTGTCACCTTGTTCCCCCCAAAAATAGGATAGGACTGTTCGGTTATGGGCCAGACGTTCCAAAAAATGCAGAATGCATGTGGATTTATTTTTTTATTTTTATTTTTCGTGTGCTATTGAGTATCGCAATACTTTTTATGGTATCGAAATCGCATCAAAATTTTGGTATCGTGACATCCCTAGCCGTGACAGGCATATTATTGTCATGAAGCAGTCTGATTATTACTGGATAGCCATGCCAGACCCTCGCTATCAAAGCTAAATGCGGAAATGTTTTCCTCCTCCAGAAAAAGGGATGCCAAATTACATTACAACATGGAAACCCTTTGTACGAAGCTTGCACGGTTTTCGGCGAGCAGACACCTGCGGCCAGTGTGTCTGAAAGGGAGGCCCCTCTTTGCCCCCCGCAGAATCAGCCCCCTCCCGCCGCCTGAAGCAATAGAAGCTGCCGTAGCAGCCATTTCTGCCAGTCTGCTCAGCACTGATGTGGGGCAATCACCTCGACACCAGCTGTCTGTAGATGAGGTTCTGGCTTATTTAATATCTGAGTCATGTCTCAAGGCCTATTTAAAGAGCTGAACATTACTTATAAGACAGCTACCCAGGGCCGGCGCTTCCATAAGGCAGACCAAGCGGTCGCCTTAGGGCGCGCCCTGCGCAGGGCGGAAGAATTGATGAATGCAAGCAGCGTTCAGCTGTCCGCCTGTCCGTGCGGAGGCGAGCGGAGCGGAGGCTGAACGCCGCCAGACTGATGCAGTCTGAGCGGATCCGCTCCATTCAGACTGCATCAGGGCTGGACGGCTGCGTTCGGGTCCGCTCGTGAGCTCCTTCAAACGGAGCTCACGAGCGGACACCCGAACGCTAGTGTGAAAGCAGCCTAATTCAGTCACTCAGACATAATATATTCAGCAGAGTCAGACGGCAGCCGTGGCCTGCGCCCGCCAAGAAATTGAATCAGAATTATCATCAGATTAGGGTACTTTCACACTTGCGTTTTTCTTTTCCGGCACTGAGTTCCGTCACAGGGGCTCTATACCGGAAAATAACTGATCAGGCATATCCCCATGCATTCTGAATGGAGAGTAATCCGTTCAGTTTGCATCAGGATGTCTTCAGTTCAGTCGTTTTGACTAATCAGGCAAAAGAGAAAACCGTAGCATGCTACGGTTTTATCTCCGGCGAAAAAAACTGAAGACTTGCCTGAATGCATTTTTTTCCATAGGAATGTATTAGTGCCGGATCCGGCATTCAAAATACCGGAATGCCGGATCCGTCCTTCCGATCTGCGCATGCGCAGACCTTTAAAAATGAAAAAAAAAAAAAAAAAACAGATCCGTTTTGCCTGATGACACCGGAAAAACAGATCCGGTATTGCAATGCATTTTTCTGACTGATCAGGCATTTTTCTGACTGATCAGGATCCTGATCAGTCTGAAAAATGCCTGATCAGTCAGAAAAAATTACATCTGTTTGCATACAGTTTGCCTGATCAGGCAGTCAGTTCAGGCAACGGAACTGCCTGCCGGAATCAAACAACGCAAGTGTGAAAGTACCCTAAGATCAGATGATGATTCTTCAGTCAGTCATATATATTCAGGCTTCAGCAGAGTCAGTCAGACCTTCAGACAGAAGACGCACACTGGCACTCGGCAGGCTTTCAGGACTAAACAGGGGTCAGGACTTGTTAGGGTAGGTCCCAATTGAATTTTGAATGTTATTTTATAATAATTAATATGATCATTTGATTTAAAATTAATTCAAAATGATGAGATGAGCGCAAAGCGCTAGGCTAGCTAGCGCACACACAAACTAGCGCCAGAGCAGAGGCGCTCAGGCTTAGCACGACATCAATGACGTGTTTAAAATTTTTTATAACAAAACAACAATCATTAATATTGGGGGGGAAGGGGGGTGTCACACACCCCAACCGCCCCCCCCCCCCAATATTAATTGTTGTTTTGTAATAAAAAAAATGTAAACACATCATGCCCTGCTAAGCCTGAGCGCCTCTGCTCTGGCGCTAGTTTGTGTGAGGGTGACATGATGGAGCCTGGAGGGAGGGCCGGGGGGAAAAGGTAAATGTCTGTACTCTGAGTATGTCACTGTATGTGACATGGGAATGGGGCCAGGCCGCCAGGAAGGGTCGGCCGGGGGCCGTGGGGGAATAATGTGCCATGGGGGGGGGGTAAAATGTGACACATTAGGGGGTAATGATGTGATCATGGATGGGGCCAGGGCCGTCCGGGCGGGGGGGGGGGGGGGGGGGGGTAATGATGTGATCATGGATGGGGGGGGGGGGGGGGGCGCCAAAATGTAGCTTCGCTTGTGTTGGCAAAAATCCTTGCACCGGCCCTGCAGCTACCTTACATCTGATGGCATTAGAGGCAGAGCTTGTTAAGAGTTTGTTTGCATTCCAGTCTACACAACATGATGGAGCAGTTTTTCCTTTTTCTTTTCTAATCTCTATTTATTTAAAAAGAAAGACAATAATACAGAGGGATAAAACATATGCTATAGCCATATACAACAAGGAAAAGTCATCATGCAAGACAATGTTCCTCTATATGGACAATGTATGTTTACAGGGTTTCTAGCATGTAGCCCCCATATCCGATATAACATACACTAAAACATAGTTACAAAAGCACTAGGCATGTGAACTTGGTTATATAGTAGTGAGTCCATCTGTAATGTTATCAGACAATTATCAATGCATAGTGATGAGCGGCATAGGCAATATTCGAATTTGTGATATTTTGCGATTTTTTTTCTAAATATTCGCCATAAATCCGCAAATTTGATTATAAAAAATCGGCAATGTAATATACGTGTATTGCGCGCGCAATTTCATTACCTATAACATATAATAGACAATCACAGAAAGGCTGTATTCTAAAAGCATGTGCAAGCCAACAACCTATCCAACAACCTATCCATGAGACAGGTACAGTCAGCATACCCTACAATGGCAGCCTTGTGGACTATGAGACATACAAATTAGCAGAATTAGGCTAGGTCTACACGACGACATTTGTCGCGCGACAAAAAGTCGCGCGACAGATAGGGCGCAACAGTTGTCGCGCGACATTTTGTTGCACCAATGTCGCGCGACAATTTTTATAATGGCAGTCTATGGTGTCGCACTGCAACATGCGACATGTTGCGACTGCGACGCGACAGTCGCAGAAAAATCCATCTTGAATGGTTTTTCTGCGACTGTCGCGTCGCAGTCGCAGCATGTCGCATGTTGCAGTGTGACACCATAGACTGCCATTATAAAAATTGTCGCGAGACATTGGTGCAACAAAATGTCGCGCGACAACTGTCGTCGTGTAGACCTAGCCTAAGCCTTGTTTTTTAGCTGAAACACTATTTGCATGTCTTTCCCATATACCCAAGTTTATGCAAATGTATTCACATGACAAAACAGTATAGAAAGGTTATTGAATATAATGTTAGGACAATTAGATAACTGAAAATTTTAATGCAGCCCTCATAAGCAGTGAGAGAAGAGTTAGCTGGCATCCAAAAAAAAATCATTTATAATTTTTGTCACCCTAATGTAGAGTTGAGCGGACACCTGGATGTTTGGGTTTGACGGATTCGGCCTAACTTGAGAAAAAAGTTCGAGTTTGGGCCCCGAACTTGACCCCGAACCCCATTGAAGTCAATGGGGACCCGAACTTTTGAGCACTAAAATGGCTGTAAAAATGTCATGGAAAGGGCTAGAGGGCTGCAAATGGCATCAAAATGTGGTTAAGAGCATGGCAAGTGCTCTGCAAACAAATGTAGATAGGGAAATGACTTTAACCCCTTAAGGACTCAGCCCTATTTCACCTTAAGGACTTGGCAATCTTTTTGCAAAACTGACCAGTGTCACTTTAAGTGCTGATAACTTTAAAACACTTTGACTTATTCAGGCCATTCTGAGACTGTTTTTTCGTCACATATTGTACTTCATGACACTGGTAAAATGAAGTAAAAAAAAAAATATTTATAAAAAAATACAACATTTACCCAAATTTTTTCAAAATGGCAAATTTCCAAGTTTAAATTTCTCTACTTCTACAATACATAGTAAAACCTCCAAAAATAGTTATTAATTTACATTCCCCATATGTCTACTTAATGTTTGGATCATTTTGGGAATGATAGTTTATTTTTTGGGGATGTTACAAGGCTTAGAAGTTTAGAAGCAAATCTTGAAATTTTTCAGAAATTTCAAAAAAATTGGGGACCCAAAATTTTTAGGGACCAATTTCTGTATTTCACATTTTTGGCAGATTTTCCATTTTAATTATTGTTTACCAGTTACAAAGCAAGGGTTAACAGCCAAACCAAACTCAATATTTATGGCCCTGATTCTGTAGTTTACAGAAACACCCCATATATGGTCGTAAACCGTTGTACGAGCACACGGCAGGGCGCAAAAGAAAAGGAATGCCATACGGTTTATGGAAGGCAGGTTTTGCTGGACTGTTTTTTTTTACACCATGTCCCATTTGAAGCCCCCCTGATGCACCCCTAGAATAGAAACTCCATAAAAGTGACCCCATCTAAGAAACTACACCCCTCAAGGTATTCAAAACTGATTTTACAAACGTTGTTAACCCTTTAGGTGTTCCACAAGATTTATTGGCAAATGGAGATGAAATTTTGAAATTTCACTTTTTGGGCAGATTTTCCATTTTAATATTTTTTTTCCAGTTACAAATCAAGGGTTAACAGCCAAACCAAACTCAATATTTATGGCCCTGATTCTGTAGTTTACATAAACACCCCATATGTGGTCATAAACCGCTGTACAGGCACACGGTAGGGTGCAGAAGGAAAGGAATGTCATACGGTTTTTGGAAGGCAGGTTTTGCTGGACTGGTTTTTTGACACCATGTCCTATTTGAAGCCCCCTGATGCACCCCTAGAGTAGAAACTCCCAAAAAGTGACCCCATTTTAGAAACTACGGGATAGGGTGGTACTAGTTTAGGGTACATATGATTTTTGGTTGCTGTATATTACACTTTTTGTGAGGCAAGGTGCTGTTTTGGCACCGTTTTTATTTTTTGTTATTTGCATATCACAGGTTAGATCATGTGATTTTTTTGATACCTAATATGTATACTTTTTTTATTTATGTAAGTTTTACACAATGATTTCATTTTTGAAGCAAAAAAGTCTGAAAGCCATAATTTTTTCAGTTTTTGGGCGATTGATTACCTTTGGTACGGTATGATTTTTTTCGGGATGAAATGACGGTTTTATTGGCACTATTTTGGGGTGCGTGTGACTTTTTGATCACTTGCTATTACACTTTTTGTGTTGTAAGATGACAAAAATGGCTTTTTTTACAACGTTTTTATTTTAATTTTTTTTACGGTATTCGCCTGAGGGGTTAGGTCATGTGATATTTTTATAGAGCAAGTTATTACGGATGCTGCGATACCTAATATGTATACTTTCTTTTTATTTATGTAAGTTTTACACAATGATTTCATTTTTGAAGCCAAAAAAAAAGTTTTAGTCTGAGAGCAATAATTTTTTCAGTTTTTGGGCGATTACCTTGGGTAGGCTATGATTTTTGCGGGATGAGATGATGGTTTTATTGGCACTATTTTGGGGTGCGTGTGACTTTTTGATCGCTTGCTATAACACTTTTTGTGATGTAAAGTGACAAAAAAATGGTTTATTTAGCACAGTTTTTATTTTTAATTTTTTACGTTGTTCATCTGAGGGGTTAAGTCATGTGATATATTTATAGAGCCGGTCGATACGGACACGGCGATACCTAATATGTATAAAAAAATTCCCTATTTTTTACCAATTTTTTTGAACTTTATTTGGGGAAAATTACGTTTTTGTTTATTTTTACTTGAAACTTTTAATTTTTGGGGGGAAAACTTTATTTTTTCAACTTTTTTTCACTTTCTTTTTTTTCGACGTTGGGACTTGAACTTTTGGGGGTCTAATACCCTTTACAATGCATTTTAATACTTCTGTATTGGAATGCATTGGCTGTATGAGTAATAATGTGTGTATTACTCATACAGCTTCCGGCCTGTGAGATCCCGGGGCCTGGATCTCACAAGCACGTCACAGGAAGGCAGCGGGCACGTCACAGGAAGGCAGCGGCGATGCCTCAGGAAGGCATCGCACTGCCTTCCATGCCATCGGGTCCCCCCCGCACTGCCGCCCGCCAGATAAGGTAAAACTTTGACCTGCGGTTTGCGGCGATCGCCAATGCGGGGGGTTGGAGGACTCGGCAAACACGGCGTACCGGTACATCCTAAGTCCCTAAGGGGTTAAATAACATAAAATAGATAAAAATAAAAAATTATAATCTTGATCTAGGAGGACGTGGTCCATATGGAGTAGGAGGTTGAGGAGGCGGTGGATGTGGCAGTGTAGGTGGAAGCGGCGGTGGAGGAGGAGGAGATAGCCAACACTGCTTTTTGTTTTGAATTTTATTTTTAAAATTAGGGTATACCCCAAAACATTGGGAAATATAACCTGTGATAACCCCCTCCAGTCATACTAAACACACATTCAGACGATACACTGGCTGCAGGGAAGGCCAGCACCTCCAAGGGGTAATGGGCAAGCTCAGGCCATGTACCCAATTTGGGGACCCAGAAGTTGCAGGAGCTGACCCCTGTCAGTCAGTTTGTGTAGGCGTGTGCACACTTAGTGCCCCACCATGTCGCACGTCCCCGTGATGTTCACGATCCAATTTGATATCTGCTCTATCAACTTTCGATGTTCTGTTATGCGCCTACCATGGTGATCACGGGTGGCGGGGAATCAGGGTTCCAGGCCAGAGAGGGAGCGTGAGAAAGAGAGACCACATCCAAGGGAGGATTCATATATTTAAATTTAAATTATTGAAATATAGGAGAAATTATTAAAGCATAAAAGTATGACAACTTTTCAAAGTTTAAGCATCGAATGAAAGGCTGTAGCTCGCATTAATTACTGAATAATTTTTAAAATTTTATCCCCTGTCACATATGCATAGCAGGTGTTTATTCACGTCTAAAATTGCATAATGTCACCCCAAGAATGTAACTGAAAAATTATAGAAATTTATCAAGCTGTCATCTAGGTAGAGGAGGGTATATTACACACAAAAAATGGTGAATTTCAACCAAAAATGTAACTAACAAATGCTATTTTATTTTTCGGTCTACTAGGTATAGGAGTGGTACATCACACCCAAAAATTGGTAAATATTAACAGAAAATGTAACTGACTATTTTTTTATTTTTTTTTAACCTGTCTACTAGGTACAGGAGTGGTACATCACACCCAAAAATTGTCAAATAATACCGGAAAATGTAACTATTTATTTCTTTCTTTAACCTGTCTACTAGGTATAGCAGTGGTACTAAACACACCAAAATTGGTGAATTTCACCAGAAAATGTAACTGACAATTTTTTTTTTTTTTTTTTTTTTTTTTTTTTTTTTTTTTTTTTACCGGTCTACTAGGTATAGCAGTGGTACTTTACACACCAAAATTGGTTAATTTCACCCAAAAATGTTAATGACAATAATATTGTTTTTTTAACCGGCCTACTAGGTATAGCAGTGGTACTATACACCCAAAAATTTGTTAATTTCACCAGAAAATGTAACTGACAATTTTTTAAATTTTTTTTTTACCGGTCTACTAGGTATAGCAGTGGTACTATACACACCAAAATTGGTTAATTTCACCCAAAAATGTTGATGACAATAATATTATTTTTTTTAACCGGCCTACTAGGTATAACAGTGGTGCTATATACCCAAAAATTGGTGAATTTCACCCGAAAATGTAAATGACAATTGTTATTTTTTTTTTACAGGCCTACTAGGTATATCAGTGGTACTATACACCCAAAAATTGGTGCATTTCACCCGAAAAAAGTAAATTACTTATTTATTTATTTTTTTAAACCTGTCTACTTGGTATAGCAGTGGTACTATACACCCAAAAAATTGCTGAATTTCACCAGAAAATGTAAATGACAAAGTAGTGAAATGATATAAAATAAAATACGTATAAATAAAAAATAACCAAATTGATTTATGAGGTGGAGTTCCATATGGAGTAGGAGTTTAAGGAGGCATGGACGTAGCTGTGTAGGTGGAAGCGGGGGTGGAGGAGGACGAGGTAGCCAACACAGGTTTTTGGTTTTAATAATTTTCTTTTTTTAATTCGGGTACACTCTAAAAGAGTGCGAAATATCCAAAATACAAGAATGAGCAATTGCGCTGCAGTATAACAATGGCTGGTTGGTGCCGGCATACATGTCTATTCTGCACAAGGTACGACCAAGTCCTGAGGGATCCATGCCTGGTTCATTTTAATGAACGTGAGCTTGTCCACATTGGCTGTGGACAGGCGGCTGCGCTTGCTTGTGATAAAGCCCCCTGCCGTGCTAAACACACGTTCAAATAATACACTGGCTGCAAGGCAGGCCAGCACCTCCAAGTCGTAAAGGGCAAGCTCAGGCCATGTGCCCAATTTGGAGACCCAGAAGTTGAAGGGGGCAGACCCGTCATTCAGTACGTGTAGGTGTGTGCACACATACTGCTCCACAATGTTGGTGAAATGCTGCCTCCTGCTAAGACGTTCCATATCAGCTGGTGGTGCTGATTGTTGTGGCGTGCTGACATTTCGGCCATGCTAACCCTGCCTTCTGAGGTGCTGGCGGTGCCCCAGCTGAGTTGGCGACCTCTTCCTCATCCTCTGCCTTCGCCTTGTGCTTCCACTGTACCCCGATGTCAGGTGGGAATGCCACCAGCAGCGCGTCTATCAGCGTGCGCTTGTACTAGAGCATCTTACGATCACGCTCCAGTGAGGCAATTATGGACGATACGTTGTCCTTGTAACGGGGATCCAGCAGCGTGGCCATCCAGTAATCAGCAGAAGTTAGAGTGTGGTCCACTCGGCGGTCATTGCGGAGACACTGCAGCATGTAATCGCTTATGTGTGCCAGGCTGCCCAGAGGCAACGAAAAGCTGTCCTCTGTGGGAGGTGTATCTTCTGTGTCCTCTTTATCCCCCCCATCCACGCACCAGTGATGGCCATGAGCTGGTCTGGGTGCCACCCTGCTGTGAACATGATTCCTCCTCCTCCATCTCCTCATCCTCCACCTCGTCATCCTCCAGAACTGTGCCCTGGCTGGACAATTGTGTACCTTGGGTTTATGGGTGCAGGAACCCACCCTCGGAGCCACTTGGGAATGACTGACCGGAAACCCTACGAAATGATCCCTCTTCCTCCTCCTGCCACATCCTCTTCCATAATCGCCAGGACCGTTTTCTCAAGGAGGAGTGGGATAGTAACGCTGAGAATGGCATTATCGGCACTCGCCATGTTGGTGGAGTACTCAAAACAGCGCAACAAGTAACACAGGTCTCGCATAAAGGCCCAGTCATTGGTGGTGATGTGGTGCTGTTACGCCCAGCGACTCACCCGTGCGTTCTGCTGCTGAAACTCCACTATCGCCTGCTGCTGCTTAGTCTGGCCAGCATGTGCAAGGTGGAGTTCCACCTTGTTGGCACGTCGCATATGAGGCGGTTAGCGGGAAGGCCGAAGTTACGCTGCAGCGCTAACAGGCGAGCAGCAGCAGGGTGAGAATGCCGAAAGCACGCACAGACAGCCCGCACTTTATGCAGCAGCTCTAACATCGGAGTAATTTTTAAGGAATCTCTGCACCACCAAATTCAGCACATGTGCCAGGCAAGGGATGTGCGTCAAACAGGCTATTCCCAAAGCTGCTACGAGATTTAGCCAATTATCGCACACCACCAGGCCGGGCTTGAGGCTGACTAGCACAAACCACTCATCGGTCTGTTGTTCAAGGCCCGTCCACAGCTCCTGCGCGGTGTGGGGTTTGTCTCTCAAACAGATAAGTTTTAAAACTGTCTGCTGTTGTTTAACCCCTGGCTGTGCTGAAGTTGGTGGTGAAGGTGTTACGCTGACCGAATGAGGAGCTGGTAGAGGATGAGGAAGCAGAGTAGCAGGAGGAAGAAACAGGAGGCAAACTGTAGCGCCCTGCAATCCTCAGTGGTGGAAGGACATTCACCAAACTGCTATCCGCCTCAGGCCTAGCTGCCACTGCATTTACCCAGTGTGCTGTTATGGAGATATAACGTCCCGGACCGTGCTTACTGGTCCACGTATCAGTTATCAGGTGCACCTTGCCACAGATGGCGTTGCACAGTGCACACCTGATTTTGTCCCCTACTTGGTTGTGCAGGGAAGGGATGGCTCGCCTTGAAAAGTAGTGGCGGCTGGGCACGATGTACTGTGGGACAGGCACCTCCATAAGGTCTTTAACCCCTTAGGGACCCATGACGTATCGGTACGGCATGTTTCCCGAATCCTTAAGGACCCATGACGTACCGGTACGTCATGGCTTCAATTCGCGATTCCGGCGCCGCGGGGGTTAATCGGAACGGGATGCCGGCTGAAATCATTCAGCCGGCATCCCGTAACAACGCAGGGGGGGGTCATTTGACCCCCCCCCGTATAGACGATCGCAGAAAACCGCAGGTCCATTCAGACCTGCGGTTTTCTGCGTTTCCGGTCCATTCGGGTGTGCTGTGACCCGATGAACCGGAAAAAGACTGCGATCGGTGGCGTAATTTTACACCACCAATCGCAGTCCGAGGATTTGAGGAGGCGGTGCTGGCCCTGGTGCTGAACACTGCTGTCCAGGGTGCTGATTGGTGCAGGGGAGAGAGGCGCGAGATTCAAACTTCCTGCGCTCCTCTCTCCCCTCCTCTTCCTGTCCAGCACCCTGACCGTGCAGCATCGTCCAGCACCAGCTCCTGTGTCCCCCTAATCGGCATCCATCACCCTCCTGCACCCATCGCCACTCAGGTAGGTTAGGGTCAGTGAGGGAGAGGCACCATTAGGAAGGGAAAGAAGGGAAAAGTTAGTTAGGAAAAAAAAAAAAAAAAAGAACTTTTACACAAAACTTTTTTGATCCATCTATCAGACCCCAGAGCCCCCCCTGCCACTTGCCCCCCCCTACCAGCCCCCCACCACCACCAGCCCCCCCCACCCCCCCACCCATCCCCCCACCAGCCCTCCCCCAGCCTCCCCCCCCCTCACCACTAGCCCCCTTACCACCACTTTTTTTTTTATTTTTCTGCGTTCGCTGACTGGTCGGCACTTTAGCGTCCGTCCACTGTTAGCGCATCGCCTGCCCCACCGCTGATCAGCGTTGTACCGCTGATCAGCAACTTTGAACTTTTTTTTTTTTTTTTCCTAACACTTGCCCCTTTATTTTCCTTTTTTTAGTACGCGAACACCCGTTGCCCCCACACACACGCACATATAATAAAGGTTTCCACACACGCACACCTACACGCACACACACCCATGGCCCGCCGGGTGTTCTCGGCCGAGGAGGCATACGCCCAGATTGCCTCCGACTCCGAGAGCCCCAGTGAGGATGAGGATGACCCCACATTCCTTCTGTCATCCGCATCCTCCTCATCATCATCGGATGACGATGAGCCACCAAGGCGGCGGAGACGCCGCCAGGCGGAGCCAGGGGCCACACATGCTAGGGATCCTGTGGCCCACCCTAGTACGAGCCGCCCTGGGGTTCGTACTGGTTTCCCGGCCCACCAAATAAGTTCACCGGAGCCCCCTGCCGATGAACTTAGCTGGTGTCCCCCAGTGGACTTTGAGCCTGAGATTCCGGATTTCGCTGGCAATCCTGGAATCCAGATTCCCACAGTGGGGTTTACTGAAATAGACTTTTTTAGTTTTTTTTTCAGTAACCCACTGGTGAATTTGATGGTGGAGCAGACGAATCTGTACGCCCAACAGTTCGTCGCTCAAAACCCAGGCTCATTTTTGGCTAGACCCGGTGGCTGGACGCCGGTCAGTGCAGCCGAAATGAGGACATTTTGGGGCCTCGTGCTGCATATGGGTCTAGTCCAAAAACCCAGTGTCAGGCAATACTGGAGTGGGGACGTCCTATACCAGACCCCACTGTACAGTATGGTCATGACACGTCCCCGGTTTGAGGCCATCCGGAAATGTCTGCATTATTCCGATAATGCAGCATGTCCACCCCGAGGTGATCCTGCCTATGACCGGCTGTATAAGATACGGCCGGTCATCGATCACTTTGGGGCCACATTTCAGCAGGCCTACGTACCTGGAAGGGAGGTCGCGGTTGATGAGTCTCTCGTTGCGTTCAAGGGGAGACTCAGTTTCCGCCAATACATTCCCACAAAGCGGGCGAGGTATGGCGTGAAGCTATACAAAATTTGTGAGAGTACCTCAGGGTACACTTACAAATTTCGTGTGTACGAGGGGCGAGATTCCCGTATTCAACCCCCAGAATGTCCCCCCACTCTGGGTGTTAGCGGGAAACTCGTGTGGGACCTTATGCACCACCCACTGCTGGATAAGGGTTACCACTTGTACGTGGATAACTTTTATACCAGCATTCCCTTGTTCAGGTCCCTTGCCGCCAGATCCACGTTCGCTTGTGGGACCGTGCGGAAAAATCAGCGCGGCCTCCCTGCCCACCCCCTCCAGGTACCTATCCCCAGGGGTGAGACCCGTGCCCTTACCAGTGGAAACCTGTTGCTGGTCAGGTATAAGGACAAGAGGGATGTCCTTATGCTGTCCACAATCCACGGTAACAGCACCACCCCAGTCCCTGTGCGAGGTACCGCGGCAACGGTCCTCAAGCCCGATTGTATCGTCGACTACAATCGGTATATGGGAGGAGTTGATCTCTCTGATCAAGTCCTCACGCCATATAATGCCATGCGCAAAACCCGGGCATGGTACAAAAAAGTTACGGTCTACATGGTGCAGGTTGCCATGTACAACTCTTTTGTACTATCCCGAAGCGCTGGCAGCACAGGGACATTCCTCCAATTCTATGAGGCAGTCCTCAAAGACCTGATCTTTTCGGACCGGGAAAGAGCAGGCCGGAGTACCTCGGGAACTGGAGGCGCCCGGATCGTCCCTGGCCAACACTTTCCAGGTGTGGTCCCCCATACTGGAAAGAAGGGACGAACCCAAAAAAGATGCAGAGTGTGTCACAAGAGGGGGATACGGAAGGACACCACCACTCAATGTGACACGTGCCCCGATCATCCGGGCCTCTGCGTTATCGATTGCTTCAGGGAGTATCACACTTCCATGGAGTACTAAATTTTTATAATCCCCAACAGTCCACTAGAGAACATAAAACACTATGGCTCTTAGACTTTGGAGACACAGAAACAATTTTTTTTCCCCAAAAAAATATTAGTTTTAGAGCAGGCATCCTCAAACTGCGGCCCTCCAGATGTTGTAAAACTATAACTCCCAGCATGCCCAGACAACCTACAGCCATCAGCAGGGCATGGTGGGAATTGTAGTTTTACAACATCTGGAGGGCCGCAGTTTTTAGGATGCCTGCTTAGTGTCTCCAAAGTCTGAGAGCCATACATATTGGGCATCGTCGCGTGCGTAAAAGTCGTCGCTATAAAAATAACATTTGACCAAACGCCTCGAATGAACGGTGTTAAAAATATAAAACAAAAACGGTGCCAAAACACCAATTTTTGGGCAAAATTTCAATTTGAATCCCTTTTGCCGGTAATAAAGCAAGGGTTAACAGCCAAACAAAACTCAATATTTATGGCCCTGATTCTGTAGTTTGCAGAAACACCCCATATGTGGTCGTAAATGGCTATATAGCCGCACGGCAGGGCATAGAACGAAGGGAACTCCATACGGTTTCTGGAAGGCAGATTTTGATGGACAGTTTTTTTTTTGACACCATGTCCCATTAGAAGCCCCCCCTGATGTAGCCTAGACTAGAAACTCCAAAAAAGTGACCCCATCTAAGAAACTACACCCCTCAAGGTATTCAAAAGTTACTTTACAAACTATGTTAACCCTTTAGGTGTTCCACAAAACTAAATAGCGAATGTAGAAAATTTTTTAGAATTTAATTTTTTTGTTACATTGCCTCAAAAAAGAGTAATATAGAGCAACCAAAAATCATATTTACCCCTAAAATAGTCCCAAAACAACAACCACCTTATCCTGTAGTTTCCTAGATGGGGTCACTTTTATGGAGTTTCTACTCTAGGGGTGCATCAGGGGGCTTGAAAGGGTACATGGTGTAAATAAACCAGTCCAGCAAAATCTGCCTTCCAAAAACCATATGACGTTCCCCTCCTTCTATGTCCTGCCGTTTGGCCAAACAGTAGTTTACGACCACATATGGGGTGTTTCTGCAAACTACAGAATCAGGGCAACCCATTTTGAGTTTTGTTTGGCAGTTAACCCTTGTTTTACTCCTGGAAAAAATTGATTATATTGGAAAATTTTCCAAAAAATAGAAATTTCTAAATTGTTTCTCCATCTGCCATTAACTCTTGTGGAACACCTAAAGGGTTAACAAAGTTTGTAAACCCAGTTTTGAATACCTTGAGGGGTGTACTTTCTTAGATGGAGTCACTTTTTTGAAATTTCTATTCTAGGGGTGCAACAGGGGGCTTCAAATGGGACATGGTATAAACAAAACCAGTCCTGCAAAATCTGCCTTCCAAAACCCATATGGTGTTCCCCTCCTTCTATGTCCTCCCGTTTGGCCAAACAGTAGTTTACGACCACATATGGGGTGTTTCTGCAAACTACAGAATCAGGGCAACCCATTTTGAGTTTTGTTTGGCAGTTAACCCTTGTTTTACTCCTGGAAAAAATTGATTATATTGGAAAATTTTCCAAAAAATAGAAATTTCTAAATTGTTTCTCCATCTGCCATTAACTCTTGTGGAACACCTAAAGGGTTAACAAAGTTTGTAAACCCAGTTTTGAATACCTTGAGGGGTGTACTTTCTTAGATGGAGTCACTTTTTTGAAATTTCTATTCTAGGGGTGCAACAGGGGGCTTCAAATGGGACATGGTATAAACAAAACCAGTCCTGCAAAATCTGCCTTCCAAAACCCATATGGTGTTCCCCTCCTTCTATGTCCTGCCGTTTGGCCAAACAGTAGTTTACGACCACATATGGGGTGTTTCTGCAAACTACAGAATCAGGGCAACCCATTTTGAGTTTTGTTTGGCAGTTAACCCTTGTTTTACTCCTGGAAAAAATTGATTATATTGGAAAATTTTCCCAAAAATAGAAATTTCTAAATTGTTTCTCCATCTGCCATTAACTCTTGTGGAAGACCTAAAGGGTTAATAAAGTTTGAAAAAACAGTTTTGAATACCTTGAGGGGTGTAGTTTCTAGAATGGGGTCATTTTTGGGAGGTTTCTATTATCTAAGCCTCACAATATGACTGCAAACCTGAACTGGTCCATAAAAAGTGGGATTTTGAAGATTTCTGAAAAATTTCAAAATTTGCTTCTAAACTTCTAAGCCTTGTAACATCCCCAAAAAATAAAATATCATTCCCAAAATGCTACACACATGAAGTAGACATATGGGGAATGTAAAGCCATCACAATTTTTGGGGGTATTACTATGTATTACAGAAGTAGAGAAACTGAAACTTTGAAATTTGCTAATTTTTCAAAAAAAATTGTAAAATTTTTATTTTTTGGTGCAAAAAAAATTAACTTTTTTGACCCAATTTTAGCAGTGTCATGAAGTACAATATGTGACGAAAAAACAATCTCAGAACGGCCTGGGTAAGTCAAAGCGTTTTAAAGTTATGAGCACTTAAAGGGACACTGGTCAGATTTGCAAAAAATGGCCAAGTCCTTAAGGTGAAATAGGGCTGAGTCCTTAAGGGGTTAAAACTCACGGGTGGGTAGGGGGGTACTACTTCTTCCTCTCCAGTGTTTGGGATATGGAGAGCTAAACGCTTCCGTGGGACATTGTGGAGATGCTTGGTGACCCAGGTATCGGTGTTGCTGGCAGATCCCATGTTTTTGCTGGGTGACAGGTGGCACTTTCACTCCAGAGGTGGATGAAGAGGCCGAGACTGCAGCTGAAGAGGAAGCAGGAGGAGCCAGAGACCTTTCTTTTTGAGGTGTCTACTACACTGCAGCTCTTGCTTTGCACTTAAATGCCCGGTCCTAAAGGTCATAAAGGTTGTGATCAGGTTGAGAACGTTTATGCCTTGCTTCAGGCTCTGATTGCACTCGTGTCTTGTCATCAGCACATTGTCTGAAGAACTGCCAAGCCAGGGAACTCCTTGGAGCTGGCTTTGGTGTGCTTGATCCCTTGCTGCGGTGTGCAGTAGCAGGCGTACTGTCTAGAGGACGGCCGCTCCGATTTTGCACCCTGCTCCCTCTTCTTCTGTGCTGGTGGCTCTGTGCAACCACCACCTCTTCCTCCGAACTACATAGGTCACTCGCATGACCTTGATTCCATGTGGGGTCGAGGACCTCATCGTCCTCCACATCATCTTCCTCCCAGTCTTCACCGCTGCCTTCCATGTTGGTCTGCACACTTTCAAAAGCCCCAGCAGTTGACACCTGTGTTTCGTCATCATCCGAGACGTGCTGCGATGGTCCTCCCATGTACTCATCTTGAAAGATAAGTGATTGGGCATTGGTGCACTCAATCTCTTCCACTTCTGGGGCAGGGCTAGGTGGAGGGCCCTGGGAAACCCTGCTAACAGAGTCATCAAAAAGCAGAAGAGACTGCTGCATGACTTGGGGCTCAGACTTCTTGGCTGATTTGCAAGGGGGTGAGGTGAAAAACTGATTGACATCGGCTGCAGGTGCCAACTGTAGTCTTTCAGTAGGAGACTGGGTGGGAGACAATGTGAAGGAACTGGATCCACTGTCAGCAACCCAATCTACTATCGCCTGTACTTGTTCAGGCCTCACCATTCGCAGAGCCGCATTAGCCCCGACCAAATACCACTGCAGGTTCTGTCGCCTATTCGCACCTGAGGAAGAACTTTCACTTGTGCGTGTAGCTGGCACAAACCGGCCATGATTTGTTTGCCCAAAATGGCTGTATTTCAAAAACCTGAATCAAACCCCTGTATTTAAAGGGTGTATTTCACACGGCCTGAACCAGACTAGGCCTCAAGTAAAGATTTGTTTGTCCAAAATAGCTGTATTTCAAATAACTGAATCAAACCCCTGTATGTAGAGGGTGTATCTCACAGGGCCTGACCCAATGTAGACCTGAATTAAAGATTTATTTTCTCAAAATGGCTGTATTTCAAATGCCTGAATCAAACCCCTGTATGTAGAGAGTGTATATCACACGGCCTGACCCACTGTAAGCCTAAATTAAAGATTTATTTCCCAAAAATGGCTGTATTTCAAATGCCTGAATCAAACCCCTGTATGTAGAGGGTGTATCTCACACGGCCTGACCCATTGTAGGTCTGAATTAAAGATTTATTTGCCCAAAATGGCTGTATTTCAAATGCTTGAATCAAACCCCTGTATGTATAGGGTGTATCTCACACGGCCTGAACCAGTGTAAGCCTGAATTAAATATTTATTTGCCCAAAATGGCTGTATTTCAAATGCCTGAATCAAACCCCTGTATGTAGAGGGTGTATCTCACACGGTCTGAACCAGTGTAGGCCTGAATTTAAGATTTCTTTGCCAAAAAAAGGCTGTATTTCAAATGCCTGAATCAAACCCCTGTATGTAGATGGTGTATCTCACACGGCCTGAACCAGTGTAGGCCTGAATTAAAGATTTATTTGCCCAAAATGGCTGTACTTTAAATGCCTGATTCAAACCCCTGTATGTAGAGGGTGTATCTCACACAGCCTGAACCAGTGTAGG
This sequence comes from Bufo gargarizans, assembly GCF_014858855.1. NCBI lineage: Eukaryota > Metazoa > Chordata > Amphibia > Anura > Bufonidae > Bufo > Bufo gargarizans. The sequence continues at coordinate 176,773,032 of NC_058085.1, forward strand.
CCTGAATTAAAGATTTATTTGCCAAAAATGGCTGTATTTCAAATGTCTGCATCAAACCTCTGTATGTAGAGGGTGTATCTCACATGGCCTGAACCAGTGTAGGTCTTAATTAAAGATTTTTTTGCCCAAAAAGGCTGCATTTCACATGCCTGAACCAAACCCCTGTATAAAGAGTGTGTATCTCACACGGCCTGACCCACTGTAGGTTTGAATTCAATATTGGAGCACAAAATGGCTGTATTTCAAATGCTTGAATCAAACCCCTGTATGTATAGGGTGTATCTCACACGGCCTGAACCAGTGTAGGCCTGAATTAAACATTTATTTGCCCAAAATGGCTGTATTTCAAATGCCTGAATCAAACCCCTGTATGTAGAGGGTGTATCTCACACGGCCTGAACCAGTGTAGGCCTGAATTAAAGATTTATTTGCCAAAAATGGCTGTATTTCAAATGTCTGAATCAAACCTCTGTATGTAGAGGGTGTATCTCACATGGCCTGAACCAGTGTAGGCCTGAATTAAAGATTTCTTTGTCCAAAATGGCTGTATTTCAAATGCCTGAATCAAACCCCTGTTTGTAGAGGGTGTATCTCACACAGCCTGAACCAGTGTAGGCCTGAATTAAAGATTTCTTTGCCCAAAAAGCTGTATTTCAAATGCCTGAATCAAATCCATGTTTGTAGAGGGTGTATCTCACACGGCCTGAACCAGTGTAGGCCTGAATTAAAGATTTATTTGCCCAAAATGGCTGTATTTCAAATGCCTGATTCAAACCCCTGTACTTAGAGGGTGTATCTCACACGGCCTGAACCAGTGTAGGCCTGGATTAAAGATTTCTTTGCCCAAAATGGCTGTATTTCAAGTGCCTGAATCAAACCCCTGTATGTAGCGGGTGTATTTCACACGGCCTGAACCAGTGTAGGCATTAATTAAAGATTTATTTGGCCAAAATGACGGTATTTCAAATGCCTGAATCAATCCCCTGTATGTAGAGGGTGTATCTCACACGGCCTGACCCACTGTAGGACTGAATTAAAGATTTCTTTGCCCAAAATGGCTGTATTTCAAATGCCTGAATAAAACACCTGTATGTAGATAGTGTATCTCACACGGCCTGACCCACTGTAGGCCTGAATTAAAGATTTCTTTGCCCAAAATGGCTGTATTTCAAATACCTGAATCAAACCCCTGTATATAGAGGGTGTATCTCACATGGCCTGAACCAGTGTAGGTCTTAATTAAAGATTTTTTTGCCCAAAAAGGCTGCATTTCAAATGCCTGAACCAAACCCCTGTATGAAGAGTGTGTATCTCACACGGCCTGACCCACTGTAGGTTTGAATTCAATATTGGAGCACAAAATGGCTGTATTTCAAATGCTTGAATCAAACCCCTGTATGTATAGGGTGTATCTCACACGGCCTGAACCAGTGTAGGCCTGAATTAAACATTTATTTGCCCAAAATGGCTGTATTTCAAATGCCTGAATCAAACCCCTGTATGTAGAGGGTGTATCTCACACGGCCTGAACCAGTGTAGGCCTGAATTTAAGATTTCTTTGCCCAAAAATGGCTGTATTTCAAATGCCTGAATCAAACCCCTGTATGTAGAGGGTGTATCTCACACGGCCTGAACCAGTGTAGGCCTGAATTTAAGATTTCTTTGCCCAAAAATGGCTGTATTTCAAATGCCTGAATCAAACACCTGTATGTAGAGGGTGTATCTCACACAGCCTGAACCAGTGTAGGCCTGAATTAAAGATTTATTTGCCCAAAATGGCTGTATTTTAAATGCCTGATTCAAACCCCTGTATGTAGAGGGTGTATCTCACACAGCCTTAACCAGTGTAGGCCTGAATTAAAGATTTATTTGCCAAAAATGGCTGTATTTCAAATGTCTGAATCAAACCTCTGTATGTAGAGGGTGTATCTCACATGGCCTGAACCAGTGTAGGCCTGAATTAAAGATTTCTTTGTCCAAAATGGCTGTATTTCAAATGCCTGAATCAAACCCCTGTTTGTAGAGGGTGTATCTCACACAGCCTGAACCAGTGTAGGCCTGAATTAAAGATTTCTTTGCCCAAAAAGCTGTATTTCAAATGCCTGAATCAAATCCATGTTTGTAGAGGGTGTATCTCACACGGCCTGAACCAGTGTAGGCCTGAATTAAAGATTTATTTGCCCAAAATGGCTGTATTTCAAATGCCTGATTCAAACCCCTGTACTTAGAGGGTGTATCTCACACGGCCTGAACCAGTGTAGGCCTGGATTAAAGATTTCTTTGCCCAAAATGGCTGTATTTCAAGTGCCTGAATCAAACCCCTGTATGTAGCGGGTGTATTTCACACGGCCTGAACCAGTGTAGGCATTAATTAAAGATTTATTTGGCCAAAATGACGGTATTTCAAATGCCTGAATCAATCCCCTGTATGTAGAGGGTGTATCTCACACGGCCTGACCCACTGTAGGACTGAATTAAAGATTTCTTTGCCCAAAATGGCTGTATTTCAAATGCCTGAATAAAACACCTGTATGTAGATAGTGTATCTCACACGGCCTGACCCACTGTAGGCCTGAATTAAAGATTTCTTTGCCCAAAATGGCTGTATTTCAAATACCTGAATCAAACCCCTGTATATAGAGGGTGTATCTCACATGGCCTGAACCAGTGTAGGTCTTAATTAAAGATTTTTTTGCCCAAAAAGGCTGCATTTCAAATGCCTGAACCAAACCCCTGTATGAAGAGTGTGTATCTCACACGGCCTGACCCACTGTAGGTCTGTATTCAATATTGGAGCACAAAATGGCTGTATTTCAAATCTCTGAATCTAACCCAAATGTATTAAGGGTGTATCTCACAATAACATATGCAGCAAAGGCTTCCAAATAAACTTTTTTTGCCCAAACGGGTGTTTTTTTAATAACTCAATATGGCAGCGGTATATAACCCAGGAATTTAAAACGTGCTTATGCTGCAAGGCCTGAAATATTGTGTATTTTGCCCCAAAAAGGGTGTTTTATTAATGAAATAATATAAGCCCTGTTTATACATGGTGTATCTCACACGGCCTAACCCACTGTATGCCTGAATTAAATATTGGTGCACCAAATGGCGGTATTTCAAATCTCAGAATCTAGTGGTTTTTGGGGAAAAAGTGTGTTTTTAACCTCTTCATGACACATGATGAACTGGTACGGCATGTTGTCCTGGTACTTAAGGACACATGACGTACCGGTACATCATGTGTATTTCCGATCACCACCGCCTGGCGGGCGGTGATCGGAACCCGGTGCCTGCTCAAATCATTGAGCAGGCCCCTTGGCTAAATGCGCAGGGGGGTCCCGTGACCCCCCCTGTGTCGGCGATCTCCGCAAACCTCAGGTCAATTCAGACCTGCGGTTTGAGGCTTTACCTGCGGTTTGTGGAGGCGATAGGCGGTGCCATTTGGTCTCCATGCGGCTGTAGGGGGGAGCCGATGGCATGGAAGGCAGCGAGGTGCCTAAGGAAGGCATTGCGCTGCCTTCCGGTGACGAGCCTGTGAGAGCCAGGGGGGATCTCACAGGCCAGAAGCTGTATGAGTAATACTCACTGTTTTACTCATACAGCCAATGCATTCCAATACAGAATAATTGGAATGCATTGTAAAGGATTAGACCCCCAAAAGTTCAAGTCCCAAAGTGGGACAAAAAATAAAGTGAAAAAAAAGTAGAAAAATTTAGTTTTCCCCCCAAAAAATTAAAAGTTTCAAGTAAAAATAAACAAAAACGTAATTTCCCCCAAATAAAGTAAAAAAAAATAGGTGAAAAAAAAAGTATACATATTAGGTATTGCCGTGTCCATATTGACCGGCTCTATAAACATATCACATGACCTAACTGTGCTAAATAAACCATTTTTTGTCACCTTACATCACAAAAAGTGTTATAGCAAACGATCAAAACGTCATATGCACCCCAAAATAGTGCCAATCAAACTGTCATCTCATACCACAAAAAATGAGACCCTACCTAAGATAATCGCCCAAAAAATGAAAAAACTATGGCTCTCAGAATATGGAGACACTAAAACATGATTATTTTTTTGTGTTTCAAAAATGATATTATTGTGTAAAACTTACATAAATAAAAAAAGTATACATATTAAGTATAGCCGTGACCGTTTCGACCTGCTCTATAAAAATATCACATGACCTAACCCCTCAGATAAACACCGTAAAAAAGTTAAAATAAAAACTGTGCTAAATAAACAATTTTTTTGTCACCTTACCTCACAAAAAGTGTATTAGTAAGAGATCAGAAAGTCACACGCACCCCAAAATAGTGCCAATAAAACCGTCATCTCATCGCGCAAAAATCCTACCCTACCCAAGGTAATCGCCAAAAACTGAAAAAATTATGGCTCCCAGACTATTGAAAAGCTAAAACATGATTTTTTTTGCTTAAAAAATGAAATCATTGTGTAAAACTTACATTAAAAAAAAGTATACATATTAGGTATCACCGCGTCCGTATCGACCAGATCTATAAAAATATCACATGACCTAACCCCTCAGATGAACACCGTAAAAAAATTGAAAATAAAAACTGTGCTAAATAAACCATTTTTTGCCACCTTACATCATAAAAAGTGTAATAGCAAGTGATCAAAAAGTCACATGCACCCCAAAATAGTGCCAATAAAACAGTCATCTCATCCCGCTAAAATCATACCCTACTCAAGGAGGTAATCGCCAAAAAACTGAAAACATTATGGCTCTCAGACTATGGAAACACTAAAACATGATTTTTTTTGCTTCAAAAATTTTATCATTGTGTAAAACTTACGTAGATAAAAAAAGTATACATGTTAGGTATCGCAGCGTCTATCCTGTCAGATGAATGTTGTAAATAGCAAAAAATAAAAACAGTGCCAAAACAGCTATTTCTTGTTACCTTGCCTCACAAAAAGTGCAATATAGAGCAACCAAAAATCATATGTACTCTAAACTAGTACCAACAATACTGCCACCCTATCCCGTAGTTTCTAAAATGGGGTCACTTTTTTGGAATTTCTACTCTAGGGGTGCATCAGGGGGGCTTCAAATGGGACATGGTGTCAAAAAACCAGTCCAGCAAAATCTGCCTTCCAAAAACCGTATGGCATTCCTTTCCTTCTGCGCCCTGCCGTGTGCCCGTACAGCAGTTTACGACCACATATGGGGTGTTTCTGTAAACTACAGAATCATGACCATAAATATTGAGTTTGGTTTGGCTGTTAACTCTTGCTTTGTAACTGGAAAAAATGGATTAAAATGGAAATTTTGCCAAAAAAGTGACATTTTTAAATTGTATCTATATTTTCCATTAATTCTTGTGGAACACCTAAAGGGTTAACAAAGTTTGTAAAATCCGTTTTGAATAGCTTGAGGGGTGTCGTTTCTAGAATTGGGTCATTTTTGGGTGGTTTCTATTATGTAAGCCTCACAAAATGACTTTAGACCTGAACTGGTCCTTAAAAATTGTTTTTGGGAAAATTTCGGAAAAATTTAAAGATTTGTTTCTAAACTTCTAAGCCTTGTAACACCCCAAAAAAATAAAATCTCATTCCCAAAATGAACCAAACATGAAGTAGACATACGGGGAATGTAAAGTAATAACAATTTTTTGAGGTATGACTATGTATTATAGAAGTAGAGAAATTGAAACTTGGAAATTTGCAATTTATTTATTTTTTTGTAAATTTGTTTTTTTTTTTATAACATTTTTTTTCCTTCATTTTACCAGTGTCATGAAGTACAATATGTGACGAAAAAACTATCTCAGAATGGCCTGGATAAGTCAAAGCGTTTTAACGTTATCAGCACTTAAAGTGACACTGGTCAGATTTGCAAAAAATGGTCTGGTCCTTAAGGTGAAATAATGCTGTGTCCCAAAGGGGTTAAAACCCTAGAAAATGATGGGTGTATTTCTAGCTTAAATTGCACACTAACTAATCCAGATTAAACTTTTTTGGGTAACAGAATATGAAAGCTGTATATATTAAACTTGAATTTAACACTTGCAGATCAGGAAAATACAGTTTTTTGGCAAAACAAAGTGTGTTTTTAAAACCCCAGAAAATGATGGGTGTATTTCTAGCTTAAATTGCACACTGACTAATCCAGATTATGTACTATGTTACTATATTGCCAAAAAAGGTAACAGAATATGAAAGCTGTATATATTAAACTTGAATTTAACACTGGCAGATCAGGAAAATACAGTTTTTTGGCAAAAAAGTGTGTTTTTCAAACCCTAGAAAATGATGGCTGTATTTCTAGCTTAAATTGCACACTGACTAATCCAGATGTTGTATATTGCTAACTAACAGACGGATAAAAGTTATTTTGGTCAATGGGCTCAGGGCAGGGTAAAAAGATTGTGCCCTGCACCCACACAACTATTTCTATGTAGATCACTGAGTTAGATTCTCTCCTAGTCTCTCCCTGAAATCACAAGTCCAGCAGCATCCTCTCCCTACACTTGTAACAGCAGAGTGTTGTGCAACGCTGCGTGACTCAAGCTTATATAGAGCCTGGGTCACATGCTGCACTGGCCAATCACAGCCATGCCATTAGTAGACATAGCTGTGATGGCTTCTAAGGTCATACAGTTAAACGCTTGTTGATTGGCTGCTCTGCAGCCTTTCAAAAATCACCACGAAAGCGCCGAACACCAAACCCGAACTTTTATTGAAATATTCGGGTTCGGGTCCAGGGTCCAAAAATCCTAAAGTTCTGTACGAACCCGAACTTTACCGTTCGGGTTCGCTCAACCCTATGCCAGACTTGTTGATACCGACACTCTGTTACCTGCGCAAATCAGTCCCGAGGGACACTCAAGTACTCAGTCCCAAAAGACCCTATTCTTATTGCACATTGTGTCCACACAGTTACATTGTAGAGTGTGGTCTTTACTATATAAATATGCTCTATTGATATATAGAGGTGCTATGCTGACTATTCAGTACTTTAGAGTGAATCCTGGGGTGCATTTCAGTATTGGATGATATCATATAAGAAGCATTCAAATCTTGGTATATATGATGTGGCTATAGTGGCGCTATCATCACTAAGATTTTGCCAATATAACACTCTGTGCCGCATTTTCTCCCCTAATTACTTAATTGGGCTTTATTTTTCCAAGTGTGGTCTTTTTTTGATGTATCCTACACATTATATGCTTAAGACACCATACTTTTAAGGAGGATTCCTCTCCAAGTCCTCTGTCCCTTGATGAGGTACTACTTGTCCAAATGCGTTGGGGCTTATAATCTTCTGGGACTATCGTTATTGTGGAACATTTTATCTTTTGGGACTACAGTACTCAGATTCTGAAATACTTTGTTGATTTAACCCATTTTCCGTACCTAGATAAGAGGAAATACTTGCTGATTTGGGCCCAAATGGTTCTTGTTCGTTTGTTTTTCTGAGATATAAAGACTGACATATTCAGTATGTGGCAATGGTTCTCTATCCCTGTCAGAGTCAATAGGAGGTTCCTGACACGGGATCGCCCCTATTGGGGCAGCCATTCTGTTCTAATAGGGATAATAACTTCCTCTTTCACAGTGCTCCCAAACTGTATTTTTAAGGCACTTAATGGTATTTTTTAAGTATATCCTAATAAAGACTATACTACGAGTGGAGCATACAGGGCCCTGGTGGCATACTGTCAAGTAAACGCTTGAGTCCCCCTGTCCAGTCTTAAAAAGCATTTTATTTTATTTTTTATATATATATCACTGACTGAGTTGGTATGCAAGTGTGGGTGGTCTTGACTGACCACAGGAGAGGTTTGCTGGGAAAGGGAGTTCAAAAATATGCTATGGGCCTAGTCATCACTAGTTGCAATACTGCACAACCAAAACACTAAACTATAATACAACGTATATTACTGTAGAAAAACACACCTTCAGTACTAAAAGAACGTTTGCCTGAATAAGTGGCAAATTTGACATAGGGGGATTCATTATAAACTACACCAGAACTTAGAATATTCCATAAGCTGCAATAGAATAAGCAGAGTTACATATAAGAACTAGAGAATAGCTGTCAAACAAACATAAAACATATCCAAATAATGGCTCTAGTTCTGCAAGACAGCTGGAATGCAGACTATAAGATTGAAAAGCAGAGGAGCAGAGAAGAAATACATAATTACAAAGATTCACCCCATAGGTAAAAATAAAGATAAGTGAACATTGAAAACAAGAGAAATGTCTCCACATATTGCAGAAGGTTCATCTCAGGCATAATCAGGCAAAATCCTTATAGGAGTAAAGCGACTTGACACTTTCTTCTTGGCTTTTTGTGATTTGGGAGAATACACTCTTATTTTCCATGTTAAGTGATGAGAGGCTAAGTTGATGTATATGTTCTCCAGAACCCAAAAATTGGACACCAAAATCCTACAGCCAGATTACATAAATACAAAGCTAAACAGGAAAGTCTAGTGGTATAACATATTAATCAAGTGAATCCAATCATTAAAGGGGTTCTCCAAGAGTATAAAATGTCCCCTCATGTGCCAGGCACCTCACCTGGAATATACTTACCCAGCTCCCTGCTCCCGGCGCCGCTCCTGGTCCCTGCACCGCCGCTGCTTACCCCTGCACAAGGATAAATAACATCTGGCATTGGGGGGAGCACCCAATGGCAGGTGGGGATGGGGAAGAGCCTCCTTAGCATCGCCGGTGATGCTACGGAAATTCGTCCCCATCCCCGCCTGTGTCTACAGAAAACTAGAAGCCACAAATGAAGATCCGACTGACTTAATCCAAAACTAAGGAACAATAGGGTAAGCCCTGTAAGAGCCCTAGATCTCTCCCTTACTGCTCAGCCTATGCAAAAATCTCAATGGTAGAAAAGTGAATACCCTCGTTCCTCGACTGTATGACACCTGAACACCCTATAATAGTGAGGGGACACGACCACCGTCTCCCTACACTTAATACGGAGGGAGTCAGGGTCACCTAGGATCAAGCCCACAGGCAAACAGAAATAAAGAAAACAGACTTATCTTGTGGCTGCAGCAGTAACAGCTTCTAGCATCAGAACACTCCAGGAAGTTGTATAAACCGCAAAGTGATGCAGTATGGGAGTGGATTTAGAGGGATGCAATCAGTGCAACTAGATTACAGCTGAGAGAGGGAAACGAGATGACAAAACAAAAGCAAAACAAAAGAACCTCAGGCAGGAGGTTCTGAAGAACGTCTGTCAGAGCTTCTCAGAAGTCTGGCCGTGACAGCCTGCCATTGGCTGCTCCCCCCGACACCGGATGTTTTCATCTGTATGCAGTGAGAATCAGCAGCGGGGTCCAGGAGCGGCGCTGGGAGCAGGGATCGGGGTAAGTGGGACATTTTATACTCTTGGAGAATCCCTTTAAGGGGCTTGAGAAGCTGTTGTTTTTGTAGTGACACAAATTAAACATCTTCGGAAATGGTAATAGCAGAATTCATATACTGAAGATGTTCCTGTCTGACTTATTGAGGATTAACTCTCTATCTTTGTAATTCAGGAAACAACATATCTCTTGTGGCGGTAAGGCCTAGGGTTGGGGTTGTAAGGCACATGTACTCCTTCAATAATAGTGGAATTCGCTACCTCTGGGCACAGCAAAGAAGCACACACACTGACGAGTAAAAGGGTAGCAACGTTTTGAACTTTTCACTTTTAGGCTCCATATCTCACCATCCACTACAGCTTCGAATGTGAGACTACCATCATTTTACAGACAATCATCTTGGCTATTTCATATATAAATTGGACTTGCAATTCTTTAGCGTATGATTACTTATGCAGATTCTTGTCATGTAACTGCATTGTTACTGTTTTGCTCCTAAAATAAAAATGTTTAATTTTCATTATTTTGTTAGCATTTTCCTGGATAAGAACACAACATGAAGATTGATGTGGCAATTTTTTTAGGAAGTATTGAGATGGGTAGATCTATCCCAGTATCTGTTTCCCAACTACTTACAAAAGCTGGTTTAATAGTTAGAGGAGGAGAGCGTAGTTTGTTATATATTTGTGAAATTAGTTTTTTTTTTGGGGGGGGGGTTTAGGATTTAATATTAGGGATTCAAACCAAACAAAGGGGCGAAGAAGTTCCCCATTTGTGTTGTTTCTTGCAACAAAGGATTTAAGTTGTGGGATTAAGGTAAGGTCACAGGGGTGGCGGTTGAGCAAGTCAAGCAAAACATCCGAGCTGACCAGATTACCTGGCAACTCGAGGAGAGAATTGATAGGGAGGGGAGATGATCTAACCCCTTTAGAAGAAGAGTCAAGCAAGGTTGGAGAGGACGTGCCTAAGATGTCACTGACCGTAAGCAGTGGGGAGGGAAAGGGGATGGAGCAATGGGAAGAGCCCAACCAACTCCAGGCATCCAACGTAGCTTTTATGATTGGATAAGCAGAGAGAGGAATATGAGGTAGGATTTGATGACCTAAAAGGAGAGCTTGTGTAGGCTTACCTATGATACTTTGTTCCAGTGCCACCCAAGGTTTATGTCTAGAATTTCGTAGCCAGTCTACGGTTCTGGCCAGAAGTATTGCTTTCCCATGCAGCTCCGGGTCAGGGAGCCCAATGCCACCTGTCTGCCGGGAATGGGACAGTAGAGCATACGAGAGTCTCTCCTTTTTCCCGTTCCAGATGAAAGCTCAGAATTTCTGTTTAAGAGAGGTATAATAGGACTTGGGCACAGGGATTGGCAACACCTGTTGAAGGTATGTGAGACGAGGAGAGAGAAAAACTTGAATATTGTTGTCTCTCTCCTTTCTGTGGAGACCGAATCAAGGCAGTCCCATAGGCTTTATTTTCAGTCCAGCCTGTTTCCTCTCCTGCAGTGAGGAAAAATCTAAACATTTTTCAAAAACTCAGTGTCCCTTTAAGATATCTTTCCAAATCTCCTGGCAGATTTGACATGCAGGAAAAGCTACTGGTATCCTTTTTGCTTGATTCCACCTATTTTCACCATGTTGGAGGTAGAAAGGCTATCTTAAACCTAAAGAAGCATCCATTCAGCCTTGACTTTTATTTTTTTTTAAAAGATAAAAATAAAAAGGTTTATACCATTTTCACCTTTTTAACCTGTACTATTTATATCAGACATAAAACAACTAATAAATTAATCTACAAACATTATATTAGTGAAGTGATATAATCTGTGTGATATGTATCTAGAATTATACTATCATCTAAATAATCCAATGAAAATGTTAAATTCTATATTTGAAACAAATTTTCTACAGCACAGTAACCTCCACAGTGCCCGCCCCTTTAACAGTGACCTCCACAGTGCCCGCCCCTTTAATAGTTACCTCCACAGTGTCGGCCCCTTTAACAGAGACCTCCACAATGCCCGTCTCTTTAGCAGTGACCGCCCCTTTAACAGTGACCTCCACATTGCCTGTCCCTTTAATAGTGGCCGCCCTTTAACAGTGTTCTTCACAGTTCCCGCCCCTTTAACAGTGACTTTCACATTCACAGTACCTGCTCTTTTAACAGTGAACTCTACAGTGCCCGCCCCTTCAACATTAACCTCCCCTTTAACAGTGACCTCCATAGTGGCCGCCCCTTTAACATTGACCTCCACAGTACCCGCCCCTTTAGCAGTGACCTCCACAGTGCCCGTCCCTTTAACAGTGACCTTCATAGTGGCCACACCTTTAACAGTTTCCTCAACAGTACCTGAAAGGATTTGGACCTTTCTGGACCTCTACGACAACCTTGGTTTGAGACACTGACGTCAGGAGAGATGTTTCTCAGTTGGCAATAATAGACACACAGGTATCACTGAGAAACACTCTAGCTTTATTATGCTATAGCTTGGCCTTATATAGGCAGTAGAAAAGTTTGCATAACAACAGCGTTAAACAAATCATAAAAGATAAACATTGGTGGTCACACAGATACTACCGGAACATCCGTATATGGTATGTAATACGTCACATATAAGAATGTACGTAGTTGTGCCGAATGACCCTGAATTAGACAGAACATTTGTTCTAGTTCTAGGAGATTCCCAGAATCTGTCCTGAGACAGATAAGTGAACCTAACTCACAGCAGGGGGATGTGAAACAGTATGTGGGTGAGATATTATAACAATTCTGTACATGTAAGAGAAGACAAGATGGAGTCTGGAGTCATATTTCCCTTCAGTACTCGCCCCTTTAACAGTGACATCCACAGTGCCTGCCCCTTTAACAGTAAACTCCACAGCACCCGTACGTTTAATAGTGGCCACTTCCCACCAGGCATGTAGCAGTGTATTTGTGCCGTCAGTTAAGGACCTGTGAACTGCTAAAACCTGTTATCAGTTGTTATGGCAACCTGAAGTAGGACCTGCAAGCTTCTATTGGCTAATAAGGGAAATGTGACCGTGTAAATGGCAGTTCGGATTTAAGTGAAAGGCTTGCTGGCTTCTATTGGCTAATGCAGGTAATTTTTGGGGAATATCTCAGGAACAGTAAGTCCTAGAGAGCTAAGAAACACCTGACGTACCTGTGTGCCAAATTTGGTGAAGATAGGTCCAGTCGTTTGGTCGGTCATATAGAACGTCCAGACAGACAGACAGATGTCTACACAGACAGACAGAAATACATTTTTATATATACAGTGGCAAGAAAAAGTATGTGAACCCTTTGGAATTATATGGATTTCTGCACAAATTGGTCATAAAATGAGATCTGATCTTCATATAAGTCACAATAATAGACAATCACAGTCTGCTTAAACTAATAACACGCAGATAATTAAATGTTACCATGTTTTTATTGAACACACCATGTAAACATTCACAGTGCAGGTGGAAAAAGTATGTGACCCCCTAGACTAATGACATCTCCAACAGCTAATTGGAGTGAGTTGTCAGCCAACTGGAGTCCAATCAATGAGATGAGATTGGAGGTGTTGGTTACAGCTGCCCTGCCCTATAAAAAAAACACACACCAGTTCTGGGTTTGCTTTTCACAAGAAGCATTGCCTGATGTGAATGATGCCTCGCACAAAAGAGCTCTCAGAAGACCTACGATTAAGATTTGTTGACTTGCATAAAGCTGGAAAGGGTTATAAAAGTATCTCCAAAAGCCTTGCTGTTCATCAGTCCACGGTAATACAAATTGTCTATACATGGAGAACGTTCAGCACTGCAGCCTATCTCCCTAGGAGTGGCTATCCTGTAAAGATGAATGCAAGAGCACAGAGCAGACTCCTCAATGAGGTGAAGAAGAATCCTAGAGTGTCAGCTAAAGACTTACAAAAGTCTCTGGCATATACAAACATCCCTGTTAGTGAATCTGCGATACGTAAAACACTAAACAAGAATGGATTTCATGGGAGGATACCACAGAGGAAGCCACTGCTGTCCAAAAAAACATTGCTGCATGTTTACAGTTTGCACAAGAGCACCTGGATGTTCCACAGCAGTACAGGCAAAATATTCTGTAGACAGATGAAACCAAAGTTGAGTTGTTTGGAAGAAACACACAACACTATGTGTGGAGAAAAAGAGGCACAGCACACCAACATCAAAACCTCATCCCAACTGTGAAGTATGCTGGTGGGGGCATCATGGTTTGGGGCTGCTTTGCTGCATCAGGGCCTGGACGGATTGCTATCATTGAAGGAAAAATTAATTCCCAAGTTTATCAAGACATTTTGCAGGAGAACTTAAGGCATCTGTCCACCACCTGAAGCTCAACAGAAGATGGGTATTGCAACAGGACAACGACCCAAAGCATAGAAGTAAATCAACAACAGAATGTCTTAAACAGGAGAAAATACGCCTTCTGGAGTGGCCCAGTCAGAGTCCTGACCTCAACTTGATTGAGTTGCTGTGGCATGACCTCAAGAAAGCGATTCACACCAGACATCCCAAGAATATTGCTGAACTGAAACAGTTCTGTAAAGAGGAATGGTCAATAATTACTCCTGACCGCTGTGCACGTCTGATCTGCAACTACAGGAAACATTTGGTTGAAGTTATTACTGCCAAAGGAGGTTCAACCAGTTATTAAATCCAAGGGTTCACATACTTTTTCCACCTGCACTGTGAATGTTTACATGGTGTGTTCAATAAAAACATGGTAACATTTAATTATTTGTGTGTTATTAGTTTAAGCAGACTGTGATTGTCTATTGTTGTGACTTAGATGAAGATCAGATCTTATTTTATGCCCAATTTGTGCAGAAATCCATATCATTCCAAAGGGTTCACATACTTTTTCTTGCAACTGTATAAGAGACTAGCAGAAGGACCCGGCTTCGCATGGGTATATTTCATCTATTTCATTTTATGTTTCCGTGTGTCGTAAAAAGATATCGACAGTTTCCCCCATAACAGTGACCTATACAGTATTTGCCCCTTTAACAATGACCTCCACAGTGCCTGCCCCTTTAACAGTGACCTCCACAGTGCCCGCCCCTTTAAAAGTGACCTCCATAGTGCCCGCCCCTGTAACAATGACCTTCACAGTTCCCACCCCTTTAACCTGTTACGGACACATGACGTACCGGTAAAGCATGATGTCCCGGTATTTAAGGACACATGACAAGCCATCGGGTCCCCGTGCGGCTGTAGAGGGGACCCGATGGCATGAAAGGCAGCGCGATGCGTTCCTTAGGCATCTGTGCTGCCTTCCAGTGACGAGTCTGTGAGATCCAGCCCCCTAGATCTCACAGGCCAGAAGCTGTATGAGTAATACACACTGTATTAATTATACAGATAATGCATTCCAATACAGAAGTACTGGAATGCATTGTAAAGGGGATTAGACCCTCAAAAGTTGAAGTCCCAAAGTGGGACAAAAAAAATTAAGTGAAAAAAAAGTTGAAAATATAAAGTTCCCCTCCAAGTTAAAAGTTTCAAGTAAAAATAAACAAAAACATAATTTTCCCCAAATAAAATTAAAAAAAATGGTAAAAGTTGACATATTAGGTATCGCCGCATCCGTATTGACCGGCTCTATATCACATTACCTAACCCCTCAGATGAACACTATAAAAACAAAAAAATAAAAACTGTGCTAAATAAACAATTTTTTTGTCACCTACATCACAAAAAGTACAACGGCAATCAATCAAAAAGGCGTATGCCCACCAAAATAGTACCAATCTAACCGTCACCTCATCCCGCAAAAATTGAAACTATTTTTTTGTTTTAAAAAAGCTGTTATTGTGTAAAACTGAAGTAAATTTTAAAAAGTATACATTTTAGGTATTGCCGCGTCCATAACAACCTGCTCTATAAAAATAGCACATGACTTAACCCCTCAGATGAAAACCGGAAAAAAAAAAAAGTGTAAAAATTTTTTTTGTCACCTTACATCACCAAAAGTGTCATAGCAAGCGACCAAAAATTCATAAGCACCCCAAAATAGTGCCAATCAAACCGTCATCTCATCCCGCAAAAATCATACCCTACCCAAGATAATCGCCCAAATACTGAAAAAACTATGGTTCTCAGACTATGGATACACTAAAACATGATTTTTAGTTTTTTAAAATGAAATCATTGTGTAAAACTTACAGAAATTAAAAAAATTGTATACATATTAGGTATCGCCGCGTCTGTGACAACCTAGTCTATAAAAATACCACATGATCTAACCTGTCAGATGAATTTTGTAAATAACAAAAAATAAAAACTGTGCCAAAACAGCTATTTCTTGTTACCTTGCAACCAAAAATCATATGCACCCTAAACTAGTACCAACAAAACTGCAACCCTATCCTGTAGTTTCTAAAATGGGGTCACTTTTTTGGAGTTTCTACTCTAGGGGTGCATCAGGGGGGCTTCAAATGTGACATGGTATAAAAAAACCAGTCCAGCAAAATTTGCCTTCCAAAATCCATATGGCATTCCTTTCCTTCTGCGCCCTGCCGTGTGTCCATACAGCAGTTTACGACCACATATGGGGTGTTTCTGTAAACTACAGAATCAGAGCCATAAATATTGAGTTTTGTTTGGCTGTTAACCCTTGCTTTGTAACTGGAAAAAAATTATTAAAATGGAAAATCTGCCAAAAAAGTGAAATTATTTAATTGTATCTCTATTTTCCATTAATTCTTGTGAAACACCTAAAGGGTTAACAAAGTTTGTAAAATCCGTTTTGAATAGCTTGAGTGGTGTAGTTTCTAGACTGTGGTCATTTTTGGGTGGTTTCTATTATGTAAGCCTCACAAAGTGACTTCCGACCTGAACTGGTCCTTAAAAAGTTGGTTTTTGAAAATTTCGGAAAAATTTCAAGATTTGCTTATAAACTTCTAAGCCTTGTAACGTCCCCCAAAAATAAAATATAATTCCCAAAATTATCTTAACATGAAGTAGACATATGGGAAATGTAAAGTAATAAAAAAATAGGTATTACTATGTATTATAGAAATAGAGAAATAGAAACTTGGAAATTTGCTAATTTTTCCAAATTTTGGGATTTTTTTTATATTTTTATAATTAATTTTACTCCATTTTACCAGTGTCATAAAGTAAAATATGTGACGAAAAAACTATCTCAGAATGGCCAGGATAAGTCAAAGCATTTTAAAGTTATCATCACATAAAGTGACACTGGTCAGATTTGCAAAAAATTGCCTGGTCCTTAAGGTGAAAATGAACCCGGTCCCTAAGGGGTTAACAGTGCCTGTCCATTTAACAGTGACCTCCACAGTACCTGCCCCTTTAACAGTGACTTTCACAGTGACCGCCCCTTTAACAGTGACTGTCACAGCGACCGCCCTGTTAACAGAGACCTCCACAGTGCCCGCCCATTTAAAAGTGACTGTCACAGTGACTGCACCTTTAACAGGGACCTTCACAGTGACCACCCCTTTAACAGTGACTTTCACAGTGACCGCCCCTTTAACGGTAACCGCCCCTTTAACAGTGATTTTCACAGTGACCGCCTTTTTAACAGAGACCTCCACAGTGCCCGCCCCTTTACCAGTGACTTTCACAGAGAACGCCGCTTTAAAAGTGACTTTCATAGTGACCGCTCCTTTTAACAGTGACTTTCACAGTGACCGCCCCTTTAACAGTGACTTTCATAGTGACCGTCCCTTTAACAGTGACTTTCACAGTAAATGCCTCCTTAACAGTGAACGCCCCTTTACCAGTAACTTTCACAGTGACTGTCCCTTTACCAGTGATTTTATCAGTGACCTCCCCTTTAACAGTGACTTTCACAGTGACCGCCCTTTAACAGTGACTTTTACAGTGACAGCCCCTTTAACAGTGACTTTCACAGTGACAGCCCCTTTAACAGTGACTTTCACAGGGACAGCCCCCTTTAACAGTGACTTTCACAGTGACTGCTTTTTTAACAGTGACTTTCAAAGTGACCGCCCGTTTAACAGTGACTTTCACAGTGCCTACCCCTTTACAGGAATTTTCATAGCATTCGCCCTTTTAATAACAGTGACCTCCAAAGTGCCCGCCCATTTAATAACAGTGACCTCCACAGTGCCCGCCTCTTTAAGAACAGTGACCTCCACTGTGCCCGACCCTTTAAGGGGTATTCCCATCAGCAGTTTTTATACTTACTTGCGGCGAGCGCGACGTTCACTTCCTGGATTCGGCTGGACGGGCTCAGTCAGCTTGATTGACGTCTTCTTCCGCCGCGCATGCGCCATGGTGACTTATTCCTGGCCTGTATAGTACAGAGCCGGCGTGCACGTTCGGGGCTCTGTACTATACTGGCCAGGAAGAAGTCATCAAGCTGACTGAACCCGTCCAGTTGAATCCAGGAAGTGAACGTCGCGCTCGCAGCAGGTAAGTATGAAAACTGAACTCAGTAATGAGTAGCTCCGCCGTTATTGTTTATCACTTCAAAAATTTGTTTCGGCATGCGTTTCCATGAGGTGAGTGGGAACATTCCAAGTGGTGAAGACGGCCGTACGAAAGCCATCTACTGTCTGGAACTGTTGTCCATTTGTGTAAACTTCCCTTGCCATCCATCCCCAAAGGTTCTCAATTGGATTTAGATCAGGGGAACACGTAGGATGGGCCAAAAGAGTGATGTTATTCTCCTGGAAGAAGTCCCTTGTCCTGTGGGCATTGTGTACTGTAGCGTTGTCCTGTTGAAAAACCCAGTCATTACCACACAGACGAGGGCCCCTCAGTTATGAGGAATGCTCTCTGCAACATCTGGCCATAGCCAGCGGCCATTTGACGCCCCTGCACTTCCTGAAGCTCCATTGTTTCACTGAAGGAAAAAGCACCCCAGACCATTATGGCGCCCCTCCACTGTGGTGCGTAGAAAACATCTCAGGTGGGGGCTGCTTGTCATGCCAGTAACGTTGGAAACTATCAGGACCATCAAGGTTAAATTTTTTCTCATCAGAGAATAAAACTTTCTTCCACCTTTGAATGTCCCATGTTTGGTGCTGTCTTGCAAAGTCCAAACGAGCAGTTCTGTGGCGTTCAAGGAGACGAGGTCTTTGAAGACGTTTTTTGTTTTTGAAGAGCTTCAGTCTCAGATGCCGTCTGATGGTTATGGGGCTGCAGTCAGCACCAGTAAGGGCCTTATTTTGGGTCGAGGATTGTCCAGTGTCTTGACGGACAGCCAATTGGATCCTCCGACTCAGTGCTGATGAAATTTTTTTGGGTCTTCCACTTGACTTTTTTGTTCCATAACCCTCAGGATCATTTAAGAAATTCCAAATGACTGTCTTACTGCGTCCCACCTCAGCAGCGATGGCGCACTGTGAGAGACCCTGCTTATGCAGTTCAACAACCCGACCACGTTCAAAAAGGGAGAGTTTTTTTGCCTTTGCCATGACAACGTTTGACTACCTGACAGAAAATGACAATGAAAACACATCTTTGCACAGATTTGGCCTTTTAACCGCCTCCGGACCGCCTAACGCAGGATCACGTTCCGGAGGCGGCAGCTCCAGGCACAGTCACGCATGCGTCATCTCGCGAGACGCGAGATGACGCGCTTAGCCGGCCCGCGCATCGCGGGCTGGCAAAAGTTAGAGGGGGGTCACGTAACCAGCCTGCCAGCCAATGATTGTTGCTGGCAGGCTGGCGATTTTTAAAATCTCTCATCAGAAGCCATCTAACACATTATATTTGTAAATATGATGTGTTAAATGGCTTCCCTGCTCCTCTGCTGGTCCTTTTCGTCGGTTGGTCTCAGCAGAGGAGCAGGCATCACAGTGAGTAGCACCAAACATTTCACTTAGCCCCAGATCACCATCCAGCACCCCAATTAACCCCTTGATCACCCCTTGATCGCCCCTGTCAATCACCTAGTGAAAGGAAAAAAGTGATCAGTGTAAACTGTCACTTTTTTTTTTCACTGGTATTGACCGTTAGGTTTTAGGGATAGTTTAGGCCCCTTGGTTAGGTAGTTTAGCGATCGTTTAGCGCCCAGCCCACCGCACTGCAGTCACTTATTCGCTGATTAGCGTATCGCTAATCAGCTTTTGTACTTTTATAGTATCTGTAAGTGATCAAAACTGATCACAGTCAGAGCTATAATAGTATCAGTGTCACCTTAGTTCGCCCTCCACCCAAAACGCAGTGTTTGCCCAATCAGACCTGATCGGTCGCCCACACGTGCGTTCACCCACGCCCACCCCGCCGCAGTGACAAAAAATATATATTTTTTTATCACTGCACAATCACTTTACAAGCACTGCGGCGATAAAAAAAATCTGTTTTGATATTTTTTATCAACCGCAGCGGCCTCCGGTACTTCGCTAGCCTCCCATTTGTAAGACAGGCTTGCTTTTTTTCTTGGGTAGTCTCAGGGAATACCCGTAAATTTAGTAGCCCAAATGTCAAACAGGGGGTATTCTTCTGAAGAGGCTTACAGGCTTCTGACCCAGTCGGATGAGGAATGGGAACCCTCATCTGATGAATCTAGCAGGTCAGAATATGAACCTGTAGAAAGCAGTGGCAGTCTGACCCAAAGTTCGGACTAGGAGGTTGAGGTCCCTGATACCACCAGGCGTACCCGGCCCCATGTCGCTAGACCACAGGTTGCGCAGGATCCGCTTCAAGGGCAGCAGAGTGGGGCTGGCGCTGTCGGATTACGTGTCGAGGCATACACCAGCAGCGCAGCCCTCCCTGGATCTAGTACCAGCACTGCCGTACAACATGGTGAAGTGGCAAGCACCAGAAGGGCAGTTGAAGCTGGTACGGTGGCACGTGCAGTAATTACACCGTCACAGCCACCGCACAGACAGGCCCGTAGACCCCCTAGAATCCCTGAGGTTCTGGAAAATCCTGATTGGCAGTCCCCAACTTCAGCCGCACCAGTAGTTCCCCCTTTCACCGCCCAGTCTGGAGTTCGGGTTGAGACAGCTCAGATCGGTTCGGCCCTGGGATTTTTGGAGCTCTTCTTGACTGCGGAGCTCTTGGACTTAGTTGTGGCAGAAACAAACCGGTATGCCACTCAATTTATATCCCCCAACCCGGGAAGCTTTTATGCCCAGCCTTTCCGGTGGAAACCAGTCCAAGTTTCCAAATTAAAAAAAATTCTGGGCCTCTCCTCAACATGGGTCTAACCAAAAAGCATGAATTGCGGTCATATTGGTCCACGAACCCAATTCATCACATGCCCATGTTCTCTGCTGCCATGTCCAGGGCACGATTTGAGGCCATCCTGCATTTCCTGCACTTTAGCGATAACACCACCTCCCGTCACAGAGGCCACCCAGCTTTTGACCGGCTCCACAAAATTCGGCCCCTCATAGACCACTTCAACCAGCAATTTGCAGATTTGTATACCCCTGAGCAAAACATCTGCGTAGACGAGTCCCTAATACATTTTACCGGGCGCCTTGGCTTCAAACAATACATCCGAAGCAAGCGCGCCCGGTATGGGGTCAAATTGTATAAGCTCTGTGAAAGGGCCACAGGCTATACCCACAAATTTCGGACCTATGAGGGAAAAGATCAGACCCTGGAGCCGGTCGGTTGCCCTGACTACCTGGGGAGCAGTGGGAAGACAGTCTGGGACTTGGTGTCACCCTTATTTGGCAAGGGGTACCATCTTTATGTGGACAATTTCTACACAAGTGTGGCCCTCTTCAGGCATTTGTTCCTAGAACAGATTGGCTGCTGTGGCACCGCGCGAACTAGTCGGCGGGCTTCCCCCAACGGCTCGTTACTACCCGTCTTGCAAGGGGGGAGAGGGCTGCCTTGTGTAACGAAGAACTGCTTGCGGTGAAATGGAGAGACAAGCGTGACGTTTACATGCTCTCCTCCATTCACGTAGACACGACAATCCAAATTGAGCGAGCAACCAGAGTCATTGAAATGCCCCTCTGTGTCCACGACTATAATTTGCTCATTGGAGGGGTGGACTTCAATGACCAGATGTTGTCTCCGTATTTAGTTTCCCGACGCACCAGACGCTGGTATAAGAAGGTGTCTGTATAGTTAATTCAATTGGCTGCATATAATAGTTTTGTTCTCTACAGTAAGGCTGGGAGAACAGGATCCTTCCTCAAATTTCAGGAAGAGATCATCGAGAACCTCCTGTATCCAGGAGATTCCGTGGCCCCATCCACCAGTGTAGTTAGCCGTCTACACGAGCGACATTTCCCCAATGTCGTTGCTGGTACCTCAACCCAACCGTCACCCCGAAAAAGATGTTGTGTCTGTAGCAGGAGTGGAATAAGGTGTGACACCTGCTATTTCTGTCCTGACTGCCCTGACCACCCTGCCCTATGCTTTGGAGAGTGTTTCCGGAAGTACCACACACAGGTACACTTAGCATAGGGATCACATCTCACAGGACAGGCACACAGGGCTATTAGGGCCCATTCACACACAGCTGCTGCAAACCTCTCCTTTCACCTGGGACAAAGTGCATAACGCACTTCGCCACATCTTTGGGCGATTTGCGCTTTGCACATTGTCCCATGGGGAAGGAGAGGTTTGTCCTATAAAGGTAAAAAAACAAAAAAAACACCAGTAAGCAAAAAAGTTAACGTTCAGTTTCAAAAGTTAAATAAAGTTTATATGTTCTGTTCTAAAGTTATTATAAAGTTAATCAAATTTATTGCGTTGCGGCCTGTTTTTTTTTTTTTTTTTTTTTTTTTTTTTACCTTCCAGGTGGACCAACAGATCGACTAGCTGCACCACGCATTGCGCTGCTGTCAGATTACACACAAGTCGGTGTATGCAAGATGAGATTTCTCCTCTGCAGTAAAATATACGTTTGCCGAGGCATATGAGATGAGGAGGCGGCAGTGTTCATATGCTTTGGCAAACACTTTGTATATATATATATATATATATAAAAAATAATAATATCCCGGCAATGATTTATTCATCCACATCGATTGATGTGAATGGATAAATCGGGTTTGCCAGCACATACGAGCTAAGTGGGTATGGAAGTTGGGCGGAGCTCCTATGTCCTAGCAGACACCTTTCCCCTCCTTTTTTTTTTGGGCAGAGATTTTTTCATCCACGTTGATCGATGCGAATGAAGAAATCTGTGACATTCATTTTTTCTTTCAGCCCAGAGGCTGAACGGAAAAAAAAAATCTCATTACCTGTATGCTCAATATAAGGAGAATAGCAGAAACTCCTAATGCTGGCCATACATGTAATGATTGCGGAGACCCTCAAATGCCAGGGCACTACAAACACCCCACAAATAACACCATTTTGGAAAGAAGACACCCCAAGGTATTCCCTAAGGGGCATATTGAGTCCATGAAAGATTGAAATTTTGGTCTCAAGTTAGCGGAAAGGGAGATTTTGTGAGGAAAAAACAAAAAATAATCAATTTCCGCTAACTTGTGCCCAAATGTTTTTTTTCTCTGAACTCGGCATGCCCCTCATTGAATACCTTGGGGTGTCTTCTTTCCAAAATGGGGTCACATAAGGGGTATTTATACTGCCCTGGCTTTTTAGGGGCCCTAAAGCGTGAGAAGAAGTCTTGGATCCAAATGTCTAAAAATGCCCTCCTAAAAGGAATTTGGGCACCTTTGCGCATCTAGGCTGCAAAAAAGTGTCACACATGTGGTATCGCCGTACTCAGGAGATGTTGGGGAATGTGTTTTGGGGTGTCATTTTACATATACCCATGCTGGGTGAGAGAAATATCTTGGCAAAAGACAACTTTTCCCATTTTTTTAATACAAAGTTGGCATTTGACCAAGATATTTTTCTCACCCAGCATAGGTATATGTAAAATGACACCCCAAAACACATTCCCCAACTTCTCCTGAGTACGGCGATACTACATGTGTGACACTTTTTTGCAGCTTAGGTGGGCAAAGGGGCCCACATTCCAAAGAGCACCTTTTGGATTTCACAGGCCATTTTTTACACATTTTGATTGCAAACTACTTTGCACACATTTGGGCCCCTAAAATGCCAGGGCAGTATAACTACCCCACAAGTGAGTCCTTTTTGGAAAGAAGACACCCCAAGGTATTTTATGATGGGCATAGTGAGTTCATGGAAGTTTTAATTTTTTGTCACAAGTTAGTGGAATATGAGACTTTGTAAGGAAAAAAAATATAAATAAAATCATCATTTTCCGCTAACTTGTGACAAAAAATAAAAAGTTCTATGAACTCACTATGCCCATCAGCGAATACCTTAGGGTGTCTACTTTCCAAAATGGGGTCATTTGTGGTTTTTTTCTACTGTGTGGTCATTGTAGAACCTCAGGAAACATGACAGGTGCTCAGAAAGTCAGAGCTGCTTCAAAAAGCGGAAATTCACATTTTTGTACCATAGTTTGTAAACGCTATAACTTTTACCCAAAACATATTTTTTTTTTTTACCCAAACATTTTTTTTTATCAAAGACATGTAGAACAATAAATTTAGCGAAAAATGTATATATGGATGTCTTTTTTTTTTTAAGAATTTTACAACTGAAAGTGAAAAATGTCATTTTTTTGCAAAAAATTTGTTAAATTTCGATTAATAACAAAAAAAAGTAAAAATGTCAGCAGCAATGAAATACCACCAAATGAAAGCTCTATTAGTGAGAAGAAAAGGAGGTAAAATTCATTTGGGTCGTAAGTTGCATGACCGAGCAATAAACGGTGAAAGTAGTGTAGTGCAGAAGTGTAAAAAGTGGTCTGGTCATTAAGGGTTTCAGCTAGGGAGGCTCAGGTGGTTAAAGGCATGTGGTCCTAAAATTTGGATCAGCTGAAAAACAGCCTGTTTTAATCGTTATTTTCAATTAATTGAATGCTCAAAAAATGTTTTGTCTCACTCTCATTTCTTCTTGTTTGTATGTTGAAGCTCTACTTGGAATCTTGTTAAGATCCAACAATGTAAAACATGATTTTTTTGCAATTTTTCAAGTGGTCTTAAACTTTTGATCAGGACTGTATATAAGATATATGTATTGTGAGGGGTTAGCTCTTCTCCGGGGGTCATTCACACCGATACGACTTCAGGACACCAGGTTTCAGGTCCAAAGAGTGCATTTATTGTGATACACCAGCACAAGCAAAATTATAAAAATAATAAACACTCGTCTGTCCAGGCTCTAACTAAACATAATATTCCTGACTCACCTAAGTCCCTGTTCACACCCTGTGAACCCATGCGGCTTTCTCAGCCAATGTCCCACAGCCTCCTGGCTGTACAGAGCACAGTACGCCCACTGTCTCCAGTCCAGTGTCTCTTGGGGAATAGTGGTCTCTCAGCACTCCTGGCTTGGACCACACAGAGCCTCCAGGCCTCTGTCCACAGGCAACACACTCCCCCAAAGTTCAGGCTATCGCATAGCCTCGTGGCCCCTCAGCCCAGCCGGCTGAGACCACTCACACAGAGCCTCACCAGGACTCTGCTGCACCAAACACTCCAGAGTGAGCCACAACCAAGATCCAGTAGCAGGATTAAATAGGATCCTTGGACATGAGCATGCCCTAAGTCCCAGACTGGAGCATGGGGAACAGGCACCCACCCAACACATTGCCTGTTCCCAGTAAAAGCATGCCCTGAAATAGCTGAACCAGCTACACTATCTATAGGGTGTCCCCCAACTACTTTAGTGGACACCTGAACTAGGGCTTTTACTCCACCAAGGTCGGGCCCCTTGGTGACACGCTCCCGGTGCACAGAACACCCCTTTTATCCTGCTTCCCCCTGACTTTACTGCACACCTCAATGTTCACATTGCCACTATTTATAAATATATATATATATATATATATATATATATATATTGTAGGAAGGCGCAAGGGACCGTGATTGACGGAAGGTACGTGTCACCGAGGTTCCTGGCCTCGGTGAGATGAGAACCGGTAATATTCTGTGTCAGCGGCAGCTAGTGCTCGCTGACGCTGTTCTACTTACTGTGGCTGTAAAGCCAATCCAGGCCGGTTCTTATTGGCTGAGCTGCTGGCTGGGTTTTTAAAAGTGGAGCTGTGGAAATTCTGTGTTTGAGAGCCGCATGAGAGCCGCATGAGAGCCATCTGCTGGGAGTCAGGCACCCTAAAGCCCTGTGGACTGCCAGGTGATTTGTGTGATTCTGGGGACTCTTGCTCTGTGAATTTAACACCAGGAGCCTGTGATGCATTTGCTTTTCTTTTCTGCCTTTTTGTGTGAATACACACTGGACTTTTGTTTTTCAACCGTGGTCTTGCCTCTGTATTGCGTCCGCTTACCCTGCCTACCAGAGAAAATCCCTACAATTGGTGGCTTGGAGCGGGCAAGCGCAGTGAGGCTGGCGTGATCGCCAAAATATTTTGGGTTTGCACACGGGTGTATGTCGTTCATCAAACCTGCTAGATTTAAACCTGTGTCACGTGACAAAATGGAGGCTGTTTTGAAGGCCCTCATGGAGGCTAATCTGCAGCAGCAAGAGGCAAACCGGTTGCTGCTACGACACGTGATGGCTTTGCAAACAGCAGGAGCAACCCAAGCGTCCACGATGCCCGGAAAGCAGTTCGTGCAGGAATCCCTAAGATGACACCCACAGGCGATGTATGAGAAAGTGGCCACCAGGGAAAGGCTGCCCCCGGACCAGTGGGCTAAGGGCGTTGCTCCTTTCCTGGAATCAGAGCCTCAGTGCGTGTACTTCAATTTGCTTGACGATCAAGCGGCCGACTACTGAAAGGTAAAGGGGGAGATTTTGGCAAGACTGGGGGTGAATGTGCTTGTTCGGGCCCAGTGGGTGCATCAGTGGGAGTTCAATCCGGCTGAGCCCGTGAGACCCCAGTATTATAACCTGCTCAACCTGTTGCAAAAGTGGCTACAACCAGACGTGCTGAGCCCCACTGCTATACTGGACCGGTTGCTAGCAGACAGGTTCTGGAGGGCTCGGCCACCCCGTCTCCAGCAATGGATTGGTCAGGTCTCTCCAGGTAATGGGCTGGAGATGTCGACCTGGTGGAGCGCTATGAGGCTACCTGGAACTTACAGGGGGGTTCTTTTGGGAGGAGGCACTCAAAGCTGTGTCCCTCTGCCACGGACCCGGAGACTGGTGCCCACCAAACCTGCCTGGGATGAGGCCCCTGTGGACCCCGCTCCAATGGTCTGCTGGCGGTGTCGGGAACCTGGCCATGTTCGAGCGGACTGTCCACATCAGGGGGAACCTATGGACACAAACTATGGCTTCCGTTAATCATTGTATGCCAGGAAACTGTGTGCCATGGGTGCTCTGGAATCTCTGAATCACCTGTGCCAGGTGGAGGTGGGAGACACTCCAGCGGAGGCTATGTTGAACTCAGGGAGTCTGGTGACCCTGGTAAGGGCTTCCCTGGTACGCTCCGCTGAATATACTGGCCGTAAAGTAGGGATTATGTGTATACATGGGGACTTAAAAGACTACCCTACTGCTATGGTGTCTCTGTCCACGGTTTCCGGCAGGTGGACCCAACGAGGTGGCTGTCACCACCAACCTCCACTATGAACTTATAATAGGGAGAGACTTCCCGGGCTTCCCAGGACTGTGGCCGGCTACGAGAGTGACTGATACCCATGTGACAGGGGTAACCCTAGAAAAGTGGCCCGGCTCAGGGGGGAGACCAGAACCCTGGGAACCTGAGTCCGAACGGCCAGTGGTAGGGGTGACCACCACTTCGGTGGAAGAGGGGGAAACAACCCCGCTAAATGTAATGGTGGGAGACATGGAGGACTTGCCACCAGGGCCTGAGCTGGCGGACCTCAATGTCTCCGGAGATAATTTTGATACTGCACAACACCGGGATCCAAACTTATCCCGAGCATGGGAAAATGTACTAATAATAGATGGTGAACCACAACAACAAGGGGCAGAGTCGGTGTTCCCCTGTTTTGTGGTTCATCAGGATATGTTGTATCGGGTAAATCAGCTGCCACATAAAAGCGTAGTTGAATATGTTACTGCAACAGAGGATACAGACCATTTTGCCTCTTGTCAGGGAGCATATGGAGGCCGCTCACCGAGCCAAGAGTCGGATCTATAATCGGCAGTCCCGGGTCCGGATCTTTAACCCGGGTGATCGGGTTTTGGTTCTGGTGCCGACCGTGGACAGTAAGTTCCTAGCCAGGTGGCAGGGGCCCTACGAGGTACTTGAAAAAAATTGGAGACGTAAATTACAAGGTACACCAGCCGGGGAGGCAAAAGCCGGAGCAGGTTTACCATTTTAATTTACTAATACCTTGGAAAGATAGGTAAACCTGTACAGAAGACAGTTTGCGACCGGTTTTCTAGGGGAAGAGGTTCCGGCTACTCTGTCTGATGCGAGGGCAGTGATTGCCACAATAAAAATTGCTGCCTCTCCTATAAATAGGCTCAGGAGACCAGGGAGTTCGTTAGTTGAAACGCGGATGTGTTCTCGGACCTCCCTGGACGCAATTCCGTTATCCAACATGACATTGTCACTGCGCCTCAGGCCAAAGTCCGGTTAAAGCCATACAGGGTGCCCGAGGCTCGGCGAAAAGCCATCTCGAAGGAAGTGCAGCTCATGCTGCGGCTAGAGGTCATTGAGGAATCTAAAAGTGAGTCGGCCAGTCCTATAGTCTTGATTCCTAAGCCAGATGGGACATTACGATTTTGTAACGATTTTAGAAAGTTGAACGAAATATCTAAATTCAATGCATACCCCATGCCTCAGGTAGATGAACTGATTGAGAGGTTAGGCCAAGCCAGGTATTTTTCTGTTTTGGACCTCACCAAAGGGTACTGGCAGGTACCCTTGACGGAGGCTGCCAAAGAGAAAACTGCCTTCATCCCACCAGAGGGGCTGTACCAATATAAGGTATTACCCTTTGGCATGCATGGCGCCCCCGCCACTTTTCAGCGGCTAATGGATATTGTACTTCGTCCACATCGGCGGTACGCCTCGGCTTACCTGGACGATATTATCATTCACAGTACCGACTGGAAAAGTCACCTGCCCAAAGTACAGGCCATAGTGGACACCCTTCGAAAGGCGGGACTAACAGCTAAACCAAAGAAATGTGTGATAGGGTTAGAAGAGACTAAATACCTTGGGTATGTCATTAGGCACGGAGTCATCAAACCCCAAGTAAACAAAATAGAGGCGATACGGAATTGGCCACTACCTGCCACCTCTAGAGATGGGCTATTATATGAGGTTCGTCCCCCATTTTTGCCACTTTAGCGGCTCTGCTGACGGGGCTCTTAAAGGGAGGCAAGTCCATGATAGTCTGCTGGAATAACCAGGCGGAAGAGGCTTTCTCCGCTTTAAAGTCGGCCCTGTGTGGGTCCCCGGTTTTGGTGACACCCGACTTCAAGAGGGAATTTGTGGTACAGACCGATGCCTCCAAAGTAGGTCTTGGTAGCCGTAAGCTCACTCCAGCGGAGACCCTGTAGTGGAGACAGAGTGCCTGGCCATCAAGTGGGCACTCGTGTCTCTCCACTATTATCTGTTGGGGAGGAAGTTCTGTCTGGTGACCGACCACTCCCCTCTCAAGTGGATGAGCTAGGCCAAAGAGAGGAATGCTCAGGTCACCAGGTGGTTCTTGTCTCTTCCAAACTTTAAGTTTACAGTAGAACACAGGGCAGGCCGGTTACAGGGAAACACAGATGCCCTGTCCTGAGTACACTGTCTGGCGTGTGTTCACCCCCTCAGGGTTGAACAAAGGGGGGAGGTATGTAGGAAGACGCAAGGGTCCGTCATTGACGGAAGGTACGCGTCACCAAAGTTCCTGGCCTCGGTGAGATAAGAACCGGTAATTTTCTGTGTCAGCAGCAGCTAGTGCTCGCTGACACTGTTCTACTTAGTGTGGCTGTAAATCCAATCCGGGCCGGTTCTTATTGGGAGCAGCCAAAGAGCAGGGTGGGTGGTTGTTCCCCCAAGTCCAGGCCAGATTTTGGGCTGGGGTTTAAAAACCCAGCCAGCAGCTCAGCTGGGGGTGGATTACCCTGCATTTGAAAGTGGAGCTGTGGAAATTCTGTGTTTGAGAGCCGCATGAGAGCCATCTGCTGGGAGTCAGGCGCCCTAAAGCCCTGTGGACTGCCAGGTGATTTGTGTGATTCTGGGGACTCTTGCTGTGTGAATTTAACACCAGGACCCTGTGATGCATTGGTTTTTCTTTTCTGCCTTTTTGTGTGAATAAACACTGGAGTTTTGTTTTTCAACCTTGGTCTTGCCTCTGTATTGCGTCCGCTTACCCTGCCTACCGGAGCAAATCCCTAATATATATATATATATATATATATTATATAAAGCTGAGAGTGTGTGTGTATGTATGTATGTATGTGTGTATGTCCGCTAAAAAAATCTGCACCATCGCATTTACAACCACAAAATTTTGCACAGCTGCCTCCTGTGACTCTGGGAACGTCATAGACTATGTTTTGAGTGGAAATTTTCACCCCGCACTTTGCCAAAAAAATATGCTTAGTAACCTAACCACCAATCTACTGGAGCAATTGTCTGTTGTGGCAGTTAGCCTGGATATTCATCAGGATGCATATAGCAACCAATCACAGCTCAGCTTCTATTTTGCTACAGGTAATTAATATGAGCTCTGATTGGTTAATATAGGCAAAGAAGGACATTAGTATAAGACAGATTATGAGTGAGTTAATATGATTTCAAATGTGACGCTTAGCCAATGTTGTTGTAGAGGCTGATGTAACTCACATGACCTTAAGTGTATGCGAATACTGTGGGGTTTTATATACTATCAATTAAAGACAATAATGCCCCGCTGTGGAGGTCTTTGTTACAGGGGCAGGTGGGCTGTTGGTGAGGTCACTGTTAAAGCGGACAGCTGTGAAAGAGGGTGGGCTGCTGTGAAGGTTATATTTTAACGAGGCAGGGCACTGTGGAGGGTTACATTAAGGGGTTTGGGGCTGTAGAGGTCACTGTTAAGGGGGCTGGGTGCTGTAGAGGTCACTGTTATGGGGGATACTGTCGATATCTTTTACCAACACACACAAACATTAAATGAAATTGATGAAATATACCAGTGCGAAGCTTAGTCCTTCTGCTAGTATATATATGTAATCGAAGTTGGTGAAAGTGGAATCCGATCCGAATTTAAGGAAAAATTTGATTTGAATTTCCTCTCGCTTCGTGGTACCGAATGATATTTTTTCTAAAAGGGCTGTTGCACATGTTAAAAAGAGGGAGCCTGTAAACGAGGGACCACCCATAATGTGATGATGCAGATAGCCAATCAGCAGATAGCCAGCCCCTGTGATGTCACAGCCCTATAAAAAGTCTCCTCCTGTCCTGTCTACGCCATTTTACAGTGAACTTAGTGCAGGGAGAGATGTTACAGGTACTAGGGACTATGTTTAGGAAAGACTTTATTCACCCAAAAATAATTTTGAGCAGTTCAGGGACAGATTAGTCATAGTGTATGGATATAATAGGGAGGCATTATCCACCCTGTTGGGAGAGAACAGGGACAATTGAACAGTGTGAAGCCTGTCTAATAAGAGCTATTCTATTACACCTTGATGCACCAATTGGGGTTAGAAATTTTGGGTGTTTATTTTTTTTTTCTATATAAATACATCCATTCATCCTTGATTCTGAGGTGAAATTGCGGCCTGATACTACACATTTTAGGGTGCTCACATTTTTATATATAAATACATACTTTCATCCTTGTTTTGTTGGTGAAATTGCAGCATGACACTACAAGCCCTTCTAAGGGAACGGGCAGTGGCCAAAATGTTTCTGGAGCAGGCAGAAGTAGCAGCAGAAGAAAGGGAGGTGGTAGCAGCAGTCGCAGCGACAGGCCAGAACTGCCAGTGTCATCCAGCGATCGTGTTTTGACCAGCGACCCAATTGTCCTTGAATGGTTGACTTGGTCTTCTATCTCATCTCAAGTGACATCAGTTGGTGGGTTCCCCTGACACCACGCTTAGTTGGCATGGCCTGGGAACAAGCTCTGTGCCCCTACCTGTCCTGAACCTGCCTGCCTTTTCTGTTCCTTCTGCTAGGGAAGTATTGCATGCCGTCGGCTGGCCCAACTTCTCAGCGAGGACAAGCTTCTAGAGGACAGTCAGCAGCTACTGTAGTGTCCCACTAGGTAAAGGTGGGCACTACACAAGGGTTAACAGGTCTATTGCATTAATGTGATGTTAAATGTTCATTTTCCTGTATTATCTGGGTGTCAGGCCTGTTAGGGTGTAGTTCAGCCTCCCAGACGTTAGAGGGAGCTAGAGAGCCTTAAGTATATATAGGTAGGCCCAGACAGGGAAGGGTTAGTTCAGTCCAGGTGGCTAGAAGTGTAACCTAGTAAGCCTGAAGTTCCTGAGTCTAAGTTTAACTCAGGAGAGTAACCCCAGTAGAAGAAGAATTTGCCTCCTGGGAGAAACCTGCAGCCACCTCCAAACCCAGCAGTGCCAAGACAACCAGCTCAGATAAGTAAGCTGATGGGCAGAGGTGCTATAAAATAAGAGCAAGGGTCAATACGGGAGGAAGAGTAAGTACCAAGGATTAAAGCCAGCATTTAGGGATCCGGGCCTTGGGATATAGCCAGACAGAATAGCTGTGGAGATAGTGCAGCCTGGTCTGTGAAGCATCTATTGTTTACCCTCCAAGTATCTTGCAAGTTTATACTGGCCATATTAAGAAATAAGCCTGCTTGTGGAACATTGTTATCAGTGACTGCATCACCAACTGTATGTACAAAGTTTGGACTGTTTCAAGTAAAGCAAAGTTTGGTTCACCGCAACTTGTGTTCCTCACTTATTACTGCTAGAAATCGGTGTGCCACCGTTACAGGCACTGGTGTCACGATCCTTAAAGGGACCTTGCCCCAGGCACTCTAAATACCTGCAACATCCAGGGCACCTCATCCACCACCAGGCCTGGTGTCTCTCCTCACTGCCACATGCCTGCCCAGGGTTCTGCTCCAAACAGTGAGTAACCCTCGATTGCCCATAACCGTGATCTCACAATCTCAATACCCTGCAGGTCTGGCATTCTGCACTACTGCCCAGCAAAGAGGAGAGATCTGTTGCTTTCTCCGGTAGGCTGGCAAGTAATGATGATGAGAGTCGCGTGGGAACTGGTGTTGTGGGCGGTCAGGCAAATGGCCCTGAGACTTGTGAGGGTGACATCAGTGATGTGCAGACAGTAGTGGATGATGTAGCCGATCACACGTGGGAGCCAGATGAAGAGGGGGCTTCATCATCATCAGGAGAAGAGGGGGGCAGCTTGCGCATGAGGCAACAGCTGACCCAGCAGGGTGGTAGTGTGGCCGTGAGTCAGCAGAGTGGCAGCAGTGTGAGGTCTGGAGCCAAACGTGCCCGGAGTAGACCATCTTCTACGCAGGAAACTACATTTCCAGAAAGAACTAGTTGTGATTGGGTTCAAAGAGGCAGAAGCAGCAGGCAGTCAGCATAGAGTGGTGGGGGTAAAATGCCCTACTTGGCGGTGTGCAATTTTTCATCAAGCTGCCAGAGGTTGTCAGCGTGGCCATTTGTAGAATCTGTGGGCAGAAAGTGAAGCGTGACCAGGGTGCCAATGTTGGCACCATGGCCCTGCGTCAACACATGCAGCATCACCATAAAGTGGCTTGGGAGGTGCTGGCCTGCCCTGCCGCCAGCGTTTTGTCTGAGTGTGTATTTAGTGCTGCTGGTGGCATTATAACAGATAAGCATATCCACTTGTCCACTAGCAATGCTGACAGGTTGACTCAGATAAAAATGAACAAGGCCTGGATTGCCTTTGACTTCTCAACTCCACCAGAGGAGAGCTGAGCTGATGATGAACATAAAGGCAATTTCAATCTATCATTTATAATGTACTCAATCTACTGTAGTGTCCTCCAATGCACCTTTTCCACCACAAAAAAAAAGTATATGGTTGAATCTTGAATCTTCTCCTCCTCATCCAGATTGTTTATATTCCCTCCACTCTAATTTTTTTTAATAGGGTCAGCTCAACTGCAAGCCCTCGCCCCTTATCTTTTAGAGAGTCAGCTCAACTGCAAGCCCTCTCCCCTAATGTTTTAGAGGGTCAGCTCAGCAGCAGGCCCTTGCCCCTAATGTTTTAGAGGGTCAGCTCAGCAGCAGGCTCTCGCCCATAATGTTTTAGAGGGTCAGTTCAGCAGCAGGCCCTCAACCATAATATTTTAGAGGGTAGGCTCAGCAGCAGGCCTTCTCATATAATGTTTTAGAGCATCAGCTCAGCAGCAGGCCCTCGCCTCTAATGTTTTAGAGGGTCAGTTCAGCAGCAGGCCACACCTAAAATCTTTTACTTGGTCAGATCACCTGCAGGCCCGCAACTGAATGTGAATGAGGCCCTCATTTATGTGATATGCAGGTTGTATCGGAATGCCTCTTCATTGTAATTTTTGGCAGGACTTGCACTTTATATACAAGTAAATATATCAATTTTTCCTATGAAATCGATTTTTTACTTTGGGTTTGTGCGTAAAACCTTAATTAGATTGTGGGCCTGGTAATCAGTTTAAGGCCTTTTAAGCACCATCAGCAGCATGGTGATAGAAATGAGTGGCAAGGTGACATGGTGTGGAGATGGCAGCATGAGGAGGCCACATAGTGGCACAATAACTGAGTCTGGATAAAAGACTGAGGCCACAGATTGTTTAGAAAGATACAGGTGGAATCAATCTGTGGAGCTGCATCACGGTCACCTGCAGATTAATGCATACCAGGGCCGTAGCTATAGGGGAAGCAGGGGAAGCTGCAGCTTTGGGGCCCTGACACAGAAGGGGCCCATTGAGGAGGAGGAGGACTAAAGGATTTGGTCAGGGCCCCCTCGACAGTATTACACAATGAATTTAGATACAGTGACGGTATAGACCAGTGGTGGCGAACCTATGGCACGGGTGCCAGAGGCGGCACTCAGAGCCCTCTCTGTGGGCACCCACTTCCTCGAAAAAGTCTATAGTGTACCAATATGCCTTACAGTTTTCCTGTTATTGATCAGCGCAGAACGTGCTATGAACAGCACAGGCAGCGCACTAAATGCAGGCAGGCAAGTATAGCTAACTGATAAAGTACATGGCAGATATACTATATTGGACTGTAGTATTCCGGTCAAATTGCTGTTTTGGCACTCTGCGATAAATAAGTGGATTTTGGGTTGCAGTTTTGGCACTTGGTCTGGTAAAGGTTCGCCATTACTGGTATAGACAGTGTAAAAAACTGATGGAACAGCAGCCGGCCCTAGTCTGAGAATGCAATCTTTACTAGCCACAGGAATGGGGGTGGCATGAAAGGAAGGGGTCGCTAAAAAATTACTATGGGATACAGCCCCATTCAA
This sequence comes from Bufo gargarizans, assembly GCF_014858855.1. Classification (NCBI taxonomy): domain Eukaryota; kingdom Metazoa; phylum Chordata; class Amphibia; order Anura; family Bufonidae; genus Bufo; species Bufo gargarizans. The sequence continues at coordinate 176,807,693 of NC_058085.1, forward strand.
AAATTTACTGTGGGGCCCAGTCAAGCAGCAGCATGGTGATAAAAAAGAGTGGCAAGGTGACATGGTGTGGAGATAGCAACATGAGGAGGCCATATAGTGGCACAATGACTGAGTCTGGATAAAAGACTGAGGCCACAGATTGCTTAGAAAGATGCAGATGGAAACAATCTGTAGAGCTGTATCACTGTCACCTGCAGATTAATGCAGCCATCAAATTCAAGATGGGATTGTCGGTTCCACCTCAGCTCACCAGAAGGCCCACACCTAGAATCTTTTACTGGTTCAGCTCACATGCAGACCTGCGACTTAAATCTTTTACAGGGTCAGCTTACATGCAGGCCTGCAACTCATGCTGCCTTGCTTTGAAGTAGTAGCCGTAGCAGTTTATCAGGCTCCTTCTCTGAAATTGAACTATGATTCCCCGTTATCGGTGATCACCATGGTAGGCACATAAAAGAACATCGAAATACCACAGTGACATTCCCTGTAATTTTTTTTATCTTAAGAGTCCTGTATTGTTATTTATCGTCACTACCTCCACCCAATCAGATTTCAGCCATTGACCTTCCTTGGATGTGGTATCCATTTCTCAAGCTCCCTATCCAGCATCAAACCTTGATTCCCCATTACCCGTGATCACCATGGTAGGCGCAGCCAAGAACATCGAAAGTTGATAGGGCAGACATCCAAATGGATTGTCGCTGTCACAGGGACGTGCAATCGCCCAGAGGTTATCTGGAGTCACCAATGCGGCAGCAGGCCCTAGGTTTTAGATAGCAGGTCAGCAGGCCCTTGATCAGCAGGCCCTTGCTCGAAATGTTTTTGAGGGTCACCAGCAGGCCATCACAGAAGTTCGGGTTTGGGTTCAGAATTCAGTAAATTTTATTATTTCCCCTTATAAAATGGTTATAAGGGGAAATAATAGCATTCTTTAATACAGAATGCTTAGTAGAAGGTCAGTTGAGGGTTAAAAAAAATAAAAAAAATAACTCACCTCCTCCAATTGATAGCGTAGCTATCGGTCTCCTGTTCTTTCTTCAGGACCTGTCAAAGGACCTGTGGTGACGTCACTGAGCGGATGCTTGCGATTTTCACGCAGCCCCATTCACTTCTATGGGGCCTGCGTTGCGTGAAAAACGCACAATATAGAGGATGCTGCGATTTTCACGCAACGCACAAGTGATGCGTAAAAATTACCGCTCATGTGCACAGCCCCATAGAAATGAATGGGTCTGGATTCTGTGCGGGTGCAATGCGTTCACCTCACGCATTGCACCGGCATGGAAATCTCGCCCATGTGAACCCAGCCTATGTGTTTCACTACCAGAAAGGACTAGCTATGCATGTTGCTGCAATGCAGAGCAATGTACAACAAGATACACTCTCCTTGCAGGCTGGGATATAGCTGATTTAACACACTTTGTGATGAATTAATTCAGAACTAAGCAAATTATTTTTGGATTTTTTTGAAGAATTCGTCAAAGCATCCAAATCAAATTTTTGAAAACTTCACTCATCTCTAATCTCCACTAATAGTGGGGTTACATGGAACCTGCTATGACCAGCTCTGCCCTTATACTTACTGCTATAAATGCAACTGTTGTTACTAGCCCCAACAACTACCTTATTAAGAAGCTGAATATGATTTGTGGAGAAAAATGTTCCCTTTCCAGCACTAATTTTTATTTTTGAATGCCATGGCATAAAATAGTAAGGGGACCAAAACAATTATAGTAGGCAGCATATCATGGCCCTATTAGCATGCTCTGCCCATGTGACAAATGCCCATTGTATATTTTTTTATCAAAATATATCTGATTATATATTAGATGAGGTATTAGTTTGTATATAGATCATGCACAGTAGGCTTATAAAATGCTGCTATGTCTGTCTGACTTTCCTTTTAGAGATGCTCAGGGTTAGGCTAAAGCTTTTAAAAGCTACCTTTGTACGCTGGAAATGGCACCACTATGGTGCTGCAGTGGCATATGTTGCAGCACAAGCAAGAACAGAGTGGCACAATGCGCAATTATGACTTTATTTCTAGCAACACTTACATAAAGATTTCTGAATCATATCAGTTCTACACCTTCTAATCTTAATGATATAACAGCTAGTGTTGGTCGAGCACCAAGGTGCTCGGGTACTCAAGTAAAACACATCGGGATGCTCGGGTGCTCTACTTAGGCAACTTAACAAAAAACAAATATATACCCATTTCAATCATTTATTTTTACCAGTGAAACCAATATAACATCTCAACATTCACAAATATACATTTCTGACATTCAAAAACAAAACAAAAACAAATCAGTGACCAATATAGCCACCTTTCTTTGCAAGGACACTCAAAAGCCTGCCATCCATGGATTCTGTCAGTGTTTTGATCTGTTCACCATCAACATTGCGTGCAGCAGCAACCACAGCCTCCCAGACACTGTTCAGAGAGGTGTACTGTTTTCCCTCCTTGTAAATCTCACATTTGATGATGGACCACAGGTTCTCAATGGGGTTCAGATCAGGTGAACAAGGAGGCCATGTCATTAGATTTTCTTCTTTTATACCCTTTCTTGCCAGCCACGTTGTGGAGTACTTGGACGCGTGTGATGGAGCATTGTCCTGCATGAAAATCATGTTTTTCTTACCTTGCAGACTTCTTCCTGTACCACTGCTTGAAGAAGGTGTCTTCCAGAAACTGGCAGTAGGACTGGGAGTTGAGCTTGACTCCATCCTCAACCCAAAAAGGCCCCACAAGCTCATCTTTGATGATACCAGCCCAAACCAGTACTCCACCTCCACCTTGCTGGCGTCTGAGTCGGACTGGAGCTCTCTGCCCTTTACCAATCCAGCCATCTGGCCCATCAAGACTCACTCTCATTTCATCAGTCCATAAAACCTTAGAAAAATCAGTCTTGAGATATTTCTTGGCCCAGTCTTGACGTTTCAGCTTGTGTGTCTTGTTCAGTGGTGGTCGTCTTTCAGCCTTTCTTACCTTGGCCATATCTCTGAGTATTGCACACCTTGTGCTTTTGGGCACTCCAGTGATGTTGCAGCTCTGAAATATGGCCAAACTGGTGGCAAGTGGCATCTTGGCAGCTGCACGCTTGACTTTTCTCATGGGCAGTTATTTTGCGCCTTGGTTTTTCCACAAGCTTCTTGCGACCCTGTTGACTATTTTGAATGAAACGCTTGATTGTTCGATGATCACGCTTCAGAAGCTTTGCAATTTTAAGAGTGCTGCATCCCTCTGCAAGATATCTCACTATTTTTGCCTTTTCTGAGCCTGTCAAGTCCTTCTTTTGACCCATTTTGCCAAAGGAAAGGAAGTTGCCTAATAATTATGCACACCTGATATAGGGTGTTGATGTCATTAGACCACACCCCTTCTCATTACAGAGATGCACATCACCTAATATGCTTAATTGGTAGTAGGCTTTCGAGCCTATACAGCTTGGAGTAAGACAACATGCATAAAGAGGATGATGTGGTCAAAATACTCATTTGCCTAATAATTCTGCACGTAGTGTATATAAAGTGCAAGTGCTGCCAAAAATTACAAGGAAGGGGGACTCTGATACAACCTGTATATCACATAAAGAAGGGCCCCATTCACATTGTGGTACAATTGTTCAGGTAGTGGGACATCTACACTCATAAAGCCTATGCACTAAGTGAAATGGCTGCCAAAAATTACAAGGAACCGGCACTCCAATACACCCTTTATTACACATAAAGGAGGGCATCATACGCACCCTTGAAAAATTTTGATTGATGGCCTGCTGGTGACCCTCAAAAGCATTAGGGGCGAGGGCCTGCTGCTGATCTGACCATCTAAAACATTAGGAGCAAGGGCCTGCTGATGACCCTCTAAAATATTAGGAGAGAGGGCCTGCTGCTGATCTGACCATCTAAAACATTAGGGGTGAGGGTCTGCTACTGGGCTGACCATCTAAAACATTAGGGGTGAGGGCCTTCTGCCAAGCTTACCATCCCCAAAATTTTTTGGGGCCAGGGCCTGCTGCCGAGCTGACCATCTAAAAAATGTTGTGGGCGAGGGCCTGCTGCCGAGCTGACCATCTAAAAATTTTTGTGGGCGAGGGCCAGATGCCAAGCTGATCATCTAAAAATTTAGGGGTGAGGTTCTGCTGCTGATCTGACCCTCTAAAACATTATGGTTGAGGGCCTGCTGCTGACCCTCAAAAACATTATGGGTGAGGGCCTGCTGGTGACCCTCTAAAACATTATGGGTGAGGGCCCACCACTGAGCTGACCCTCTAAAACATTAGGAGTGAGAGCAGCCTAATAAGCATGTTGATATGATGGAGGAAGAGGAGGAGGATGAGAAAAGGGAGATTGAACCATATACCTTTTTAGTGGTGGAAGGGGTGCATGGGAATACAGTGTACTCAATACACCATAAAAGCCACATTTAGAGTGCCTTTATGTTTAGCCGCTTTCCTCTGGTGGAGTAGAGAAGTCAGGGGCAATCCAGGCCTTGTTTACTGGTCAGTATTTTCAGTTGACAAGCGGATGCGCTTATCAGTTATTATGCCCCCAGCAGCACTAAATACACTCTCTGACAAAACGCTGGCGGCAGGGCAGGCCTGCACCTCCAAGGCGTAGAGCGCCAGTTCATGCCACGTGTCCAGTTTGGACACCCAATAGTTTTAAGGCACACAGGGAATACTGAGGATGCTGACACGGTACCTTCTGGCATTGCACCATTTTGCTCGTCCTCTCCACCACAGGAATGAGAGATGAGAAGTTCTCTTTGTAGCGGGGGTTGAGAAGGGTGAACAACCAGTAATCGGTGTTGGCCAAAATGCGTACAACGCAAGGGTCACGGAAAGTCAGCCTAACATAAAGTCAGCCATGTGTACCAGAGTCCCAACAGACAAGACTTCGCTGTCCTCATCAGGAGGATGACTCTCAATATTCTCATCCTCTTCCTCCTCTTCTAATCATCCACGCTGAACAGATGGAATAAAACTTCCATGGGTACTACCCTCTGTAGTGGAGGCAACCATCTCCTGCTTCTCCTCCTCCTCATCATCCAATTTGCGCTGAGAAGACGAACTGAGGGTGGTCTGGCTATCACCCTGTGTACTTTCTTCTCCCATTTCCACCTCTTCCACATGCAAAGCATCCACCTTAATTGTGAGCAGCGTTTTAGTAGACACAGAAGTTGGATGGTTACGCTGATAAAAACGTTATCACCGCTCACCATCTGTATTGACTGCAAAGTTGCGTAAAACCTCACAGAGGTCAGACATCAATGCCCACTCATCACTTGTGAAGAGTGGAAGCTGACTGGAAAGTCGACGACCATGTTGCAGCTGGTATTCCACTACTGCCCTCTGCTGCTCACAAAGCCTGGCCAACATGTGGAACGTGGAGTTCCAGTGAGTGCTCACGTCGCACAACAGTCGGCGAGCTGGCAATTGCAAACGCTGCTGCAGCGTTGCCAGATTGACAGAAGCTGTCAATGACTTGCAGAAATGGGCACACATGCGGCGCACCTTCACCAGTAGCTGAGGCAAATTGGGGTAGGTTTTGAGAAACTGCTTAACCACTAGGTTGAACACGTGGGCTAGGCTTGGTATGTGTGTGAGCTTGCCGAGCTCCAAAGCCACCACCAAGTTACGCCATTATCAGACACAACCATGCCTGGTTGTAGGTTGAGTTACAAGAGCCACAGCTCAGTCTGGCCCCTTATACCCTGCCACAGTTCTGCGGTGGTGTGCTGTTTGTCACCTAAGCAGATCATTTTAAGCACTGCCTGTTGCCGCGTCCCTGCTGCAGTGCACACTTCCTGCTACTGACTGATGGCTGGCTGATGCTGCAAGATGATAATTCAGAAGTGGAAGTGGAGGAGGAGAAGGGAGGGTTGCAGCCACTAACATAGGTGGTGGCGGAAACCCTGATGGAAGAAGGGCCTGTAATCCTTGGCGTTGGTAGCACCTGTGCCATCCCAGGGTAGGACTCGCTCCCGGCCTTGGTGTGGTCTGCCTTCTCCCCTTTGCCACCCCACTGCCTCTTTAAGCCTGTTGCAGTGCTGTGGATCACTCCCCCTCTGTACTACTGTCCTCGCTCGCCTTGCCACCTTCCCAGGTTGGGTCAGTGACTTCATTGTTCAGCACCTCCTCTCCCACTTCCTCACTCTGGTCATCCTCCTGACTTGTTGACCTAACAACAACCTCAGTTATTGACAACTGTCTCATCCTCATTGACACTAATTGCCGTTGACTTATTGGCAACTGTGTCTCATCATCATCATCCAACTCGTGAAACACTAATTGCCGTTCCCCACCTTCATCTTCTTCCGACTGTGGATGCTCAAGAGTTTAGGAATCAGGGCACAAGATTTCCTCATGTCCCTCTTGAAGCTGGCTTGGCGAGAGGCCCAAATTAAGGAATGGCGATGAAAACAGCTCCTTGGAATATCCGAGTGTGGGATCACTTGTGTCACGACCAGGCTTATGGTTGTGACTCTTGGAACCGCATGCAGTTGTCTGCGGTTTGGTCTTGTTGTCAATTACAGGTGAGGGCTGTAGTATGTTACCTCACCTGTGGTTGCCGCTGGCAACATTATGTATGCAGTTGCACCTGGCAACCTGTCTTTGTAGGTATGCCTTTTATATGTTTGGTGTGCACGAGGTTTGGGTGTGTGCACTGTGACATTTTTCCTTCACTTGTGGTTGTCTGCAGCAACGTGTTGTTTAAGTACATGTGGTGGCAGTGTGTCGGCCTTTTGGCTGGCTCCCAGGACATGATTGCCACGCATGTCATTGCCGGCGGTAACAGCTGCTGTGTAATAGGTGTTTGTTCACTTCCCCTTTATGTGGCTGTTTTCCCATGCCTGATGTAGGAAGGGTTAAATCCCTTCTGTCTGTGTGTGAAAACTGGGTGTGTCTGTGTGGGTGTGGCTACTTGGGCCTATATAGCTTCTGCTGTGATTCAGAAGTCTGAGGGGTACTTCAGCTATGGTAAGCTGGAGTCATCCTCCTTCTTATTTACCATCTGCCAGTGAGGGCCACCCTTGTGGTCATAAATGTTGTTATGTGATGTTAAGTTTATGTGGTGTCTGTTATTATTGCAGCTATGGTACTGGCTTCCTGTGTGTTTATGTGTGCTGTGTCCTTTTATGTCTGTGTGTGGATTTCAGCACTTGAACTCAGGGATCCAGTCAGTGTGTCTGTGGCAGGTAGGGGTGGAAGTCTTTCACTCTCCTGCCATATCCATAGTCTGTTTATGTTTATATCCCCTTGCAGCTCGGCCAGTTTAGACTCCTGTTTCTCCGCGTCCAGGAGGAACAGGTGGTCTACCCAACTCCTAGCTCAGGGATCGGCGGAGGGTGAGTAGGGATCCAAGGTTCCTGAGCATAAGTCCTCCTACCTTCAAGGTCGGCTCATGCAGCTAGGAGTCAGGGTCCGATTAGGGATGCGTTAGGAGGTGACCTGCTCCCTTAATCTGTTGTCCTGGCCGAGCAGCGACTAACATCTTGTGGCATTGCGCGGCTGAGGGTTTCCCCCATTCTCAGCCGTGACAACTTGTTTGCCAAGACTTTCCATGGTGGGTGGAAGGAGTATCAGGGTGATTATTCTGTTGACCAGACTTTTGGCTACTGAGACTGGACTTTGTGGAAGACAGTTTGGTGCTTAACCGACTGGAAGCATTATCTGCTGCAATCCACCTGGTCGCACTGGTCTGACTTCAAGAGTGGTGTCCTGCGCCGCCCTGCAGACTGGGACATGAAGCTAGGTATCGTAGATCAGTGAGTTTTTTGTGCTCTAGCAGCAGGCACAGTTTCACTGCACCCAGGGCCACGGACTCTGCGTGCACCATCAGCAGCATGGCCACTTCCCCGTCCCTTACTGCTCGCCTTGCGCATATTAAATGGTATATATGCTTGCAAGTATGTCACACATACAGTAGTGCAGGTTTTATAAGTGTATGCGCAAATAGAGTACCGTACACAGAATGTCACGATATTTTTAAGATGCGCACAGGTTAAACAGGAGGTATAGCGCAAGTAATGTCACTGTCATCACCGCCTAATAAAAAATTACACTGAATGAATGTCACTGATATTTAGGATGCGCACACATTAAACAGGAGGTATAGTGCAAGTAATATCACTATCAACACAGCCTAATAAAAAATTGCACTGAATGAATGTCACTGATACTTAGGATGCACACACGTTAAACAGGAGGTATAGCGCAAGTAATGTCGCTGTCACCAGCGGTTAATAAAAAAAATACACTGAATGTCACTGATATTTCGGATGCGCTAATGTTATACTGGAGATGCAGAGCAGGTAATGTCGCTGCCACCAGCAGCAAAAAAATTTGACTGAATGTCATTGATATTTCGGATACGCAAACGTTATACAGGAGATGTAGCGCAGGTAATGTAACTGTCCGCAGTGCACACTGTCTACGGAAAAAAAGTACACTGGATGTCACAGATATTTTCAGGCTGCGCACACGTTAGACAGGAGATGTAGCGCAGATAATGTCGCTGTCTGCAGCGGCCAAACAATTGCAAGCTATTTAGTGCAGGTTGCGCTAAAAATATATATTGCTGCCAGATATAACTATAGTCCTTATAAGGACTTTTTGGTCTCTAGCAAGTTTTAGCAATTTAGCGCAGGTTGTGCTAAGAATATTTATTGCTGCCACACACAACAATAGTCCTTAAAATGACTTTTGGGTCTATGACAAGTATAAAAGCTAAGATAATACTAATTCACTCCCTACTCTATCTTTCCCTTCTGCTCTCCATCTCTCCCTGACTAAGCACCCTATGACGTGTCCCGGCCAGCCAATCACTGTAATGCCAGTAGCTTGGCATTACAGTAAATGGCAGTACTTACCTGCATGTTTATTGGCTGCGTAGCAGCCAATAAACGTGCGGGGAGGAGACTCGAGCATCGCGCTCGAGGACACGCGGTATTCGGCCGAACACCGCGATATGCCGAGCATCGCGATGCTCAAGTAAAATTTGTGTTTGGCCGACCATGCTCGCCCAACACTAATAACAGCATATAATAATACACACAATTTTATAACATTGCAATATTCAAAATTTGGCATAACACAAAACAAAAAATAAAGCTACTAGAAAAAGTGAAAACACATGTTTCTTGGGACTTCTTTTTGCATTTTCCTTTGAAGATAGCACCATATGCCTCTGGAAGACAGATAACTGCAACTGTAATGAGTCCACCTTAAGAACTCCCTCCCTCCTCATCCCCTCTCCACTAGAATGACGTCACACTGGATACAGGGATCAGATAAATGTGCTTATGGAGCAACTGTTGAGCCACAAGAGCACCAGAGGGCATCTGCAGAACAGCTCCCAGGTAGAATCTAATGCCTTAAAGGCTGTGTGACTAAACTAACACCTATTACAGAGACACAAAAGTCTTTTTTTTCCTGCTAATCTTCTGGCTAGATCTTAGCAATTCTTGAATGCCTCTAAACTGTGTTTGACAGTAGATGTTGTGTGCATTTTGTTTGCCGGGGCTTACTGTGCCAGCTGGGACTTTACAGCAACCCATTTGTTCACTAATCACAGGGGATCAGCTGTTTTCAAAGCTCCAAACAGACTGCATGGAGACAGAAACTGCTGCCTATAACTCAGCACTGTGATTACCTATGACTTGGTTGTCAGTCTCATTCACCAATATCTGCATCTGATAACTGTTGGCATTTTAATGGACACATAATAATGGAAACATAATGATTCTATTTCCACTACAGTACGATAAAGCTCCATAGAACATTTCTAGTCATATAATTTATTTGTTGAAAATATATTCTTTGTTTTATTAATAAGCTTTATAAGACACCCCACAGCCTCAAATTTAGGAATTTCTACTACTGGTATAGTTTTGTTTTCTAACTACCAGTCTGTCCAATGGACAAGCTATGTGTGTATATATATATATATATATATATATATATATAATTAAAACTTTTCAACTGTTCCAGTTTTATATTCCTCTCCTAGATTTATGTTTTACCAAACAATCCAGTGAATCTGTAGACCACAATAGAAAAAAAGCTCTAACTTTAATGCTAATATCTGCAAAAATGGCCAATAAGATCTACCATCTAGTGGATATCCACTTGCTCATAGAATTGCTGAAATAATCTCCACAGTTACCTTGCAAATACTTTCCATTAATAGTTGGCTGTCTATTGATTGAAAGTATGTGAGCAAATGGTTTTGATAGCCTTGACCACTATAACCACTGAAAAAACCTGACCAACGTTCAGACATTTATGTAATGTTTAGGAGCAGCTTTAAGTTGGGTTGACAAAAGGTCAGACATCACTTCACTATATACTGTATTGACATATCCACATAGATTTGCTTGCAACTCCTTGTTATTGTATAGCCAAATGAGTTGCCAATCTGAGTCCAGTATAAGGATTGTAGTTCTAAGAGAAGAACCTTCAATCTAAAAAGTAGTTCTCAAAGGCATACAAACTTATCTAAAGTCATTCAGTCCTAAACATTGAAATAGGTAGTAAAGACATAAAATGTAATGTATAAGAACAGAAATGTAGTGCACATAAGGCCCCTTTCACATGAGTGAGTATTCCGCACGGGTGCAATGCGTGATGCGAAAGCATTGCGCCCGCACGGAATCCGGACCCATTCATTTCAATGGGGCTGTGTAGATGTGCGTTGGTTTTTACACATCACTTGTGGGTTGCGTGAAAATCTCAGCATGTTCAAAATTTTACGTTTTTCACTCAACGCTGGCCCCATAAACATGAATAGAGCTACGTGAAAATCACATTGCATCCGCATCAAGTGCAGATGCGATGAGTTTTTCACGGATGGTTCTTAAGAGATGTTGCTTGTATACCTTCAGTTTTTTATCACGCGCGTGCAAAACGCATTAAATCGCATTGCACCCGCACGATAAAAAATGAACAACTGAACGCAATCGCAGACAAAACTGAATGACTTTGTTTGCGAAATTGCGCATTTTTCACTGAATGCATTTGCAGCACTTCCAGACCTAATCCGCACACGCTTGTCTGCAAGGGGCCTAACACCCAGATTTAATCTTCCATTTTACATTTGCATGATCTCCATTCTTTCGAAAAGCTGATCCTATATTTGTGGAGCAAGTATTTTCTTTGATCTCATTACGCCATTCCCTACTGCATGTCTACCATCCGACTCCATGACTCTTAATTTCTTAAAATGTGATAATGGTTATCCATAAGATATATAGTAAGTATGGCTAATTTTTAAGCCTTACTTCCTTATATTAAAAGATTACCATCAGCTTTAAGTACAGATACAATTCTAAAGCAAATCCATAAGCCCACACTATTTTTATTCCTAGCTAAGATAGTGAGGACATATACCCATGTTTCAGAAAAGCTTGGACTCAACTTTCATGCTGCTGAAGACCTGATGGTCTGACCAGCTGCTCTGGACAGCACCAAAGAACTGTATTCCCTGAGATCTACTGCCTTGACTTCCTCCTGTGTGTGTGCCAGCAATGAATGCTTTGCTAGGAGATTGATTACACCAGCACCTGTCACATAGCATACATTCAGAGCTGTCCTGTGTGACATGCCCCAAAAGAGTGTCCCAGACCAGGACCTATAAAATTGATTTTAAAAGGATTTTGTGATACATCTGTACATTTTTCCCATGGTACAGGAATAACAAGATATTGGGGTCAACATTGCAAAAATATTATTTAAAGTAACTAAATAGGACTATAAATACAGTAATTAGCTCACTTGTTGGACACCCTAATAATCCATAACTAAAGGCTTATTTAACGTCACTTCCCAATTCTACTCAGAGGGTCTAGATAAAGGAGGTCAATTATTAAAGGGAACCTGTCACCCAAAAATCGTCTATCAAGCTGTTTACAGTACCTTATAGTGCTGTGTCCTCGTTTCTCGATGCACTTTTTCTTCGTTTTGCCGCATGTCTGCTCATTCAGAAATCGTAGTTATATTCAGCTGCTGCCCCGTGCTGCAAGTCAGGCTTGAAGTCACGGGGGCAGCGGCCTCGGCGTCTTCCATGGCCCTCTCCCCGCCCCCTGCCTCTGTGACTGACACCCGAACATCCGAATCCGGGACCGCGCTCAACGGCCGCATGCGCAGTAAAGGGCGGCAGGAGCGCGGTCCCGGCTGCCGCGCGTACTACGGGCCGTCTTACTTTCGCCGCACTGCGCATGCGCCCGACATCCTGTATCAAACGCGCCCGCGCCCGGCATCTGGGCGCGGGCGCGTTTGATACAGGATGTCGGGCGCATGCGCAGTGCGGCGAAAGTAAGACGGCGCGTAGTACGCGCGGCAGCCGGGACCGCGCTCCTGCCGCCCTTTACTGCGCATGCGGCCGTTGAGCGCGGTCCCGGATTCGGATGTTCGGGTGTCAGTCACAGAGGCAGGGGGCGGGGAGAGGGCCATGGAAGACGCCGAGGCCGCTGCCCCCGTGACTTCAAGCCTGACTTGCAGCACGGGGCAGCAGCTGAATATAACTACGATTTCTGAATGAGCAGACATGCGGCAAAACGAAGAAAAAGTGCATCGAGAAACGAGGACACAGCACTATAAGGTACTGTAAACAGCTTGATAGACGATTTTTGGGTGACAGGTTCCCTTTAAGCTAAAATACGCTATATCTGTGACTTTTTCCCGCTCATGCCAGGTCTAAAAAGTGGCGTGTCGTGGGCAGGGAAGGGAATTGGCAGGCAGACCTGTCTCATTTACTGTTTTCTACACCTGTTTTATGAGTAGAAAAAGGTCTAAATGCAAGACAGCTAGAACTGGAGGAGGATCCACCAAAGTTATGAAGAGGCCGGCGCCTCTTCATAACTTCGGCAGAACCACCGTCAACTAAGGAGTTTATTAAGAACGGTGTCTAAAATGCTGGTCTTAATAAATGTGCCCCAAAGAGCTTAAAAGGGCTGTGCAGCAATATACTGTGTATTGATGATCTATCCTTAGGATAGGTCATCAATATCAGATCAGCAGGGGCTCAAAACTCAGCAGCTGATCAGCTGTTTGAAGAGCACGCAGTGTTCCATGTGAGTGCCGCTTCCTGTTCATTATACTGCACTTCGTCTCGGAAGTTACAGCTGTGCAGTATAATGACAACTACTCACTCCATTCAATTGAATGAAGTGAGTACTTGTTATTATACTGCGGCACCGGTCCATAGGAGACGACGTGTCTTGTAATGAATAGTATTGATTGCAAATATTCTAATTTAAAAATTTTATTGCTGATATCGACACTTCGAGAATTTACAAAGATGTAGAATAGTGGTATATATTCGTAATCGCGAAGAGAGACAGCAGTGTCATTGCTGTGCTCTGTGCTTTCATCTGGATCCTATTCCTTATCTAATTACATTCGATAGATAGTTAGCTCATATATATAATAGAGATAGTTAGTGGGAGATAGTCAGTGTAGGTTATATTCTGATATAGTGTAGCTGATAGGTTCAAGTGCAGGGTGTTAGGTAGTGTGATAGGAATTAATGTTTCTCTGCTGTCCATACATACATGCAACAGACATAGCGCTGTAAGGTCACAACAATACTTAGTGCACCAATCAGTTATATCTACTCAGACCTGATAAAATGTGAAGTTGCATGTATTGCGCAATAAATATGCGCATCATTAGTGCCAATTTGCGAAAATAATGACTGGAGATCACAAATATTATGCAAAATATTTGTGAAATATCTCGAAAACGAATATTGCCGTTCATCACTAGTAATGAAGAGAAAGCAGCACTCGCATCGAATGACACCTCCTCTGCAAATAGCTGATCTGTGGGGTTGCTTGGTGTTGGCATTGGTCATCAATATATGTTGCTGCACAACACCTTTACATTTGCTAACATGACATGTTCCATTACTTATTTTATTTTTTGTTCCTAAGGAGGAGTCCCACATCTTGTCACATGTCCTTACTAAGTATTGCCTGCAAATATTCTCATAACATGGTAGTCATATTGGCGGCTAACTGAGTGCAACTTCAACCAATCCTTTAATACCACTGTGTCTCTTTTAGGTCTCCTAGGTAGAGAAAAACTAAGTTTTTAAAAATTAGATTTGGCAGCTTCGCCAAAGTTCAACAAGAAATTTGATTTGTTACAAAGTAATTTGTCACAAATCTCTATAAATCAGGTATACCGAGCCCCGCTCTGCCTTAGGGTATGGCCACACGGAGAGGACTTGCTGTGGGTGGGTTTCGGCCAGACTGCGGTGAATAACCGCATGACCAATTAGCCTGCAGCTGCCTTTCATTTAATAATGAAAAATGCACTGTATAGTTAGTCTTCATTGTTAATGTCTTTAATGCACCTTTAAACAGAGGCTGTACCTACTTCTCCAATCCCAGCACTTGCTGCGCTGAACATCCTTTCAGACAAGACACTCGATGGGGGGCAAGCCATGAGTTCAATGGACACAGGTCAAGCCTGCACACCCAGTAGTTCAGGGGTTTCTCGCTTCTCTGAGCCTCCACATCGGCCGTTAACCTGATGTAGTTGGACACCTGTAGGCCTAGGCGTTCCCTGAGGCTGGATCTGGAGGGCGGCTGTCGATGGGTTGGCAGCAAGAATGATCTCATATCTGAAGTGACCAACACATCTTCAAACCGCCCTCTTCTTGCATGCGCGGTAGGATTGGTACCCGCAACTGTTTCTCTGTGGGTGGAAATTCCTCTGCAAGCAACAGCAGAATGCAGCATCTTTCGCAGCAAGGCCTGGGAATGCAGCATTCTAACAGTCTTCTGTGATGCTGGTAACATGTCCACCATTTTGTATTTGTACCAGGGGTCTAAGTACGTTTACACCCAGTACTGGTCCTTCCCCTCTATTATTTTTTACAGGGGTCCCTCTTCTAACACTTGAGCACGAAGGCCCCATTTGCACTAAATTGGAAGCGGAGGAGCACCCTGGCTCCTGCTCATCGCCCAGGAGAATGTCGTCCTCGGTCTCCTCCCCCCATCCACAGACAACACCAGGGATCCTTGAAAAGTTTAAAGCCTGCTCTTCTTGCTCCTCATCCTCTGACTCCTCTTCAGACTCCTGTCTTCTTGGCTCAGATGGAGTAGCCCCCCAGGGAATTAATTCAGCATTGCGACTTCCTCATCTTCCAGCTCCTGCTCCTCGACGGCTTGATCAATGACACGACGCAGTGCATGCTTCAGAAAGAAGGCATAAGGCACAAGGTCACTGATAGAGCCCTGGCTGTGACTGACCAGTTTGGTGATTTCATCAAATGGCCGCAGATGTCTGCATGCATTGCGCATGAGCAGCCACTGGCGTGGTGAAAAGAAACCAAGCTCCCCAGAACCTGTCCTGCTGCAGAGTTCATACAGGTAGTCATTAATTGCGTGTTGCTGCTGGAGCAGACTATCAATCATATACAAGGTGGAGTTCCAGCGCGTCAGGCTGTCACAAATCAGACGTCTTATGGGCAGGTGGTGACGCCGTTGAACGTCAGCAAGGTGAGCTATGGCCGTGTAAGATGTTCTAAAATGGCCAGAGATTTTCCTGGCCTGCCGCAAGACATCGTGGACCCCGGGGTATTTGGCAACGAATCGCTGCATGACTAAGTTCAGGACATGTGCCATGCACAGCACATGTGTCATTTTGCCCTGTTTCAGCGCTCTCAGCAGATTGGCACCATTGTCGCACACCACTTTACCAACTGTCAAATTGAGCGGGGTTAGCCACTGATCGGCCTGTGACTGCAGAGCTGAAAGCAGTGCAGGACCAATGTGGCTCTTGGCTTCCAGGCACAACAGCCGCAGCACAGCATGGCAACGTCTCACCTGGCACATCGAATAAGTTCTGGGGAGCTTGGGGGTTGCAGCGGAAGAGGTGGTAGCAGTGGAAAAGGAGGAGTCAGCCACAGAGGATGTAGTAGAAGGAGGAGAAGAAGAGGCAGGCCTGCATGCAATCCATGGCGGTAAGAACAAAACCAAACTTATGCCACGGGTTGCATGCTTGACAGCCGCCAAAAATTTCACCCAGTGGGCAGTAAAAGTTATGTATAGACCTTTCCTGCCCGTGTTTTCTAGACCATGTGTCTGTGGTCAGATGTATCTTGGAACCGACACTGTGTGCCAGAGATACATTCACTTGCAGCTGAACATGGCCATATAGTTCTAGGATGCCCTTCTGGGAGAAAAATTTCCTTCCGGGGCCCTTCCATTGCGGTGTGCCAATGGCCACAAATTATCTAAAGGCCTCCGAGTCCACCAGTTTATATGGCAGTAGTTGGCGGGCTAGCAGTTCCGACGAGCTGGTGGTCAGCCGTTGAGCAAGAGAGATATCCGGCGTCATCAACTTTTTACGCTCAAACATTTGGACCAGGAAAGCCTGCTTTTTGTCAGATGAACGTGACTATGGCACGGTGGAAGGTTGAGTGAAGGACAAATGGGAGGAGAGAGGAGAAGGAGAAGAGGCAGGACGTGGAGCGCCGGAAGTGTCACTTTGTGGGTTCTGATGGTGTTACTCCCACTGGGTTTGGTGATGGGAGGCCAGGTGCCTTCTTAAGGCGGTCATCCCTAAGTGAGTGTTGGGCTTACCGCGACTTATGTGTTGACAGCACAGGCTGCAGATGGCAACACTATTGTAAGCAGCTGACATGTTAAGAAAAGCCCACACTGCGGAGCCATGTGCCGGCGTCCTGGGAGCGCCAGATGTGACCGTGCATGGTGGCTGGCTTGCTCCAGATACATTTGCAGTCTTCTTTTTGCCTCCTGTGCACTGCAAGTTCTGCCTGCTTCTCCTCCTTATGCCCCTATCTGCTGCTCTGTCTCTCCCTCTGAACTCCCCTCAGTTTCCTCTCGTGTGGATACCCACGTGACATCCATCGACACGTCATCATTGTCACCTTAACCACCACTGACATTAGAGATCTCGGAGTAGGCAGCAACAGTGGGGACCTTCGTCCTTGGGCTGATCTGGGTACTGTCCTCAGACTCGGCCGTTGCTACCTCCTCTTCCTGATCCGATGCTAAGAATGACTGCGCATCGGTAAGGTCTGGGAATGGATGGGAAAATAATTTCTTTGACTCGATTGGAGCAGCTATTTGTGGTGGTGGTGTCTTTGGGCGTGCACAAAGCAGAGAGTGAGGAGGGTGCAGATGCGGAGGATGAGGAGGGTGCAGAAGCGGAAAGCTGAGTGAGCCACTCAACCAACTCTGATGCATCCTTTGACATAATCGCACGCACCTTCTCCAACTTCCAACTTAGGCTGCAGCCTGGTGCACCTGCCCAACCCATACCCCCCTGCAGAATGGCTTGCCTCTTCCTCTGCTTGTCATTTTCAAAATGACCCTATAGAAGAGCAGTATTTGTGGAAGCAGGTATATTGCAGGCCTCAATCAATATTTGGTGGAAGCCAGTATATCAATCCCCTCTATCAGTAATTTGTGGAAACAGGTATATAGAACCCCTTAATGAGTATTTGCTGGAAGTGGGTATATCAAACCTCTTAATCAATATTTGGTGGAAGCCGGTGTATCGCAGGCCTCAATCAATATTTGGTGGAAGCCGGTGCCTCACACCCTTCAATCAATATTTTGTGGAAACCGGTGTATCACACCCCTCAATCAGCAGGTATATTGCACCCCTTAATCAGTTTTTTGGGGGGCAACAGGTATATCATACCAGTTGCAATTAGTTATTCCACTAGCGTTTGTCCCTCTATCTAGATGCTTTATCTCAGCAGAACAGCACACAACTGCTGCACAATACAAATGTACTAAAATATGCTTTCTATGTTAGAAAGTATATTAATGGTATATCACACCCCTCAATATTTTGTTTTAGGGGGGGCAACAGGCAGAGGCGTACATAGGAATCACTGGGCCCCATAGCAAAAATCTGAATTGGGCCCCTTAACCCCGCCCACTACCCACCATGGCCCCTCCCACTTCCTGACTTTGCTCCTCCCATGCCACACCCCCATTAAATAAATTTATACATGACCTACAGAAACTGTTAGGGGTTTCCTGGGGGTGACCTGTCACATGGGATATCTGCTGCAGCCTGCAGGTCTCCTTATTTGGGGTGCCATGTTAGGCTACTTTCACACTTGCGTTCGGGTCTCCGCTTGTGAGTTCTGTTTGAAGGCTCTCACAAGCGGCACCGAACGGATCCGTCCAGCCCTAATGCATTCTGAGTGGATGCGGATCCGCTCAGAATGCATCAGTATGGCTCCGTCTGTCCTCCGCTCAGCAGGCGGACACTTGAACGCTGCTTGCAGCCTGGCCGTGCGGAGGCAAACGGATCCGTCCAGACTTACAATCTAAGTCAATGGGGACGGATCCGTTTGAAGTTGACACAGTGTGGCTCAATTTTCAAACGGATCCGTCCCCCATTGACTTTCAATGTAAAGTCAAAACGGATCCGTTTGCACTATCATGAACAAAAAAAAAAAATTTTTTATTTTTTTTTGTTCATGTTAATGCAAACTGATCCGTTCTGAACGGATCTAAGCGTTTGCATTATAGGTGCGGATCCGTCTGTGCAGACACCAGACGGATCCGCTCTGAACGCAAGTGTGAAAGTAGCCTTAAAGGGAATCTGTCACTAGCAATTTACCCCCAATTTTTTTTTCATGAATCCATGTTTAACAGAGTACCTGTTTTCCATCTGTCTTGTTCTTTTGATTGTGAGTCTTGTCATGTCTTCAAAAAATCGATTCTTATGATATGTAAATGACGCTGTTATTCTTTCTCCACGGTGCCCAGGAACGCCCCTCTGAAGTGCCGTGCCCGGCTAAGTTTGAAAACTAATAACGCCTCCAAGTTCATCTAAATCGCCTCCCAGAGGCACGGCTAAGTGCTCAACACCCCCCTCCTCAGTGCCGCGCTCTGCGGCAAACACCCCGATCCTCCTCTCGCCGGCATCCCAAATCCTGCGCAGGCGCAGTGCCGTCAGTCATCTTATCATAGCGCAGGCAATCGCCGGCACTGCGCCTGCGCGGGATTTGGGATGCCAGCGAGAGGAGGATCGGATTTGGGAGGCGATTTAGATGAACTTGGAGGCGTTATTAGTTTTCAAATTTAGCCGGGCACGGCACTTCAGAGGGGCGTTCCTGGGCACAGTGGAGAAAGAATAACGCCCCTCTGGGCTCCTTACAGCGTCATTTACATATCATAAGAATCGATTTTTTGAAGAAATGACAAGACTCACAATCCAAAGAACAAGACAGATGGAAAAAAGGTACTCATGGATCCATGTTTAATAAAGTACCTTTTTTCCATCTGTGTTCTTCTTTTCCATGTCAGTCTTGTCCTTTCTTCTAAAAATCGATTCTTGCTGTAAGGACTGGAGCCCAGAGGGGCGTTTTTCTTTCTCCACGGTGCCCCTCTGATTAGTGCCGTGCCCGCCTAAATATGAAAACTCTAACGCCTCCATCATTTAGCTGAATCGCCTCCCAGAGGCGCGGCTAAGTCCTAGACACCCGCCCCCCTCCTCAGCGCTGCGCTCTGAAACACCCGATCCTCCTCTCGTCGGCGTCCCAAATCCCGCGCAGGCGCAGTGCCGGCGATTGCCTGCGCCTGCGCTCTGATAATACGGCTGAGGGCAACAGCTTCAACATCGTCACTGGGCTCGGCGCATGCCCAGTGACGATGTTGAAGCTGTTGCCCTCAGCCGTATTATCAGAGCGCAGGCGCAGGCAATCGCCGGCACTGCGCCTGCGCGGGATTTGGGACGCCGACGAGAGGAGGATCGGGTGTTTCAGAGCGCAGCGCTGAGGAGGGGGGCGGGTGTCTAGGACTTAGCCGCGCCTCTGGGAGGCGATTCAGCTAAACATGGGGGGGGCCCTGGGGAGAAAAGCAGCCGCATAGCCGGCTGCTGGTCATCAGTGGGCGGGGCCTTATCTGCGCTACGGGCCCCCCAGTGCCGCGGGCCCCATAGCAGTGGCGTGGTCTGCCTCTATGGGCGGTACGCCACTGGCAACAGGTATATCACACCAGTTGCAAATAGTTATTCCAATATAGTTTGTCCCTCTATCTAGCTGCGGTATCTCAGTAGAAACGCACACAACTGCTGCACAATACAAATGCACTATAATAAATTTTCTATGTTAGAAGGTATATTATAGGTATATCACACCCCTCAATCATTTTTCTGGGGGGAGGACAACAGGTGTATCACACCAGTTGCAATTAGTTATTCTAATAGCGTTTGTCCATCTATCTAGCTGCAGTATCGCAGCAGAACCGCACACTAATGCTGCACAATACAGATGCACTATAATATACTTTCTATGTTAGAAGGTATATTATAGGTATATCACACCAGTCAATCAGTTTTTTTTTTGGGGGGGGGGCAACAGGTATATCACACCAGTTGCAATTAGATAGTCCAATAGCTTTTGTCCCTCTATCTAGCTGCGGTATCTCAGCAGAACCACACACAACTGCTGCACAATACAAATGCACTATAATATACTTTCTATATTAGAAGGTATATTTTAGGCATATCACACCCCTCAATCATTTTTTTTGGGGGGGGGGGCAACAGGTATATCACACCATTTGCAATTAGTTATTTCAAATAGCGTTTGTCCCTCTATCTAGCTGTGGTGTCTCAGCAGAACCGCACACTATTGCTGCACAATACAAATGCACTATAATATACTTTCTATGTTAGAAGGTATATTATAGGTTTATCACACCCCTCAATAATTTTTTTTTTGGGGGGGGTGGGGGCAACAGGTATATCACACCAGTTGCAATTAGTTATTCAAATAGCGTTTGTCCATCTATCTAGCTACAGTATCGCAGCAGAACCGTACACAACTGCTGCACAATACAAATGCACAATAATATACTTTCTATGTTAGAAGGTATATTATAGGTATATCACACCCCTCAATCAGTTTTCTGGGGGGAGGACAACAGGTGTATCACACCAGTTGCAATTAGTTATTCCAATAGCGTTTGTCCATCTATCTAGCTGCAGTATCGCAGCAGAACCGCACACTAATGCTGCACAATACAAATGCACTATAATAAACTTTCTATCTTAGAAGGTATATTATAGGTATATCACACCAGTCAATCAGGATTTTTTTTTGAGGGGGGGCAACAGGTATATCACACGAGTTGCAATTAGTTAGTCCAATAGCTTTTGTCCCTCTATCTAGCTGCGGTATCTCAGCAGAACCACACACAACTGCTGCACAATACAAATGCACTATAATATACTTTATATGTTAGAAGGTATATTATAGGCATATCACACCCCTCAATCATTTTTTTTTTTGGGGGGGGGGCAACAGGTATATCACACCATTTGCAATTAGTTATTTCAAATAGCGTTTGTCCCTCTATCTAGCTGTGGTGTCTCAGCAGAACCGCACACTACTGCTGCACAATACAAATGCACTATAATATACTTTCTATGTTAAAAGGTATATTATAGGTATATCACACCCCTCAATCATTTTTTTTTTTTTTGGGGGGGGGCAACAGGTATATCACATGAGTTGCAATTAGTTATTCAAATAGCGTTTGTCCATCTATCTAGCTACAGTATCGCAGCAGAACCGCACAGAACCGCTGCACAATACAAATGCACTATAATATACTTTCTATGTTAGAAGGTATATTATAGGTATATCACACCCGTCAATCTGTTTTTTTTTTTTTGGGGGGGGCAACAGGTATATCACACCAGTTGCAATTAGTTATTCCAATAGCGTTTGTCCCTCTATCTAGCTGCGGTATCTCAGCAGAACCGCTTACAACTGCTGCACAATACAAATGCACTATAATATACTTTCTATGTTAGAAGGTATATTATAGGTATATCACACCCTCTCAAACAGGTTTTTTTGGGGGGCAACAGGTATATCACACCAGTTGCAATTAGTTATTCAAATAGCGTTTGTACATCTATCTAGCCACAGTATCACAGTAGAACCTCACACAACTGCTGCACGATACAAATGCACTATAATATACTTTCTGTGTAAGTATATCACACCCCTCAGTATGTCACACCTATTGATAGCACAACTATACCCGTCCTAAAAAGGACTTTTGTGGCCCTAATGGCTAGCGTTTGGTGTCCCGAACAGTCTGTATCTGCTCCACACAGCAACATCTCCCTACACTGGCAAAAATCGGGTTTATTTATAGGGTAGGGGGTGTGTCCATGTGCTGAAACAACTTAATTGGCTGTCCTGTCCCATCTGATGGATGTCTCATGGGTCAAAGTTCGGCGTTATGCAAAAAATATGGCTCATGCGAATATCGCCATATGTTTGCATGTGAATTGCGAACGAGGAAAACAACGAGCGAAACAACCGCTGGGCGAACCGCAAGGCCATCTCTATTCAGGATCAAAATCACTGACAAGTAGAGTAGAGAGGAGTATGAGGCATATCTTTAGCTCAGTGTTCTGAAGTAACTCGTTCTCCTGTGTGATTAGGACAGGTTTTGGGTGTACTAACTTTTATTATATTTATTTCCCCTAATTATTGCTACCTATACAAGATGAGCCTTTTTATATATATATATATATATATATATATATATAATCAAAAATATTTGTAAATTTTTCAGTATTTTATTTTATTAATTCCCGGAGAACTCCGTTAAGTCAGTTTTAGAAACAAGGGGTGCACAACCTATTCTGGTTGGGGGCCACATTGTCAGACTGAAGGAAACCCAAGGGCTGAAAATAAAACTTAAAGGGATGTTACCAACTGAAATACTATATTTATGGCATATTGTACATACAGTATATACTATAAAATGTCTGGTTACACTTACATGATTCCCATCTAATGGGAGAATACATGAAAAATGCATATGAGCAGCCACAAGACATAGACATACATGTCTGTCACCAGATGGTTGGGGGCCGCATAGAATGATATCAAGGGCCACATGTGGCCCCCGGGCCGCAGGTTTTGCCCTCCTGGTCTAGACGTTCATAACTAGAAAAATGTAGGTAATTCATGATTAGCAAGTAATGGTATACAAAAGATTGTTTCAACATTGTTTCAACCAAGAGAGTATAAATAGAATAGTACAACATATAATGGCATTTGACATCTGCATTCCAAATAATAATAAAACGATCTGGTGAAAAGTGTATTCTAGGGACTGCCAAGAAGTCTTAACTAAATGAAAAACTTTTGTCACTGAGCATGGATTGGCGTAAAATGGAACAAACAGTAAACTGCCTTTTAATTCTTACAGTAAACGGGTTTTCTGGAACCTAAATATAGATGACCTATCATTATGCTGGATTGTCAATACTAGATCAGTGGTAGTCCGACTCCCACCATCCCTGACAACTGTTGGAAGGGGCTGTGGCACTTAGTCAAGCACTGTGGTCTCTTGCTCAGCCTGTAACGTTACATACAGCGTCTCATGACCTTTGTGCAGCTCAGTCCCATTCCAGTGAACAGGATTAAGCTTCAATACCAAGCACATCCGCTATAAAATGTACATACTTCTGTTTTTGTAATGCATTTCTGTATCCATGCTACCGCTAGTGGACCGTGCCTCCGGAAGTCCACTCTGGCCCCATTCACTATAATGGGGGCGGGCAGGAGGTCAGGCAAACATGCCGAGAAGCGGCCGGAATAACACTACGACATGTAGTTTTATTCCGGCCGCCTCTCGGTATGTTTGACGTGCTACAGCCAGACCTCCAGCCCGCCCCCATTATAGTAAATGGGGCTGGAGCGGACTTCCGGAGGCATGGTGCACTAGCGGTAGCACGGATCTGCCGGAGAAGGCTGCCACTAGTGTGAGAGTAGCTTTATATACATAACAGATTATAGGATAAGCTTTGGTCATTTTTTTCAGATGCAACCTATTTTGTTACGTAGGAATGCATACATTTCCTCCCTTCATTGCTGATCTCTATCTATTCTCTGAATCTAGTCCTTAAAATTTAGTTTTTCATCCCAATCATTGCTTACACCCTAATCACAGTAATAATAGTGGGGGGATTGAGTACATGTTTGTTACATCTTTTGATCCAAACAGAAATTTTCTAAGTATGTAAATCCAGCATTATCATTAAGGACTTGTGACAGGTGTTGGTAACATACTGTGCATACAGGGGTGGGATCCAGCCAGTTCTCCCTAGTCCGGTAGAAACAGTTGTTAAAATCATAGAGAGTGGTGTAATTATATTAAGGTGGCACAGTATATGGTATACAGATATATTCAGTATATTCAGATATATACAATAAAAAGCCAAAGATACGGTGAAAAACTCAGCTAAGATGAGTCATGTCCAGTCGTCATGATGGTCTGGGATGGATGTAGAAGAAAAGGGAAGTGAATATCTGCAATTAGAGGAGATGTCACCAAGTCTTTGAATGTCAATGTTTTCTTCTGCCTCTTGACTGCAATTAATCAATACTAGAATTATCCTTCTGGGATTCCTTAGTTGAACTTGATGGACTTATGTCTTTTTTCAAGCATATTAACTATGTATATATTTTTATTTATTTAGATTCCATATTTTTATATTGTATATTTGAAATATTGTAAATAATTATATCTGACATTAGTAAGCTATAGGCATATCTTTGTTGGCAGAGTAGGTAAGCTGTTAATCCCACCCCTGAATCCTGTCCCTATGGACTGGGATTTCTATACTGCCACATGGTTACTTTGAAGTATGTAGTGTTTCTTATATCAAAAATTTGTATGATGGGAGACTGGGATGCTTGGAAAGATCCTCTTGGCTGCTATGAGGCAATAATAGATCTCTGAGTCACAGTATCCTTGCATGGGAGGTATTTGGTTACATACCTTTTATGGATCCTACTCAGCTGGGATATCTGTATCTGCATTATACATCCCATCTATTCTTAGGTGGCACTTCAAGCCGAGTGAGCAGGCAAGATTACAATTACATTTTAATTCCTTGAAGCAAGAGCACTTTTTTTGCTTTTTTATTCATTTGACCTTAGCTTAAAGTTTATTTGTCTGTTTTATCCCTCTCAGAGCCTTCAATTGGCTGCACTAGAAAAAGTTGGCAAAAATGGCTTACAATGTATCCCTCGCTGGACCCGGCCCGTGGGGATTCCGTCTGCAAGGAGGAAAGGACTTTAACATGCCCTTGACCATCTCCAGAGTAAGTGTGAAGAGTTTAGACACCGAAATGTTATAGTGTAGCATATGCTTTGAGTGACTTATGTGTAAGAATAAGAATTCCATAGGGCAAGATGTGTTTGGAATGAAGAAAATTAACAGGGTTTGTGAAATGTAGTTTGGTGAGTAGAAAAAGACCTGTAAGGCAGATCCTTAACTCTTTTCAGTCTGCAGAGGGTACTGTGTATACTAGATGTAGTCTTGTGCATATTAGAATATAAAGCATTGCAGCATTTTTTAGATGTTTCAGAGGCAACTTTGTCATGTGGTACAATATATAGGGGTAATGTGGTATCTATTGTTTTACTCAATGAGCTAGCTCAAGGTGTAAAAGTATCAGTTAGATCACGCATGGTCAACCTGCGGCCCTCCAGCTGTTGCAAAACTACAACTCCAAGCATGCCCAAACAGCCTACAGGTATCAGCCTACAGCAGGGCATTGTGCAAGTTGTAGTTTTACAACAGCTGGAGAGCCGCAGGTTGAGCATGCCTGAGTTAGATGATATATTCAGCTCTCAGTCAAATTAGTTACAATGAAGGCCTTTGAGAAGACCATTCAAAATTGCATGGAATAGGGGTCTTCTGGGGGAGGGTGTATCCTCTCAAAGAAGATGGCCAGTAATAACCAGATAAAGTAAATCTGGTCTGGATAAGGGGGTGGTCTTGTCAAAGAGATGGCCTTGTGGAGAGGTTTCACTGCATATGGCTTGCAATATCTTAAATGTATTTTAAAATGTCTAACACTTATGAAGAACATTTATTATTTGTTTCTGATGAGTATTACAAGGTGTCACCAGGGTGATAGAGTTTTCTTTATGTGGTTAATGTGCTACTTTGTGCTGGAGTTTATAGAGCCGGAAAGGAATATACCTGTATAGTCATATCTTTTTACCTATTGTGACTGTTATTAAAGCTCCTGTATTGGTTTTCACCCAGCTTTCCCTGAAACCCCAAAAACAAGTCTATCTAGACACATAATGGGCCATTGCAAATATATGCAAATATATGTTGTCATTCAAGAGTCTGAAAATGCTGGATCACAGTCCTGAAGAGTATAGCAATAAAGGCCACATAGAGGAGGAAGATACATCTTGTTGTTCATGCTCTTTAATGATCCAAAATGTAGATAGACAGACATAGATAATGATGAGATAAATAGATATAAGAGATAAGTAGATATGAGAAATAAATAGATATAAGAGATAGATAGATTACTGTTTTTGTTTACTAGGTTTCACCCAGCTGCTTGTATTTGCTGCGATTTGCTGCAATGTATATGAGAAGTCAGCATCAAAAGTTCAATTGCCCTACAGCACCACCACAGGGGAAATTAAGCATTACACTGTTCCTTTTTAAATCAGATGTAGAAATTTACCCAGCTAAATGTGTCAGTATATATGGCTCAAAATGGTATACATGCTTTGCACTCCATTTATTATATGTTTTAAACAGTTTTTGCCCCAAGATTTTAGACCAAAGGAAGACAACACAATTTATCACAAGTCTCTTTGAAAAATTTGGCTCATCAGTAGTCTGGTTGAAATGTACACTGTCTAAATATTAGAGAGGATTAGTAAATCTGCCCTCACGTATTTTACTTAGAGCAGTAAATAAAGAGTGAATCAGTGGAAATGTGACTGTCTGACGTTCTGTTGATGGGTGAGCCATAATTGGAGAATATAAGCAGATGGGGACATATTTCTCCTGATTCACTTGTTTCTTTTTATACGAGACACTTCACTAATTTTAGTTACATTAAAATGCTTAAAATTCCTGTGAAAGTAAATGGCGTAAATAATCCCTGGTAATACTGACTGCAGGCATGCAGCTAACAAGCCCAGGTATTGCACACGCTAATATAAACCATTGTATTTGGTCTGATCTGTTTGTGGATTGTGAAATGTCTTGTGCAGAACACATTACAACACTAAAACAGGTGATGGAATCCCTGAGACCTTGGCATTGTGAGAAAATGTCCATTCCAGCATCTCATGTTGCCCCAAAACATGACATATTAGTTTTTATTAATGATAACCTGTACATGCTATGAAAAGCAGATTCTACATTCCTAAACCAGCCATAGAATTCCGTACATGGTATGAGCAGGGCAGAGGCATACAGAGGCTTTTTATGCTGGATTCTCTATGAGGTTCTGCACAAGGCCCATTTTCCTGCCTCTAGCCAAATCACTGTAGAGCTGGCGATCATGGAATTTCGGGGATAGTATGGTATTGTACAATTGTACTTTTGCTGAGAATTATTTTTCTTCTAAAAACCAGCATGCATTTTTAGCATATTTTTCATGATTTTTGCAGTGGTTTTAAGAGTGTTTTTAAATAAAATCCTTTTTTTTGCATTGTTCGAGTTCTATAGAGAAGTCTATAGGAAATACCAGACAAATAATGGCATACCAAGATCATTAAAAAAACTAAAAACCATGGACTTTAGTATAATCTAACTGCATAATGCTGTTTAAAAACACCACATGGTATTTACTTTATACTGTTGGTGATAAGTCTATAAACTGACCAAATATGGTTTTGGGCCTCTAATCTGGTCCATGATGCAAATGAAAAGGGCTGGAGGATCTCTCACAGCCAAGGCCTGGAGAATGTGCACTAAACAAGAAACTCATATAAATGAACTCCTTGTCCATTGGTTTTGGATTGACTTAGGACATTTTCTCATGGTCAGTATTTAGTCGATATTTTCCATTGGTATTTGTAAGCCCAAACCAGAAATGGATCAAGAACACAGAAGAGGCACAAACAAAAGTTTTTCTCTCTGTAGGTTCCACTCTCTTGAAAATGTTTTAAGGGAGGGCACCATTTCTTGGTATATCTTTTGTGTATGTGTTGCTCACATTCTCTAACATAGTTAGAGATTTCGTTGTATATACTACTGCCCTTTTTTCTCCCCTCGCTTTGAAGTTCTGTTATCACCTAATTATAGATGCACAGGATCAGGGTAGGTTCAGGTGATTAAGAAGCTGCAGGAGGTCCTGGGGTGGTCAGTGCAGGAGGTCACAGTCAATCAAACAGTGACAGGTGAAGATCCATTTGTGTGCTAAAGTCAGAAAGGGCACTGTCCCTCCTTTTCTCCATCTAAAAATAAACCAGGGGCAAATGGGAACATTCTTGAATGCTTGTAGCTGTCAAGTTATCCCAGACACTATCTGATAATCTGATGTTATAGAGTAACCTGACAGTATGGAGTGATACTTCTAGGGTCCCAAGGGGGACATTAAAATAGTTCAAATAAGCCACTGGTCATTGTATTAGACTTCATGCACATGACCTTATTTTTCATTAGGGTGCTATCTGGATTTTTTTTTACAAATAGCACGCTGACCCATTCATTTTTAAGGGGCCACACACACATCTGTATGTTTTGTGAATCCGAGTGACCGTTACACAAATTATAGAACTTGTCTTGTTCCTGTCCATATTGCAGACAAGACAAGTCTTTTGAATTTATGAATTAGTTAACATTAAGCAAACTATGTCAAAATGTTTAAAACGCTGCATATAGCATGATATATTTGCTGCGACTCACTTATTGACTTAATGCTGTTGTAAATTTACACTAATGTTTAGGCACATTTAACGGCCTCTCTCAGCTACAGAGCTTTTTCTAAGTGGTAAACAAACAATGTCTAAAGCTTCCACCACACGTCATTTTTGTAAGTATTTTATTGTGGTTTTTACTATTTTTTCATGTTTTTGCAGTTTATTTTTAGCATTTTACTTACAGCATTTGACAAAACACAAACACAACCACACAAACTACAAACTGCATGAAAAAATATGGATCAGCTACAAAAAAACAAAAACAAAAAATCCTTTCCTTAAAGGGCTTGGCCACTTTCTGGCTACTTGTGCCCAATGTGTTAGTAAGATTATTATATGACACTTACTGATATAGCCTTTGTTGACATTCTGTGCTGTTTGCTATATTTCATAAGCTATGTCCCCTTGTTAGGCAAATCTTCTGTGCTGTCCACAAGATGGCTGCTGATGGAGGATCATGTGACCAGGCAAATCATCTCTATGTGATGTCTCCTGTATTAAAACACACTGCATCTGCACTAAACTCTCAACAGTGAGGTGCGGGTGGCAGGTGCAGTGTATTTAAACAGAGGAGACATCACATGGAGGTGATTTGCCTGGTCACATGACCCTCCATCAGCAGCCATTTTATGGACAAGACCTCTGTGTGGACAGGACAAAAGACTTGGCAAACAAGGGGTCAGACCTTATAAAATATAGAACGTGATGCTGAATTTCAACAAAGGCTATATTAGTAGCCATATAGCCATATGATCATGTCACAAACACATTGATTAAAAGAAGCTAGAAACTGGCCAACCCATATTCACATCTGTCGGATTTGTTGCAGAAATTGGAATTGGGTTATTTTCACAACATCTGCATGGATTTCTGCAAGCACATTTACATGACTGGGAAAGTCCCATAAATTGTATCAACAAATTTGCAGTGTGTGGAAAATCCATAGCAGACGAGCAAGCATTCTGCAGCAAGAAAATCCGCTCCAAATGCAGGGGGTTTCATCTTCTGCGTTTCAAAATGTGAATCCATGGCAGAGATATACAACATAAATTGACATGCTGCAGAGTAGAGTTTAACTAGCTGATCACTGGGGGTCTGAATACTGGAAAGTGGGAACCCTCACCGATCCCAAGAATCAGGGTCCAGCTCCCCATCCTGATTCTCTAGGGAACTCCAGAGAAAGGCGAATACAGCACTCAGCTATCTCTGGCACTCCGGTAGAGACTGAATGAAGCGGCAGGGCGCATGCTCAATCTGTCGTTCCATCAAAATGGGGCAACAGAACCCCCATTCTCTGGATCGTGGAGGTCCCAGCTAGTTATTCCTTATCCTGTGGATAGGAGATAACATAAACTTGGCACAACCCCTTAAAGTACAAAGACATAAAACCAAATTTAGGAAAATTCATAGTGAAAACATAAGTGACACAAATAGTAGTGAGGGTGTTGCTACTGACAAAATAAGCATTATGGACAGACTCAATCATAGTTAAAATGTCTATTGAGAAATCTATCTATATACAAATCAACCCATGGGCACACAGCAAAAAAACACTTCCCGGTGGGAGGAGGCTTTTCCAAATGCAGTGTGCAATCCTTTGCATGTATAACTGGAGTACATACACTTCGTACAGTAGTGCATAAGCACTGTGCTATGGTACATAGGGTGTCATGCACTAATAGAGCAGAGCATGTGCATCAGTCATCCAAACCGCCATATTAAGTGCTCACAGCCAATCTGCGAATAAAATGCCATCATTGCATATTATTCAGATAGATTCTTCAAGAAATTATGTGATAAGATGGCTCCAAATATGCCGTACATATAAATATAATGTGTAAATATAACTGTACATATAACAATTTGACCATATTTACTCCAATATACAGAACTGTGGTTCTGAAAATATGTGAATTTGGATTCTATGAGGTATCATTTGAGTAGTATGTTATTCCATTTTTGCAGTATTTTAACGTATAAGCTTATAAAGGTGGAGATGTAACCCTCTTACTTACCATAAAATCATATATGGCTTATTTTTTATCAGTATGATTTATTGCCCATTAATCGTGAGGATTGTTCATAATAAAATGTATTAGATGATACTGCAACATTCGACTGAGGAAATAAATGACCCTAATATATGACTATAAATCTCTTATTCAAACACTGAACAACCCTGCTGGCTGGAAACAGTACTGCAACAGCTGTGTTGTGTAACTGACCCCTTCCCCAGTGATGGCTTACCATATATGTAGCTCAAATGAATGAATGACCATTTAATATATGAAGAAGCTGGATCCATCAGAGCAAGAGTCCATTTAATAGTTGGGGTGTATGACATCCATATGCCCTAATAGGGTACGTCAACTGGGGTTCTACTCTTAGTTTTGCACCTGCACATTACGTCATAGGGCTATTTAGAAATCCTGAATCGTTTCCCAGACACAAGGATGGGGTGTGATTGCAACCCCTGTGCTACAGGCGCTACTCTATTAATCCCAATAAGAATTGTGTAAGGCTTCCCAGGGCATCAATTGGGAATATTTTGAGGGTGTGCAAGTGATGTAATCTGTCACCATCATAACACCAGATCAATAGTTTGTAACACAGCAGCAATCAAGCTTTGGCATGCATTTTGAACTCGACCTGTAGAAGCGACACAGTGGAAAGCATCGTGCTATTTATAATATACATGGCAGTCTATTTCAGATGCGCGAGTCACTACCGTAACCTTGTTGGAATGCATGTCGAGGACAGAACAAACCAAACCAAATACATGTGCTGCTAAGATTAGATTTGGAAGAATCCAGAAACATAGACAGGCATGCCTAAAAGAGCGTTAGGTACATGGTCAATGGTTGTGAATATTCTGTCAACATAAAACCACATCAAATATCTAATCAAATATGACATGATGACATCTAGTATCCTTAATATATCTACAATTCAAGAGGTGTCTTTGAACATACTAGCTGCAACCGTTGATAGTACTGTACATCTAAATCCTGGAAAGCTACTGTAGAACAGCTGATCAGCAGCGGTGCCAGGAGTTGGACAAATGACAATCTCATGTTGATGACCTATCCCCAAAAACACTTTGAAAAGTCTTTACATTGCTTTCAGAAAGTCTTCAGACCCTTTCAATTTTTTCACATTTTGTTATGTTGCAGCCTTGTACTACAAAAAAATTCAAGTTCCCCCCATCAATCTGCGCTTAATGCCTGAGATAGATAAAGTGAAAAGATTGCTGGTGCTAGATTATTAAAAAGGAAAAGCGAAAACTTAGTATGGACATAAATAATCAGACCCTTTGCTATGACTTGAAATTTAGCTCTTGGAACCTCCCATTTTTCTTGATCTTCTTTGAGATGTTTAGGTATTAAAAGCACACCAAAACTATATACAAAATCACAACAGTTTATTAAGGATGCAAAGAAAAAACAGGCAACATTAAAAACAATTAAAAAGCATCCCCAAATGGATGCACCAATCCCCCACAATGAACAGCACAAGGCTTAAATATAAGGAGACCAAAGCCTAAATGCCCTTAAAAAGTCAATTATATAAATAATAATGAAAATGTGCAACTAACATGAAAGCTGAGCTTCAAAGATCCTGTGTGTAGATGGGAGAAACTTCCAGAAGATCAAACATCGCTGCAGAACTCCACCAATCTGGGCTTTATAGCAGAGAGGCCAGAAAGAAGCCTCTCCTCAGTAAAAGACACATGAAAGCCCCTGTGGAGTTTCTAAAAAAACAAACAAAAAAAAAAAAAAAACACCTAAAGGATGTTCAGACTTTGAGAAACAAGATTCTCTGATCTGCTGAAATCAAGATTGAACTTTTTGGCCTCACTTCTAAGCATCATGTCTGAAGGAAACCAGGCACTCATCACCTGCCCAATACCCTCCCTACAGTGAAGCATGGTGGTGGCAGCATCATGCTATAGGGGTGTTTTTCAGTGCCTGAAACAGGGAGACTGGTCAGAGTTGAGGGAAGGCTAAATGGGGCAAAGTTACAGAGATAGTCCTAATGTAAACCTGATCCAGAGTGCGAACCTCAGACTGGGCTGCAGGCTCACCTTCTAACAAGATAATGACCTTAAGCACACAGCCAAGACAACAGAGGAGTGGCTTAGGGACAACTATGTGAATGTCCCCAGGCAAAGTCCTGATTTGAAACCAATTCAACATCTTCAGAGAGACCTGAAAATGGCTGTCCACCAACAGTCCCCATCCAATCTGACAGAGCTTTAGAAGGAATTGCAGAGAAAAATTGGCAGAAAATTACCAAATACAGGTGTGCAAAGATAGTGGCATCATACTGAAGAAGACTGGAGACTGCAATTGTGTCAAAAGTTCATCAAGTAAGAACTAAGTAAAGAGTCTGAAATATGTATGTCAGAGCAATATTTTAGGTTTTTCTTTTCAATAAAGTAGCCAATATTTCAAATAATCAGTGTTCGGGCTCATTCAGACGGCCGTATGCTGTCCGCAAAAATGCGGATCCGTTTTTTGCGGATTAGATGCTGTCCCATTCACTTCTATGGGGCACTTTTCTTCCATTGCACGGCTCAGCAAAGCAAAAAAATGAAACGTGTCCTATACTTGTCAGTGAAAATCAGGACATGGCCCTATTGAAGTCTATGGATCAGCAAAAAAACGGAATGCAATCCGTTTTTTTGCGGACTTGCTGAACTGTCCGCAAAAAAACGGATCAGCATACGGCCGTCTGAATGAGCCATTAACTTTATCATTATGGGGCATTGAGTGCAGATTAATATGGAAAACCTTTATTTATTTTTTGGTTTTCATTTTGTTGTTTTTATTTTAGCAAAGGCCGCAAAATAACAAGATGTGAAAAAAGTGTCTAAAGAATCTGTACTGAATAGAGACACCAAACATGCGTGTAGAGCAATGGATAAATGTGTTAGGCTATATCTAGTTAAAACATTTTTTATTGTATAATTATCCTTTTGACTCAAAATGCAAAACCGAATAAACTTTTAATATACAGTACTTTTATGTTCTGCCCTAAGGGGTACCCTCTGTCCTCTGTTGTGTGGTTGGCGTACTACTTAGGTAAAACTTTGTTTCAGATTTATATTATGCCAGTTCCGTCTATTGTTCCATCAAAGGTGGGGGCTAAATTGTGAGCTTTACCTCCACCACGTTTATAGCTATATTAACGCCACTACTTGATGCCACCATGTGGAACCCTGAACGCAGGGCATAATTATGGTGGAACAGATACATACATTTCACCTGTTTTTTAGTAGGTTTGGTCTCTTTAACATATTTTGCATTGGGACCCAGGAGCTTACAGTTGCACTGTACTTTCAGTAAACTTTCGATATTGCAAAGGGGCACAAGTTGACAGTTTAGTGCCCACTGCCTTCTTCTGCAACAATGCAACAAAAAAGACAGCACAGAGAAAGCACCACAGTCTTTTGTTAAAGGTAATGTGTAATCAGAAAATAATCTATTGTGTAAATGACGTTTTTATGTTTAAAACATTTTTTTGGGCGACTTTTGGTTTAAGTTTCTATATTACAATATATATTTTAAAGATACCTAAAAGTGTGTGATTGTCACACTGACAATAGTATGTTAGGTCTTCCTGTTCTGTTCATGTAACTTTTCAGTAGCACAAAAAAAGAACAATATTTGAACCTCTGTTCAATAGCCTATTCTGGAACCACACATGTTTATGACTTTATTACAAAGTTCAGCTTTTATCCTGATGACAAAAAAAGGTTATGTTTTTATTATCACATTAGCTGCATGTTCCCACTCAATATTTTTTGTGGTTCTAAGCTGGGAAACATACCTCGACTGGGCACACGTATAATTATGATTTTTTTCTGCCCTTATCTTTTTACAATTTTAGGGATTAGGGATATAGATCTTAACGTTTCAGTAACCATCATATTATCATCACAGGCAAAGTTACAATGAGAGATATCACCTTTGTTTAGATAACACAGGATCCACCTTTCACAGTGGGTCTTCTCCTTCCTGAACTCTGCACAGGTCACAGAGCATGCCTAGAAAATGCTCCCATATTAATCAATGAGGCCCCCTCCTGTACATTGTGTCTATGGCTCATGTAGCTACACTCAAAGAACATAAGTATCGACATATCTTAGGCCTAGTGTCCAGTATGAAAACTGTAGGATTTTTTGAATAATTTTTTAAATTATAGATAGGTAGAGATGGCCTTGTGGTTCGCCCAGCAGTCGTTTTGCGGCAAACTTTGCTCGTTCACGATTCGCCGAACATGCAAACATATGGCGATGTCCGCCAGTGCCATATTCTTTTGCATTGTGCCGAACTTTGACCCATGACACATCCATCAGGTGGGACAGGACAGCCAATTGAGACGTTTCAGCACATACCCCCTACCCTATAAATAAACCCGATCTGGCCACCATTTTACATTCAGTTTTTTGCCAGTGTAGGGAGAGGATGCTGTGTGGAGCAGGGATAGACTGTTAGGGACATCAAATGCTAGCTAATAGGTCCACAAAAGTCCTTTTAAGGACTCGTATAGGTGTGCTATCAATAGGTGTGAAATACTGAGGGGTGTGATAGAAAGTATATTATAATGCATTTGTATTGTGCTGCAGTTGTGTGCGGTTCTGCAGCAATACTGCAGCTATACAGAGGGACAAACACTATTGGAATAACTAATTGCAACTGGTGTGATATACTAGTTGCCCCCCCCCCCAACAAAAAAAATGATTGATGCAGGGGTGCGATATGCCTATAATATACTTTCTATATAGTGCATTTGTATTGTGCAGCAATTGTGTCTGTTTCTGCAGCGATACCGCAGCTATACAGAGGGACAAACGCTATTGGAACAACTAATTGCAACTGGTGTGCTATACCAGTTGCCCCCCAAAAAAACTGATTAAGGGGTTTGATATACCTACTTCCAGCAAATAATCATTAAGGGGTTCTATATACCTGCTTCCACAAATAATGCTCTTCTATGGGGACTTTGTCATAGGGTCGATTTGAAAATGACAGGCAGGGGAGGAGGCAGGCCATTCCGAAGGGGTGGTAGGGGACGGGCAGGTGCACTGGGCCGGAGCCTAAGTGGGAAGTTGGAGAAGGTGTGTGCAAGTCAAAGTCAAAGGACGCACTCAGCCTTCCACTTCTGCACCCTCCTCATCCCCTATATCAGCACCCTCCTCGCTCTCTGCTGTGTGCACCCCCAAAGACACCACCACCACCACCATAGCCCCTCCACTCAAGTCTAAGGAATTATTTTCCCATCCATTCCCAGACCTTACCAATGCACAGCCATTCTTGGCATCGGATGAGGAGGTAGCAACGGCCGCCACCCAGTGGTCTGATGACAGTACCCAGATCAGGCCAAAGAGGGTTGTCCTCGCTGTTGCTGCCTACTCACTAATGTCAGTGTTGGTGAAGGTGACGATGATGACGTGTCAATGGACGTCACATGGGTGCCCACAAGAGAGGAAGAGGGGGGAGTTCAGTAGGAGAGACGGAGCAGCAGATAGGGAGGAGAGGGAGGAGAAGCAGGCAGAACTCGCAGTGCACAGGAGGCAAAAAGCAGACTACAAATGTATCTGGAGTGAGCCATCCACCATGCACACATCTGGCACTCTCAGGACGCCGGCACATGGCTCCACAGTGTGGGATTTTTTTAACATGTCAGCTGCTAACAATAGTGTTGCCATCTGCAGCCTGTGCTGTCAACGCATAAGTCGCGGTAAACCCAGCAATCACCTAGGGACGACCACCTTAAGAAGGCACCTGACCCCTCATTACCGAGCCCAGTGGAAGCAACATCGTCAGAACCCACAAAGCCACACTCCCGGCGCTCCACGTCCTGCCTCTTCTCTTTCTCCTGCTCCTCCCATTTGTCCTCCACTCCACCTTCCACCGTGCCGTCGTCGCGTTTATCTGGCAAAAGGCAGGTTTCCATGGCCCAAATGTTCGAACATAGAAAGTTAATGACGCCGGATAACCCTCTTGCCCAATGGCTGACCGCCAGCTTGTCGGAACTGCTAGCCTGCCAACTACTGCCATATATACTGGTGGACTCGGAGGCCTTTCGAAAATTTGTGGCCATTGGCACACCGCGATGGAAGGTCCCAGGAAGGAAATATTTCTCCCAGAAGGGCATCCCAGAGCTATATGGCCATGTTCAGCGGCAAGTGAATGTATCTCTGGCACAAAGTGTTAGTGTCAAGAGACATCTTATCACAGACACGTGGTCTAGCAAACACGAGCAGGAAAGGTACATAACTTTTACTGCCCCCTGGGTGAACCTTCTGATGGCTGTCAAGCATGCATCCCGTGGCACTAGTGTGCATTTGGTGTTACCGCCACAGATTGCATGCAGGCCTGCCTCTTCTTCTCCTCCTCCTCCTCCATCCTCCGTCTCCTCCTGGGCTGACTCCTCATTTTCCACTGCTACCGCCTCTTCCGCTGCACCCCCCAGCTCCCCAGGACCTATTCGATGTGCCAGGTGAGACGTTGCCATGCTGTGTTGTGGCTATTGTGCCTGGAAACCAAGAGCCACATTGGTTCTGCACTCCTTTCAGCTCTGCGGTCACAGGCCGATCAGTTGGTAACCCCGCTCAATTTGACAGTTGGTAAAATGGGGTGCGACAACGGTGCCAATCTGCTGAGTGTGCTGAAACAGGACAAAATGACACATGTGCCGTACATGGCACACGTCCTGAACTTAGTCGTGCAGCGATTCGTTGCCAAATAAACCGGGGTCCAGGATGTCTTTCAGCAGGCCAGGAAAAGCTCTGGCCATTTTAGAACTTACACAGCCATGGCTCGCCTTGCTGACATTCAGCGGCGACACCACTTGCCCATCAGGTGTCTGATTTGTGACTGCCCGACGCGCTGGAACTCCATCTTGTATATGCTTGATAAGCTGCTCCAGCAGAAACGTGCGGTAACGACTACCTGTATGAACTCTGCGGCAGGACAGGTTCGGTGGAGCTTGTTTTTTTTTGCTGCGCCAGTGGCTGCCCATGCGCGATGCATGCAGACTTCTGCGGCCACTTGAGATCACCAAACTGGTCAGTCACAGCCAGGGTGCCATCAGTGACATCATACCTTACGCCTTCTTTCTGGAGCGTGCATTGCGTTGTGTCATTGATCAAGCCGTTGAGGAGCAGGAAGATGAGGAAGTTGCAATGCTGAATGTTTTCCCAGGGAGGGATACTCCATCTGAGACAAGTCATCAGGAGTCTGAAGAAGAGTCAGAGGAGGATGGTGTCTGGGAAGAGGAGGAGGAGGAGGAGCAAGAAGAGCAGGCTTTAAACTTTTCTGGTATCCCTGGTGTTGTCCGTGGATAGGGGGAGGAGACAGAGGACGATATTCTCCTGGGCCGGAGACAGGCCACTCCACTGCTTCCAATTTAGTGCAAATGGTGGACTTCATGCTCCAGTGTTTGAAGAGGGACTCCCGTATAAAAACCATAAAGGGCAAGGACCAGTATTGGGTGGCAAAGTACTTAGACCCCCGTTACAAACAGAAAATGGCGACATGTTACCAGCATTACAGAGGGCTGTCAGAATGCAGCATTTCCAAGCCTTGCTTCGAGAGATGCTGCATTCTGCTGTTGCGGGCGCTGGCAGAAGAATTTTCACCCACAGAGAAAGAGTTGCGGGTACCAATCCTACTGCGCATGCAAGAAGGGGGTGGTTTGAAAATGTGTTGGTCACTTTGAATATGAGATCATTCTTGCGGCCAACACATCGACAGCCGCCCTCCGGATCCAGCCTCAAGGAACGCCTAGACCGACAGGTGTCCGACTAGATCGGGTTAACGGCCGATGTGGACGCTCTGAGAAGCGAGGAACCCCTTGACTACTGGGTGTGCAGGCTTGCCCGGTTTCCAGACCTGGCACAATTTGCCATGGAACTCTTGGCTTGCCCCTCGTCCAGTGTCCTGTCTGAAAGGAAGTTCAGCGCAGCAGGGGGGGATCGTGACTGATAAGCGCACTCGCCAGTGTGGACTACCTCACATTTCTAAAAATGAATGAGGCATCGATCTCAGAGGAATTCAACACCTGTACCAATCACGTTTAATTGAATTTCACCTATTACCATTGAGGGTTTTTTCAAGAGGGGGGATTTCATTAACCATGTTTTTAATCCAATTTTATATTTTTAGTTCTTTTAAACATACGTATTTAACATGTATTTGTACTGGCCTGCGGTAAAACTGATATCCAATGACAGTTTAATATACCTCCAGCCACATAATCACTTGATGTTTTCTGTCCAGTGAATGTCTAATGTTTGGGGCCTGTAATGTAACTGGCCAACAGTAAAATTGTTATACAGTGACAGCCTAATGTACCTCCAGCCACATAATGACTTGATCTTTTCTGTACGTTCAATGCATAATCTTTGGGGCTTGTAATGTAACTGGCCAACAGTAAAATTGTTATACGGTGACTGCCTTATGTACCTCCAGCCACATAATCACTTGATCTTTTATGTCCGGTGAGTTCATAATCTTTGGGGCCTGTAATGTAACTGGCCAACAGTAAAATTGTTATATGGTGACCGCCTAATGTACCACCAGCCACATTATCACTTGTTCTTTTCAGTACAGTGAATGAATAATTTTTGGGGCTTATAGTCCACTGGCCTGCAGTAAAATTGATATCCAATGACCGTCTAATATACCTCCAGCCACATAATCACTTCATGTTTTCTGTACGATGAATGAATAATTTTTGGGGCCTGTAGTCTACTGGCCTGCAATAAAATTGTTATCCAATGACTGTCTAATATACCTCCAGTCACATAATCACTTAATGTTTTAGTGAATGGAGCCCGCTGCGAACTTACGGTTCACGAACATTTGATCGCGTTCATGAATTGTCTCAGCCGATGTTCGCCCATCACTATAGATAGGTCCATGGAAAATAAAAATTCACCAGAAACAATAAAAAGTACAAAACCAGACATCCCTTTCAATATTAAAAAGTCTAACTTTTTAAATATCTTTAATAGATATAAATTATCCATGATTTTTTTTTACACCCACATTGACAATTTTCAGAGGATAATAGCTTGTTTTATGGCAGATCTGTTCTGAGAATATGCAGCGCTATTTAAGGCAACATATTATCATGATGACATTTGGTTAAGAGCGATAATTGTTATAAGTCCACTGTACTTATAAGCTTCTCCCTCCCCTGACCCCCCCACCAGTGAGCGGTAGCCACTGGGACAGCCGCTGGGAATACATAGGCAGTGTTATTCATGACAAGTCTGCTTTAAGTAATACTAACATCTGATCCTCTGTCCTGTGACTCTAGACTTACTTATAGGTTATACATAGCCACAACGGCACAATGTAACAAACAAGGCTTTACTAGATTTTCTACTTGTAAATCATGCCATATTTTTTCAGAATTCTTTCACTTCTTTATTTACTCCATCTGCTTCTAAAGTGTCAATAAAGTCTGAAGCCTTGTAGACATTATTGCAAATTATGCTGGTTCCCATTGGGACTCATGGTCATTGATGACAGGGCGATCTGAAAATCTAGTCAAATTCATACAAAAATGTAGAGAATGTTTTGCGGATGTTGCCATACTTAATTTTAGAACTTGAGTGCCTTATGATATAATACACTTTTAGACTAGGTCACATCTGCATTGGAGGACCCGCCTGCATTACATCTTTGTTCTTTATTACCATTGGTGGTATTGTCAATTTGTTGGCCTAACACTTCAAGTTAAATTTGATTTGACATGACGATCTCTTTCTAACAAAGCTAGATCCAGCCCTGTACCTCACATTGATCCAGAGATCTCTCCATTCATTGCTCCAGTTATTTCAAGCTGTCAGCTCAGTAGACATGTCCCTTCTAATAGGGCATGTTCTTTTGCTGCAGCTGGTGGCAGTTGAAGGATGGAACTGAGCATGTGCGTCCACGTCAATGAGGTGGACAGAGAAATTCAAAAAAGAACAAACATCAGGTGGCGCTATACAGATGGATTTCTTTGAACAATTCTGTCGGAAGTCATAAATATTTTATTATATGCAATTATAAAAGCATTCATATCCAGCAGAGCATGCAGTGCTACATTTTCTGGTAAAATTACTGACAACCTGATGGAAACCATGACAGATCTTGTTATAATTAATAAGGTCTTTTGGTTGCTGTTGGCGTCCATCATATCATGGATTTGGTATTGCCATAATTTTCACAGTTCTGCAGAAAAAATTTAATTATTAGCATAGATTTGAACAGAATCTTATATATTGGATTTTCTGTTGCAGTAAATGTATGCAAAAACGGAAGAATAAATAAAAATTTACACATTTTTACACTGTCAGAATGACATATAGAAAAAACTAACCATGAAATTAATGGGAGTGATGTGCTCCTCTCATTCTTTACATAAGTTCAGTCTCTTATCCATATGAGCTTTAATGGCATGAGATGCAAAACCAGACACAGCAAATGCCCCTTCATTGTGCTTATCAACCAGGGTCCTGGAAGTCAAAGACCCCAATCAAATATTGATGGCTAATCCTAAGGAAAAGTCCATGAAAAGTCCATGAACAACTCTTTATGGGTAACAAGCCTGGTGGTCTAGGTTAATGTTAGAATCCCTGGTGGTTTAGTGGGTTAGTCACCTATCTAATTTCTGGCCATGTCTCTGCGGTTTCTGACAGGAAGTTGAATGAAATATGCTCATTGCATTCAGCTTCCTCTTTCTGACTGATATGGATCATAGAAAGTACTATACAGCTAGAATATAAGGATTCATGAGCACCCTAATTACTGTAAAAACTGTCTAAGAGGTCTAGCACAGCTGAGCTCCTGATTTCATGGCGCCCTGATACCAATGAGACCATGTCTGTCCTTAGGAACTGATATGTCGAAGCTGTCACAGTGACATGACTATAATGTGTTAGACCAGTTGGGCACGATGCCTGGTTTGTTACTTGACTCCTGTCTGTCTCTCTTAAAGTAGCTAATTTCTAAGGCATGTAATTGCTTGTACCTTCAAAGAACATACATTAAATAAAACCATTAACCTAATTTGTATTATTACTTGTATTATTGACATTTCAAATCTCCCTAAAGCCCCTAATGTGTTAAAATAATAAAAGATTGCATACTTAGCACTTAATCTCTGCCATTTCCAGCTCTCCTGCACCAGCCTGTGTTCCAGTGCTTCATTCATGAGGTAAAAGTAAGGGGTTGTCAAGAATCAGCATCATAATAAACATAGCCCGGGCCTGGAAAAGAGTCATGGCTACCTGAGTGGTCATGGCTGTTCATGATCTCCTTCTTTCCAGCCCACCGGCTGATGATTTGCAGTTTTCTCCTTTGTCAGTTCCCTCTCCAAGGGAGAAAACTATCAGCAGCAAGTGGGCAGGGACAGCAAGAGATCATGAACAATTGGGACTCTTCTCAGGTAGCCATGACTATTTTCCAGGATTGGACTGTGATGATTTGATGCTGGTTCTCGGCAACCGCTTACTTTTAGTCGATGAGTGACAGATGGCAGAAATCAGC
The DNA here is from genome assembly GCF_014858855.1 of Bufo gargarizans. Lineage (NCBI taxonomy): Eukaryota > Metazoa > Chordata > Amphibia > Anura > Bufonidae > Bufo > Bufo gargarizans. The sequence goes on from NC_058085.1 coordinate 176,849,977, forward strand.
ATGTCTTTTCCTATTTATGTTGCCCTCAATAAGGTCCTCATAAAGTTGATAACAGGTTCCATTTAATGGGAAAAGTCTTTTAAGAATTTGTGCAACAGACCTCTTTGTATCTTTGACTGATAATAGCCTGTTGGTGCCCTCCATGCTAACAAGCCTGTGTAATGAAGACAGCAGATGGCCACATGCAAGTACTGTATATAGGTTCCTTGCTTTTGAAAAGGTCAGCAAATAGCCTCAGTAATTGTTAACATGCAATTCATTGGCCTAGTCCCTGATGTACAATCTCATAGATAGCAGGAAACCATTTTTACTCGTAATTGTCTCCTATGATCCACCCCTGCGCAACAAAACAGATTGCACATATTGTTCACTTCTAACGTAACTATGCTGAGTACCTCCAACTAGATTTGGGGCCCAAAGACCTATATATTTATTTCTTTATTTTTTTTTAAGTTAGTGATTTTACATTATTTACCACCGAATTTAATAGGGGGGGAGGTGTTGTCTGCTTGGACAATCTACAGTTTTTAGAAGAGTCTTATGACATAAGATGAACACAAAGTGTCCCCATGCTGTCATCTCCAGAGATTATCTGCAATCTGTAGGAAAACCTAGTAGTAAGTGTTCACTTTCCCTGCAGTGCCACCACAGGGGGTTTAAGCTTTAAACAGTGCCCATTCAAATTAATAAGTAGTCTGTATGATGCAGGATTGGTGGGGCCCTCCAAAGCAAGACTTTCTTAGGAACCATTCTAAATTCCGGCCAAATAATGAGGATCTTGAACATGGAACCTCTCATCTTAGAATTCACTAATTGGTATATTAAAATGATGAGGCTTGGTTTTCGAAACCAGATAACCTCTTTATTTTTACATTTATTTTACTCACTTTTATAGCTCTGACATTCTGCAGCCCTTTACAGACATTATCATCACCTCTTTAAGGTGGTCTGTCTGTGGAGTTAAGGAAACATGGGGGACAGTATCACAATTGTGTGAACCTAGTAAGAAGTGGCAAACCTAACCTCATATCGTCAAGTTCAGATATTACTGTACCAGGAAATCAAGCACTGAAATGAGATGTTTTCCAAGAAACACATTTAACATGGCGAACACAGCACGATGACCAGAGTTCACCATCACATTAACTGTGCAGATGATAGATCACATTAGGTATCCTTGTGTAGCATGAATCAACTTTTCTTCACTAACAAGCATCTCACATAGACATTGACTTAGGATAATTCCTGTCACAGGTTGTCAAATTATGAATCTTACATCAAACCATTAGAAGAAGATATTATTTCAGAAGCATGCTAGTAGGGGTGAGGTAAAGATGAACTTGTACTATGTCTTTAATGCACAGCACCTCCCAAAATTCCTGCACACCAGGGTCTGCAATGCGAAGTCTCACTTCAATGTGATGACAGTCTTGCTGTTTTTAGCAGAGCTATTTTGAAGGTCAGGACTCAGGAGAACTTTCCTAAGTGCATAAGGCTTGTGAGATTTTTGCCTGTAGACAAAGTGACTTTTTAGTTGGGTGCAAGAAGTTGTCTTCACATTGTCTAAAGAGTATGCAATTTAAAGATCATAAAACTATGCAACTTTAATCTTCAATGATCTGTCTGACCATTAAACTAGACATGAGGTATGCCATATCATCACATCACATTAATGGTATGCTTATATTGCTCATCTGGAGCTTTTTTTTAACGAGAATTTCTGAGCATTTTTTATACCAGCCTGATTTAGTGGTTCCATTGAATTTGACTTTTGAAATTCACCTTGCAGAAAAAAAGGCCACACACAAATTGTCCCCATTGTCTGAAATAGTGCAAACTGCAAAACCGTGTCAGAAATAAAAGGGTTAGCCTTGGTTTTCTGGTGTGGATTTCATGGCAAAGGCATGTTGGATTTTTCTCAATGTGTATTCCAGCCATGTGAATTTGGCCTAAGGATACATTAACTTTGGGTGTATTTTGGGGCAGAAAATCCATTGTAAATCTGTAGTAAAATCTGCCTTAGGGCTCATGCACACAGCTGTACCTGTTTTAGCAGTCCGCAAATCGCTCCATTGAGATAAATGGGTCTGCATCTGATGCGCCAAAAATGCACATCAAAACTGGACCAAAACCATGGTCGTTTTCATGAGTCCTGAGTTACATGCAGATCTTGAGGTAATGCATAGCATCAATTGACATGCTGCAGACTTAAAGGGAACCTGTCACCTGGATTTTTTGTATAGAGCTGAGGACATGGGTTGCTAGATGGCCGCTAGCAAATCTGCAATATCCAGTCCCCATAGCTCTGTGTGCTTTTATTGTGTATAAAAACAGATTTGAAACATATGCAAATTAGCCTGAGATGAGTCCTGTATATGAGATGAGTCAGGGACAGGACTCATCTCAGGTTAATTTGCATATGTATCAAATCGTTTTTTTTACACAATAAAAGCACACAAAGCTATGGGGACTGGGTATTGCGGATGTGCTAGCGGCCATCTAGCAACCCATGTCCTCAGCTCTATACACAAAATCCCGGTGACAGGTTCCCTTTAACATCCACACTGCATAACAATGTACATGCATATTCTGCATACATTTTTTTATGCAGCGCGTGGATGAAATTTGTGTAAATTACATCAGTTTTACCTCTTCTGTACATGTACATGCTCCCAAAGTTTCATTAACCTGAATGGTGTCATTACAGAGATCCCCTGCTCTCCCCCACTAGGCTGCAGCTATAACCTGTGCCTCCATTACAATAGAGCATTGCTGTCCTGAGTCACTTCAGAGCCTGTATATGAAATATACACGGACTCCCCTGCAGGATACTAACAGGACACCAGTGAAGGTGGGGCTTACATAAAGTTAAGTTGTACAGTATATCTGGAAAGTCTTCAGACCCTTTCATTTTTTTCACATTTTGTTATGTTGCGGCTTTGTGCTAAAATAAAAGCTATTTCCAATCATTTTGCACTCAATACTCCATAATGAGAAAGTGAAAACAGAAATCTAAAATCTTCGACAATTTGTTGAAAAGAAAAAACTAAAATATTGCATTGACATAAGTATTCAGACCCTTTACTCAAGACATATTCAGATCTCCCCTGAGTTATTTGATTGGGTTCAACTCAGGGCTTTGGCTGGGCCATTCAAGGACATTCACAGAATAATCCCTAAACCATCCTTGTGTTGTATTGGCTGTGTGCTTAGGGTCATTGTCTTGTTGGAAGGTGAACCTTCAGCCCAATCTGAGGTCCAGAGCACTCTGGATCATTAAGGATATCTCTGTACTTTGCTCCATTCAGCTTTCCCTCAACTCTGACCAGCCACTGAAAAACACCAGCACAGCATGATTCTGCCACCATCTGCCTCACTGTAGAGATTATATTGGGCAGGTGTTGAGCAGTGCTTGATTTCCTCCAGATATGGTGCTTACAATTGAGGCCAAAAAGTTCAATTTTAGTTTAATCAGATCAGATAATCTTGTTTATCACAATCTGAGAGTCCTTTGGGTCATTTTTGCAAACTCTAGATGGGCTTTCAAGTGTTTTATTTTTATTTATTTTTAACTGAGGAGAGGCTTCTTTCTGGCCACTATGCTATAAATCCCAGATTGGTAGGGTGTTGCAGTGTTGGCTGACCTTCTGGAAGTTTCTACCATTTGCACACAGGATCTTTTGAAGCTCAGCCAGAGTGACAACTAGGTTCTTGGTCAAGTCCCTTCTCCTCCGATTACTTAGTTTGGTGGGGCAGCCAGTTCTAGGAAGAGTCCTTGTTGTTTCAAACTTCTGTTTAAGAATTATGGAGGCTACTGTGGTTTTGGGAACTTTAAGCGGAGCAGAGTTTTTTTTGTACCCTTCTCGCAATCTGTGCCATCACACAATCCTGTCTCTACAGGTTATTTATCGTCTCTGGTACTGTACTGTATATTATTGTATTTTTTTTAACTATAAGATGCACCTGTTTATGAGATGAACTCCAGGATTAGATAACAGAAAACTGAAAAAAACATTATCTACTTATTAAACCTTCTCTGGTGGAGGGGCCAGGTCACTAACATTAGGGTCTAGCTTAGAGGGGGTTAATAGTTTTGGTGACTCCTCTTACCTTATTCTGTCATCTACTGACCATTGAAACCAACAGTAATATAGCAAGTGTTCTCCTCAAATGTAGCTAGCCAAGTAAAGGTGTCTCCTGTCATTGGTCTCTAGTGTCCTGTCATGCTTGTTTTGCTATTTTTTTTAAATTATTTTTTATTTTTTATTCTCCATGATCATGACATTATACAAATGCACACACAGGTCTGCGGCAAACACATTATACACACACCCAAACCCAGCAGTGCAATACGCACATTATACACACACAAATCTCTGCAATATGCATATTACACACACAGCCCTACAGTACGCATATCATACACACGCAATATACACACACAGTACAGTACTCTGCAGTGCAGACATTAAAAAACATTTCTTATATTTCTGGTTTGGCCCCTGCCAATGATAACATCATCAAATGGCATCAAACTGCAGGCAGGAACAGGCTATGTTTCTCACAGTCCTCTTCGTGTGCTAAATGATTGTCCACCCTTCTCTCCAGCCTGCACACAGATCAGTGTTGGGCAGGGAGAGAGAAAGAAGTGTGCAAATGCACAACTCTCTCACTGATAGGGCTAAGCACTGTATACCTGATCTGTTAGATCATTAAGGACGCAGTCAGGGAGGTCTGACACCCTAACTGCAGACTATAAGATGCAGACACTTTTTATTTTTAAAAAAATTCTTGCAAAAAGTGTGTCTTATAGTCCAAAAAAGAGAGTATAAACCATAAAGATATTCTTTCTGATACATAAAAAGTTACTTTAATATGTAAAGAACATAGCTGATAATCAAATTACACACTAATGTCCTTTGGGAGACCCTCAAGTCTTCTTTATCATATGTGACCTTTAAAGAACGTGTAATATGATCAGACCTGGGGAAACTAGCAGTTAGCAGGACTTAGATAGAGTTGTGCTTGTGTTATATATATGCTGATAAGAGTAGTAGATCAGTCCTAGTACATGAACACTAGATGAACAATTTGTCCACACATGACAGAAGAGGATTAGTGCTACACTTGCCTGTGACATTAACATTTATGATAAAGGATGCCTACTCTTACCTTCACCAGGCATAAAGCGTGCTAAATATTTAAAGGAACCACAGATCAAGAATGCCAAACTAACAGGACAATGCGGCATAATGCTTCTAGGGATAATTCTCATGGGCAGTGCTGCTCAAACTGACCTTACTAGTGAGGCATCTCATTAGGAGGTTTTCATTAGGTTTTGGAATATTGGAATTAGCAATAAAATTGAATCTTGTTCTGCTTTGTTTAGAGCTATAATAGGTTAAGGGAAAGAATATTCCCCCCCCCCCCCCCCCCCTAAATTTAACATGTAATTGGACCACTGATAAGACAGAGGTGTCAACATCTTCTGACTGGCAAGGAACCAGGAAAGCTCAATAATCCTTAATCAGATATTACTGTTAACATCTAATATATAAAGCTGAGTGTATGAATGTGTGTGTGTGTGTGTGAGTGTGTATGTATGTCCACTAAAGGAATCCGCACCATCGCATTTACAATCACTACATTTGGCACACAGGTACATCAGGTGTCAGGAAGGTTTTAGACCGGTCTCAGCTCTCTAGCACGTACCGTTCCTGAGATATTCCCCAAAAATGCATTAGCTAATGCTTAGTCACATGATCCTTATCAGCCAATAGAAGCTTGCAGGCAGTGTTGGACTGGGGTACCTAGAGCCCACCACTAATATTTATTTTGGGGGCCAACCGTACAGATACTTTTAAATATAATAAATAATCTAACAAGTTTTTTTTATATGCACATAGGCTGGTTGAGGCGCTGTACATTGAATATATGTATGTAGTGCAAGCGATCTAATGTGTTATGTGCAACTTGTGCGGGGTGGGAGATTAGGGACCCACCTTGCTGAGGGGCTCACTGGGGTATTCCCCTGTGGGCCAGTCCGAGCCTGCTCGCAGGCCCTTAGTCTCCACATGCAACAGTTTTCCATAACAACCCAGCCATTTTTCTTCACTGCTGTAGGTCAGCATTAAAGGAAATCTGTCACCAGGATAATAACTATTTAAGTAAAGCCATGGCCTAATAGCACTTAGTACCTTATTTCCAGATGTGCCTTTGTTCCAGCAATAGATGTTTTTTATCCTCTGAAGATCCAGTTTATTTGGTATGCAAATGAGCCAGTAAGGTGCCCAGAGGGGCGTCATTCTTGCAGGAAGGAGCCCAGGCACGCCCCCTACCACAATCTGTCCACCCACCCCTCCTACATCACATTCAAGCCATAACTCTTCCCCCCTTTTCCCTGCTTTCAGGATGAGGGTGGGCTTGGGCACTAGCAGGGGGCGTGCCTGGGCTCCTTCCTGCAAGAGTGACGCCGCTCTGGGCACCTTACTGGCTCATTTGCATACCAAATAAACTGGATTTTCAGAAGATAGAAAACATCTATTGCTGAAACAAAGGCACATCTGGAAATAAGGTACTAAGTGCTATTAGGCTATGGCTTTACTTCAATAGCCATTATCCTGGTGACAAATTTCCTTTAAAGGGGCAGGGTGCTGTGGAGGTCACAGTTCAGGGGCAGGTAGGGTGGCCATTCATTTCACCCTCAAAAGATGGACTTAAAAACCCCGCCCCCCAGGTCCCACTAAGTCATGCCCCCACCCGGTTAGGTCACACACCCACTCCGCAGCCAACAGGGATTGAAAAAATGAAGGTAAAATCAACTTCTGTCAGCTGCAGGGGTGAGAGGGACGGTGACTTTCTCTCTGCAGCTCACACTCAGACAGCACAGTGCTGATGTCTGAGAGTGAGCTGTTCAAAAGGACATCCCTGTGTCTGTCAAGGCCCTGCACTGGACGGAGGACAGGGAGTCTGAAAGCCGGACTTTCCAGCCTAAAAATGGACTTCTCGCTACCCTAGGGCAGGCTGCTGTGGAGGTACCAGTTAAGGGGATGGTCCGCTATGGAAATCAGTGTTAAGGGGCAGATTGCTGTAGAGGCCACTGTTAAGGGGACGGGGTGTTGTGGAAATCACTGTTAAGGAGACGGGGTACTGTGGAGGTCACAAATAATGGCCCTGTGGAGGTCACTATTAAGAGGGTGGGATGCTGTAGAGGTCACTGTTAAAGGGGCGGGTGCTATGGAGGTCTCTGTTAAAGGGGCAATGAATGATGGAGGTCACAGTTAAGGAGACTGTCCACTATATAGGTCAGTGTTAAGGGGTGAGGTGCTGAAGAGATCACTGTTAAGGGGGCGGGGTGTTGTGGAGGTCACATTTTAAGGGAACAGAGTTCTGTGGGGGTCACTGTTAAGGTGGCGGGTTATTGTGTAAATCACTGTTAAGGAGACAGGGTACTGTGGAGGTCACTAATAAAGAGGAGCACGCTGTGGAGGTCATTGTTAAAGGGGAGGGCACTGTGGATGTTACTGTTATGGGGCAGGCCGCTGTGGAGGTCAATGTTAAAGGGGCGGGCACTATAGAGGTCACTATTAAGGGAAGAGGGGACTGTGGAGGCTACTATTAAAGGGGCAGCGGGGTACTATGAGGTCAATGTTAAGGCAGCGTGGTACTGTGAGGTCACTGTTATGTTAAGGGAGCGAGGTACTGTGGCAGTCACTGTTAAAGAGTCAGTCGCTGTGGAGGTCTCTGTTGAGGGGGCCCAGAATGGTGGAGGTCACTGTTAAAGGGGTGAATTATTGTGGAAATTACTGTTAACAAAACGGGATACTGTGGAGGTCACTGTTAACCCCTTAAGGACTAGGCCATTTTTCACCTTAAGGACCAGGTCATTTTTTTTAAATCTGACGTGTCATTTTATGTGGTGATAACTTTAAAACGCTTTTACTTATCCAGGCCATTCTGAGATTGTTTTCTCATCACATATTGTACTTTTATGACAGTGGTAAAATTGAGTCCCAAAAATTTTATTTTTTTTATAAAAAAATTATAAATTTACCAAAAATTTGGACAAATGTGCAAATTTCCAAATTTCAATTTCTCTACTTTTATAATAGATAGTAATACCTCTAAAAATAGTTATTACTTTACATTCCCCATATGTCTACTTCATGTTTGGATCATTTTGTAAATGACATTAAATTTTTTGGGGACGTTACAAGGCTTAGAAGTTTAGAAGCAAATCTTGAAATTTTTCAGAAAATTTCTAAAACCCGCTTTTCAGGACCAGTTCAGGTCTGAAGTCACTTTGTGAGGCTTACATAATAGAAACCACCCAAAAAATGACCCCATTTTACAAACTAGGTATTCAAAACTGGTATTCAAAACTGATTTTACAAACTTATGTGGTATTTTTATAGAGCACGTTGTCACGGACGCGACAATACCGACAATACCAAATATGACTATGATCTTGTTTCTTATAGCCAGTGCATATGTTGCACATTTTTGTATAGGCTTTTTCTGTTTATTGTGTGTTTTTTTTTCTCATAAGAAGTCTTGTTCATAGGTGTGGCATGTTTTAGAGGGTGTCTGCAGTCATGTGACCACAATCAGTGAAAACAGGTGCAGTCCCTCTCTAAATACTGCCACTTTTTTAATGTTGCATTGTGTCATGAGTAAGGGCGCAAATTGTCTTCAGTAGCCCGAAACATGTAGACAACGACTTTGTAACTGTAACTGGATGTGATTTTACCGCAAGCAAAATACATTTTTCCTTTACCGAAGTGGAGCTGGATTTCTTCAACCATATTGCAATACGTTACCCGGGCCTATGTTAGCAGTAGTCTATGCAATCCCAAGTTAGTTAATGCAGTGTCAAGAAGGGATTGTAGATAGCCCCCTGTAAGGAATTTTTGTGTCATGTCATTAAGTCTCTCTTTCTTCGTGTCGTGGTCTGAGCTCTAAGCAGCCCATACAGGTTCAAAACCTCCGCGCTCACAGGCTAGCGTCCTGTGATCCAGCGCGCCATACCTCCAAGCCACTAAAACCAAGTAATACTTTAGGGACACTACCCACTTCTGGATATATATCCTTATATGTTTCTATATTTACATCTATGCCTGCTGACTCTCCCGAGCAATCCTGTTCTCCCTTTGATCGACTAACTAATTACCTTCTCACCCCTTACTCCCCATTCCTTAATACTGGGTCCTTCACACTCCTTTTACTCTAGGCATCTCTTACCACTATCTGATTAACACGGTTTACCTCTAGATGAAAGTTCCTTTAAGTGTTTATTTCTATGTTATTCCTCATCATATTTTGATCATATATGTCTAGTTTATAATTGGATCTATATTATCATTGCATCATAGATAACTAGACCTCTGAATAAGGTCCATTTGGGATCGAAAGGTCCTATGGCTATCATGTTGCATAATGTAACTGGATCATGAGTCAAATATAATGATGTCAAATTAATAAATTATATGAAATTGCAAAGAAGTTCTTGTGTGCCGCAATCTTCTCTTCTCTGATTACGACTACCAAGTCCTTGCTGGCACTAGCCAACTCAGTGTGCGGAACTCCACTTGTACAATACTGTTAAAGGGACAGACCGCTGTGGAGGTCACTGTTAAAGGGGTGGGGTACTGTAGATGTCACTGTTATAGTGGATACTGTCGATATATTTTAACGACACATACAAACATTAAATGAAATAGATGAAATATACTCGTGCAAAGCCGGGTCCTTCTGCTAGTATATTAATAACATTTAAAAAGTGACATATGTAATGGTGGCCACTCAGGCTTATTTCCCCTAGTGCAGTGATGGCGAACCTATGGCACGGGTGCCAGAGGTGGCACCCAGAGACCTCTCTGTGGGCACCCGCACCCTGGAAAAAGTCTATGGTGTACCAATATGCCTTAGACTATTCCTGCCATTCATCAGCGCAGGGAGCACTATGAACAGCACAGGCAGGGCATTGAATGTAGGCAGGCTATTATAGCTAAATGATAAAGTACATGGAAGATATACTATATTGGACTGCAGTATCCAGGTTAAATTCCATGTTGGCACTTTGCGATAAATAAGTGGGTTTTGGGTTGCGGTTTGGGCACTCGGTCTTTAAAAGGTTCACCATCACTGCCCTAGTGGGTCCAAGGTATCTCAGTCTGACATTGTCCAAGTATCAGCCTGATGTAGAATTGATCACTGTGTCTTTGAACAATGATCATGCATGTGCCATAGACAATTATTATTTTGGTGAGAATATGGCATATTTGGGTATGATGGAGGATCTCACTTTTCGATGCAATCTATATGGATCTGTGGAGAAAAAATCTCTGTGTAAAGTTGGAGGCGGGCAGATGTGCAGAATGGGTTCATAGACTATGGCTATGACCTGTAAAACACTTTATCCAAGCCCTTAGACCAATGATAATATCCAAACCCACTCCTGTATTGTCTTGAAAGGCAATATAATGAATACAATTTCAAAATTTCACACAGTTTTCTTTGAAGATATAGTTGATCAAACCCATTCAAAAGAGATATTCCCATCTGGACCTATGTAGAAATTTATGACTTATTGACAGGATATTTAATAAATGTCTGATAGGTGTAGATTCCACCTCTGAGACCTCCATCTATCTCAACGGGTCCCTTTAGCAATATCTCACCACTGCTGTGAATGGAGAGGAGACCACACATGTGCAGCTCTCTCCATTAACTTCTATTATATTTCCAAAAAATAACCCAGTCTGCTTATTGGGCTATTTCAGAACTCCCATAGAAATTAATGGATAAGATAGGTGTTGTATCCACGCTTATCAAACATTTATGGCATATCCTGTGAACATGCCATAAATGACAGTATGGGAAGAAGCCTTTAATGTGCGGTAAAATAACGTGTAAGAACCTTGTGATAGGATAGTGCTATATTGTTTCCATAGTCTAAGTGGAAAACAATTTCCTGTTAGAAAGCTACAATCCCAAGTCAGAGTAAGGTTTTTGTTATCACTTTAAAAGCATCTGTCTAACTATGTATCAGCAGTCCAAGAGTAGGGCTTTCAAGTACTAGTATCTATGTCACACAGTAGCCACTATTAGTCATTTTATAACGTAACCCAGTTCCTGTTCATAAGAAATATCACGCCAACAGTCAAGAAGCTATTGTTACTGGTCGACATTGCATTCTACATCTTACAGATGTTTTGACTATTGCAAAGTTATTTCCTAAAGGTCACAACAATGAAGGGCAGAAAGACATTTCTGTTGGCAAATAATTTTTTGATTTTATATAGAAGCACTCTGGGTGAACTTGTGAAAGACTCTCTGGAGGGCATCTATGAAAGTTAAAGACCCTTTACATTAACATTTATCGGAAATATTTGTATGAACTCTCTGTTACAATAATTGGCCCATTTAAAGGTTCCATCTTTACACTTGTTTATTGGATGAAACCATCATTGATGCAGATACCAAAAACATAAATTCTGGGCTGTGGATTGTCCTACATAAACAGGAGCTGCTGCAGAAACAATCAATCAGCTTGGGGATGGAATATCATAGTAATGATCACTGGTCCCCATACAGAAGAGATGACTGTTGCATGTATATGCAGCTCTCACCTCCACTCAATATCAGGCAATTATAAAGAAAGAAAATGTTGCTTCTGATAATTTACCATGTACAGGCGAAACTCAAAAAATTTGAATATCGTGCAAAAGTCAATATTGTTCAGTAATGCAAATGAAAAGAAATTGCATTAATGCAGCTTAAAAATAAAATTTGGTGAAAAGGGTCAATATTCTTGGCTCAAAGTGTCACACTCTAGTCAGCTAATTAATCCATATCCCCTGAGCAAATGGTACCTCAAAATTGTGACTTTGGGGTTTCATAAGCTGTAAGCCATAATCATCCCTTTGCATGTAATGAGTTTATCTCATATATTCATTTCACCTTTTGAGTTGCATTACTGAAATAAATGAAATTTCCACGATATTCAAATTTTTCAAGTTTCACCTGTGAAGGGGCCTTTATTCTGGGAGGCACCCATGGCTAAGACACTACAGAGGGCCATCTGGGTTTGAGCCACTTTGTGGGGCTTCCAATACATTAATATGACATCTGTAATGAGCAGGTTTCTTACTTTATGCTGTGGCCTGCATTAATACTTTCTCTCTAGTACAGTAGGGTTAGCTCTTTTTAAATGTGGAATGGTATGAAAATTTTCCAGAGAAGACAAGGTCCTAATCATGACATACAGATGTCATTCCATACCTTTTTCAAAATTGTACTACTCTGTTGGACACTGTGAGAAATGCTCTTGGCTCACCAATGTTTTCAAACAGCCCTGGGTGCAATTGGTGTAATATTTATCAGTTATGGAGAACATTGCAATTGCTGAATATTAAACAGTTATAACAGATAGAAATTCTAAAGAACTAACAGTAGAGAGTAGAGAGGACCTCAAACATGCAGCTTGCTGGGTCAAGTCTGTCATTTGAGATTAATTTGATGAGTGAATCAATAGATATATTTCATGGCTCCTAAGGGTGATTCAACATCCATCCTGTCATGTGAGAATATCTAACAAAGCACATTCCACTAACCACAGTCAATGTAGATGTATAGCCTGGAGGGAAGAGGAAAGAGGGGCAACATAATAGAAATCTTTAAATATGTAAATGCTTCAAGAGCGAAGAGATTTTAATAAGAAATTTAATATAAGAACAATTGGGCACAACCTGAAATTAACTGTTGTTAAGATCTAAATTAATGTCAGAAAATATTATTTTACCCAATGTGGGGTTTCGCTCTGGTAGACAGGATTATCGGATGCAGTATAGAGGCAACAACAAGTTCTTTGGATCAAACAGTTCAATGTTTTATTCACACTTTAGGCAAGTGAGAAAACAAGCCAAAGTCATAAACAAGCAAAAATTCACCTTACGGTGTTGGTGGTAATTCACACCATGCGGTAATTCTGCCTCAAAGAGTCCTTGAGCATAGCAGCACCAACCTGTTTTCACGCCAAACAGGTAGCAAGCCTTCATCCAGACACAAGGCTCCCAGATCCCAACACAGAGACTTTGCTTCTGAGCCCAGCTGCCTATTTAAGGACAGCCAGGTGCTGCCAAAACCCGAACTGGCACTGAAAATCCGCCCCGGCATTTGACCTCATCTGGCTGTAAATCAGCCCAGCAGCACATGCTGGGAGGAAAATACCTGATTTCCCAGAACAAACCTCTCACTGTGTCACAACCCCCCCCCCCCCACTTTTGTTCAACCCTGAGGGGGTGAACACACGCCAGACAGTGTACCCGGAGCAGGGCATCCGCGTTTCCCTGTAACCGGCCTGCCCTGTGTTCTACCGAAAATGTAAAGTTTTGTAGGGAGAGAAGCCATCGGGTGACCCGGTCATTTCTGTCCTTGGCCTGACTCATCCACTTGAGAGGGGAGTGGTCAGTCACCAGGCGGAATTTTCTCCCCAAAAAAATAATAGCGGAGAGATCCTAGTGCCCACTTGATAGCCAGGCACTCTCTCTCCACTATACTATACCGGTTCTCGGCTGAGGTGAGCTTACGGCTGAGGAATGGGATTCTCCTCCCAATTGACTTCCTGAGACAGTAGAGCACCGAAGTCTACTTCTGTACTATAAACTCCCTTTTGAAGTTAGGCGTCACCAAACCCGCTCAGGGCCGACTTCAAAGCAGAGAAAGCCTCGTCCGCCCAATCATCCCAGCGAACCATCGTTGACTTGTGTCCCTTCAAGAGTCCTGTCAAGGGCGCGGCTAGATTAGCAAATTGGGGAAAAAACATCATGTAATAGCCCACCATCGCACTTAGCAGGGTTGTCTCCCCCTCTTCCACAGAAGTGGCGGTCACCCCTACCCCTGGCCCTTCGGTCTCAGGTTCCCAGGGTTCTGGGTCTCCCCCCTGACCCGGGCCACTCTGCTAGGGTTACCCCTGTCTCCTGGCTATCAGTCACTCTCATAGCAGGTCACAGTGCTGGGAAGCCCGGGAAGTCTCTCCCTATTATGAATTCATAATGTAGATTTGTGGCGACAGCCACCTCATGGGTCCATCTACCGGCTACTGTAGTTACAGACACCAGCACGGTGGGGTAGTCTTTTAAGTCTCCACGGATGCACATCACCCTGAATTTCCGGCCAGTATACTCAGTGGACTGCAACAGGGTAGCCCTTACTAGGGACACCAGAGCCTCCGCCAGAGTGTCTCCCACTTCCACCTGGCACAAGTGATCTAGAGACTTTGGGGTGCCTGTTGCACACAGCCTCCTGGCACATAGTGACTGACGGTAGCCATAGTTAGTGTCTATGGGCTCAACCGGATGGGAACAGTCAGCCCTTACATGGCCAGGCTCCTGACACAGCCAGCAGACTATTGGAGCCAGGTCCGCCATGGGTACATCCTGGGTGGGTTTTATCGGCTCAAATCTCCAGGCCTGGGGTGGAGATTTCTGAGGTTTGCCAACCCCCCTCCCAACAGAACCCTCCTTTAGATTCCTGGTAGCTTCATAGCATTCCACCAGGTCCACCAGCTCAAGGGCATTGCCAGGAGACACCGACCAATCCAGTGCTGAAGAGGGTATGGCAAAGCCCTCCAGAATATATTGGCTAACAGACGATCCAGCATAGCAGTGGGACTCAGCACGTCAGGCTGTAGCCATTTTTGCAAGAGGTAATGTAAGAATTAATACTGGGGCCTTGCAGGCTCAGCCGGGTTGAACCCCCACTGATGCACTCACTGGCTTCGGACCAACACATTCACCCCCAATCTTGCCAGAATCTCACCCTTGACTTTCTGGTAGTCGGCCAATTGATCGTCCGGCAAGTTGAAATACACCCACTGGGAATTGGATGCCAGGAACAGAGCGATGACCTCAGCCCACTGGTCACAGGGTAGCTTTTCCCTGATGGCCACTTTCTCGTACATCGTCAGGTAGGTTACGATGTCGTCTGCGGGGGTCATCTTAGGAATCGCGGCACGGACTGTTTTCCGGGCATTGTGGATGCTCGGGGTTGCTCCTGCTGTCTGCACAGCCATCATGTGTTGTAGCAGCAACTGGTTAGTCTCCTGCTGCTGCAGATTAGCCTCCATGAGGGCCTTCACAACAGCTTCCATTTTGTCGTGGGCATTGGTTGTAATACAGCTGGTTTAATGTATAACATGCAACCGTGCCTGAAAAATGCAGAAACCAAAAATATCGGCATTTACGCCAGACTTACTGCTCTTGCACGCATCCTCCACCAATTGTGGGGTTTCGCTCTGGTAGACAGGATTAGCGGATGCAGTATAGAGGCAACAACAAGTTCTTTGGATCAAACAGTTCAGTGTTTTATTCACACTTTATGCAAACAAGCAAAAAGTCACCTTCCAAAACCCGATTCGGCACTTAAAATCCGGTCTGGTATTTGACTTCACCTGGCTGTAAATCGGCCCAGCAGCACATGCTGGGAGGAAAATATCTGTTTTTCCAGACAAAACCTCTCACTGTGTCACACCAAAGAGTAGTAGATGCTTGTAACAAACCTCCAGCAGATAGACAGAAAAATCCAAAGAACCAAGCCAATCTTTTTCCCCTGCCCCTAACTTTTATTTTCCAATCATATAGCAGCTTTTTTTTTTTTTTGGGAACAAGTTGTACTTTTTATGATACATATGATATCGTGGGAAGCTGGAAAATAATGGGGTGAAATTGGGGGACAAAAACAAATTACGCCAGTTTTTTTGGGTTTTCCTTTTTACAATGTTCCCTATGTGGTAAAACGAACCTGTTATCTTTATTCTGCAGGTCAGATTGATTAAAGCAATCACATTTATATACATTTTCTTGTTTTAATACTTTAAAAAATAAAAACTTAAAAAAACATTTTTTTCTTTGCATTGTCATACACTGATCCCCATAATGTTTTTATATTTATGTCTACATAGCTGAATGAGGTCTAATTTTTGTGTGACGATCTGTAGTTTCTATTGATTACATTTTGGGGTCTGTATGTCTTTTTGATCACTTTCTATTTAATTTTGTTTGGGAAGTGAAGGGACAAAAATTATCCATTTAATTTTTTTTTCCCATTATGACATTCGCCATATGGGATAAATACGTTCATATTTTAATAGTACAGGCATTTTGAGACATAACAATGCCTATTTTTTTTACTGTTTATTTTTAGTTTGGGGAAGAGGAAGATTTTTATATTTTACATTTTTTAAAATATTTTTTTAAACTTTTTTTTATTTATTTTTTAAAGTTCCTTATGTGAATTTAAAATGCAATTTTTATTTGTTAATCTCCATGCGGGGAAGACTTTTGGGCCCCTGAGAGTTGCTGTGGTCACAATTGGCTTGTGGGGTCTGCTGTTCTGCAGTTTTAAACCCTGAACTTATGCTGTACATGTAGGGCTGTGGTTCTAAAGGGCTTAAGTCCCCCTAGGGGACTTTAACATGTGATTGTCTGATTGCTTCTCCCATAGATTGCAATGATTTAACATTACTGCAGCCTATGGGAGAGCCACTGATTTACTTTGCTGTGGCAGTTCTCGGAGCCTTCAGAAGGCCTGAGGCTGCGACAGCAACCAAATGGCTCTCTCAGTCTTGGCATAGGGGAGCAGTCCAGGCACCAGCAGTGCAGAGTTCCTGGGGTTTCATCACTAAAATACTCACTGTGGTTGCAATTAACCATGGCATCTAGTGCAGTGCCCCATGTGGGATGGAAATTGAAGGTCAAGTGTAAACGTAGTCCATTTCAGGGTTCCATAGTCAAATTAAACACAATATGTTACCCATTCACCAAAGTTTATTGACACTATGTTGAACAATGACATTATTTACTTCTAGATTTATATATATATATATATATATATATATATATATATATATTTGTGATTCCCAGTCATGATCATACCAAAGAACCTATGCCCACATTCAGTCAACGACAAAATGGCATCCCTGTTCATACACCAGAATTGTAATTGGTTTTGGGAAGCCAATATCAATTCTGCAAAAAACTAACATGGCACACAGTAAGCAGTGTTACAAATTTTGCACTGTAGCCCAAGGGCTTCACATTTTGACTGTGTTTGGGTAATTTATTAAAGAGGCATTCCAGTTGTTAGAACGCTGGGACCTCCACCGATGTTATAGTTATCCCCTATCAACTTCTAATAACCAGAATACCCTTTTAAGCTCCTGATAAAAAAAAAACAATAACCCAATAAATTCTCATAGATTCTAAGCTCTTGTGAGCAGAGCCCTCACTCCTAGTGTTTCAGTTATATATTAGCCAGTTATGTCGTGATGTCTTTTGTTTTGTACATGAACCCTCTGAATTTGTAAAATGCTGCGGAATATGGTGGCACTATATAAATAAATATTATTATTATTATAAAGGGTCATATGAGATAAAGAAAAACATGGCTGCTCTTTCTCCAGAAAACCCATGGGTTATACATTGCATTGCAAGAACAAGGAAAGCCAAATATTCTGGCAGTCCAAGCATGCTACTTGTGCATAAAACTGCTAATAAATCTCCATGAAGTGATGAGTTGTGAAGTATTTCCACATACAGGTTCAGACACTTAGATTGGCACTGCCTGCTAGACTTAAAACCATTGCAGTATGCTAGCTATGTACTTATAGAAAATATTTTAGGAATTCACCTGAAGATACTTGTAAATCTACAAGTACTTCAGTTTGCTTGCCGTCTAGTAAAAGTGAAGTAGCGCGTCCCTTGCAGTATGAAGTACTGGTCCTGTGAGATCTGTGAGAAACAGGAGATATAAATACTGCATTGTCTTGGGAACACTAAGCAGCCTATCAAACATGTTTGTGTGCTGGCTACATTTGAGATACTCATCTCTCTCTCTCTCCATGCTGCATGGCCGTCTTTTGTTTATTCACTAATTGCAATTTAAGGTGGATCATCGGAGATGATTTGCTGGCTAACTATACTGTGGATGTGCAGTATTTAGATATGTTCCAGTTTTATAGTCTTCCTTTCAAAAAAAACACATAAAATCTATTAAAACAGAAAACTGTCCAAAAATGTAAAGACCAAAAAATAATAGAAAAAAAATATATATAAAAAAATATTTATATACATTATAAAGTATGTGAAAATAGTTTCATATGCTGTTCACACGAGGGCTATAGCTGCAGGAGACACATAAGCAAGCTAAACTGCCTTGGTCAATGTATTTAGATACAGGGCTATATGCCTGTGGTACATACGCTATTCTTTGGCTTTGAAAAGACTGGGCATCATCATAGTAACATAGTAACATAGTACATAAGGCCGAAAAAAGTCATTTGTCCATCCAGTTCGGTCTGTTATCCTGCAAGTTGATCCAGAGGAAGGCAAAAAAAAAAACTGTGAGGTAGAAGCCAATTTTCCCCACTTTAGGGGAATAAAAAAATTCCTTCCCGACTCCAATCAGGCAATCAGAATAACTCCCTAGATCAATGACCCCTCTCCAGTAGCTATAACCTGTAATATTATTACGCTCCAGAAATACATCCAGGCCCCTCTTGAACTCTTTCAGTGAACTCACCATCACCACATCCTCAGGCAGAGAGTTCCATAGTCTCACTGCTCTTACCATAAAGAATCCTTTTCTATGTTTGTGTAAAAACCTTCTTTCCTCCAGATGCAGAGGATTATACTTTGGTTACATTGCTTATGTACTTATCTTTTGGAAGAGCGATGCTGAATCTTTTGCCTCCTTTGTGGGTGTTCTTAACAAGAATTACTGGGGCCTTGTCTTTATGAGGCTCACTCATCAATCATTACTTTTTTAGATCTTACAAGTTACAAGGGAAAAGATAGCAATATTGGGACCCGACTGTTCCGTAAAAAGACAACAATTTATTGGGTTGGAATAGTCACCATCTGATGGCACTTAAGCGAGGAATACCGAAGGAGCAGTATCTGCAGCTACGGCGTAATTGTTCCTCCATGGAGGACTTTCGCCTAGCCACAGCCGATCTCAAGCAAAGATTTCAGCTCCGTTGATATCCCACGACCTGAGGGATGAACTGAGCATACCAACATATTCTAAGCTGTGACTACGCAATGAAGGATCAGAAACTATTTGCATCATTCTAAATTCTGGGGGATCCTTAAGGCCGATCTGGATGTGGGACACCTCGTTGGTGATGCAATCACATATCACGGGGGAGGAATATTAAGGATCGCCTGGTTCACAGATTTTATCAACCCTCTCCTCGTTCATCTCACTGGTTAAGTCACCCACTAAGAAGCACTTTTAAATGTGGCAAATGAATCGCCTGCAGTTCCATTCTTAAGGACAAGACATTCACGAGTACACATACTTCTCGAACATATACAATTAGGATCTTCATCAATTGCAAGTCTATGGGTCTTGTCTATTTAGCGATGTGTGTTTGTGGTGCTCAATATGTTGGCAAAACCCTGAGAGAATTCAGGAGACGCATCAGTGAACAGATAAAGGACATTCGCAATGGGTCTGATACACCCTTTGCGCGTCACATAGGGAAGCAACATGCGGGGGAATTGGGACTGTTTAAGTTCCAAGGGATTGAAATTATTAGACAATCAGCCAGAGGGGGGACCTCGATAAGCGTCTCCTACAAAAGGAGGCACAGTGGACCTTCCGCCTTAGGATTGTGCGTCCTAATGGCCTGAATGATTATATTTAATTTGTGGGTTTTTTGTAATCAGTCCCATCCACCTACTACCCGATTCCAGACCAGTTTTTGGTTACTGGCTGGGTCAGAGGTAGGTGTGGCGTGATAGCAAAGTCCCCCATGCATTATATATAGTAACACACACAATATACTCTGGTCGCTGCACAGTATTTTGTGTTGCCTGTTTAATTGTATTTCGCCAGCACCAGAATGACATATGATAGCATTGTTTAAATGGCTACTCATAGATAAAGAGCAGTCATGGAAGTAACAATATGATGACTAGGACAATTGATGGTTCAGTCAGATTTTTGATGGCAATGCCATCGGTTTGTGTGTTATCTCACGCAATGTTTTTCATCGGCGCTGGCAGGTGACACATATGAAGGCAGCTATGCAAGCTGATACTGATGCTACTGATACGACTGATGGGTTAATTTGTATCTGGATGGCAAATGCCATCATTGTATTACTCGATCAGGACACTCTATCAGATGTTGTTTGCTGCTGGTAAGTGAGCTAATGCTTGCTGTCTGTTCACAGGTAACAAGCATATCTATGGCGAGGCACTTTATGTTGCGCAGATTTTTTTATTTACAGTTGTGGTCTTTGGTTCTTTTGTGTGCGACTATGGACTACTTGGCCATTTAATCCAGCCATAATCAGTAATACCACAATAACTAAAGGGTCTCCACTATCTTTGATGCCCCTGATCACCCCTTTCTCTCCCTGTAAGATTGTGGGAAGATGACAAATTGGGGTCCCTTCTGCTGCCATACCTCATTGTATTAATCTTTACCTATGGCCTATGTTTATTTCTATATGTGTGGTTGGGGGGGCCCAGACGAATTATTTGCACAGGGGCCCTCTGCTGTCTGTGTCCGCCCCTGATTGGCGCCAATAATTTCTGCTCAGCGTGAATCGACTTTCAACAGTGAACAGCACTGGCCCACTGGTCCATCGTCCAGAGTAGATTCTCCCTGCCCCATGCAAGACGATGGTGCCTGTGCCTGGTGGTGTGGTGAGGTACCCTTGTAGGTCATCTAGCATTCAGACCACACTAATATAAATGGTTTAGAATGGCCTGACGTGACACTTGGGTGCCTCTTACCTCCTTTAAATGTGCTTGGAGTTGTGTGGCATTCATCATCCGCTTCCGCAGGGCATTGTTCACAATGAAGCAGTCATCAGTGTGGAATGTGGTCATAGGACATCCACTTATATGCCTTTCTGTGACTCTTCAAGTCTCTCTGTTGCAACCTGCTGATGACTCTCTGTGACACTCTAAGCTCAGTGGCCACTTCCATCTGAAAACATCCTGCTTGAAGTCTTGCAATGATGAGGTACTGTTGCTCAATTGTTAGGTATTGTCTTGGTCTCATGATGTCAAAATATGAAAAGCATGATGAGGAGGACTGTTTAAATGCTAATTCTAATTGAACCAAGAAATGTAATGGGCGATTCATGGATCAACTTAAGCTCCCTGCTAGAAAACAAAAAGTTGTGCAAAAAGTACTGAAATATTGAACAGTTGGATATGTGCATTCCAAAGTTTAGAGAAGGTCACATATAAAGGTTAGAGTGCATTTTAGGTTCATCCTGAAATTTCACCCACAAGCCAAATATCGCTAATGTTTTGTGAGTAGTGTACTGTAGACTCTCAAAAATTGACAGTAGCTGGATAAGTAGGGGGAAAAAAAGACAAATCAAATTAATATGTTTACATTCTACAGAATTTTTTTTATTTTTATATCATAATACGAGGGGCGTTCATTAAAGATTTCCCCTGACCCACTTCCTGTGGACTGAGAGCAATGAAACTTGGCACAGTTATTAGTCGTTCTCTACATAGGTGCCACCTAGGGACACACACTTCTCCCATCTCTTTATGCAACTGTCAACACCTCGCTTGTAGAAGTTGCCAGGTTGCTCCAAAAGCCACGTTGTGACTTCGGAAATCAGAGTCTCATCATCTGGAAAATGCTTGCCCTTCAAAAATAACTTCATTGTTGGAAAGAGGTGGAAGTCCGATAGTGCAAGGTCGGGTGAATAAGGGGGATGCGGTAGAATTTCAAAGTCACAGGAGCATGCTTCTATTTGGGAAACATGTGAGTTGTGAACTGGTGCATTGTTTTGCTGAAGGTGAAAACCTATGGTAAGCATGCCACGTCTCTTGGTTTTGATGGCCTCCCACAATTTATGCAGCATTGAAGCATAGTATTCCCCAGTGATCATGGTTCCCTTTGCTAGGAAATTCATCAATACTACTCCGTGCTGGTCCCAAAATACTGTGAGCATGACCTTGCCTGCCCAGGGTTGGGCACGTGCCTTCTTTGGAGGTGGTGAGTCATGATGCTTCCATTGCATCGACTGGACTTTAGTCTCCGGATCATAGTGATGAACCCAGCTTTCATCCTGTGTGATCAGTCTGTTGAAAAAGTCCTCCTGGTTTCCATGGCACATCGTCAATAGAGCCTGAGAGCATTCGACTCGTTCTTGCTTCTGGAAAGGTGTGAGCATCCGGGGAAGCCAGGGAGCGGATACCTTATGCATGTGAAGATGGTCTTTTTTTCCACGGACCTCACACTAATCTCGACATTTTGGGCTAGGTGTCGATTTTCCAAAATGGCAACCTCCACTTGCTGGATGGTGTATTCATCTATAGCAGAGTGGGGTCACCCTGGAATTGGAGCTGTTTCCACTGAAGTCCAACCACATTTGAATTGACAATGCCATTCTTGACTACATCATATGATGGGGAATCATCACCATAAACCTCTTTCATCTCATCGAATGTCTCCTTTGGTGTGCAACCTTTCAAGTAAAGGAAGTTGATGACTGTTCTGTATTCCACTGGGTCCATTATCAAACCTCACACCGCTTCAGCACCTGTAAAATCAAGATCGTTATCAGTTCTGAGTTGCAAATTGGCATGTAACTTATAGAGACTTATATCATTACACATGTGTAGTTTCACATAAATTCATCGTAATAATTCGTATTTGACATTTTTCAAAAAAGATTGCTTCCTTAGCCTGGATCTCTGGATTAACAAAGATCCTTATCACTTACTGTCATAGAGGTCTCTCTGAACACTGATGTTTATTTCAAGTTTATTTTATTTCAAAATGTGCTAGATGTTCTTCAGGCACAAACAAAATCTTCTCTTTTTCAGAAAATACACTGGGACATATTTGTAAATGCAGCTGTACCAGTTTTCGGGTGCAGCCTCATGGCAAAGAATGTGTTCCAGCTCAACACCACCCTTGCTCTATGTTGCTGGATAGAGAACTTTGTTGTACCTCAGCAGCTGTTGCAAATTTAATAACACTGCAAACATGCCGTACTAAGTCAAGTGTTCCCAAATGGAACTAAATGCGTTGATAGCTACAGGTAAAACACTGGCACATCATTATTAACCCCTTGTGGAAACCAAGCCTCACTATCAGTACAGTCAGCTATCAATAATCAGAGCTTGAAGATTCCCAAGGAATGCTCAGCAGATTTTCTAGCTCTGGCCAGAGACCTATGATCTGCACCAATGGTACAAAATGTTACAACTTTATAATGGGTCAAAATGAAAAGAAGCACCAACCTGGCCCACCACATTGTGCCAGGCGAAGAAATCAGCAGCAGTATATGCAGGGGAAGAATGAACAGAGAGGTGGCCTAACTTCATTAAGGTCTATGGAAGACACTGAAACAACTGACCAAGCTCAATTCATTTTCTGGATATGGCCATCGCGTCTTTTAGTGGAAAAGAACCAAGGAGCTTATCAAGTAACCATGGGTTCTAATGGCAAAATTTAGAATGGGACCCTGGGCCATTATGACCACTGGGGTTGAACGAATTGAAGTATCTGAAGTAGACTTCGATATGAATTTCAGGGAAAATTTTATTTGCCGTGAAGCTAAATTTCCTCGTGCTTCAAAGTTCGTGGTAATGAGTCAATTTTCCCTAAAACATACTTACCTCATCCATTTGAGTGTGAAGAGGCCACCACTGCCATCTTCATTGAAGATCGTGTGCAAAATCTTGTGCACCGTGATGTATGATGTCACACCAGCAAGCTTGATGATGTCATTACACACCGCGTGAGATTTCACGCAGGATCTTCAATCAAGATGGCCACAGCAGCCTCTTCCCACTCAAATGGACAAGTTAAAAAAAAAATATATATTAACCCCATGAAAGCCCTCATTTGCAATCTCAGATGCTGCAATCAGCGATGAACGCTTCATCTGAGGGGTTCATTGACAGGGGGTGGCGCAATCACCATTCCCCGTCTGTCACAGACATTCCTGCGACAGGTGCCAGGAGATTGGTGAGACTGGCAACACATGGTTTTATCTGACATGTTTTTATTTTGGATCAAATGATGTCTGTGTTGTTTCTGGTGCTTGCCACACCTTCTTTCCCCAGGTGTGGCTATTAGGGTCATTTAACCTTCTCTATTTATAGTTGCTTCTCCCACAATGCTGTGCGGTTTATAGCTTATGTTTGGTCCTTTGGATAGATTGTGGTTGGATCTCGGCTGAGTTCCTGGTGCTTCCATTGCTCCTTTGAATTTAAGTCTTTCCTTTACCTTTTGTATTTTGTATGGGTTCTGTGTGTTGCATTTCCCTATTGTTTGTATTAGGCCTGAAGGAGACTCCTGTTCATCCTTCCTTTTTGTTCCTGCCATTAGTACCAGGATCCTATAGGGCTTGATAGGACTCTAGGTATTCCTGTGTATGAACTCACCTACCTTTGGGGTCTGTTCATACTGGTAGTCAGTCTGGATTTTGGTTAGGGTTTTCACTAGGAGGTGTCCATTTTCCTTCCTTAGTTCTCAGGCATGATTCCCTGTTCTCCCCTTCCCTCCTATGCTCGGTGTGGTGTTTCCTTCCCACACCGAAGCATGACACCATCATTGCGCACGCAATTAACAAAGAAATGTACTTCCTGACTAATTTGGCACAAAACAAATTTCTTTATGAAATTAGGCAAAGCAGCAGAAACTAATTTTGTAAACTTCACTCAACACTAATGACCACTCTTAGTAGCATTTTCAGAAAAGCTTATGAATGGTTCCCCTTCCCTTCAGGGAAATAAGTCTCTCCTTCCCTTCAGGGAAATAAGAGTAAGTCACAAAGGAGTGACCCTCAGCTATCTGGCATTGATGGCATAATAATATGCCATCAATGTCTGAGATGGATAATGCCACAATATTAGCATAATACGCACAAGTGATGTCACAGTGTGCTGTCCAATTTTTTTTTTGCGGCTTCATTAAAATGAATGGGTCCATGTCCAATCCACAAAAAATGCGAATGTGATGCGGACAAAAATACGGTCATCTGAATGGGCCTAATGCATATATGATGTCACAGTACAGTAATAATATAGTGATGTCATGGTACAAAAATGCAAAAAGTAATAGTTAACAAAAGGGAAAATGCAAACAGCAGAAGTAATCATAAGGCTCCATAATAAAATTTAGAATAGGGTCATATTAAATTTTCCATGGCACCTTTTACACATATAAACCACTAACTGTATCTTATGCCTCAGTGGATATGTGTCCCCTTAGTTGTTGGGCCCCGTAGCAGCTGTTATGCCTACTACCCTGGTACTTACTACCATAGAACCAGGGACCCCCGTTATCCCAATACATGCTGGTCCCAGAGGTGGGCCTCTGAGTTAGACTGGCTTCAGAATACATTTAGCCCTGTGATCCAGTTGGAGGTATGAGACATTTTGTTGAGTCACTGTGCAGAAAACCTGCACAAAGCCTTGAGCCTATGGCAGTATACAGAGAAAAAAAATCAGGAGCCATGGAGTTCTATTGCCCCTTCATATAAGAAATCAGTCTGTCGATGGTTAGACTCCCTATAGATATGCTGTCATTTGCTACAGCAGAAATAGCCCTTGAATTGTCCTGAATTCAACTGGTTGAAGTGTGGTTGTTAATGTGGTATGTTGAGATTAGAAATTTGTTTTTAAGTCCCAAGGACCAGTATATACTTACAGTGCTATACATATGATGGCTGCATAAAGCGGTACCCCCATGACTCTCTGTAAAGTAGCACAGCTTTTGTCTTCTTACTATTTTGGGTTATACAGTTCATCATTATTTGAGCTGAGCACTATGAGAATGAAAATAAACAGCCGTCCTCAAATGTGAGGTTAATAGACATTTCTGAAATTCCTTCTATGTAGTTTTATTTTCTTAAGTATCTTCATAGTCATTAGTGTCAAAGATGTTACCTTATTAAGAAATATGAACTCAATTTTTGATTGCAGCTGTTCTGATGTTATCTATAGCCCTATAATATCTAGCTTACATGATTTCAATGAGTTGAAGCATTGTCAAAAATTATAAACTATCGCTGTTTAACCAAGTCTATAACAGTAAAAATGTATCTCCAGTTCCCTAACAAATATATACTGTATATGCAATAGATTAAAAAAAAAATCACTTTCATATACATTTTTTCTTCTAATTTTTTAAACAGGTAACTCCAGGCAGTAAAGCAGCACAGTCCAATGTAAACCAAGGGGACATGGTGGTGGCTATTGATGGAGTAAGCACAGATGGCATGACACACTTAGAGGCCCAGAATAAAATCAAGTCTGCAAGCTACAGTCTGAGCCTCACTCTACAGAAGTAAGTCTGTTTTAGTTAATTTACAATTAAAAGTGCTTAAAATACTAAGTATGACACCATGGAAGGTAGACTAACAACGTTAACTAACCAGTGGTGACAGTTGCAAGCCTTCAACCTACCATCTGGTGATCCAAGGTAATGTCATAATATTTTCTCTTAAAACTTTTACTAACACATTTTATTCCTGCAAGCTAAGCTTGATTGACAGAAGACTACTTTGTTTAAAGCTGACCATACAGTTTGTATGTTGATCTCACGAATGTCCTGAGAGAGTAGAGGTCAGGGTAAAGAGAGATTGGACATGTTGGATATCAATATTCTCAATATTTGACCATAGGAGATGAGAGATAAGAAGCTGCCAGAGGCGTCCAATAGTACTGCTCTCACTAAGTTGCACGGCAGGTGGTGTTGCAGTGAAGCTCAGAAGCTCTCACAGATCAGAGAAAGTCAGACTGGCTGACTGGCTGAGCTCTCTTAAATAATGCCTGATCATAGAGAGAACTGTGCAGTTGTACAGTTACAGATGCATGGTTCTCTTTATTCCCCCCCCCCCTTTACTCATCTGTATGGTTAGTAAAACCATCCTCTTGTTACAGAAAGGACAATTCTGGAGCCAGGGGTGGTGAGTAGCCACTGGACCTCAGTTATGTGGCATTAACTCCTCCACTGTGCTTGGGGCAACAAACCACCAGGGATCCATATATTACCTATTTTCTGACAAAACCCAACAGTAATACTGGAATTAACCCCCTCACTGCTCTAGACAACAGGTACACGGACAAAAACCCCTTCACGACCCTGGGCCAACAGGTATACTGTCATTAACTAATTCTCTACTGTATACCACCAGTCATACATACCATTTCAATTCCCAAGACCACCACAGATACAGAGATTGACTAGTCTAGACTAATAGACAGGAATTCTGAGATTAACCTCCTAACTACCATAGACCACCAGAAATATTAACATTAATATTGAATTTTTACTTCCCTAACACTTGGATGCTGCTTAATACTAATTGCCTGGATGCTATGAAGTCGTGTATATCTGACCGATTTATAGATAATTATTTGGAAACGGTAAAAAAATATATATATTTAATGTGGTTCTGTATTGTCAGGCCTCAGAAGGGATAGTACCCATATCAAAACTGGCATGAGCGGGAAAAAGTCGCAAAACAGTTACAAACCGGATTCCCAAAAAGTTGGGACACTATACAAATCGTGAATAAAAACTGAATGCAATGATGTGGAGGTGCCAACTTCTAATATTGTATTCTGAATAGAACATAAATCACGGAACAAAAGTTTAAACTGAGAAAATATACCATTTTAAGGGAAAAATATGTTGAATCAGAATTTCATGGTGTCAACAAATCCCCAAAAAGTTGGGACAAGGCCATTTTCACCACTGTGTGGCATCTCCCCTTCTTCTTACAACATTCAACAGACGTCTGGAGACCGAGGAGACCAGTTTCTCAAGTTTAGAAATAGGAATGCTCTCCCATTCTTGTCTAATACAGGCCTCTAACTGTTCAATCGTCTTGGGTAGGGATGAGCGAACTCGAACTGTATAGTTCGGGTTCGTACCGAATTTTGGGGTGTCCGTGACACGGACCCGAACCCGGACATTTTCGTAAAAGTCCGGGTTCGGGTTCGGTGTTCGTCGCTTTCTTCGCGCTTTTGTGACGCTTTCTTGGCGCTTTTTGAAAGGCTGCAAAGCAGCCAATCAACAAGCGTCATACTACTTGCCCCAAGAGGCCATCACAGCCATGCCTACTATTGGCATGGCTGTGATTGGCCAGAGCACCATGTGACCCAGCCTCTATTTAAGCTGGAGTCACATAGCGCCGCCCGTCACTCTGCTCTGATTAGCGTAGGGAGAGGTTGCGGCTGCGACAGTAGGGCGAGATTAGGCAGATTAACTCCTCCAAAGGACTTGATTAACTGATCGATCTGCAGCTGTGGATCATTGAGCTGCTGATCCTCAATTGCTCACTGTTTTTAGGCTGCCCAGACCGTTTGTCAGTCACATTTTTCTGGGGTGATCGGCGGCCATTTTGTGTCTTGTGGTGCGCCAGCACAAGCTGCGACCAAGTGCATTTAACCCTCAATGGTGTGGTTGTTTTTTGGCTAAAGCCTACATCAGGGTGAAGCTGTCACACCAAGTGCATTTAACCAGCAATAGTCTGTTCATTTTTTGGCCATATACAAAATCAGGGGCAAGCTGCGCCTGTCACCAAGTGCATTTAACCCTCAATGGTGTGGTTGTTTTTTGGCTAAAGCCTACATCAGGGTGAAGCTGTCACACCAAGTGCATTTAACCAGCAATAGTCTGTTCATTTTTTGGCCATATACTAAATCAGGGGCAAGCTGCGACTGTCACCAAGTGCATTTAACCCTCAATGGTGTGGTTGTTTTTTGGCTAAAGCCTACATCAGGGTGAAGCTGTCACACCAAGTGCATTTAACCAGCAATAGTCTGTTTATTTTTTGGCCATATCCCAGTCTAATTCTGTCACTAAATCCATACCGGTCACCCAGCGCCTAAATACTAGGCCTCAAATTTATATCCCGCTAAATCTGTCCTTAGTGCTGTAGCTGGGCGAGTTATTTAGTGTCCGTTCAAGCACATTTCTTGTTCTGGGTTGAAATACAATTCCCAATTTAGCAATTTCATAATTTAGTGGTTTCTGCTATATCAGAGCTATTTGAAATCTATCCCTAAAAGGGTATATAATATTCAAGGTGCACATTGGGTCATTCAGAATAACTTCACACACACCCGCTACTGTGTATTTCCAAGTCTAATTCTGGCACTAAACCCATACCTGTCACCCAGCGCCTAAATACTAGGCCTCAAATTTATATCCAGCTAAATCTGTCCCTAGTGCTGTAGCTGGGCGAGTTATTTAGTGTCCGTTCAAGCACATTTCTTGTTCTGGGTTGAAATACAATTCCCAATTTAGCAATTTCATAATTTAGTGGTTTCTGCTATATCAGAGCTATTTGAAATCTATCCCTAAAAGGGTATATAATATTCAAGGTGCACATTGGGTCATTCAGAATAACTTCACACACACCCGCTACTGTGTATTTCCAAGTCTAATTCTGGCACTAAACCCATACCTGTCACCCAGCGCCTAAATACTAGGCCTCAAATTTATATCCCGCTAAATCTGTCCTTAGTGCTGTAGCTGGGCGAGTTATTTAGTGTCCGTTCAAGCACATTTCTTGTTCTGGGTTGAAATACAATTCCCAATTTAGCAATTTCATAATTTAGTGGTTTCTGCTATATCAGAGCTATTTGAAATCTATCCCTAAAAGGGTATATAATATTCAAGGTGCACATTGGGTCATTCAGAATAACTTCACACACACCCGCTACTGTGTATTTCCAAGTCTAATTCTGGCACTAAACCCATACCTGTCACCCAGCGCCTAAATACTAGGCCTCAAATTTATATCCCGCTAAATCTGTCCTTAGTGCTGTAGCTGGGCGAGTTATTTAGTGTCCGTTCAAGCACATTTCTTGTTCTGGGTTGAAATACAATTCCCAATTTAGCAATTTCATAATTTAGTGGTTTCTGCTATATCAGAGCTATTTGAAATCTATCCCTAAAAGGGTATATAATATTCAAGGTGCACATTGGGTCATTCAGAATAACTTCACACACACCCGCTACTGTGTATTTCCAAGTCTAATTCTGGCACTAAACCCATACCTGTCACCCAGCGCCTAAATACTAGGCCTCAAATTTATATCCCGCTAAATCTGTCCCTAGTGCTGTAGCTGGGCGAGTTATTTAGTGTCCGTTCAAGCACATTTCTTGTTCTGGGTTGAAATACAATTCCCAATTTAGCAATTTCATAATTTAGTGGTTTCTGCTATATCAGAGCTATTTGAAATCTATCCCTAAAAGGGTATATAATATTCAAGGTGCACATTGGGTCATTCAGAATAACTTCACACACACCCGCTACTGTGTATTTCCAAGTCTAATTCTGGCACTAAACCCATACCTGTCACCCAGCGCCTAAATACTAGGCCTCAAATTTATATCCCGCTAAATCTGTCCCTTAGTGCTGTAGCTGGGCGAGTTATTTAGTGTCCGTTCAAGCACATTTCTTGTTCTGGGTTGAAATACAATTCCCAATTTAGCAATTTCATAATTTAGTGGTTTCTGCTATATCAGAGCTATTTGAAATCTATCCCTAAAAGGGTATATAATATTCAAGGTGCACATT
This sequence comes from Bufo gargarizans, assembly GCF_014858855.1. Classification (NCBI taxonomy): domain Eukaryota; kingdom Metazoa; phylum Chordata; class Amphibia; order Anura; family Bufonidae; genus Bufo; species Bufo gargarizans. The sequence goes on from NC_058085.1 coordinate 176,880,572, forward strand.
GGGTCATTCAGAATAACTTCACACACACCCGCTACTGTGTATTTCCAAGTCTAATTCTGGCACTAAACCCATACCTGTCACCCAGCGCCTAAATACTAGGCCTCAAATTTATATCCCGCTAAATCTGTCCTTAGTGCTGTAGCTGGGCGAGTTATTTAGTGTCCGTTCAAGCACATTTCTTGTTCTGGGTTGAAATACAATTCCCAATTTAGCAATTTCATAATTTAGTGGTTTCTGCTATATCAGAGCTATTTGAAATCTATCCCTAAAAGGGTATATAATATTCAAGGTGCACATTGGGTCATTCAGAATAACTTCACACACACCCGCTACTGTGTATTTCCAAGTCTAATTCTGGCACTAAACCCATACCTGTCACCCAGCGCCTAAATACTAGGCCTCAAATTTATATCCCGCTAAATCTGTCCTTAGTGCTGTAGCTGGGCGAGTTATTTAGTGTCCGTTCAAGCACATTTCTTGTTCTGGGTTGAAATACAATTCCCAATTTAGCAATTTCATAATTTAGTGGTTTCTGCTATATCAGAGCTATTTGAAATCTATCCCTAAAAGGGTATATAATATTCAAGGTGCACATTGGGTCATTCAGAATAACTTCACACACACCCGCTACTGTGTATTTCCAAGTCTAATTCTGGCACTAAACCCATACCTGTCACCCAGCGCCTAAATACTAGGCCTCAAATTTATATCCCGCTAAATCTGTCCCTAGTGCTGTAGCTGGGCGAGTTATTTAGTGTCCGTTCAAGCACATTTCTTGTTCTGGGTTGAAATACAATTCCCAATTTAGCAATTTCATAATTTAGTGGTTTCTGCTATATCAGAGCTATTTGAAATCTATCCCTAAAAGGGTATATAATATTCAAGGTGCACATTGGGTCATTCAGAATAACTTCACACACACCCGCTACTGTGTATTTCCAAGTCTAATTCTGGCACTAAACCCATACCTGTCACCCAGCGCCTAAATACTAGGCCTCAAATTTATATCCCGCTAAATCTGTCCCTAGTGCTGTAGCTGGGCGAGTTATTTAGTGTCCGTTCAAGCACATTTCTTGTTCTGGGTTGAAATACAATTCCCAATTTAGCAATTTCATAATTTAGTGGTTTCTGCTATATCAGAGCTATTTGAAATCTATCCCTAAAAGGGTATATAATATTCAAGGTGCACATTGGGTCATTCAGAATAACTTCACACACACCCGCTACTGTGTATTTCCAAGTCTAATTCTGGCACTAAACCCATACCTGTCACCCAGCGCCTAAATACTAGGCCTCAAATTTATATCCCGCTAAATCTGTCCCTAGTGCTGTAGCTGGGCGAGTTATTTAGTGTCCGTTCAAGCACATTTCTTGTTCTGGGTTGAAATACAATTCCCAATTTAGCAATTTCATAATTTAGTGGTTTCTGCTATATCAGAGCTATTTGAAATCTATCCCTAAAAGGGTATATAATATTCAAGGTGCACATTGGGTCATTCAGAATAACTTCACACACACCCGCTACTGTGTATTTCCAAGTCTAATTCTGGCACTAAACCCATACCTGTCACCCAGCGCCTAAATACTAGGCCTCAAATTTATATCCCGCTAAATCTGTCCTTAGTGCTGTAGCTGGGCGAGTTATTTAGTGTCCGTTCAAGCACATTTCTTGTTCTGGGTTGAAATACAATTCCCAATTTAGCAATTTCATAATTTAGTGGTTTCTGCTATATCAGAGCTATTTGAAATCTATCCCTAAAAGGGTATATAATATTCAAGGTGCACATTGGGTCATTCAGAATAACTTCACACACACCCGCTACTGTGTATTTCCAAGTCTAATTCTGGCACTAAACCCATACCTGTCACCCAGCGCCTAAATACTAGGCCTCAAATTTATATCCCGCTAAATCTGTCCTTAGTGCTGTAGCTGGGCGAGTTATTTAGTGTCCGTTCAAGCACATTTCTTGTTCTGGGTTGAAATACAATTCCCAATTTAGCAATTTCATAATTTAGTGGTTTCTGCTATATCAGAGCTATTTGAAATCTATCCCTAAAAGGGTATATAATATTCAAGGTGCACATTGGGTCATTCAGAATAACTTCACACACACCCGCTACTGTGTATTTCCAAGTCTAATTCTGGCACTAAACCCATACCTGTCACCCAGCGCCTAAATACTAGGCCTCAAATTTATATCCCGCTAAATCTGTCCCTAGTGCTGTAGCTGGGCGAGTTATTTAGTGTCCGTTCAAGCACATTTCTTGTTCTGGGTTGAAATACAATTCCCAATTTAGCAATTTCATAATTTAGTGGTTTCTGCTATATCAGAGCTATTTGAAATCTATCCCTAAAAGGGTATATAATATTCAAGGTGCACATTGGGTCATTCAGAATAACTTCACACACACCCGCTACTGTGTATTTCCAAGTCTAATTCTGGCACTAAACCCATACCTGTCACCCAGCGCCTAAATACTAGGCCTCAAATTTATATCCCGCTAAATCTGTCCCTAGTGCTGTAGCTGGGCGAGTTATTTAGTGTCCGTTCAAGCACATTTCTTGTTCTGGGTTGAAATACAATTCCCAATTTAGCAATTTCATAATTTAGTGGTTTCTGCTATATCAGAGCTATTTGAAATCTATCCCTAAAAGGGTATATAATATTCAAGGTGCACATTGGGTCATTCAGAATAACTTCACACACACCCGCTACTGTGTATTTCCAAGTCTAATTCTGGCACTAAACCCATACCTGTCACCCAGCGCCTAAATACTAGGCCTCAAATTTATATCCCGCTAAATCTGTCCCTAGTGCTGTAGCTGGGCGAGTTATTTAGTGTCCGTTCAAGCACATTTCTTGTTCTGGGTTGAAATACAATTCCCAATTTAGCAATTTCATAATTTAGTGGTTTCTGCTATATCAGAGCTATTTGAAATCTATCCCTAAAAGGGTATATAATATTCAAGGTGCACATTGGGTCATTCAGAATAACTTCACACACACCCGCTACTGTGTATTTCCAAGTCTAATTCTGGCACTAAACCCATACCTGTCACCCAGCGCCTAAATACTAGGCCTCAAATTTATATCCCGCTAAATCTGTCCCTAGTGCTGTAGCTGGGCGAGTTATTTAGTGTCCGTTCAAGCACATTTCTTGTTCTGGGTTGAAATACAATTCCCAATTTAGCAATTTCATAATTTAGTGGTTTCTGCTATATCAGAGCTATTTGAAATCTATCCCTAAAAGGGTATATAATATTCAAGGTGCACATTGGGTCATTCAGAATAACTTCACACACACCCGCTACTGTGTATTTCCAAGTCTAATTCTGGCACTAAACCCATACCTGTCACCCAGCGCCTAAATACTAGGCCTCAAATTTATATCCCGCTAAATCTGTCCCTAGTGCTGTAGCTGGGCGAGTTATTTAGTGTCCGTTCAAGCACATTTCTTGTTCTGGGTTGAAATACAATTCCCAATTTAGCAATTTCATAATTTAGTGGTTTCTGCTATATCAGAGCTATTTGAAATCTATCCCTAAAAGGGTATATAATATTCAAGGTGCACATTGGGTCATTCAGAATAACTTCACACACACCCGCTACTGTGTATTTCCAAGTCTAATTCTGGCACTAAACCCATACCTGTCACCCAGCGCCTAAATACTAGGCCTCAAATTTATATCCCGCTAAATCTGTCCTTAGTGCTGTAGCTGGGCGAGTTATTTAGTGTCCGTTCAAGCACATTTCTTGTTCTGGGTTGAAATACAATTCCCAATTTAGCAATTTCATAATTTAGTGGTTTCTGCTATATCAGAGCTATTTGAAATCTATCCCTAAAAGGGTATATAATATTCAAGGTGCACATTGGGTCATTCAGAATAACTTCACACACACCCGCTACTGTGTATTTCCAAGTCTAATTCTGGCACTAAACCCATACCTGTCACCCAGCGCCTAAATACTAGGCCTCAAATTTATATCCCGCTAAATCTGTCCCTAGTGCTGTAGCTGGGCGAGTTATTTAGTGTCCGTTCAAGCACATTTCTTGTTCTGGGTTGAAATACAATTCCCAATTTAGCAATTTCATAATTTAGTGGTTTCTGCTATATCAGAGCTATTTGAAATCTATCCCTAAAAGGGTATATAATATTCAAGGTGCACATAGGGTCATTCAGAATAACTTCACACACCCGCTACTGTGCATTTCCAAATCTAATTCTGTCACTAAACCCATACCTGTCACCCAGCGCCTAAATACTAGGCCTCAAATTTATATCCCGCTAAATCTCTCGTTACCGCTGTCCTGTTGTGGCTGGGAAAGTTATTTAGTGTCCGTCAAAGCACATTTTTTGTTCTGGGTTGAAATACAATTCCCAATTTAGCAATTTCATAATTTAGTCGTTTCTGCTATATCAGAGCTATTTGAAATCTATCCCTAAAAGGGTAGATCATATTGAAGGTGCACATAGGGTCATTCAGAATAACTTCACACACACGCTTCTGTGCATTTCCAAGTCTAATTCTGTCACTAAATCCATACCGGTCACCCAGCGCCTAAATACTAGGCCTCAAATTTATATCCCGCTGAATTTGAATACAATACATTGGGCCAAATAATATATTTGTTGTTGTGGTGAACCATAACAATGAGAAAAACATCTAGTAAGGGACGCGGACGTGGACATGGTCGTGGTGGTGTTAGTGGACCCTCTGGTGCTGGGAGAGGACGTGGCCGTTCTGCCACATCCACACGTCCTAGTGTACCAACTACCTCAGGTCCCAGTAGCCGCCAGAATTTACAGCGATATATGGTGGGGCCCAATGCCGTTCTAAGGATGGTAAGGCCTGAGCAGGTACAGGCATTAGTCAATTGGGTGGCCGACAGTGGATCCAGCACGTTCACATTATCTCCCACCCAGTCTTCTGCAGAAAGCGCACAGATGGCGCCTGAAAACCAACCCCATCAGTCTGTCACATCACCCCCATGCATACCAGGGAAACTGTCTCAGCTTCAAGTTATGCAGCAGTCTCTTATGCTGTTTGAAGACTCCGCTGGCAGGGTTTCCCAAGGGCATCCACCTAGCCCTTCCCCAGCGGTGAAAGACATAGAATGCACTGACGCACAACCACTTATGTTTCCTGATGATGAGGACATGGGAATACCACCTCAGCATGTCTCTGATGATGACGAAACACAGGTGCCAACTGCTGCGTCTTTCTGCAGTGTGCAGACTGAACAGGAGGTCAGGGATCAAGACTGGGTGGAAGACGATGCAGGGGACGATGAGGTCCTAGACCCCACATGGAATGAAGGTCGTGCCACTGACTTTCACAGTTCGGAGGAAGAGGCAGTGGTGAGACCGAGCCAACAGCGTAGCAAAAGAGGGAGCAGTGGGCAAAAGCAGAACACCCGCCGCCAAGAGACTCCGCCTGCTACTGACCGCCGCCATCTGGGACCGAGCACCCCAAAGGCAGCTTCAAGGAGTTCCCTGGCATGGCACTTCTTCAAACAATGTGCTGACGACAAGACCCGAGTGGTTTGCACGCTGTGCCATCAGAGCCTGAAGCGAGGCATTAACGTTCTGAACCTGAGCACAACCTGCATGACCAGGCACCTGCATGCAAAGCATGAACTGCAGTGGAGTAAACACCTTAAAACCAAGGAAGTCACTCAGGCTCCCCCTGCTACCTCTTCTGCTGCTGCCGCCTCGGCCTATTCTGCTGCTGCCGCCTCGGCCTCTTCCTCCGCCTCTGGAGGAACGTTGGCACCTGCCGCCCAGCAAACAGGGGATGTACCACCAACACCACCACCACCACCTCCGTCACCAAGCGTCTCAACCATGTCACACGCCAGCGTTCAGCTCTCCATCTCACAAACATTTGATAGAAAGCGTAAATTCCCACCTAGCCACCCTCGATCCCTGGCCCTGAATGCCAGCATTTCTAAACTACTGGCCTATGAAATGCTGTCATTTAGGCTGGTGGACACAGACAGCTTCAAACAGCTCATGTCGCTTGCTGTCCCACAGTATGTTGTTCCCAGCCGGCACTACTTCTCCAAGAGAGCCGTGCCTTCCCTGCACAACCAAGTATCCGATAAAATCAAGTGTGCACTGCGCAACGCCATCTGTGGCAAGGTCCACCTAACCACAGATACGTGGACCAGTAAGCACGGCCAGGGACGCTATATCTCCCTAACTGCACACTGGGTAAATGTAGTGGCAGCTGGGCCCCAGGCGGAGAGCTGTTTGGCGCACGTCCTTCCGCCGCCAAGGATCGCAGGGCAACATTCTTTGCCTCCTGTTGCCACCTCCTCCTTCTCGGCTTCCTCCTCCTCTTCTTCCACCTGCTCATCCAGTCAGCCACACACCTTCACCACCAACTTCAGCACAGCCCGGGGTAAACGTCAGCAGGCCATTCTGAAACTCATATGTTTGGGGGACAGGCCCCACACCGCACAGGAGTTGTGGCGGGGTATAGAACAACAGACCGACGAGTGGTTGCTGCCGGTGAGCCTCAAGCCCGGCCTGGTGGTGTGTGATAATGGGCGAAATCTCGTTGCAGCTCTGGGACTAGCCAATTTGACGCACATCCCTTGCTTGGCGCATGTGCTGAATTTGGTGGTGCAGAAGTTCATTCACAACTACCCCGACATGTCAGAGCTGCTGCATAAAGTGCGGGCCGTCTGTTCGCGCTTCCGGCATTCACATCCTGCTGCTGCTCGCCTGTCTGCGCTACAGCGTAACTTCGGCCTTCCCGCTCACCGCCTCATATGCGACGTGCCCACCAGGTGGAACTCCACCTTGCACATGCTGGACAGACTGTGCGAGCAGCAGCAGGCCATAGTGGAGTTTCAGCTGCAGCACGCACGGGTCAGTCGCACTACAGAACAGCACCACTTCACCACCAATGACTGGGCCTCCATGCGAGACCTGTGTGCCCTGTTGCGCTGTTTCGAGTACTCCACCAACATGGCCAGTGGCGATGACACCGTTATCAGCGTTACAATACCACTTCTATGTCTCCTTGAGAAAACACTTAGGGCGATGATGGAAGAGGAGGTGGCCCAGGAGGAGGAGGAGGAGGAGGAAGAGGGGTCATTTTTAGCACTTTCAGGCCAGTCTCTTCGAAGTGACTCAGAGGGAGGTTTTTGGCAACAGCAGAGGCCAGGTACAAATGTGGCCAGCCAGGGCCCACTACTGGAGGACGAGGAGGACGAGGATGAGGAGGAGGTGGAGGAGGATGAGGATGAAGCATGGTCACAGCGGGGTGGCACCCAACGCAGCTCGGGTCCATCACTGGTGCGTGGCTGGGGGGAAAGGCAGGACGATGACGATACGCCTCCCACAGAGGACAGCTTGTCCTTACCCCTGGGCAGCCTGGCACACATGAGCGACTACATGCTGCAGTGCCTGCGCAACGACAGCAGAGTTGCCCACATTTTAACCTGTGCGGACTACTGGGTTGCCACCCTGCTGGATCCACGCTACAAAGACAATGTGCCCACCTTACTTCCTGCACTGGAGCGTGATAGGAAGATGCGCGAGTACAAGCGCACGTTGGTAGACGCGCTACTGAGAGCATTCCCAAATGTCACAGGGGAACAAGTGGAAGCCCAAGGCCAAGGCAGAGGAGGAGCAAGAGGTCGCCAAGGCAGCTGTGTCACGGCCAGCTCCTCTGAGGGCAGGGTTAGCATGGCAGAGATGTGGAAAACTTTTGTCAACACGCCACAGCTAACTGCACCACCACCTGATACGCAACGTGTTAGCAGGAGGCAACATTTCACTAACATGGTGGAACAGTACGTGTGCACACCCCTCCACGTACTGACTGATGGTTCGGCCCCATTCAACTTCTGGGTCTCTAAATTGTCCACGTGGCCAGAGCTAGCCTTTTATGCCTTGGAGGTGCTGGCCTGCCCGGCAGCCAGCGTTTTGTCTGAACGTGTATTCAGCACGGCAGGGGGCGTCATTACAGACAAACGCAGCCGCCTGTCTACAGCCAATGTGGACAAGCTGACGTTCATAAAAATGAACCAGGCATGGATCCCACAGGACCTGTCCGTCCCTTGTCCAGATTAGACATTAACTACCTCCCCATAACCATATATTATTGGACTCCAGGGCACTTCCTCATTCAATCCTATTTTTATTTTCATTTTACCATTATATTGCGAGGCTACCCAAAGTTGAATGAACCTCTCCTCTGCCTGTGTGCTAGGCCTAAATATATGCCAATGGACTGTTGCAGTGGTGGGTGACGTGAAGCCTCATTCTCTGCTATGACATGCAGACTAATTCTCTGCTGACATGAAGACAGATTCTCTGTTACGGGACCTCCCTCCTCTGCCTGGGTGCTGGGCCTAAATATATGCCAATGGACTGTTGCAGTGGTGGGTGACGTGAAGCCTGATTCTCTGCTATGACATGCAGACTAATTCTCTGCTGACATGAAGACAGATTCTCTGTTACGGGACCTCTCTCCTCTGCCTGTGTGTGTGCTGGGCCTAAATATATGCCAATGGACTGTTGCAGTGGTGGCTGACGTGAAGCCTCATTCTCTGCTATGACATGCAGACTAATTCTCTGCTGACATGAAGACAGATTCTCTGTTACGGGACCTCTCTCCTCTGCCTGTGTGTGTGCTGGGCCTAAATATATGCCAATGGACTGTTGCAGTGGTGGCTGACGTGAAGCCTCATTCTCTGCTATGACATGCAGACTAATTCTCTGCTGACATGAAGACAGATTCTCTGTTACGGGACCTCTCTCCTCTGCCTGTGTGTGTGCTGGGCCTAAATATATGCCAATGGACTGTTGCAGTGGTGGCTGACGTGAAGCCTCATTCTCTGCTATGACATGCAGACTAATTCTCTGCTGACATGAAGCCAGATTGTCTGTTACGGGACCTCTCTCCTCTGCCTGTGTGTGTGCTGGGCCTAAATATATGCCAATGGACTGTTGCAGTGGTGGCTGACGTGAAGCCTCATTCTCTGCTATGACATGCAGACTAATTCTCTGCTGACATGAAGACAGATTCTCTGTTACGGGACCTCCCTCCTCTGCCTGGGTGCTGGGCCTAAATATATGCCAATGGACTGTTGCAGTGGTGGCTGACGTGAAGCCTCATTCTCTGCTATGACATGCAGACTAATTCTCTGCTGACATGAAGACAGATTCTCTGTTACGGGACCTCCCTCCTCTGCCTGGGTGCTGGGCCTAAATATATGCCAATGGACTGTTGCAGTGGTGGGTGACGTGAAGCCTCATTCTCTGCTATGACATGCAGACTGATTCTCTGCTGACATGAAGCCAGATTGTCTGTTACGGGACCTCCCTCCTCTGCCTGGGTGCTGGGCCTAAATATATGCCAATGGACTGTTGCAGTGGTGGCTGACGTGAAGCCTCATTCTCTGCTATGACATGCAGACTGATTCTCTGCTGACATGAAGCCAGATTGTCTGTTACGGGACCTCTCTCCTCTGCCTGTGTGCTAGGCCTAAATATATGCCAATGGACTGTTGCAGTGGTGGCTGACGTGAAGCCTCATTCTCTGCTATGACATGCAGACTGATTCTCTGCTGACATGAAGCCAGATCGTCTGTTACGGGACCTCTCTGCTCTGCCTGTGTGCTAGGCCTAAATATATGCCAATGGACTGTTGCAGTGGTGGGTGACGTGAAGCCTCATTCTCTGCTATGACATGCAGACTGATTCTCTGCTGTCATGAAGCCAGATTGTCTGTTACGGGACCTCTCTGCTCTGCCTGTGTGCTAGGCCTAAATATATGCCAATGGACTGTTGCAGTGGTGGGTGACGTGAAGCCTCATTCTCTGCTATGACATGCAGACTGATTCTCTGCTGACATGAAGCCAGATTGTCTGTTACGGGACCTCTCTCCTCTGCCTGTGTGCTAGGCCTAAATATATGCCAATGGACTGTTGCAGTGGTGGCTGACGTGAAGCCTCATTCTCTGCTATGACATGCAGACTAATTCTCTGCTGACATGAAGCCAGATTGTCTGTTACGGGACCTCTCTCCTCTGCCTGGGTGCTGGGCCTAAATTTATGACAATGGACTGTTGCAGTGGTGGCTGACGTGAAGCCTGATTCTCTGCTATGACATGCAGACTGATTCTCTGCTGACATGAAGCCAGATCCTCTGTTACGGGACCTCTCTCCTCTGCCTGTGTGTGTGCTGGGCCTAAATATATGCCAATGGACTGTTGCAGTGGTGGCTGACGTGAAGCCTCATTCTCTGCTATGACATGCAGACTGATTCTCTGCTGACATGAAGCCAGATTCTCTGTTACGGGACCTCTCTCCTCTGCCTGTGTGTGTGCTGGGCCTAAATATATGCCAATGGACTGTTGCAGTGGTGGCTGACGTGAAGCCTCATTCTCTGCTATGACATGCAGACTAATTCTCTGCTGACATGAAGACAGATTCTCTGTTACGGGACCTCCCTCCTCTGCCTGGGTGCTGGGCCTAAATATATGCCAATGGACTGTTGCAGTGGTGGCTGACGTGAAGCCTCATTCTCTGCTATGACATGCAGACTAATTCTCTGCTGACATGAAGACAGATTCTCTGTTACGGGACCTCTCTCCTCTGCCTGGGTGCCGGGGCCTAAATATCTGAGAATGGACTGTTCCAGTGGTGGGTGACGGGAAGCCAGATTCTCTGCTATGGAACCTCTCTCCAATTGATTTTGGTTAATTTTTATTTATTTAATTTTTATTTTAATTCATTTCCCTATCCACATTTGTTTGCAGGGGATTTACCTACATGTTGCTGCCTTTTGCAGCCCTCTAGCTCTTTCCTGGGCTGTTTTACAGCCTTTTTAGTGCCGAAAAGTTCGGGTCCCCATTGACTTCAATGGGGTTCGGGTTCGGGACGAAGTTCGGATCGGGTTCGGATCCCGAACCCGAACATTTCCGGGATGTTCGGCCGAACTTCTCGAACCCGAACATCCAGGTGTTCGCTCAACTCTAGTCTTGGGCCTTCTTTGTTGCACCTTCCTCTTTATGATGTACCAAATGTTCTCTATAGGTGAAAGATCTGGACTGCAGACTGGCCATTTCAGTACCCGGATCCTTCCCCTACGCAGCCATGATGTTGTGATTGATGCAGAATGTGGTCTGGCATTATCTTGTTGAAAAATGCAGGGTCTTCCCTGAAAGAGATGACGTCTGGATGGGAGCATATGTTGTTCTAGAACCTGAATATATTTTTCTGCATTGATGGTGCCTTTCCAGACATGCAAGCTGCCCATGCCACACGCACTCATGCAACCCTATACCATCAGAGATGCAGGCTTCTGAACTGACCGTTGATAACAACTTGGGTTGTCCTTGTCCTCTTTGGTCCGGATGACATGGCGTCCCAGATTTCCAAAAAGAACTTTGAATCGTGACTCGTCTGACCACAGAACAGTCTTCCATTTTGCCACACTCCATTTTAAATGATCCCTGGCCCAGTGAAAACGCCTGAGCTTGTGGATTTTGCTTAGAAATGGCTTCTTCTTTGCACTGTAGAGTTTCAGCTGGTAACGGCGGATGGCACGGTGGATTGTGTTCACTGACAATGATTTCTGGAAGTATTCCTGAGCCCATTCTGTGATTTCCTTTACAGAGCCATTCGCAGTTTCACTGTTTGTGGTGCAGTGTCGTTTAAGGGCCCGGAGATCACGGGCATCCAGTATGGTTTTACGGCCTTGACCCTTATGCGCAGAGATTGTTCCAGATTCTCTGAGTCTTCGGATGATGTTATGCACAGTTGATGATGATAGATGCAAAGTCTTTGCAATTTTTTCGCTGGGTAACACCTTTCTGATATTGCTCCACTATCTTTCTGCGCAACATTGTGGGAATTGGTGATCCTCTACCCATCTTGGCTTCTGAGAGACACTGCCACTCTGAGAATCTCTTTTTATACCCAATCATGTTGCCAATTGACCTAATTAGTGTTAATTGGTCTTCCAGCTCTTCGTTATGCTCAAATTTACTTTTTCCAGCCTCTTATTGCTACTTGTCCCAACTTTTTTGGGATTTGTTGACACTGTGAAAATTTGAATCAACGTATTTTTCCTTTAAAATGATACATTTACTCGGATTAAACGTTTGATCTGTTTAGTGTCCCAACTTTTTGGGAATCCGGTTTGTAGTTGTGCCACAATCCGCACCAGAAATATGCCTAATATAGACATATTTCTGGATAATAAATGACCCCTTTTGTCTAGCAGCATCTTATCCTCTTCTTCTCTTTGAAATATCTACATATTAATTTCTCTCAAGGCTATTCCAATAACCAAATCCAAACACATCGATTGTGAACTGTTTCCTAATGGGGTCCATTTGTGTTTTATTGATCTGTCAATAATTTCAGTATTTACCAGTACTTGCAGTTATACAAACCAAAAGAGCTATTTGTGGCTTGGGCATTTTGTTTTTCCCTGTATAAAATACATTTAATGAAAACCACGTTCAACATCTCATACTAAGAAAACAAGCGTTCCAAAAAAGCTATCTCATAAAATATAGGAACCAATGATTCAATAGAAAATGAACAACAAATCTTCACCAAATGTTTATGTTGGCTGAAAACTAGTTTTATTGAAAGCAGACAATGTGTATAGTTCACTTAACACCACTTTGCCTCTATCTAGCAGAGAAAAATAGAAAGACATTATAGTTTTGGCTCCTCACAATTTCTGGGTATTTGCAGCTACAAAGGATGTCTGAATGGACTACCGAATGAGGCGAGCTGTAAAAACGTGGGATGATTACAGGCAATTCTTAGGTGTCTTTTTTCTCATGAGTTGTGAAATTGTGGATGGACAAGATCACACATAAAAGCACTACAAGGTTAAGAATAGAGACAGGTGGAATATGAGTAATCCGTTTCTTTATGGCATCTCTGCAAAATGTTTTTAAAGGACAAAAACTCATGTCTATAAACTATAGGTAAAGTAATAATTAATGGGGTGTTGCCATCATGACAGACAATGGGGGCATATAGCTAGGATATGCCCTCATTGTCTGACACAGTGGCGGAAATAATTATTTGACCCCTCACTGATTTTGTAAGTTTGTCCAATGACAAAGAAATGAAAAGTCTCAGAACAGTATCATTTCAATGGTAGGTTTATTGTAACAGTGGCAGATAGCACATCAAAAGGAAAATCGAAAAAATAACTTTAAATAAAAGATAGCAACTGATTTGCATTTCATTGAGTGAAATAAGTATTTGAACCCCTACCAACCATTAAGAGTTCTGGCTCCCACAGAGTGGTTAGACACTTCTACTCAATTAGTCACCCTCATTAAGGACACATGTCTTAACTAGTCACCTGTATAAAAGACACCTGTCCACAGAATCAATCAATCAAGCAGACTCCAAACTCTCCAACATGGGAAAGACCAAAGAGCTGTCCAAGGATGTCAGAGACAAAATTGTAGACCTGCACAAGGCTGGAATGGGCTACAAAACCATTAGCAAGAAGCTGGGAGAGAAGGTGACAACTGTTGGTGCGATTGTTCGAAAATGGAAGGAGCACAAAATGACCATCAATCGACCTCGCTCTGGGGCTCCACGCAAGATCTCACCTCGTGGGGTGTCAATGGTTCTGAGAAAGGTGAAAAAGCATCCTAGAACTACACGGGAGGAGTTAGTTAATGACCTCAAATTAGCAGGGACCACAGTCACCAAGAAAACCATTGGAAACACATTACACCGCAATGGATTAAAATTCTGCAGGGCTCACAAGGTCCCCCTGCTCAGGAAGGCACATGTGCAGGCCCGTCTGAAGTTTGCCAATGAACACCTGAATGATTCAGAGAGTGACTGGGAGAAGGTGCTGTGGTCTGATGAGACCAAAATAGAGCTCTTTGGCATTAACTCAACTCGCTGTGTTTGGAGGAAGAAAAATGCTGCCTATGACCCCCAAAACACCGTCCCCACCGTCAAGCATGGGGGTGGAAACATTTTGCTTTAGGGGTGTTTTTCTGCTAAGGGCACAGGACAACTTATTCGCATAAACGGGAAAATGGACGGAGCCATGTATCGTGAAATCCTGAGCGACAACCTCCTTCCCTCTGCCAGGAAACTGAAAATGGGTCGTGGATGGGTGTTCCAGCACGACAATGACCCAAAACATACAGCAAAGGCAACAAAGGAGTGGCTCAAGAAGAAGCACATTAAGGTCATGGAGTGGCCTAGTCAGTCTCCGGACCTTAATCCAATCGAAAACCTATGGAGGGAGCTCAAGCTCAGAGTTGCACAGAGACAGCCTCGAAACCTTAGGGATTTAGAGATGATCTGCAAAGAGGAGTGGACCAACATTCCTCCTAAAATGTGCGCAAACTTGGTCATCAATTACAAGAAACGTTTGACCTCTGTGCTTGCAAACAAGGGTTTTTCCACCAAGTATTAAGTCTTTTTTTGTTAGAGGGTTCAAATACTTATTTCACTCAATGAAATGCAAATCAGTTGCTATCTTTTATTTAAAGTTATTTTTTCGATTTTCCTTTTGATGTGCTATCTGCCACTGTTACAATAAACCTACCATTGAAATGATACTGTTCTGAGACTTTTCATTTCTTTGTCATTGGACAAACTTACAAAATCAGTGAGGGGTCAAATAATTATTTCCGCCACTGTAGGTGCGGGTCCCACCTCCGGAGAATGGAGCGGGGAAAGTATTGGAGGGCGCACTGCACATGCGCAGCCGCTCTCGATTCATTTCTGGCTCGGCTATTTCCATCGGCCCCATAGAAATGAATGAGAGCGGGGGCTGCACATGTTTGGTGTGCTCCCATTCACATGTATGGGAGCAGCAGGAAGAAGCACTTGGTGGTTGCCGGACCCCGGGGTCCTCCAGCCGCAACTCTTCCCGCTCCATTCTCGTTCTAGGGATATGCCCCCATTGTCTGTGATGGGAATCCCCGTTTAATAATCAAAGAGCCAGCGGGTGCATTTACTGCATTATACAAAACTCCATTTCAGACATGCAATAATTGATGATTATTGATGGGGCTATGAATAACAGAGCTGAGCTGTAGGACCAGGTTCAGCCACGTGTGTGCACAGGCCTCAGTGCTAGGATAAAAATAAAGAAATTGCAGGTCACACTTTGTGGAACTCACTCCACCAAACATGCATTAATGTATATTTATGGAAACTTTCCTTAAAGGGCTTCTGTCACCCCACTAAACGCATTATTATTTTTTTGTCTACTTATAATCCCTATCCTGCCATATTGCCATACATTATGTTATTAATAATTTTCGTTCAGTAGATTTAGCCAAAAACTTACTTTTATGATATGCTAATTACCTTTCTACCAGCAAGTAGGGCTAAAATAAAAGTTGAGTGGTGCTTAAAAGTTCACGAATCCTTTAGAATATTCTATATTTCTGCATAAATTTGACCTAAAACTACATCATATTTTCACACAAGTCCCAAAAGTAGATAAATATAACCAAATCAAACAAAAGTGTAAAACATATTAGGCTTGGTCATTTATTTAATGAGGAAAATGACCCAATATCACATATCTGTGAGTTGCGAGAGTATTTGAAGTGTGAACCTTTGCTTTCAGTATCTGGTGTGACCCCTTAGTTCAGCAATAACCGCAACTAAACATTTCCGGTAGTTATTGATTAATCCTGTACAGTGGTTTGGAGGAATTTTATCCCATTCAAAAACAAAACAACTTGCTGGGTTTCCTTACATAAACTGCTTACTTTACGTCCCTCCACAACATTTAAATTGGATTAAGATCAGACTTCCTGGGCTTTATGGGTTAGGTCACGTGACCTCATTAACCAATCCTTGCCCTCCTGCACATATATAAGTGGCTCAGCCCCCTTCCCAGATGCCTCAGTGTCAAGGACCTTGTGTCCTGCTAAGGTTCCTGATATCCGCTTGTTTTCCTGTGTTCCTAATTCATACTTGTGTTCCTGGATTCTGCTACCCGTTTGATCCCTGCCTGCTTAACTTGACTCTCCTGTTGCCGACCTGTATTGCCTGACCTGTATCTGTGCCACCTGCCCTGACCTTTTGTGTGTCTGACTTCACCTCTGCCTCATCCTTTGGTCCTGCACTGTTGCTCCTGGTAATGACCCCACCTGCTGACATCGCTTGTACTTCTGGTACCTTTCTCAGGTACCTCCTGGTCTGCCTGGACCAGCTGCCTCGTGTGCCTATTCTCCTCAAGAGGTAGCGATCTGGTGTTCCCCTCGGGAAAGTCTATCCCCACCATCAGGGGTACTGTGAAGATCGAGGGGTTCACTTAGACAACGCCCTTAGAGGAGGTAGGACGCGCGGCACAGTGGGTTCGCACCCGCTGTTTCGTGATAGTACTGCATTCTCCCATTGTTTTTTTCATTGAACAATGGTAGGAGGAAAAGCAAGGATGTGTGAATAAATACCCGAAAATTAATGGATATGAGTGTTGTCTGTAGAAAACAGACAGCATAAGTCCATGATTCACGGATTTGTGAATAAGCACTAACTTTTGCAGGATTAGACATGGTTGTGTGACAGTTTCTTTGCATGGAAGACCTTGAAAACTGACCCAGTCACATAACCAGACCCACTGTAGCATTATGGCTTAGTGGCTATTACTTTTGCCAACTATGGGCACAATCTTCAAAATCTGTAAGGTTTAATCCAACACTCCAAAAACCCGCTTAAAGTTCATTTGGAATTTAGATTCGGAAGGGAGCCAATGTTAGTGATGCCAATATCTGAATAGCACTGCAGAATATGTTGGTGCTATATAAATTAATATCAAATTCAAATCAATTTGTCAGTTTTATCGATCTGTGGTTGTGGTCATTGAATGTTCATCATTTAATTATTTTAAGACGTTTTTTTTTTTCAGGGAATAGGGAGAGTTTTTTGACCATACAGGGGAGATGACCATGCTAGGAAACTATTAGGCCTCATGCACACAACCGTATGTATTTTGCGGTCTGCAAAAAACGGATCCGCAAAAAATACGGATGACATCCATGTGCATTCCCTATTTTGCGGAACGAAACAGCTGCCCCTAACAGAAAAGTCCTATCCTTGACCGTAATGCGGACAATAATAGGACATGTTCTATTTATTTGCGGAACGGAAATAAGGACATATGCAAACGGAATGGACACGGAGTACCTTCCGGGTTTTTTTTGCGGACCCATTGAAATGAATGGTTCCATACACGGTCCGCAAAAAAAGCGGAAAAGACACGTTATAAAAATACGTTCATGTTCTTAAGGCCTTAAACCGTGAAACATATTACATCTTTTTACTATAAACGAGATATCCTCAGGCTTTAAATAGACATCAGGAATATGGCGTTGAGTGAACTTGTGTTTTAAAAGTACGAGTTTCCGCTCCAGGAGTCCGTTATGCAGGAGTCATCCTGGTCTACTGCCTTGCATGCTGCTACTCATCTAACAGGAAGGGCACCCTAGCCAACACCAGACAGGAGCCCCTAAATTCAGGGTGTGCACCCAAGAGAAGAAAAGGTGTGCCCCTCCATCCACTGCACGCCTGTCATTGGGGAGCGCTGGAGCAGGGTTTGACACTATAAGAACTACAACCTTACTCATTGCCGCAGCCACCACTTCTATCCTCTCTGTCCCTCATGCCCTCGGCCTGCAGGACAGTGCACTGCATGCGGCTGTGGTAGTTTTGCATAAATAAAACTCAAGAAAAAAATATTTCTTTAACAGATGATATTAAAACACAGCCCTGTCTTATGTCTCATGAAAAAATGGCGCAAAAATGATTGCGGTACCAAAAAAAAGGAAAAAAAAAGTTAGGTCTGTTTAACCACCACATGTGTAAAATAGCAAAAAGAAACATCTAGTCATTTAAGACCGAAAAACACTCTTTAGGGGGTTAAAATCTGTATTGATCACACAGTTCTGATAATGAGCCATGCATCTGCATTATCATCACATGATCAAGACAGATTTATATAGGCTTGGAGGGAACAATAAAGGTTCCCATTCAAAAATTGCAAAAAGAGATATTGCAAATTTTGTGGGGGGAAAAATACACAATATACACCCATTAGTATAAGAAAAGAAACTTCCATACATAGCTAATTGATTATTGATAGCATATTGTTTTTCATATTTATGGGAGATGCTAAAATAAGCCAGAGATGGGAAATCATTTTGAGAATTCTTGACAAGGAAAAGCAATTTCTTTACTGAAAGGCAGAATGAATGCTTGTTCTCTAAAATGTATATGGCAGGAGGCCGTTCATGGCAATCACTGTACTTTGTGACTGAAATAATCTTCCCACCAGATGTAATCCAGTTTTTACAAGAAAACTTGTTAGTTTCTCGCTCTGGTGTTTGCAGTTCTGCTTTGCTGGCTGACTAGCCTGGACCCCAGTAAATACTGTAAAAAAAAGTCAAGAGGAATAATAAATATACTTCCTAGTTCTAGTTCCATCGTATTACTTTGTTATGCTTGTGCTTTATTTAAGTTTTGGAAAACCCGAAAATACTTAACTGCAGCCCTACTATGGAACAACGGTATAATTTAAGTAAAAAAAGTGTATAAAGTATTACATACACACAAAAGTAATAAAGTTTAATAAAGGAGACCAGATTGATTCAGGTTTACCAGATATCTCTTTTTAATCAGTCATATCAAGGAAAGTAATCCTAGGCAGAGAACCTATAAAAAGAAAAAAACATACAATCTTAAGACAAAATTTTACTACTATAATTATGAATATTATTATAAGTAATATGCATATTATCATAAATGTGTTTTTCAAAGAAAGGCATTAGAAAGACAAGAGATAAACGTTAGGCAAAAACAGCTAATATTTAGCCACTGGCCAACGTTTCGTTCAACAGTAGACTTTAATCACTGCCTTAGTCATTGTGCTTGTAGTTAGGCTGGATGGCGCCATCCAGCCAAACTACAAGCACCATGACTAAGGCCGTGATCAAGGTCTATTGTTGACCGAAATGTTGGCCAGTGGCTAAATATTATTCGCTGGATAGATAAAAAAGTTGAAAAAACTTAAAATAAACTTTCCAATAAATAAGCATTTAACGAAACAGCAACTAGAGTGCCGTGGTTTACTCTTCAATTGCATAAACTTTGTATACCACTGAGCACCACCTTCACCACAGAGGTGTGCCGTTCAACTCTTTACTCGCATTTTTAATAGTGGCATCTTCTCAGGCATCAGGGCTCAGCTGTGACTTCTACTTTTGCACACCCCTGTCGATACATCCCGCAGCCTAGTGGTCAAATTTCAATAACAGTGCTATGACATCTAGCAGCTAAAGGAGTCAAGACTGCCACAGTCACCCATGCTGATCTCCATGTGTCCTATTCTAGTGTAAAGAATTCCAGATTCTGGAGGCCTAACCTGAAACTTTTGAGCATCAATATAAAATATGTAACAGGGCTCCCACATATCATATACTTTTTATAATACTGGTGTGGCACAAAGGCTATTGGAAATCCATAGGAACCAGGGTATTGGTGTTAAGTGCTACCTTTGCAACCCAAAATAGTTTCTTATATACACTGTCTATAAGAAAAATGAGATGTGCCTGTGCAGATAATTCTTACCTTTTTATAGATCACAAGAGATGTTGCAAATGCATTTAGATTAATTTCTCCCAGAAAGATATTGTTAGTAATATTTAGATTTTATTATGATCTTACAGTTGGTCTGTAAAAAATGTTGGCCGTCAATGATTTGTTTGAAAAAATGTCCATAAACTAAGAAATAATCAGGTTGGCATTCCTGACCCTGACTCTCTCCACCCCTTTGTTCATTTTAAATGGAAAAAATATCTAAATGTTCAAATAGTATATCGAGTATGAAGATGTGTTTAGAAATACAACCAACTGCTAATTTCATGCAAAGCATTTGCCCATGTAATGTCAAGAGCACTTTTGTTAAATCTGAATTCTCTCTTTACAGGTCAAAACGTCCAGGTCCAGTTCCAACAGCCACACCAAGAATGGACTCTCCAATGCCGGTAATCCCTCATCAGAAGGTACGTATTGCACCATTTTTCCAACAGAAATAGCATATTTTAAGATTTATTATTATGTAAGTCTAGTACTTTAATTTTTTTAATTAAACTATTACATATAATAGTCATGTTTGGATTTTTATATTTGATTGAGCATTGGGTATTCTTGTTGTAATTAATGTGTTTATTCTAGTTGTTTGCAAAACACACATGAGGCTTTGCAAGCAGCATCTGGCATGCTTGTGGATGGTTTCCATGCAGCACAGAGTAAGAACAAACTTAATGAAACACATAAGTCTGCATTCACATCACTGTTTGAAATTCTGGTATTCCTTTTCGGCATAGGAACAGAACACCAGAATTGTAGTATCTGGCATATGCCAGACACGACCAGTGCCCAACATATCCCTTTCACTATAATGGAGTCCACCAAGTTTCTGGCATGAGTACCGGAATGCAGCGGTATTTTTCCGTCAGAATTCCGGTATTCTTGCTGGAAATCCAGCAGACCCTATTATAGTAAATGGGATCAGTCAGGCACCAGCTGGGTACAGCAATTCTGATATTCTGTTCCTATGACGAGACAGAATATCAGAATTTTATTAGCCAATGTGAATGGAGCCTTAAACTGAAAGAACATATACAGTTGGGAATAAAAGGTGTAATTTGAAGCTTTGGGTGCCAATTCAAAATCTGTAAATACTGTAATAGGGCCTGACAGCATGCACCATTTATACTTCTGGTGTCATCTTATGTAGCTGAGCAGCCCTCTCAAGTACCTTGGCCAGGATGCAACTGCTACCTTTGCATGCCATTTAGCGATGCTCCTGCCAGGAATATATTAGGACATGACTTAAACAGCTAATCCAAATATAGCAGGAGTATCAAAATTGTTTCTTTTATGCAGCAGGTCAGCCTGATCAAAGCCTGTAGATAGCTCTAAGCCATGGACTGCCTGAAATTCACAGCTAAAATTTGCGGAAGATTTCTAGACTTTGCATCACAATGAGTGAATTCTATGAAAAAAATGAAAAAGAAAGTCTCCAAACATAGGGCATGTTATCATTGCTGTATATCCATGTAGATTTCCTCTGCGGTGTATTTGGAGATTTGTCAATCTAATTTACTATATTTGTATTGTAACCTCTAAAATATTAGTACCAGGTGTAGGAAGAATAGGTGAAGCAGAAGTAGATGTCCACAAACTGAATTGTTGCAGCAAATTCTAAAGATTACTCAACCAACATTTTCTCCCAACTGTTCATTGTTGAATTATCAGCAGCCTGTTAGCCATATCTACCCTTCAGCTTTGTCTATGCATGTCCTATTCTCATTGCACAAAATATATATTTTAGTTTCCTTGGGTTGCTGATGCGGAATAGTATATTTTTACTGTCAGTCACATATCCAGACAACAAATACATATGTACAATGCTATTAATGAGTTTCTTTCATCACAACATTTATTCACATATATTTTATTGTATCATTATAGTGACTGAAATAATCGTGAATGGGTTTTACAGGATTAGAAAAAAAATGTTTAGAACAGCGCCATAACTGTCCACAGGTTGAGTTTGGTATTGCAGGTCAGTCTCATTCATTTCAATAGAGCTGAAATGCCATACCAAGTTCTACACATGAGCCACGTTTGCATCCTGGTAGCACTGGACATGTACAGTATTTATAGCCAAAAAGATGCAGAAACGGCTATACTACATGACCTTGAATTGCATGTCTGATGATAACACAACTAAGAGTAAAGTAGTGCTAGTGTCTAATAGTGTGATTCTGTGAACATAAAAGGTCATTTACAGCTTCTACTTCTACTTGACACTCCCAGCAAGAGCTAAAAAAAAGTTTTGCTGGAAATGGAGGTACACATCTCAGCTCCAGCTTCTCAGGTAGAAGTTATCATGATTTGCTCAGAAACCAGTACAGGAAAGGACAGGTGTGCAGGTACCATGCAAATGAGACTTTGGGGACAGAATGGACAATTACTGTCTGAGCACTGTACTTTTTAATCTGTGTACTCTGAAAAATAAAGAATGACAGACCAGTAATGGATGCTAAGAGATCTCATCAACAGAGCCATCATGTTCACATTCAGAGTTGCATACTGCAATGTCTCGTCAGAATTTCAAAAGTGACATTTGTAAAAACAGCCGGTAGACCAGGTGGGACTATTTTTGTGGCAACTGTACAGAAACATTTTAATGCATGGAACTTTATAGGAAAGCAATAGTTCTGCCCAATCTGCTGGGTGTTTCTCCAACCAACACATTTAAACTTCTGGCAGGTGTTGCAGCTGGGAGAAATGTACATGTGAAGGCTCGGTTTAAACTTATGCTCTTTTTAGGATAAAAAAAAATAAATGAGCCTGTAGTATCAATTACAGAATGGATCAAAAAAAATCTTGAAGAATGACACAACCAAAAATGTACATTCCTAACTGTGCTAAATAATACCGTCTCTAACTCAAAATTAACACAATGAAAAGCTGCTTCAATAAGAACGATATCACGTTATGTGCTCAAATGTCTTGCTTGAGCAGTCAACATATTTAAGCTGGACTAGAACAGATTTCTGTGAATGTTGGTTCATCTAAAGACTATGTTATGATAGTTTTGTCTCTTATGCATGTTTACTCTGATTACTGTGTTCTTCTCTCTTGGCCTGCATGTATGCTACAGGACCACGCTTTGGAAATTAATGGCAGAACAGTCTTCAGTGCTCTGTCTAACACAACTGCTATGCCACTGACTGGTAGCGTGACCACCAATGGGACAATGTCAGGCTACCTCAACAAGCAAGAGATCCACCATTCACATAGCAACTCTTTTGTAAAGACATCATCACTTAGATCTCCCATGTCTTCTCATTCTATTGCTTCCGAACCTTCATCTATCAGGCGCAGTATAGGTCCTAAGCCTGATGTTTTAGTCAATGATGAGAACAATACCAACAGTCAGTTTAGCCCTGGTAAGAAAAGACTATACAACAACCCCATTGGGCTCTATTCAGCACAGACTGTTAATGAAATGGCTGAGATTCATAATTTGAGTCTCAAAGGAAGGGCTTCAGGAGGTGGTCTTCTTAGAGGGTAGGTAATATAAGGTTTTTGTTAAGTTTTACCATGAACAGAAACTATACCATTTCACATACTTTTTCACAAGATGTATGATTGGCAGAATTCATCAACTTTGAGCCCAGGATGAAGTTGCTTTATAAAGTTGCCCAATTACTAATCTTTACCCAATACTTTCAGACATTTACTGTAATTACCACAGATACAAAAAAAAATGTATTCTAGAGATGAGCAAATTTCTTGAAATTTGTTTTGTCTCCAATTTTAAGAATAAACAAAATAATTTGGGTCCAATTCATTTTTACCCTAATCAAATATGCTCAAATTGCCTTGAAAATTGGTATATATAAGCTTAGGTTGCCTAGGACTCATATTTCTTCTAAAAAAAAAACAGACAAAAAAGTCCTAGAAGCCCAGAGAGAGAGAGAGAGAGAGACAGAGTATGTCCCCTTAAACTGTTTAATCAGTGCTTTTTCATAATATGATTTTCCCCTAGTGGTAGCCCCAAACTGTTGAATCAGTGCTATTTAATACAAGAAAGCTAGTTTGTATACCTTTGGGTTTTTGTGAAAGATATTTAAATTAGCTTTTCTTTCAAAAAGAAAAGAAAGCTAAGCCTATCTTATGCCAGTAAGATATGCTAATTTGAATATATTTCTCCTAGAAACCCAAAGCAACTTTGGCTGGACTACAATACTCCTTATGCATACTTAGTGGTTTCCCTAATGAGAAAGAGGTCCCTAAGGCCACTCAGCCAAACAGGGCAATTTTCTCTTGAGACACTAGGTACTCTTGTCCTTTTGCAAGAAAAACTAGCTTGCACATCTCACTAAGAGAAATATTGAGCTTGAGTCTGTCTCTCTCCCCCTCTCTCTCCAAGAAATTTGGGACAAATTCCGAATCTGTACAATCGATTCGCTCATCTCTTATTTATTCTCAAAATTGCAGCCTTACTCCACTCAAAGCCTTTGAAATCAGGTGTGACTGAAGTTATATGTTGCTTCCCTGTGTTAAAATGTGATGCAGGAATCTGAGATATGTGATCGTCTTTACCTGACAATCAAAATCATTACCGCATGGTTAAGATGTTAAATTATTTTTTATTTGATATTTAAAACTACCAAGCACCACAGTAATTGTCTTCATGTCACAGGCAGACATAAAGAGAGAACACATGCATGCTCAACCAAGCTGAGCATGCATGTTTATGAATGTATCGGGATTGATAGCAGCCAAACAATGAATCACAGCAACACCAATCTGTATGGCTGACATTAGTTTACACGTAACTCAAAACACCATCCTACTTATGTTTCCTGCACACTGCAGTCGCACCTGAATTTCTAAAAATATATATGTTAGAAAATTACATTCATTTTCTTTCTTTCTTTTTTGCAAAAGTTGATGAATTTGGCCTTTGACATTGAAGGTTTTTCACACTCATTTATGTTACTGTAGATGTGACAACTGTTGGTGTTTGGCATATAAGCTGAAGCAAGACTGTTTTATTTACCCAGGCATGAGCATTTTGGAAAAATTTTGAATAGTGGCTTTCATTTTTCTAGATATTTGAAGCATGATGATATTGATAAAACATAGATTAACTAAATGTTAGAGACTAGAGATTCTTCCAAAGCCAGAAGAATAATATTCATTATAAAAAAAGCTAACCCCTCTTAAAAAATATTGGTATTTCCGGTTTGTTACCTACAAAGAGACACTTTTTTAAATAGTTTTCTTTTAATTTCAGCCCACATAATACCGCTGTTTAGTGTTAGGATAATACAACATAATAATTCCATATAGTGCACAAATAATAGTGCAATATCCCAGGTCCACACTGGCCCATGGGGGTACAGGCATGTTCCCCCAGTGGGCCCCTTACCCAGGTGGGACCATTAGTCCCCCCACCCCCTCCACAAGTGGCACATTGCACAGTACATCTACTACACTACCTACAGATATTAACAAACATACAGAATACAGATGTATTGGGTGGCTAAGGGGACTAGAATATGTTGTTGGTGCAACTTTAGGGACTTGCGAATGGGTAATATTTGCATATAGCTGTACAGTGGGCCCGCAAAATTAATTGTACAGGTGCGCCCCAGGCACCCCAGTGTGACAGTGCAATATCCAAACAACATTCCCTTAAAAAGCCCACATAATACTGCCATATAATTTGTGTATACTGCAGTTCACTTCCTAAATAATATCAGCATAAAATGCTAATCAATACAGGATGGTTTTAGTTTACTTGTGTCTTGGAATCAGTGCAGGAGGCCTATAACAGTATACTCTCCCTGAAAAGTCCTAACATGAACGATTACTCATTCATGCCAGTAATAAAACAGAACAGAATGTTTAAGCTCCTATATCTGGAATGCTGTTATATTACCTAGGCCTGTTTCACACTGCCGGCATTAGTTTCAGCAGGCTGTTCCAGCAGAGAGCAGCCTGCTGGAGATATCTGGATGCTTGACGACCTTATTGATTATAATGAGATCCAGCTGCTACCTGGCAAATACGCTGGTTTTCGGCCTGACAAATAGCGTTGTATGCAGGGTAAAGGAATGATCTCTACCGGACCCCATTATAGTCAATGGAGCCGTCAGGCATTCCGGTAACATCCGCCAATGCCAGAACTAGAAAGCTCCGGCAGGTTAATGTCGGCAGTGGGAAACAGACCTTATTAAACCTTAAAGAGAACATTTAAAGAAAAATATGAAAAGTAGTTTAACTAGTTCTTTCTGTAGTCTCCATCCAGTATCTTCAAAGAAATGTTATTGCCATGACACAGATGTATATATACTAGTTATATGGAGAGGTATCAAAGGGGTTTTCTCTTTAACATTTATCTATCTATCCACAAGATAGGTGACAAATGTATGATCACTGGGGTCCAACTGCTGAGAACGGGGGTTTAAGAGTCCACATGTGAATGGATCGGTGACTTTGACACACCCTGTTCTTCTGATCACTGTGGATCCCAGTGGTCACACCCTCAATGATCATGCAGTTATCACTTACTTGTGGATACATGATAAATGTTGGTAATGGAATAACCCCTTTAAAGAGGGTGTACAGTTTCATAATATGGATGATCTATTTCCAGGACAGATCATCAATATCAAACTGGCGTGGGTTTGGCTCCTAGTAACCCTGATGGTCATCAGTTTGAAGGGGTCAGAGCACTTGTGTGTGTGCTGCATACTTTTCAATGTTTACTTGCAACTAGGGATGAGCGAACTCGAACTGTATAGTTCGGGTTCGTACCGAATTTTGGGGTGTCCGTGACACGGACCCGAACCCGGACATTTTCGTAAAAGTCCGGGTTCGGGTTCGGTGTTCGTCGCTTTCTTCGCGCTTTTGTGACGCTTTCTTGGCGCTTTTTGAAAGGCTGCAAAGCAGCCAATCAACAAGCGTCATACTACTTGCCCCAAGAGGCCATCACAGCCATGCCTACTATTGGCATGGCTGTGATTGGCCAGAGCACCATGTGACCCAGCCTCTATTTAAGCTGGAGTCACATAGCGCCGCCCGTCACTCTGCTCTGATTAGCGTAGGGAGAGGTTGCGGCTGCGACAGTAGGGCGAGATTAGGCAGATTAACTCCTCCAAAGGACTTGATTAACTGATCGATCTGCAGCTGTGGATCATTGAGCTGCTGATCCTCAATTGCTCACTGTTTTTAGGCTGCACAGACCGTTTGTCAGTCTCATTTTTCTGGGGTGATCGGCGGCCATTTTGTGTCTTGTGGTGCGCCAGCACAAGCTGCGACCAAGTGCATTTAACCCTCAATGGTGTGGTTGTTTTTTGGCTAAAGCCTACATCAGGGTGAAGCTGTCACACCAAGTGCATTTAACCAGCAATAGTCTGTTCATTTTTTGGCCATATACAAAATCAGGGGCAAGCTGCGCCTGTCACCAAGTGCATTTAACCCTCAATGGTGTGGTTGTTTTTTGGCTAAAGCCTACATCAGGGTGAAGCTGTCACACCAAGTGCATTTAACCAGCAATAGTCTGTTCATTTTTTGGCCATATACAAAATCAGGGGCAAGCTGCGCCTGTCACCAAGTGCATTTAACCCTCAATGGTGTGGTTGTTTTTTGGCTAAAGCCTACATCAGGGTGAAGCTGTCACACCAAGTGCATTTAACCAGCAATAGTCTGTTCATTTTTTGGCCATATACAAAATCAGGGGCAAGCTGCGCCTGTCACCAAGTGCATTTAACCCTCAATGGTGTGGTTGTTTTTTGGCTAAAGCCTACATCAGGGTGAAGCTGTCACACCAAGTGCATTTAACCAGCAATAGTCTGTTCATTTTTTGGCCATATCCCAGTCTAATTCTGTCACTAAATCCATACCGGTCACCCAGCGCCTAAATACTAGGCCTCAAATTTATATCCAGCTAAATCTGTCCCTAGTGCTGTAGCTGGGCGAGTTATTTAGTGTCCGTTCAAGCACATTTCTTGTTCTGGGTTGAAATACAATTCCCAATTTAGCAATTTCATAATTTAGTGGTTCCTGCTATATCAGAGCTATTTGAAATCTATCCCAAAAAGGGTATATAATATTGAAGGTGCACATTGGGTCATTCAGAATAACTTCACACACACCCGCTACTGTGTATTTCCAAGTCTAATTCTGTCACTAAACCCATACCTGTCACCCAGCGCCTAAATACTAGGCCTCAAATTTAAATCCCTCTAAATCTCTCGTTACCCACCGCTGTACTGTTGTTGCTGGGCAAGATATTTAGTGTCCGTCAAAGCACATTTTTTGTTCTGGGTTGAAGTACAATTCCCAATTTAGCAATTTCATAATTTAGTGGTTTCTGCTATATCAGAGCTATTTGAAATCTATCCCTAAAAGGGTATATAATATTGAAGGTGCACATAGGGTCATTCAGAATAACTTCACACACACGCTTCTGTGCATTTCCAAGTCTAATTCTGTCACTAAATCCATACCGGTGACCCAGCGCCTAAATACTAGGCCTCAAATTTAAATCCCTCTAAATCTCTCGTTACCCACCACTGTACTGTTGTTGCTGGGCAAGATATTTAGTGTCCGTCAAAGCACATTTTTTGTTCTGGGTTGAAGTACAATTCCCAATTTAGCAATTTCATAATTTAGTGGTTTCTGCTATATCAGAGCTATTTGAAATCTATCCCTAAAAGGGTATATAATATTGAAGGTGCACATAGGGTCATTCAGAATAACTTCACACACACGCTTCTGTGCATTTCCAAGTCTAATTCTGTCACTAAATCCATACCGGTGACCCAGCGCCTAAATACTAGGCCTCAAATTTAAATCCCTCTAAATCTCTCGTTACCCACCGCTGTACTGTTGTTGCTGGGCAAGATATTTAGTGTCCGTCAAAGCACATTTTTTGTTCTGGGTTGAAGTACAATTCCCAATTTAGCAATTTCATAATTTAGTGGTTTCTGCTATATCAGAGCTATTTGAAATCTATCCCTAAAAGGGTATATAATATTGAAGGTGCACATAGGGTCATTCAGAATAACTTCACACACACGCTTCTGTGCATTTCCAAGTCTAATTCTGTCACTAAATCCATACCGGTGACCCAGCGCCTAAATACTAGGCCTCAAATTTAAATCCCTCTAAATCTCTCGTTACCCACCGCTGTACTGTTGTTGCTGGGCAAGATATTTAGTGTCCGTCAAAGCACATTTTTTGTTCTGGGTTGAAGTACAATTCCCAATTTAGCAATTTCATAATTTAGTGGTTCCTGCTATATCAGAGCTATTTGAAATCTATCCCAAAAAGGGTATATAATATTGAAGGTGCACATTGGGTCATTCAGAATAACTTCACACACACCCGCTACTGTGTATTTCCAAGTCTAATTCTGTCACTAAACCCATACCTGTCACCCAGCGCCTAAATACTAGGCCTCAAATTTAAATCCCTCTAAATCTCTCGTTACCCACCGCTGTACTGTTGTTGCTGGGCAAGATATTTAGTGTCCGTCAAAGCACATTTTTTGTTCTGGGTTGAAGTACAATTCCCAATTTAGCAATTTCATAATTTAGTGGTTTCTGCTATATCAGAGCTATTTGAAATCTATCCCTAAAAGGGTATATAATATTGAAGGTGCACATAGGGTCATTCAGAATAACTTCACACACACGCTTCTGTGCATTTCCAAGTCTAATTCTGTCACTAAATCCATACCGGTGACCCAGCGCCTAAATACTAGGCCTCAAATTTAAATCCCTCTAAATCTCTCGTTACCCACCGCTGTACTGTTGTTGCTGGGCAAGATATTTAGTGTCCGTCAAAGCACATTTTTTGTTCTGGGTTGAAGTACAATTCCCAATTTAGCAATTTCATAATTTAGTGGTTCCTGCTATATCAGAGCTATTTGAAATCTATCCCAAAAAGGGTATATAATATTGAAGGTGCACATTGGGTCATTCAGAATAACTTCACACACACCCGCTACTGTGTATTTCCAAGTCTAATTCTGTCACTAAACCCATACCTGTCACCCAGCGCCTAAATACTAGGCCTCAAATTTAAATCCCTCTAAATCTCTCGTTACCGCTGTACTGTTGTAGCTGGGAAAGTTATTTAGTGCCCGTCAAAGCACATTTTTTGTTCTGGGTTGAAGTACAATTCCCAATTTAGCAATTTCATAATTTAGTGGTTCCTGCTATATCAGAGCTATTTGAAATCTATCCCAAAAAGGGTATATAATATTCAAGGTGCACATTGGGTCATTCAGAATAACTTCACACACACGCTTCTGTGCATTTCCAAGTCTAATTCTGTCACTAAATCCATACCGGTCACCCAGCGCCTAAATACTAGGCCTCAAATTTATATCCCGCTGAATTTGAATACAATACATTGGGCCAAATAATATATTTGTTGTTGTGGTGAACCATAACAATGAGAAAAACATCTAGTAAGGGACGCGGACGTGGACATGGTCGTGGTGGTGTTAGTGGACCCTCTGGTGCTGGGAGAGGACGTGGCCGTTCTGCCACATCCACACGTCCTAGTGTACCAACTACCTCAGGTCCCAGTAGCCGCCAGAATTTACAGCGATATATGGTGGGGCCCAATGCCGTTCTAAGGATGGTAAGGCCTGAGCAGGTACAGGCATTAGTCAATTGGGTGGCCGACAGTGGATCCAGCACGTTCACATTATCTCCCACCCAGTCTTCTGCAGAAAGCGCACAGATGGCGCCTGAAAACCAACCCCATCAGTCTGTCACATCACCCCCATGCATACCAGGGAAACTGTCTCAGCCTCAAGTTATGCAGCAGTCTCTTATGCTGTTTGAAGACTCCGCTGGCAGGGTTTCCCAAGGGCATCCACCTAGCCCTTCCCCAGCGGTGAAAGACATAGAATGCACTGACGCACAACCACTTATGTTTCCTGATGATGAGGACATGGGAATACCACCTCAGCATGTCTCTGATGATGACGAAACACAGGTGCCAACTGCTGCGTCTTTCTGCAGTGTGCAGACTGAACAGGAGGTCAGGGATCAAGACTGGGTGGAAGACGATGCAGGGGACGATGAGGTCCTAGACCCCACATGGAATGAAGGTCGTGCCACTGACTTTCACAGTTCGGAGGAAGAGGCAGTGGTGAGACCGAGCCAACAGCGTAGCAAAAGAGGGAGCAGTGGGCAAAAGCAGAACACCCGCCGCCAAGAGACTCCGCCTGCTACTGACCGCCGCCATCTGGGACCGAGCACCCCAAAGGCAGCTTCAAGGAGTTCCCTGGCATGGCACTTCTTCAAACAATGTGCTGACGACAAGACCCGAGTGGTTTGCACGCTGTGCCATCAGAGCCTGAAGCGAGGCATTAACGTTCTGAACCTGAGCACAACCTGCATGACCAGGCACCTGCATGCAAAGCATGAACTGCAGTGGAGTAAACACCTTAAAACCAAGGAAGTCACTCAGGCTCCCCCTGCTACCTCTTCTGCTGCTGCCGCCTCGGCCTATTCTGCTGCTGCCGCCTCGGCCTCTTCCTCCGCCTCTGGAGGAACGTTGGCACCTGCCGCCCAGCAAACAGGGGATGTACCACCAACACCACCACCACCACCTCCGTCACCAAGCGTCTCAACCATGTCACACGCCAGCGTTCAGCTCTCCATCTCACAAACATTTGATAGAAAGCGTAAATTCCCACCTAGCCACCCTCGATCCCTGGCCCTGAATGCCAGCATTTCTAAACTACTGGCCTATGAAATGCTGTCATTTAGGCTGGTGGACACAGACAGCTTCAAACAGCTCATGTCGCTTGCTGTCCCACAGTATGTTGTTCCCAGCCGGCACTACTTCTCCAAGAGAGCCGTGCCTTCCCTGCACAACCAAGTATCCGATAAAATCAAGTGTGCACTGCGCAACGCCATCTGTAGCAAGGTCCACCTAACCACAGATACGTGGACCAGTAAGCACGGCCAGGGACGCTATATCTCCCTAACTGCACACTGGGTAAATGTAGTGGCAGCTGGGCCCCAGGCGGAGAGCTGTTTGGCGCACGTCCTGCCGCCGCCAAGGATCGCAGGGCAACATTCTTTGCCTCCTGTTGCCACCTCCTCCTTCTCGGCTTCCTCCTCCTCTTCTTCCACCTGCTCATCCAGTCAGCCACACACCTTCACCACCAACTTCAGCACAGCCCGGGGTAAACGTCAGCAGGCCATTCTGAAACTCATATGTTTGGGGGACAGGCCCCACACCGCACAGGAGTTGTGGCGGGGTATTGAACAACAGACCGACGAGTGGTTGCTGCCGGTGAGCCTCAAGCCCGGCCTGGTGGTGTGTGATAATGGGCGAAATCTCGTTGCAGCTCTGGGACTAGCCAATTTGACGCACATCCCTTGCTTGGCGCATGTGCTGAATTTGGTGGTGCAGAAGTTCATTCACAACTACCCCGACATGTCAGAGCTGCTGCATAAAGTGCGGGCCGTCTGTTCGCGCTTCCGGCGTTCACATCCTGCCGCTGCTCGCCTGTCTGCGCTACAGCGTAACTTCGGCCTTCCCGCTCACCGCCTCATATGCGACGTGCCCACCAGGTGGAACTCCACCTTGCACATGCTGGACAGACTGTGCGAGCAGCAGCAGGCCATAGTGGAGTTTCAGCTGCAGCACGCACGGGTCAGTCGCACTACAGAACAGCACCACTTCACCACCAATGACTGGGCCTCCATGCGAGACCTGTGTGCCCTGTTGCGCTGTTTCGAGTACTCCACCAACATGGCCAGTGGCGATGACACCGTTATCAGCGTTACAATACCACTTCTATGTCTCCTTGAGAAAACACTTAGGGCGATGATGGAACAGGAGGTGGCCCAGGAGGAGGAGGAGGAGGATGAGGAAGAGGGGTCATTTTTAGCACTTTCAGGCCAGTCTCTTCGAAGTGACTCAGAGGGAGGTTTTTTGCAACAGCAGAGGCCAGGTACAAATGTGGCCAGCCAGGGCCCACTACTGGAGGACGAGGAGGACGAGGATGAGGAGGAGGTGGAGGAGGATGAGGATGAAGCATGGTCACAGCGGGGTGGCACCCAACGCAGCTCGGGTCCATCACTGGTGCGTGGCTGGGGGGAAAGGCAGGACGATGACGATACGCCTCCCACAGAGGACAGCTTGTCCTTACCCCTGGGCAGCCTGGCACACATGAGCGACTACATGCTGCAGTGCCTGCGCAACGACAGCAGAGTTGCCCACATTTTAACCTGTGCGGACTACTGGGTTGCCACCCTGCTGGATCCACGCTACAAAGACAATGTGCCCACCTTACTTCCTGCACTGGAGCGTGATAGGAAGATGCGCGAGTACAAGCGCACGTTGGTAGACGCGCTACTGAGAGCATTCCCAAATGTCACAGGGGAACAAGTGGAAGCCCAAGGCCAAGGCAGAGGAGGAGCAAGAGGTCGCCAAGGCAGCTGTGTCACGGCCAGCTCCTCTGAGGGCAGGGTTAGCATGGCAGAGATGTGGAAAACTTTTGTCAACACGCCACAGCTAACTGCACCACCACCTGATACGCAACGTGTTAGCAGGAGGCAACATTTCACTAACATGGTGGAACAGTACGTGTGCACACCCCTCCACGTACTGACTGATGGTTCGGCCCCATTCAACTTCTGGGTCTCTAAATTGTCCACGTGGCCAGAGCTAGCCTTTTATGCCTTGGAGGTGCTGGCCTGCCCGGCAGCCAGCGTTTTGTCTGAACGTGTATTCAGCACGGCAGGGGGCGTCATTACAGACAAACGCAGCCGCCTGTCTACAGCCAATGTGGACAAGCTGACGTTCATAAAAATGAACCAGGCATGGATCCCACAGGACCTGTCCGTCCCTTGTCCAGATTAGACATTAACTACCTCCCCATAACCATATATTATTGGACTCCAGGGCACTTCCTCATTCAATCCTATTTTTATTTTCATTTTACCATTATATTGCGATGCTACCCAAAGTTGAATGAACCTCTCCTCTGCCTGTGTGCTAGGCCTAAATATATGCCAATGGACTGTTGCAGTGGTGGCTGACATGAAGCCTGATTCTCTGCTATGACATGCAGACTAATTCTCTGCTGACATGAAGCCAGATTGTCTGTTACGGGACCTCTCTCCTCTGCCTGGGTGCTGGGCCTAAATTTATGACAATGGACTGTTGCAGTGGTGGCTGACGTGAAGCCTGATTCTCTGCTATGACATGCAGACTGATTCTCTGCTGACATGAAGCCAGATCGTCTGTTACGGGACCTCTCTGCTCTGCCTGTGTGCTAGGCCTAAATATATGCCAATGGACTGTTGCAGTGGTGGGTGACGTGAAGCCTCATTCTCTGCTATGACATGCAGACTGATTCTCTGCTGACATGAAGCCAGATTGTCTGTTACGGGACCTCTCTGCTCTGCCTGTGTGCTAGGCCTAAATATATGCCAATGGACTGTTGCAGTGGTGGGTGACGTGAAGCCTCATTCTCTGCTATGACATGCAGACTGATTCTCTGCTGTCATGAAGCCAGATTGTCTGTTACGGGACCTCTCTGCTCTGCCTGTGTGCTAGGCCTAAATATATGCCAATGGACTGTTGCAGTGGTGGGTGACGTGAAGCCTCATTCTCTGCTATGACATGCAGACTGATTCTCTGCTGACATGAAGACAGATTCTCTGTTACGGGACCTCTCTCCTCTGCCTGTGTGTGTGCTGGGCCTAAATATATGCCAATGGACTGTTGCAGTGGTGGCTGACGTGAAGCCTCATTCTCTGCTATGACATGCAGACTGATTCTCTGCTGACATGAAGCCAGATTCTCTGTTACGGGACCTCTCTCCTCTGCCTGTGTGTGTGCTGGGCCTAAATATATGCCAATGGACTGTTGCAGTGGTGGCTGACGTGAAGCCTCATTCTCTGCTATGACATGCAGACTGATTCTCTGCTGACATGAAGCCAGATTCTCTGTTACGGGACCTCTCTCCTCTGCCTGTGTGTGTGCTGGGCCTAAATATATGCCAATGGACTGTTGCAGTGGTGGCTGACGTGAAGCCTCATTCTCTGCTATGACATGCAGACTGATTCTCTGCTGACATGAAGCCAGATTCTCTGTTACGGGACCTCTCTCCTCTGCCTGTGTGTGTGCTGGGCCTAAATATATGCCAATGGACTGTTGCAGTGGTGGCTGACGTGAAGCCTCATTCTCTGCTATGACATGCAGACTGATTCTCTGCTGACATGAAGCCAGATTCTCTGTTACGGGACCTCTCTCCTCTGCCTGTGTGTGTGCTGGGCCTAAATATATGCCAATGGACTGTTGCAGTGGTGGGTGACGTGAAGCCTCATTCTCTGCTATGACATGCAGACTAATTCTCTGCTGACATGAAGACAGATTCTCTGTTACGGGACCTCCCTCCTCTGCCTGGGTGCTGGGCCTAAATATATGCCAATGGACTGTTGCAGTGGTGGCTGACGTGAAGCCTCATTCTCTGCTATGACATGCAGACTAATTCTCTGCTGACATGAAGACAGATTCTCTGTTACGGGACCTCTCTCCTCTGCCTGGGTGCCGGGGCCTAAATATCTGAGAATGGACTGTTCCAGTGGTGGGTGACGGGAAGCCAGATTCTCTGCTATGGAACCTCTCTCCAATTGATTTTGGTTAATTTTTATTTATTTAATTTTTATTTTAATTAATTTCCCTATCCACATTTGTTTGCAGGGGATTTACCTACATGTTGCTGCCTTTTGCAGCCCTCTAGCCCTTTCCTGGGCTGTTTTACAGCCGTTTTAGTGCCGAAAAGTTCGGGTCCCCATTGACTTCAATGGGGTTCGGGTTCGGGACGAAGTTCGGATCGGGTTCGGATCCCGAACCCGAACATTTCCGGGATGTTCGGCCGAACTTCTCGAACCCGAACATCCAGGTGTTCGCTCAACTCTACTTGCAACCTTTCTCCGGTCACTGTGATGCAGCATAACTACAACTGCTCATCCCATTCTCACCCAGCCTAAAGCTTGAACATGTTTTCTACTTTGTAGTTACCTTATATTTTACATTACTGCGCAGATTACACATTTTCTAGCCCATAACTGTATGTAGCAATGTTATAATACATTTAAGAAGTTGTCTCATATAGACAACCTGTTCTTATACTCTATTACTACAAATAGGCATCATACTGGGGAGACGTCTTGTAGAGTGTCTATCACTCTAGTGGACTTGGCCATTCATTTGAATAGCTGCTATGTAATACTGCGCTTCCCCTATAGTGGCGGCTGCAAGGGAAATGTCTGGCCAGACTCTGCTTCCCCTGACCATAAAAGTTGGCCAAAAATGGTTTCTACTTAAGAACCCATAAACACTCACCAATTATGGAAATTATAATTTACCATGATCTTCTTTGATTAGGCCACTGTAGAAATTATCATAATTGGCTGCATGATTGCTAATAGCAAATTCTGCTTGTACCCACATTTACACAAGGGATCATTGCTTAGTGCTGTGGGAACCATCACTGGTTCTTCCCTGATAGCTCTGAGGATCCTGATGGAAATGTCCACTAGATTATCAACCATCATTTTTCAAACCTCCCATCATTTGGTTGTGGTAGTACATCTGCCCCTCACACTATTAGGTCATAACAGATTTGCCATGCTTGAAAACTCTTTTGCATACAGTAGAATAAAAATAATGCAGTTTTATACATCTATGTCTTATAACATTTATACATTCATGTCTTATTATTTACAATACACCAAAAGCAAATGGGACATACACAATTAAAGTGTATCTCAACCATCAATCAATTTTTTCAACTGTTAAAAAATACTATAATAATACATTTTGTAAAATATTTTATTAATTGATTTTATAGTTTTTGTAGCAAAACAGACCTGCAAAGTCTGGGCCTTGCTGTAGTGCTTTTCACTGCAGCACATACAGAATCTGTACACCATAGCCATGTGTGTGGTGTATGGATTCTGATTTCTACAATATTTAGCGGCAGCAAGTGCTGTACTGGTAGGCGCACACATCGCTGCTCCTGCCAGTGCCCGCTCTGCTGCAATCTCTACATAGCACATCCGTGAAAGGTAAGCTGGATCAGCAATGTACTATGCAGAGCTCATGCCTGTGCCCGCTCCCCTGAAATCTCTGCAGGATACCCGGCACTGATATGCTATGCCAGGCTTTATCAGAATAGATGAAGGACAGGCAGGAACAGTAATGTGGTATGCAGAGTTCCTGTCTGTGCCGTTGAAACCCCTGCCTAGCACATCACTGCTCCTGCTTGTCTTCATTCCACTCGGCTAAAGCCTGGCATGGCACATCAGTGCAGGGGATCCTGCACTTATGTGCCATGCAGAGATTTCTGCATAATGGGCACAAATAGGAGCAGTGATATGTACACACTGCAGCATATATTGTAGAAATCAGAACTCATATACCACATAAATGGCTTTAGTGTACGTATTTTGCATGTGCTGCAGTGAAAAGCGCTACAGAAAGGGCTATTGCAAAAAAATATTAGGGTATTTACAGCAATTTAAAAAAAATACATACAGTTTTTTTATAAAAAAAAACTGAAAAGGAGGTTTTCCAAGGAAATAATAAAAAAAAAAAATAGGGGACAGAGCAAATAGGTTAAAACAAAAAAAAAAATCATTACTCACGTCGCAGTTCCCATGCTGGTGCAATTTTTTTTGATGATGATCCAATGATGTTCTGATCCCTGCTGCTCTTCTGGGCTCCACCTAGGAAGTGGTTTGGATTGGCTGCTGCAGTGACCCGCCTCAGCTGGTGATTGGCTGGATGGGCAGTCCAAGCTACTTCCTGTTGAACTTGGAACCAGGAAGCTGAGATGAGTAGAGACTGGAGTAGTACCAGAACAGCAAAAAACTATAATAATTCCCTTGGAAAACCTCTTTAAGACTTACAAGATCCTTTCTGATTCTAAACGAACATTCTCCCTTTATTATAAATACATTTACAGTGTTTCCACACTATATGAGTAACATAATTGTGCCGAGTCTACTACAAGGTTCACTGTACTGTTTGCTGTGGGATCTGGTAATGGATTCCTAAGCTAACTTGACTATTTACTCCAAATGGGTATCACCGCTGCCAAGCTATTATAATAAAACCAAACATCTGGACTATGTGCCTTTGTATATATCCAGGCAGTTCTGAATGGATGCACTTCCACTTTATAATCTACAATAATGGATTGCTTTTTCCACCTTCTTCCACAGATCATAAATTTGATCTTTCTCTAAACGTTAGCCTCCTGTTCTACCTTAAAAATGTCAGATGACGTGCAGCGATGAGGTTCAGAGGATTAAAACAGACACAGGGCCCTTTTTTTGCCAAATGATACTGTTACACTGTGTTTGACTGTAAGGAGATGCTCAGCTGTTGAACACATACCAAAAATGGCTATATGACTATCTGCTTACAGGCTCCATCGTGTTCTTAATATATCTCAGTAGATAATATAGCAGGCAGATATTTTAGAGGCTAGGAGACATGGCAGAATAGTTCTCTATGAAAGAGGTGTGACACTATGTACAGTAAAAGAAACTGGAGAATCCTAAACTTATATATACAAAAATATATAAAAGAATGCAATGGTAGAATTGAAGTTAGACATGCT
This sequence comes from Bufo gargarizans, assembly GCF_014858855.1. Classification (NCBI taxonomy): domain Eukaryota; kingdom Metazoa; phylum Chordata; class Amphibia; order Anura; family Bufonidae; genus Bufo; species Bufo gargarizans. The sequence goes on from NC_058085.1 coordinate 176,918,823, forward strand.
AATGATGTAGTCGGGGAGCTGGCGGGCTATATGCCCTGGATGCTAGTGCAAACTAAATTCTAGGGAGAAGAAATCCTAGTTACCACTATGTACAAAGTGTTCATTACCATGAATTGGTGCAATAGACATTACAGGTATAGGGAAAGTAAGAGATAGATTGGATGGAAAGATTTCAATATTTTCAGGAATTTTCCCTAATGAAAAATATAAAAGAGACAGCGCTTTACATATTTTATATATATATATATATATATATATATATAATGTTTGCCTCTCCCTGTGTATATATATATATATATATATATATATATATTAATATACACAGGGAGAGGAAAACATCTGGACAGACCCTCTTAACTGGTGTAATTTGTAGAAAACTGACTTCCAATGTGTTATTTATTTGGTGGTGGAAAAGTTTTCAGCTGCCATTTTGAAATCTGCAATATTCTATTTAGCTCATGTTTTTCCAATGGGAAGAGGGTCATGTGATATATCAGTCTTGTCTAGAATTTACTCAAAAACACACTGGAAGTGTCAGTTTTGACCTATCTTTACCTGTTTCTGAGTTAAGCGAGGTTAATGTATCCTAAAGTGCTTTACATGACATTTCTATGTGTCCACCATTCTGCCGGATGCACATGGTTAAACATTCAATCCAGTCTATGTGAGCACACTGAAGAACCACAGGTGATACTTCTTCACAGCAGTTCGCCATTTCAGGTGAACCTTATTGCCCGGAAGGGCTCTGGCTTGGCCACTAATGGACATTCACAGAGTTTTCCCTAAGCCATTCTGGTGATGTCTCGGCTGTGTGCCAGTCATTATTTTGTTGGAAGGTAAAACTTCGGCCTATTCTGAGGTCCAGAGCACTCTGAATCAGGTTTTCATTACGAATATCTCTGTGCTCCTTTCAGCTTTCCCTATTCCAGCTGTTGTAAAACACCCCCACAGCACGATGCTTCCACCATCTTGCTTCACTGTAGGTATGGTATTCGGCAGGTGATGAGCAGTGTCTGGTTTGCTCCAGACATAAAAATTAGAATTGAGTCTATAAAAGATCAATCTTGGCTTCATCAGACCAGAGATTCCTGTTTCTCAAAGTCTGAGAGCCTTTTAGGTGCTTTTTGCATACTCCAGAAAGCTTTCCATGTGTCTTTTATGTGGCTTTTTTCTGGCCACTCTGTTATAAAGCCCCTATTGGTGGAATGCTGCAGTGATTGTTGACTTTCTGGAAATTCTCCCATCTGCACACAGTATCTTTGGAGCTGAGCCAGAATGCCCATTGGGTTCTTGGTCACCTTTCTTACTAAGGCCCTTATCCCCCAATAACTTAGTTTGCCCAGCTCTAGGAAGAGTTCTGGTTGTTCCAAACTTCTGCCATTAAGGCCCCTTTCACACGGGCGAGTATTCCACGCGGATGCGATGCGTGAGTTGAACGCATTGCACCCGCACTGAATCCCGACCCATTCATTTGTATGGGGCTGTTCACATGAGCAGTGATTTTCACGCATCACTTATGCGTTGCGTGAAAATCGCAGCATGCTCTATTTTGTGGGTTTTTCACATAACGCAGGCCCCATAGAAATGAATGGGGTTGGGTGAAAATCGCAAGCATCCGCAAGCAAGTGCGGATGCGGTGCAATTTTCACGCACGGTTGCTAGGAGACGATCGGGATGGAGACCCGATCATTATTATTTTCCTTTATAACATGGTTTTAAGGGAAAATAATAGCATTCTGAATACAGAATGCATAGTACAATAATGCTGGAGGGGTTAAAAAATAATAATAATAATTAACTCACCTTAGTCCACTTGATCGCGAAGCCCGGCTTCTCATCTGTCTGTCTTCTGTGCTGTGAGCAGTAACAAGACCTGTGGTGACGTCACTCCGGTCATCACAAGGTCCATCACATGATCCATCACCATGGTAAAAGATCATGTGATGGATCATGTGATGACCGGAGTGACGTCACAACAGGTCCTGTTCCTCCACACATCTAAGATGAAGACAGAAGGAGATGCCGGCTTCGCGATCAAGAGGATTAAGGTGAGTTAAATTATTTTTATTTAATTTTAACCCCTCCTGTGCTATTTTACTATGCATTCTGTATTAAGTATGCTATTATTTTCCCTTATAACCATGGGTACCAAACATGCGCGATTTTTCTCACGCGAGTGCAAAACGCATTACAATGTTTTGCACTACCGCTGAAAAATCGTGTGTGTCCCCGCAACGCACACGCACATTTTCCCGCAACATCCGTGTGAAAGAGGCCTTAAGAAATATGGAGGCCTCTTGGGAACTTTCAGTGAGGCAGATTTGTTTTGCGTCCTTCTCCAGATCTGTGCCTCTACACAATCCTGTCTCTCAACTCTACAGGAAGTTCTTTCCTCCTCATGGCTTAGTATTTGCTCTGATTTGCATTCTCAGCTGTGAGACCTTATATAGACGGGGTGTGTTTTTCCAAATCACGTCCAATCAACAGATTTCATCACAGATGGACTCCAATGAAGGTGTAGACAAATCTCAAAGATGACCAAGATAAATACGAGGCCCTCAGAGCAAAATTTCAAGTGTCATAGCAAAGGGTCTGAATACTAATATGCAATATTTTTGGTTTTCTTTTTGAATAAATTTGCAAACTTTTATAAAATTCTGTTTTCATTTTCTCATTAAAGTGATATTGAGCGCAGATTGATGGGGGGGGGGGGAGGACTTTTTATTTTATTTTATTTTATTTTAGCACAAGGCCCCAACTTAAGAAAATGAGAAAAAAATTGAAAGGGCCTAAAGACTTTCTGAATGAATACAAGATGAAAAAAAGATTGAGATTCCTCAGTGGTTGTACCTTTTAATGGCTAACTGAAAAGATGATGACAAAATTGCAAGCTTTCAAGGCTACTTGGGCCTCTTAACCAGGCGTCTCTTAAGACCGTATCTGAAGATTCACATATTTACATACATAACTTGTCTCATTTACCTCATTAATCCTATGTACTTTGTTGTATAAATATGTCGATGTTCAGATACTGTCTTAAGAGACACTTGATGAAGAAGCCCAAGTAACCTTGAAAGCTTGCAATTTTGCTATCTTTTCAGTTAGCTATTAAAAGGTATCATCCACTGAGGAATCACAATCTTTTTTTAGCTTATATTTATATATACAAATATATACAGTACAGACCAAAAGTTTGGACACATCTTCTCATGCAAACAGTTTTCTTTATTTTCATGACTATGAAAATTGTAGATTCACACTGAAGGCATCAAAACTATGAATTAACACATGTGGAATTATATACATAACAAAAAAGTGTGAAACAACTGAAAATATGTCATATTCTAGGTTCTTCAAAGTAGCCACCTTTTGCTTTGATTACTGCTTTGCACACTCTTGGCATTCTCTTAATACTCTTCTGCGGCCTGTGTTTGATATATAGCATACACATTACATCTAGAGCTGGCATTTTTCTGCCCAAAAAAGTGCATAAAAAGTACAGAAAAAAACAAGAAAAAAAGGAATGTGTGAAAATACCCTTATAGATAAAGGAGGTCATTTGTTAAACAGAAATACGCCTATATATATAGTGTATTTCAGGAGCGTATTGCAGCTCAAAGGTCCTTCGCACCGCAATCTGCGACTTTTCCCTGCTTACGGCAGGTCTAAAAAAGTGGGCTTGCCATGGGGGGGAAAGGGCCAGAAGGCTCATATCGTTTATCATTTTGTACGCCTGTTTTAGGCGTAGAAAATGGTCTAAATGTAAGACTGCTAGAAAGCTGTCTTACATTTCGAAGTGGCTGTGGATCTGTTGAAGTTATGTAGAGGCCGGCGGTCTTACTAAATGTGCCCCAAAATTTTTCTTCTTATTAAGAAAACCTATGGTTCCTTCTACGTACTTGGTCCGTAGAAACTAAGAACCATAGGTTTTATAAAAAAAAAACAAAATGTCTATGGTCTATACACAGTGCAGCACATTTACAGGGCCTTTTCACATCAGTGTTTATTTCCGTTATTATGCTCCATTATAGGAGCAGAACAACAAAAATAACAGAAATGCAGGATTCCGCACATAACTGAAGCAAACTGAGCTTAACAAACCCCATTGACTATAATGGTATTCATTTGGTTTTCATTGGGAAGAAAGCTTTATTAGCTGAGAAAAAAGTCTTGCATACAGGACTTTTTTTTCAATATTTTTAATTAATTCTGTGATGGATGCTCAGTTCGGGAATGCGAATGTAGTCTGACTATATACGGCAAACCTTTTTACAGGGCTTAGTAAATACAGTGTTCGGCCTCAGCACCAGGAATATTGTATGCCTGTAGTGTGTCTTCATACTAGATTCCTTTCCTTATTCACACATTCAGCAGTTTAGCATAGTTTCCTATAGGAATTCTATAACAAAACACTCGACTGAATGAGTAATATGGTCTGCTTAGAGCTGTCTTACTATAGCATGTATGAGCACTAATTCTAAGGACCAGCCATTTTTGTATTGTCTATGTACTGTACTGCACTGTACACTCAGAAATTAGTGCTGCATTTTATGCTGGGCAATTTTACATCCTCAGTGATGCGCAACCTTTTCTGCTCCAAGGACATATTGTAATGGTGAACCACTCCCAAGGGGAGCAATTAGGCTGGACACACACTTCGACCAATAGCCTCAAAAAAGTCACCAACACATTTGTGTGACATGTCTTTAATTTACTGTTGCATGATTATTAGCTGTAGAAAAAAAAGTTGCAGACAAGTCACAGTCTATGATGGCAAAGTTGCTTGCGACTTGCAACCAAAAATCCAAAAGTGTTGGATTTCTTCAAATGTCATATCACAGTAGGCCACATGTCACATCCCAACTCAACGCAATGCAACTCTGCAATCTTTACACCACCTGACATAACTGCTTAGCATTTCACAACTTCTATAAACTACAATAGAGAGAACCACATGCATAAAAAGACGCCTCTCCCTCCCCTGCCCCGCCGCAACACAGCCATCTGTATCGCTGTCCTGAGGATGGTGATACAGATGACTATGGGGATGAGCGCTTCCACAATGGAAGCTCTCATCTCCCTGTGTCCTGCCGCCACCCACCACTTGTGATCAGGGACGCTCCCTGCCTGGGGTGATCAACCTATTTTGCCTAATTGGCCCTTAGCGCCACCTAAACCAGGTTCAATCTTACCAAGACTCTTGCCTTTCTCCGGGGCATACCATGTTCGTTGATCCCATGGACCTGGGCAGCCAGATTGGAACAGTGGCCTGAACTGCCCCAGTTTGTTTTCTCTGTGCTGTCTTGTCCAGCTTTCTGTGTCATCTCAATTAGTGCAGAATGTGGTATCTTTGCACCCAAATGGCCAAACATTGCCCTCCACCAGTTAAAAAACATCACTTTTGTCAAAATGAATCATGTCACTCATCTCTTGTTGGTTCCCATGAACTTCCCATGATCTTCCATCACGTCACTGCTGCTGTCTGCCTGTCTACCATCATGTTCCATACTGTATAGCTGATGCTGTGCCACTGCTGCAGCTGCTACTCCCTGCTGCTAATTGCCCTATTGTCACTACCATTACCCATACTTACAGTGCTGCCCATAATTATTCATACCCCTGGCAAATTTTGACTTAAAGTTACTTTTATTCAACCAGCAAGTAATTTTTTGATGGGAAATGACATAGGTGCCTCCCAAAAGATAATAAGACTATGTACAAGAGGCATTATTGTAGAAAAAAAAAACATTTCTCAGCTTTTATTTACATTTAAGCAAAAAGTGTCCAGTCCAAAATTATTCATTCCCTTCTCAATAATCAATAGAAAAGCCTTTATTGGCTATTACAGCAATCAAACGCTTCCTATAATTGCAGACCAGCTTTTTGCATGTCTCCACAGGTATTTTTGCCCATTCATCTTTAGCAATGAGCTCCAAATCTTTCAGGTTGGAGGGTCTTCTTGCCTTCACCCTGATCTTTAGCTCCCTCCACTGATTCTCAATTGGATTCAAGTCTGGACTCTGGCTGGACCACTCCAAAACGTTAATGTTGTTGTCTGCTAACCATTTCTTCACCACTTTTGCTGTGTGTTTTGGGTCATTGTCATGCTGAAATGTCCACTGGTGCCAAAGGCCAAGTTTCTCTGCAGACTGTCTGATGTTGTCGTTGAGAATCCTCATGTATTGCTCTTTTTTCATGGTGCTGTTTACTGTGATTAGGCTCCCTGGTCCATTGGCTGAAAACCCCCCCAAAGCATTAGGTTCCCACCACCATGTTTGACGGTGGGGAACATCTTGTATTTTTTGCTCAAATGTAAATAAAAGCTGAGAAATGTTTTTTTTCCCCACAATAATCCTTCTTGTACATCGTCCTATTATCTTTTGGGAGACACCTATGTCATTTCCCGTCAAAAAATGACTTGCTGGTTGAATAAGGTCCCTTTCACACAAGCGTGATTTCCGCGCGGGTGCAGTGCGTGACGTGAACGCATAGCACCCGCACTGAATCCTGACCCATTCATTTCAATGGGGCTGTGTACATGAGCGTTTTTTTTCACGCATCACTTCTGCAATGCTTTGAAATCGCAGCATGTTCTATATTCTGCGTTTGTAACGCAGGACAGGCCCCATAGAAGTGAATGGGGCTGCGTGAAAAACGCATTGCATCCGCAAGCAAGTGCGGGTGCGATGCGTTTTTCACTGATGGTTGCTAAGAGACGTTGTTTGTAAACCTTCAGTTTTTTATCACATTTTCACTGAACGCACCCTGAACGCATCCGGACCTAATCCGTCACGCTCGTGTGAAAGGGGCCTAAAAGTAACTTTAAGTCAAAATTTGCCAGGGGTATGAATATTTATGGGCAGCACTGTAGCTACCACTACTACTGCCCTTAGACAGCCGCACGCATCTACTTTCTAGTCAGTTTCATGCTGTTCTGCACTGCTGACACTACTTTTACTGCTACATGACACTATTACCCATACACAACTTAGACCTTGTCCTTTCCAGATCAATACTGTATTGCTGCTGTACCCAAATAAAAGGGAGACTATTTCTAGGCTTTTGCGGAACAAACCACTGTTTCTTATGATACACTAACACTTGTTTGTACAGGGACAGGCATCTGCCCTCATCAAGGCATCTTTTTGGATGCTTGTTCCCAACAAGACACATTTTTTTTCCCCTGATAACACTGTGTGTTTAAAAACCACCTGTCCCCAATAAGGGACAAGGTTTGGAACTTTTTTAATTTTAAAAAGCATAAATTGGATGGTTCAGTGTTTTATTAAACATTCAGTTTTTTAACACTGTCAACCATATGTTTACCCATAGGTATAAATGTTAGTGTCACACTAAGGACAACCAGAGAGAGAAAAAATCTGTCTTATAAGACCTCATAGAGTCAAATACCAATTTTGAGGTCATTTGGAGCACTTCTGTTTCACCATGATTCAGATCTTTAGAAAAAATTTCAGAATCGGACAAGAAACTAATTTCAAGAAGTTTGCTCATCTCTAATTCCTACACTATTTGCATTAAATAAATGCTAAATCAATGCAATTATCACTTTTCCAACAGTTCAATCAACCAGGTTTCACTTTTACAGTACAGGAATAAAGCATAGAAATACCAGGTGACACAATATTCTTGCACTGGAACACTGAGGCTTAACATAACATACAATGTCCTTGGGGAAAATTTTTCTCTTGATCGGCTAGCAGCCATAAAACCTCTACAAGTCTTACTGGATAAAAGAGTAATCCTCACATTTTCTGTCTATTACTCAGAGTAGTATTTTAGCTATGCAGATGCTTTCCTCTTCTATTTGTGGATGGTTATGAACAGCATGTAATCTTTGGTTAATGTCAAGGGTCTTTCTGTCAAATGCTACCATACAATTTGATTACTTCAGTGCTGGATATCACTCCATACAACTACAGAGACAAATTTTGTTCATGTACATTCAGAGCCACCCCAATAACACCACATTCTTTTCCATGTGGAAGATCAATTGGTGCTACTAAATGTTGCATGGCAGCCAGTTTAGTGACTATGTCCCGTACTATTTCATTAGGTTGAATGAATGCTGCTAAAATAAGGTGGCCACTACAAACTGCAGAATAGGATGCTACAACTTTGTCAAATCAATTAAAATAAGATCAGTGATTATCGAATGAGTATTTGAGCCTGGTTATGCACCATTTATAATATTGGAATGCCACTCCAACATCTTTTTATCATGAAACCAGCTGTTAACCATTTGCTATTGCTGGAGGAGGTTGCAGCCATGGGTGTAGGAACCCCCCAAAATCTGGGGGGACAGCATTTTTGCTCACCGGGTATATTCTTATTCAGTAAACTGTGAGTTGTTTATATCGTTAAATTTTAAGTGTGTGTGTGAAAAATCTCACAACAAAAAAATATGCAAAAGGAATTTGTTAATCAGGTCACAGAAATTAACCACAGAAATTAATCAGTTATTCTGGGTACTTTCTCTGCCCCCCCCCTGCATCCTCCCCCGCCGAAACAATAATCTTCCCTTATATATAGCTTACTTACAGTTCTGAAGACTCAGGGGTGCTGGCTGGCTTGACCTCAGGGGTGCTGGCTGGCTTGGCCAGGCAGAAGGAGTGTGGGAGACTGTGAGGCCTTTTTCTCCAAGCTGCCCCGGATCAGTGCTCTGGGCAGCTCTGGGCTCCGGGCTGGAAGTGGGCACAATAAGAAAAAAATATTTTTCATTACACCTCAGGTCAGACCATCAATCAGACCCCCAATGTTAATCAGACCTCAGCTAACAGCCGCAATAAGATTCCCAATGTTAATAAGATCACACCTCAGCTCAGACCCCAATATGAATGACCCCCAATCAGACCTTAGATAAGAACCCCATGCCTCATAGCAGCCCCCAGTGCCTCTCATCAGCCCCCCCAGTGCCTCTCATCAGCCCCCCCAGCGCCTTTCATCAGCCAGTAATAATAGGGCCCCCCAATCATGTGCCAGTAATAACAGGGTCCCCCCAATCATGTGCCAGTAATAACAGGCCCCCCCCCAATCATGTGCATGTAATAACAGGGCCCCCCAATCATGTGCCAGTAATAACAGGGCCCCCCCAATCATGTGCCAGTAATAACAGGGCCCCCCCCGATCATGTGCCAGTAATAAAAGGGCTCCCCCAATCATGTGCCAGTAATAACAGGCCCCCCTCATTATGTGCCAGTAATAACAGGCCCCCCTCATTATGTGCCAGTAATAACCTCCCCCCCATTATGTGCCAGTAATAACCGGGCTCCCCCCCGATTATATGTCAGTAATAACCAGGTCCCCCCATTATGTGCCAGTAATAACCGGATCCCCCCCATTATGTGCCAGTAATAACAGGCCCCCCTATTATGTGCCAGTAATAACCAGGCCCCCCCATTATGTGCCAGTAAAAACCAGGCCCCCCTATTATGTGCCAGTAATAACCAGGCCCCCCCCATTATATGCCAGTAATAACCAGCGCCCCCAATTATGTGCCAGTAATAACAGCCCCCCCCCAATATGTGCCAGTAATAACCAGGCCCCCCATTATGTGCCAGTAATAACCAGCCCCCCCCCCCATTATGTGCCAGTAATAACCAAGCCCCCCTCATTATGTGCTAGTAATAACCAGACCCCCCCCCCCATTGTGTGCCAGAAATAACCAGAACCCCCCATTATGTGCCAGTAATAACCGGGCCCCCCCATTATGTGCCAGTAATAACAGGCCCCCCCAATCATGTGCCAGTAATAGGGCCCCCCCATTATGTGCCAGTAAAAAAACAAAGTATTGTATATAGTTTAAAAAAAATTAACACTTATACTTACCTCTTTGGAGCGATGCGATGCAGGCCTCTTCCGGCCTGTGTCCCGACATCAGCGCTGTACGGCTTAGGCTGCGCGATGACATCATCGCGCAGCCTACGCCAGCCTCTGATAGGCTGCTGACCTAGTAGTGCCGGCAGCCTATCAGAGGAACAGGAAAGGGACACGCCTCCCTGCCCTGCTCCGCCACACAGCCTTCTGTTTGTATCGCTGCCCTGAGGACGGCGATACAAACAGTCAGATCACTATGGAGATGAGCGCTTCGTTTCCACAATGGAAGCGCTCATCTCAGTGCCTGCCCCGCCGCACATACTGCCGCCCGCCGCACATACTGCCGCTGGGGGAAATTTGACTAAACCTGTCCCCTCCGCATTATTTCCTGGGGGGGATCCGGCCCCCCGCTTCCTACGCCCATGGTTGCAGCCCCTCTATACATTTCCCTTGCAGTGGTCACTGATGTTTATTCAAACCTATTCACAAGCATGGCACAGTTTTGGAAAAAAAAAAGAAAACAGCCATGTTTTTCTGATAAAGAGTCTTGTTCATCCGATATACAGTTAGGACCATATATATTTGGACAGAGACAACATTTTTCTAAGTTTTATTCTGTACATTACCACTATGGATTTTGAACAATACAATTCAGATGCAGTTGAAGTTCAGACTTTCAGCTTTAATTCAGTGGGTTGAACAAAATGATTGCATAAAAATATGAGGAACTAAAGCATTTTTTAAACTCAATCCCTTCATTTCAGGTGATCAAAAGTAATTGGACAATTAAATAATTGTAAATAAAATGTTAATTTCTAATACTTGGTTGAAAACCCTTTGTTGGAAATGACTGCCTGAAGTCTTGAATGGACATCACCAGAAGACGCTGTGTTTTCTCCTTTTTAATGCTCTGCCAGGCCTTTACTGCAGCGGTTTTCAGTTGCTGTTTGTTTGTGGGCCTTTCTGTCTGAAGTTTAGTCTTTAAAGGGGGTTCTTTCTCTGGGAATTAAAAAAATGAAAATACTTAAATATTACTTTATTATAAATATATTCTCAAATACCTTTCATTATCTATAATTGCTCGTTTTGTCCGTTGGAGCAATCATCAGGGTGAACAAAATGGCCGCTGTCCCATTAAGTTCACACAAAACCTGTTCTGATCACACATCAAAGAAGTTACTTCACAAAACTGAGGTAAAGAGACACCTCATCCTCCCCTCTGCTTCTCAGGGATTATGATCCTGAATACAGATGATAAAAACTTTAGCTGAATCTCTGGGGAATTTAATTCATGAGGAGACATGAAGTACAGAGAGGACAGACTGTGGTAATGTGGGGTTGTGGTAATGGGGACTGTAAACAAGTGCTGCTGCTTATTAGCCCCACCTCATCCTCTTCTTAGGTCTCCTCATCATCTCCATTCCCACAGAGACTCACCTGTATTCAGGATCATGATTCCTGACAAGCAGAGCAGAGAGGAGGATGAGGCAGCACTATGCCTCATTGTGTTGAAGTAACTTGTCCTCCTGTGTGATTAGGACAGATTTTGTGTGTACTGATAGGACGGCTGCCATTTTGTTTCTCCTGATGATTGCTCCCTAGACAAAACAAGCCATTCTAAGTAATGAAAGGCATTTGTGAATATATTTATTATAAAATCGTATTTAAGTATTTTCATTTTTTTATTCCTGTCGAACCCCTTTAACAAGTGAAATGCATGCTCTATCTGGTTCAGATCAGGTGACTGACTTGGCCATTTAAGAATATTCCACTTCTTTGCTTTAATAAACTTCTGGGTTGCTTTGGCTTTATGTTTTGGGTCATTGTCCATCTGTATTATGAAATGCCAACCAATCAGTTTGTCTGCATTTGAGCACACAGTATGTCTCTGAAAACCCCAGAATTCATCCAGCTGCTTCTGTCCTGTGTCACATCATCAATTAACACTAGGGACCCAGTGACACTGCCCATACCATCACTCTGCCTCCACCGTGTTTTACAGATGATGTGGTATGCTTTGGATCATGAGCTGTACCATGCTTTCGCCATACTTTTTTCTTTCCCTCATTCTGGTAGAGATTGATCTTGGTTTCATCTGTCCAAAGAATGTTCTTCCAGAAGTGGGCTGGTTTTTTAAGATGTTTTTTTTAGCAAAGTCCAATCTAGCCTTCTTATTTTTGAGGCTTATGAGTGGCTTGCACCGTGCAGTGAACTCTATGTATTTACTTTCATGCAGTCTTCTCTTTATGGTAGATTTGGGTATTGATACGTCTATATCCTGGATGGTGTTGTTCACTTGGTTGGCTGTTGTGAAGGGGTTTCTCTTCAACATGGTAATTATTCTGCGATCATCCAGCACGGTTGTCTTCTGTGGGCATCCAGATCTTTTTGCATTGTTCAGGTCACCAGTGCTTTCTTTCTTTCTCAGGATGTACCAAACTGTCGATTTTGCCACTCCTAATAGTGTAGCAATTTCTCAGATTTTTTTTTCTGTTTTCACAGATGAATAATGGCTTGTTTCACCTGCATGGAGAGCTCCTTTGACCGCATGTTTACGTCTCAGCAAACTCTTTAAAATGCAAGCACCACACCTCAAATCAACTCCAGGCCTTTTATGTGCTTAATTGAGAATGAGATATTGAAGGAATTGCCCACACCTTCCTATAAAACAGCCTTTGAGTCTATTGTCCAATTACTTTTGGTCCCTTTAAAAACAGGGTGCCATATGTGAAGGAGCTGAAACTCCTAAACCCTTCATCCAATTTTAATGTGGGTACCTTCAAATGAAAGCTAAAAGTCTGGACTTTATGTCCATGTCCATTATATAACTATAACTTGAATATGTTTTAGTAAAGAGGTATTAAAAACAAAATTTGTGTCAGTGTCCACATAAATATGGACCTAACTGTATGAAAAAAAAATGTCCTTTAGGCAAACACTGAGCTGGTTAGCATAACTTATTTTTACTGTATGGATTAGTGTAGCATCACATTAGAATTAAAAAAGGTATATACCACAGATACATCCTTGTATACTTATGCAGTGGCATTTCAGAGCCTTCCATTGGAGGCATATGTTGGGAAATATTCCTGATGTATACCTCTGATGGAAGGCTCTGATGTGACCAGGGCCTTAAAGGAATTTTCCGAGATGTTAATACTGGTGACCTATCCTCTGGATATGTCATCAGTATCTGATAGGTGGGGGTCCAACACCCAGGGCCCCCGTCGATCAGCTGTTTGAGAAGGCAGTAGCGCTCCTGTGAGTGCCGTGGCTTTCTCACAGTTTTTCCTAGGCCAGTGACGTCACATTCATCTGTCACGTGGCCTAGGTGCAGCTCAAAGCTGAGCGCAATACCAAGCACAGACGCTATACAATATACGGGGCTGTGCTTGCTAAACTGCAAGAAGGCCATGGTGCTCACAGGAGCGCCGTTGCCTTCTTAAACAGCTGATCGGCGGTGGTCCCAGGTGTCGGACCCACACCGATCAGATACTGATGATAACCTATCCTGAGGATAGGTCATCAATATCCAAATCTCAGAAAACCCCTTTAAAGCACTTTCAATTTTCGCCTCAGGCAGCACAAAGGCTATGTGCTTCCCTACCTCTGGCCACAAAGCACTGAGGGAAGGGGGGCCCAAGCTGAACTCTTGCACCAGGGCCCCAATATTATGGGCAAATATCCAGAGCAAACTGTTCATTCACAATAATTTCCTGATCATGAGAATAGGTGAGAGCAGTATTTACATGCTGCTATCACCACCGTTGTATGGGGAAGAGGGACTGCTACTACATTGCTCGTTCCCATACAAATTAATTGTTTCTGGGTACCAGTTCACTGTTTATACAGAACAATCCTCGGCCAGGGAACAATGACCGCAGCCTCATACAGTACCAACAAAGTGTATGAGATTAGAAGAATCTCATGTACTTTTTGCTTCTTTCTTCCGGGTGGAAATTGACCTGATGTGCGGTTTTAGAAATCCGCAGCTTGTCAATAATGTTTGTGATTTTTCATGTGGATTTTTACCTTTTCAATGGAGGGGTAAGATCTGCAGCAAAACTGTACCAATTCCAGACCAAAAATCGCAAGTAACACATGCGGATTAAGGTGCGTATTTGGTGTAATCCGCACTGAAATTTGTGCGGATCTTTGGAATGTTTACCTAGCAAAGCACAAACAGGAATCAATGCCGTCCTGATTCTAACATACAGATCTAAGCATTTCTTGTGTGTATTTTTACTTTATTCTATTTACTTTATGCTTCTTCTTTGCATCTACAGGTCATAGCCAACACTGTTGCCAAGTTAGTATGAGCGCTACTTTTTCCATTTGGATTTGTGTGCTTATGTGGCCTGTTCCTTTAGTCAGCATGTGGTGTTTAGTAACATCAGAGGTCATGATAACCATATCTGTCTGTAAATTGGGGGCTACCTAAGCATGTTGCTGAAGTTTGGTGTGTTTCATTTCAGGAAAGCCTTGCTGTTTGGCATGTACCCGCCATGTTAAACCAATGACAGCCTCCATTACACTACAGAAATACAGTTTCTTTAAATTGCATTAAAAAGATGGCCATCATGAATAGTATAAGAGGATATGGAAATCTGTCATGGGATATCTAGTCCATTCTCTTCCCATGACTTTATCAATTGAGAACTCTTTAAATAAATTCTTGACACTTGAAACCTATATTGCTCATTTGTATATCAGTCTAACCTAATAAACCGCACACAGCCATCTTCTGCCATCTTCATCTAGAATTTCTGTGATTCTGGGTGCAATAAGCTAAAACTGAAAAATTCACAAAAAAAATAAATAAATAATAATAATTAGTGTCCTAGACATAAAACAATTAATTAAACACGTAAGAGTTAAACTGCTGCATAGTATTAAGACTGGGATGGAGGGGGCGAGCCTAGATCGCTTTACAGATGTACTACTGGTGCTAACAAAAGTTTCCTTTATGAGCATAAATATTTATCCTTCAAATAATCTGTAACTTCTCCATGGAGGTAAAAGGGCATGACATCTCCCTTTCCACTGAGTAGAGTAGTTTTCAATGAAAACATTTAGTTGGGCGAATAGTCTCTACGGAAAATGACAATCTGTGAGGCAACTGATGATGTTCTGTCATTTGTGACCACATTTCGCATTTGCTGAACACTTCTGCTGAGCACCACTTATTTCCCACTAAGAAAACAAAATTCCCACTGGAAAAAGAAAAGAACACTGGATAAATATTTGAGCAGACAGACTGATTTCCAATTTGAGTAAGACAGTTGTCATGTTTAAATTGGCCTTTACTAAAAATGTTCGGCCATTTCTGAGATACAATAGTTAAAATCCAGTCTGTTTGCAAGCTGTTTAGCTACTATCTCTGATCTTCTGACCTCATAAACACTTATTTAAGCCATATTGTTATCAGCTTGATAAGAATTGAGATATAATGAGGCCAGGAGATCATAGATAACAGCCACACATGAGCCATCAGCTGATGGGATTCAAAGAATACAGAGTGTGGCTGCTTGTAAACAGACTGATTTTTAACTCTTGTATCTCAGAAATGGCTGAACATTTTTAATAAAGATGAATTGAAAAAATATTTTAAACCCAAAACAAGTAAAATGCACACACAAAAATTCCTCAAAGCTATCCATAGACTTTAAGATGCCTATACATCATTAATAGCTGTTCAGCTGACAGCTATCTCTTCTGACTTTTCCATACATGTACACATTAAGCTCCAGCCGAGCATATATGAGTACACCATGGGGAGAGGGGAGAGAACTCAAGAGGAGTCAGGCTGCCGCTTATCTCCGAGAAGAACAAAAGGATTGGGTGTTGAAATTCAATGTGCCCAGTCCTTCTGCAGTACTCTAGTGTGTATGGAGGCCTTTAGTATAAGTGCTCAGGGGCGTAGCTATCGGGGAAGCAGGGGAAGCAGCTGCTTTGGGGCCCTGACCGAGAATGGGCCCTTCTAGGAGGAGGAAGACTAAAAGATGTTGTCAGGTCAACAGTATTACACAATGAAATTAGATACAGTTGCAGTATAGACAGTGTAGAAAACGGATGGAATAGCTGCCGGGCCTGGTCTGAGAGAGCGATCATGGGGGCGACATGAATTTGCAAAAAAATTACTGGGGGCCACATTCAAAAATTTGCTGTGGGGCCCAGTCAGTTCTAGCTACACCACTGTAAGTGCTCACTGTACTTTATACATTTCTAAAAGTATCTCCACCAGATTTTCTATTTAAATATATTCCAGAATGCAAAACTTTATGTTGCTTGCTCCTGGGTTTTAAATCTGCCTCCTAGTAAATGAAATGATCAGGTTTAAACGGATTGTACAAGCTATCACGCAGCCGAATGTCTGGCAGAGACCGCAGAGTCAATAAAAGTGAAGCTTATGTGTATGGAAATGTGTCTTGAGCCTCTCCGAAGTGGAGATATGTGAAGTAAAGTAATAATCATGGAGGGCAGAACATTCTGAAGATCGCTATAGTCCGCCTCTCCTAACTAGAAATAGCTGCTTACCGGGAACAGTAGACTGCATTTATCTGGGCAGCAAATAGACTTTCGTTTCCCTATAAAACTGTTCTGACTTGGTTATTTTAGTGAATTGGGATCAAGTTATTATCTTGCTGTGGAAAGCACTTGGTGACATGGGGCTCTTAAAGGGGAATTCTATCTATATATTGTGGTGATACGTCAATTCAATGCTTGGCAATGAAGAGTGACTTCAACAAGAACAGGGAACAGGTTGTGGAGAACGTATGGATTTTTATGACTAATATGCATGTCCTTATTTGTCATCCACCCCAGTACATGCAGTCACCATCTCTAATAAGATTCTAAACTTGCTTGCTGTGTTTTATGCACCATTAATGCATGTGTTAACCCTTGTGACATCTAACCTTACCAAATGCAAGATCTTTTTGGATTGTTCATCTATAGCTTTTCTTGATCACAATCACCTTTTTAATTCTCCTTCTCTTTTGCACCATTCACACCTTCCTTCACCTTCTCTCAGCTCTGAGTTTGTGGAACGATTCAATCCCAATGTCCTGAAAGACTCAGCCCTCTCCACCCACAAACCCATTGAGGTGAAGGGTCCAGGAGGCAAAGCCACCATTATTCACGCCCAATATAACACCCCAATCAGCATGTATTCCCAGGATGCCATTATGGATGCTATTGCTGGTCAAGCCCAGGCCAGAGGCAGCGATCTCACCGGGTAAGCAATCTACAACACTTTCTTGCATGGATAATAAAGTAAGCACTTAAGTCACCTTCACGCCTTCTTTACCACCATGTATGAATATGTGTTAGTTATATAAGGTATAAGTTATTTACAAGATTTACAATATACTTTTTTTCCTAAAATTCAAGAAACCAGAAAGTAAACTGTGTTTATGGATGTCTTGCAGAGATATAGCAGAGTTACGTTTGCTAAGCCTGTCAGCATAGTTTGTCATCACATGCCGTTCTTATGGGATAACACAGTTTGGGATATTTCCATACCATTTTGGTAAAACCTGCCATAAGTCTGCTATACCTGTACAGAATTAATACAACCAAAAAAAACACAGCCAATTTTAGCAGCATATTAGTAGATATTTTACAATGTAATTTCAGATCTTGGCAAAATCCCCTAGATCCAGGTTGTCAATGACTTGAGCTGCTGAAAACTGCACGCAGTCCAAATGTCCCTTTTGTTGCCAATCTGTGCCTTGTGTTGCCAATGTGAGCAGTTAAATTCGGACGTGACAATGACTCACTTTTGTAATTCCATGACCATCTTGCACAGAAAATCCTCTACAGTAAGAGTTTAGCCTGGTGGGTTTGTCACAAAAATGTCATGTTTATGCCCAGGGGGTACACAGATCTCATAGGGCTCCAGAGCATAACTCAGCAAGGGCCCCCTGCCCCACTCAGTTTCCCAGTACATGTGTGTGTCAATAATTTCGTGCTATGCCCCAGATTTCTGATAAAAAAAAAATAATAATAAGTGGAAAGAAATTTTAATTAAGAAAGTCTCCCTCCTTCTCACCCTTTCTATCCAATTTTTATGTTGGAAAAAGTGGAACAGGTACCTATTAAATATGGCGCTCATTCTGACCACTATATTTTTCAATATATTTACACAGGACAACTGGCAAAAATACATTGCTAAATCTCCTGCTTCCCTTCTTTTACAAAGCTAGCCGACTGTCTGCAGCCACCACTAGGGGATGCTCAGTGCATACAAACTCATGCACTTACAATTTACTGGAAGCTGAAATTATTGCTTTGCATTGAGCTCCCCCTAGTGGCC
This sequence comes from Bufo gargarizans, assembly GCF_014858855.1. Taxonomy (NCBI): domain Eukaryota; kingdom Metazoa; phylum Chordata; class Amphibia; order Anura; family Bufonidae; genus Bufo; species Bufo gargarizans. Next base: position 176,936,974 of record NC_058085.1, read on the forward strand.
TTTGTGTAAAATTGCAGTGTTTTTACATTGTGAAGCGGAAGTAGTTCAGAGCCAGGCCCTCCCTTCCGCCAGGCCCCATAGCAGTTGCATGGTCTGCCTCCATTGAAGGTACACCACTGTTTAAGCCAGTAAAGAAGACCAGCTCGTCTGACATGACTGTTTCAGTAAATATATGTATTGCCCATAAAATAATAATACTGATGTGTCCTTTCTTCTATAGCTCCAGTTCCCTCCTATTCCTCATGGAAAAATATAGTGACAAGTGGTGTTACCATTTCCTATGTCAATACCACAGTCCTGCACATCGGCACTGACTGCACAATGTTTGTAGGGACACATCCCATTTAAACACCCAGTTATCGGGTTATTCCTACATTTCCGAGAGGAATACCAGGGGAACACATAAAAAAAAAACAGGCTTTATATGAATATGAATGTTTAATAAAATAGGCAAATTACGAGAAACGATGAGCCCTCTTTAACACATTTCATAAACCAAAGCATCCACCATATAGACATTAGACAAAATAATATCAACTATTCTACAAGATATTTTGTCCTTACTGTGCTCTACCAATACAAAAATCTTTTCCTCATAGATTCAGGTCTGTTACTGGTCAGTCAAGTGCAGATGTTACCGTCTATACTTATAGGACAACTGCAGACAAATATAAAAATGAGACTATAAGTAAATGTTTCATACCAGTTACATTTTTCCCATGATTCCTGACAGATACGGTAAAATACTGACGCTGTGCATGATAACTGATATACTTCCGAATCCAGAGTTGCTGAATATTTCTATTGTATAAATTGTATAAAATAAGTAGATAACATTCCTTAAACCGTTGCCAAGTACAGAACAATGAGGTAGCACAGTTAGGTAAAAAAAATAGCTCATCTCTGCTCCCATGTGGCCACCAGAGATTACAACCACAGAGAAAAATCCTATGTATTTTGGTATCACAAAAGGACCTGTTTCTGGAGCTAATAGGCCAGGATCACTTTCTAACACAATGTACATACGTTTAGCTTAGATGCAAGATATCTTTATTAGGCAGGTGAAATGATTTATTTTTTGTCTTGAAATATTGGATGAGTTCATACCGACATAAAATAATAACTGTAGTGCCCTAAGCCAAAAGTAGAAGCAGAAATAGTTCCTTCTACAATTTCAGTCAGTGGTGTCATACTGGTTGTATACTCATAAAATACACTCTTTAAAACCACTTAGATTACTTTCACACTCGCATTTTTTGCAGATCTGTCATGGATCTGCAAAAACGTTTCCGTTACAATAATACAACCGCATGCATCCGTCATGAACAGATCCGGTTGTATTATGTCTTATATAGCCAAGACGGATCCGTCATCAACACCATTGAAAGTCAATGGGGGACAGATCCATTTTCTATTGTGTCAGAGAAAACAGATCCATCCCCATTGACTTACATTGTGTGTCATGACGCTACTTGCAGCGTTTTTCTGTCCGCGATGGGGGCGCAACCAAATGGAACAGAATACATTCTTGTGCATTCTGTTTCATTCAGTTTTGTCTGCATTGACAATGAATGGGGACAAAACTGAAGCGTTTTCTTCCACTATTGAGATCCTATGACAGATCTCAATAGCGGAATTGAAAACGCTAGTGTGAAAGTAGCCTTAAACAGTCAGTCACCCTCAGTAAAGCTGAATATACAAATAGAAAAGTAAAATTATAGTGTAATAGATACCATAGCTATAGTAACCGGAGTGCAGAGGCAGAAATAGGTACAGATACTGTGTCAGGGAAATACTGTCCATAAGACATATTCACAGTCTACAATCTGTGCTGCTGATGAAGACACTTTCAGAAATGGCTCTGAGACCTCCTCACCAATGTCTCAGAAGAAAATAAACAGGACATACTGTGCACATATAATATAGCTCATTGCAGTGTGGCCATTAAAGAGGACCTTTCATGTATTTTTGTTTTGTTTTGCTTAATTTAGTACCATTGCCACAGGGTACCCTCCACTAATGCTGCCATCCTTGTTCTTTTTTTCAAATACCCCTTGCATGCCCCACTGTGCCTCCCTGCAGTTTTCGTGCCCATTATGTTAATAGTACAGGGAGGGGGAGACACCAGGGTTCCTCAGTGGGAGTCTCCTTCTCCCTGGCTGTACCGCGGTCCAATCACAGAGGAGCGTATCACGGCCAGGGAGAAGGAGACGCCCCCTGAGAAACCCTGGTGTCTCCCCCTCCCTGTACCGATGCTGAGCATTAACATACTGGGCATGAAAACTGCAGGGGGGCATGATGGGGCAAGCAAGGGGAATTTGAAAAAAGAACAAGGATGACAACATCAGCAGAGCGTACCCCACAAGTAAAGGTAGTTAAATAAACAAAACAAAAAATACAAAAGGTCCTCTAAGTGTGCAGTGATTGTATATGATACATGATTATATTACCAGTGTGCATTCTCTATGGCTGATATACAGCTTATGGAAGATATGCAGCTCTCACAAAGACGCAGCGACTGGCTCAACTTCCATCACACTAGACTAAACACTGTAGGTTATGCAGGAGATTTCTTTCAAACATTTGGTTCTTCTTGGAAGAATATGTTGTGTGTATTACTAAACTATACTATATTCTTTCAGTTAATTTCAGTAAGAAGCACATTAGTTCATTGCAAACGTTTCCTGTTTGGATTTATGTATTTTTTTTTTTTTCATATTAAAAAGGAGATGTCTGAGGCTACTTTCACACTAGCGCTTGATCGGATCCGTTCTGAACGGATCCGATCATATTAATGCAGACGGAGGCTCCGTTCAGTACGGATCCGTCTGCATTAATAACTTAGAAAAATTTCTAAGTGCGCAAGATGCCTGAGCGGATCCGTTCAGACTTTCAATGTAAAGTCAATGGGGGACGGATCCGCTTGAAGATTGAGCCATATGGTGTCATCTTCAAGCGGATCCGTTCCCATTGACTTACATTGTAAGTCTGAACGGATCCGCTCGCCTCCGCACGGCCAGGCGGACAGCTGAACGCTGCAAGCAGCGTTCAGCTGTCCGCCTGGCCGTGCGGAGGCGAGCGGAGCGGAGGCTGAACGCCGCCAGACTGATGCAGTCTGAGAGGATCCGCTCCATTCAGACTGCATCAGGGCTGGACGGAGGCGTTCGGGTCCGCTCGTGAGCTCCTTCAAACGGAGCTCACGAGCGGACCGACGAACGCTAGTGTGAAAGGAGCCTGAGTGCTCCAATCTCGTTTTACCAGGGGCATTATAGCATTAGTAGTACTTGGGTACTAGATCAAAACCTTACAATTGGTAAACCTTGACTAAAGACATACCTGGTCTATTTCATAGACTTTTGCCCTTTAGACAGTCCATATTGCACACCACCATCTGTTCTGTTTGAAAAAGTCTCACTACCTACAAAAGGTTGGGGACCTCTGCCCTATATTAAATGGGTTAACTCATCTCATAAATTGATGGCATATAGCAGGGATGCTCAACCTGCGGCCCTCCAGCTGTTGCAAAACTACAGCTCGCAGCATGCCCTAATAGTTGTAAGCTATCCAAGCATTCTGGTAGTTGTAGTTTTGCAACAGCTGGAGGACCACAGGTTGAGCATACCTGGCAAATAGCTACGATATGCCCCCAATGTCCAAAAGGTGTAGGTTCGACCTCTGAGACCCACACCTACCTCTAAGGCCTCCTGCACACGAACGTATTTGTTCCGTTCCGTGCATTGGGTTCAGCAATTTGCCGTCCCCAATGCACGGGCCACCTCCATGCTGCGGCCGGGATGGATCCAGACCCATTGAACTTGAATGGGTCGGCCTCCATCTGTTCTGCAAAAAAGATAGAGCAAGTTCTATCTTTTTGCAGGATGGAAGTACAGAACCGAACCCCACAGAAGCACTCCGTAGTGCTTCTGTAGTGTTTTGTTCCGTGCTTCCGTTCCGCATCTCCAGATTTGCAGACCCATTCAAGTCAATGGGTCCGCACACGGAATGTTTGTGTGCAGGAGGCCTAAAACAGAGCCCACAAATAGAAGGAGAGTGGACCGCACATGCCTGTTGCCCGCCATTCATTTTGATGGGAGTGCCAACATTTATTGGAAGCGCACCGCACGAGCCGGGCAACCACTGCATTCCCTTCTATGGGGCTGATGGAAATAGTTGAGCCAGCGCTCGCTATTTTCAGCAGTCCCTTAGGTATGAATGGAGGGCGGCTGCATATGCGCGGTCCATATCCTAACGATATGCCCCCAATGTATTAGATGACACAACTAGTTAAAAGGTAGGAGATCAATCCCAAAACTGGTGGAAGTTGAGTCAGTAATACAAAAGTAAAACAAAGCATTAAACGGCATCAGACATATTCTAGCCTGACCAGCTCCATGTACTTTGCGAACCAGGATTAACTGCAGCCTAATTACAGAGTTACAACCATAGCATTGTCTTCAGTTTCCACAGATGTGTACAATGCTTGTGCCTGTCACAGTCATCTGTTATATGGATTTGTAACTTGTCAATTTGCAGTGCCTTTTCCTACCTCAGTGTTTTTTGTTTTTTGTACTATTGTCTCATTGATTTGACATAGTCGCTTCTTTGACTGGGAAAATCAATGAGTAAGAAGTGTCAGAGTCCAAGTCATCTAAATGGCGCAGATACAATAATGATGAACATACATTAATGGAAAGGACTGCACAACTAAAAATTAACACGGCTAGTAAAACAATTGCTTTCAGGCTGAGTGTATATTAGCTTGTAATGCATAATGACTTTACAAACTAGCAGTCTAGTCAATTACTTGATCAACTCACATTGTGTTTTACAGTCACCATCATTGCCTCATAGCCGTTCCAGCTTGTTGGACCCTTCTCCTTGTGTTTTTAAGAGGCAAATTTGACATGTTCATTGTGCTTATGTTTTCCTTTACTGACTATATTCTTCTTTTTTTTTCCTCTTTATCCATTCTTTCCTTATTAACTTACTTCTCATACTAACTTCACTCTGTTGCGCCCATCACACCACCATAATGATGGTTACCAAACCTCAATGCACTGGTCTGTTGGGTTTGGTGGTATCAATCACAGTCCTCCTGAAACGGCCACAGAGTAAGTAGACATTTTTCACCTAATCCTACAAAGGCTAGGTTTATTCCTCCTAGGTGGACATTTATCATGTTTTTACACTCCACAGGGATGTTTTTATATGGAAAAAGTCATTCTAAGTATTCCTGCTACAATAACTCAACATTTTTACAGCTCGTCATTATCTTGTTACATTTCAGATCACAGCCATCAATGCACATAACTGATGTAAGATGGTTACTGTCTACATAAGTAAAAGGAGGCAAAACAACTGCCCCTTTAAATGCAAAACTTAACAGTCCCTCAGAAGTGTTAGGCCTTGTGTACACGGCCTCTGCTCAGCCATGCCCGTATTGTGGCCCACAACCAGTGGGTCTGCAATATTTGGGCACTGGTCATATGCTCACTGCATCACGCATGCGGACTCATTCACTACGGAGTGCTTCCATGGGATTTCTCTCCGTGCCTCCGTACTGCAAAAAAAAAATAGAAAAATAGAACATGTTCTCTTTTTGTGGTGTGGACAGATCACAGACCCATTCAAGTTTAAAGGGTTTGGATCTGTCTGCGGAGTTCACACGGATGTTGCCCGTGCATTAGGGACTGCACATTGCGGTCCCCAATGCATGGCACGGCCGGTCAATGTCTGTGTGCATGAGCCCTTAATTGAGGGTCTAAAATGAATAATGCCAAACACATTACTTGCACCCCCTAGGCCACTCAAAAGTGCTGAGGTGCTTCCTGAGCCATTGTTGGACTAAACAGAACTAGAGAAGGAAATTGGCATCATGTGAGTTCTATTAGTAGAAAGATTAAAGATGTATGTATTTATATCTTAAAAGGGATGGCATATCTCTAGGACATGCCACCACTGTATAATCAGTGGCCATCCACAAGCCACCTGGCTAACAATGGGACCAACTGCAGTTTCCTGCACAGCTGGATAGACAGGAGTGCCACTATGCGGGGAAAATGTAAAAGGGGACAGTACTTCCCCTTTATTCTCAGGATCAGTGGAAGCCCCAGAGGTCAGCCACCAACCTTAAAGTGATGGCATATCCTAGCAAGCATAAGCAATCACTCTGAATGATGGGAAAACCCTTTCAAGGGGCAGAGTACTATATCAACATAGAGGGCACATTTCATTTAAACTCCCACCTGGCATTTGGATGGGTGTTAACTGGCTTCATTTTAGCCCCATGCCCAAGTTAGCAGCAGTCTGTCCTTGTGATAGATTCCCTTAAATAAGATGCATGTTGACTCTGCTTCATCATAGTTGACATGCAGTTTGCTTCTTGATCAGTGATCAGTACTTGAGAGTAGCTACATTATATTGCGTGGGAGATTTCTTTGACTGTGCGTTCTTCTGTGTAATGCTTCTTAGTCCAAGGTTAACTGTTAATAGGTTGTATTGTAAGTTGCTTTGTGCACATACTTGTTCCATCTTACAGGACATTAGGGGATTTGCATCTATTTTTCTGATTCTGGCACGGTCAGCCAACGTTCTTTATTACTGATCCCACTGGCCATCATATGACTTCAGTCACTCCTACAAGGCCTATACGTGTGCTTGCTTTAGTCTCTATGTGGTTGTCATATGTCTGCCTGTTTCACAGATACCTCACAGTATGAACTGAAGAATATTTCAAGCCCCAGGGTTTTACTGACTTCAAAACATATACATATGCAGTTAGTTTTGAGCATTTCTGTAGAAGGCCTTCTCCTTACTTCATCCATCTCTATAGTATCACTTGGGCCTATTAACATTTTCAAAATGTAGCAGTAGAATTATTTGGGTAATTTGGCCAAGGTGGTCCACTGTAGTTCAACTGCTTCATGGAAATTAACTGTAGTAACATAAAATCCATAATAGCTTATCGTTAGTTATTGTGACCTGGTTACCAATCTTATGGAGGCTCGGAAATCAACCCTGCTACATACTGCACTCTAGGTTCACACTACACAAATGCTTTGTTGTAGCAAACACTTCATTATAGCAAAGTATTACATTTTCTCAGCATCTCATCCTGGTTTCTGCCATAGTCATACTTTGTGGGCCTATGCTGGAGGTAATATTTATATGCGAGTTGTGAACTAATTGATATGTAACATTAACAGACTACATAATTTTGTTGTGAAGTCCCAATTCTCCCAGTAATCAGCAGTCCCCGTCCATCGTGACCAGGTGTCGTAGAGGTTCAGTTGATATTTTCACTGTATATTTTTCAAGCTCATGCCAGGACCTTTAAGTCAAATCTGCTGTGGGTAAAGTACATTTCACATTGGTACAGATCCATAATGTGGCAATATATATACCAAGAACCAACAGTCAATGTCATATTATTGTTTCTGTAAGGTTGATGACACAATCAAACCTTTTATACCTTGTAAAATCAGGCCTTAGTTCATATTGGTGCTTCTTTAAATCCAGTGATTCAAATGAGGATATAGAAATCAACGAGATAATGTAATTTGGTCATGAGGTTTGATTGTGTGATTGATTACTGCATTATTATGTATACGAATATGGTTTAAAAAAAAAAAGGCTATGCAAACAAAGTTTTTCCAAATTTACCAATACTCCAGGGCCGGGGCTGCACAGAGACTTGTCATGCATCCGCTCTAAGGCTGGGTTCACACTTGAGCGTTGCGCAAACGCGCGTTTTACGCGCGTTTTTGACGCGCATTTTTATGCGCGTTTTTGTAATAGTAAACGCGCGTTTGACGCGCGTTTGTGTGATTCACTACAGTGTCCTATGGCCACAAACGCCCCAAAAGTCGCTCATGTACTTTTTGGAGCGTCGGGCGTTTTACAGCGCGATCGTACGCGCTGTAAAACGCCCAAGTGTGAACCATTCCCATAGGGAATCATTGGTTTCTCCTTGTTGAGCGTTTTACAGCGCGTAGGAACGCGCTGTAAAACGCTCAGGTGTGAACCCAGCCTAAGAGCACACTTCTTGCTTGACTATAGCTTTGTGTAGGCCCTAGGTCATTGAGTTGGGCAATATCATTCAGGTTTTTTTTTTTTTTCATTTATAAGGGGGCTATCCAAGATCAGAAAGGTAAATTGCTTTTTCTTCCAGAAATAGCACCACTTCTATTCATGGACTGTGCCTGGCATTTTAGCTTCAGTAATTTAGTGGACAAAAGAGATACTATGGTTTTTGTTTTGTTTTTTAGAAAAAAAATCCATTTTTTCTGGTCTTGGCCATGGCTTTAATTAAAAGAAAAGCTTTGTTTGCACTTGTTAGGCCATGTTAACACAGAGGATTGCTGTGGCTGTAGTTAACCTTAGCGGCCAGATATGCAATATTGGTGAATAGGATTTCTGAAGTAACCATTCACTCATTGCACTTCCACTCTTTATGTTTTTGGAAGTTTTAGAGCATTCTGCCCTTTTTTTTAAATGGCAGCAAACTCTAGTTATAATGATTTTGTTGCATTTTCCCCACTGATGGCCCATAATTTACAAAATTGCAAGTAAAAAGTTGGAAGTGCATACTCTATACCTAGTGCCATATATTTTTTTGTAGAAATAGTTCTAGAAGCATTTCATCGTTCAACAGCCCCACCAGTGATACTCCTATTTGAACCTGGCCTAAATAAATGTCTAAAACTGGTAATTTAAACCACATGTACACAACCATGTCCGTATTGCGGTCCACAAAATACAGACACCTTCCATGTGCAATCCACATTTTTTTCACTACCATTACTAGAAATGACTATTCTTGTCTTCAATATATACAAGAATAGGACATATTTTAAAATTTGCAGAACAATACAGCACACAGCTGCCATCCGTGTGCTGTTTTTTTTTGCTTGTGGACCCATAGACATAAATGTGGTGGTGTGCAATCCGCAAAAAATGCAGATTGGGCACGAATAGAAAATATGGTTGTGTGCATCAGGCTTTAATATAAAGATATTGTATACTGAATATGAACATTTTGGCAAGATCTTGCATTTAAATCTTGGCAGTAATGGAAATTAATGTTAAGTGTTGTGTTTTTCTTGTACAGATTTCACCCTTTTCAATGGAAGAGTGAGATCTGTGAAAAATCTGCATCAATCCGCACAAAAAATAAAAAATAAAATCCATACCTAAAATGCAACAATTTTTTTTATAAGTAATATGACTTTATGTGCATTTTGGTACGGATTTCATGTAGATTTTTTACACAGAAATCTGTACCGTGTGCATCCGTCCTAATGGTGTGGCCACTCGTACCATAAATGCTGTAGATTGTCCAATATTTACAACTCCAACGGATTAGATCAGCAATGAAGTGGGTGAGATTTTCTTTAAACATGCTCTGCATTTTCCGTACCGAAATCCCCACATGTGTTATGGATTTTACATATGCAGCATTTCAATTGTGGTTGTGCATTTCTGCCGCAGATTTTATCCTTCCACCAAAGCTTACAATCAGAAGGAAAATTATTACATTTCTGCAGCTCTTGCTGCTGCTGCTGACTGTGGCCACTTAGGCCCCTTTCACACGGGCGAGTATTCCGCGCGGATGCGATGTGTGAGTTGAGCGTATTGCACCCGCACTGAATACCGACCCATTCATTTCTATGGGGCTGTTCACATGAGCGGTGGTTTTCATGCATCACTTATGCGTTGCGTGAAAATCGCAGCATGCTCCTCTTTGTGCATTGCGGTGCGATAATCCATGCAACGCAGGCCCCATAGAAGTGAATGGGGTTGCGTGAAAATCACAAGCATCCGCAAGCAAGTGCGGATGCAGTGCGATTTTCACGCACGGTTGCTAGGAGACGATCGGGATGGAGACCCGATCATTATTATTTTTCCTTATAACATGTTTATAAGGGAAAATAATAGCATTCTGAATACAGAATGCATAGTACAATAGCGCTGGAGGGGTTAAGAAAGAAATAAAAATGATTTAACTCACCTTAGTCCACTTGTTCGCGTAGCCCGGCATCTCCTTCTGTCTCCTTTGCTGAACAGGACCTGGGGTGAGCATTAATTACATGAACAGGACCTGTGATGACGTCACTCCGGTCATCACCTGATCTTTTACCATGGTGATGGATCATGTGATAGAACATGTGATGACCGGAGTGACGTCACCACAAGTCCTGTTCATGTAATTAATGCTCACCCCAGGTCCTGTTCAGCAAAGGAGACAGAAGGAGATGCCGGGCTACGCGAACAAGTGGTCTAAGGTGAGTTAAATAATTTTTATTTCTTTTTTAACCCCTCCAGCGCTATTTGACTATGCATTCTGTATTCAGAATGCTATTATTTTCCCTTATAACCATGTTATAAGGGAAAATAATACAATCTACAGAACACCGATCCCAAGCCCGAACTTCTGTGAAGAAGTTCGGGTTTGGGTACCAAACATGCGCGATTTTTTACAATGTTTTGCACTCGCGCAGAAAAATCGTTACGCACCCGCACATTTTCCCGAAACGCCCGTGTGAAAGAGGCCTTACAAAGCAGATTTCCCACCACGCTACATGTGGCATTACCCTAAGAGCATGTTCTCATGGAGAGTATACACTTAGCATTTTCTGACACAAACTGTGATTTTACAAAATCTTATCTACATGCTAGAGGAAAATAATCTGCATAGAATCTGGGCAGAAGTTAACCTGTGGTGCAGAATTGAAATGCACTACATAAGGTGAAATCCATGGTAAATCTGGTGCAAAATCCTTGATAAAATGTGACTCGTGGATTTTGTTGCGGATGTTTCCACCAATTTTCATATTACCATATTCAATTTGTAAAATTTTTTTTAAATGCAAGACTTGTCAAAGGCCTTCAATTCTGGAGATACTTGAAATCCATTATAGTGAAGAGTTGCAAATCTAACATTTTATCAAATGTTTTTTAAATATATATTTGCCTTTTTCCCAGAAATACGTCCACATAAAATGGATATATGAATAATTTGTAGCAAATCTTCAACTCCCCTCTTTCTACATTGCAGTAACCTCCCAGTTAAAGATCCTCTTGTAGACATTGCTTCTCCAGTATATCAGGCTGTGCTTAAAAATCAGGGCAAAAGTGAACATGAGATTGACGAATGGGCACGTCGTGCTGCCAACCTGCAGTCCAAGTCATTCCGTGTCCTTGCACAGATGACAGGAACAGAATACAGTGAGTAGATTTTTATGGCTATCATGAAAGCGAAAAGGGCTACACAGCCATTTTTTTAAAAGCTTTGCATTTTGTTAAATAAATAAGTCCTACTCACCTTACCAATCCCTCACCACTCCTGTTCTGGTGCTTTCCCATCATCTGCCAGTCTCTACTTCTGGTTCCACTAGACACACCAGTGGCCAGTGATTGGCTGAGTAGTAGGAGGAACAGGAAGTAGAGTGGAAGCATTAGCATTGGAGCAGAGTTTGATGGTAAGGTGAGTAGGAATTATTTTACAATGTTAATACATAAATTTAATCCATACATTTTAAAATTTTAATCCATTCAACAATTTCAATCAGTTGGGAAACACATTTAACGTGATATATTACTAATGGAGTTTTAGTGTTCACTGCCATTGCCCCTTAGTATTGCAGAAATAAAAATGGAACTCCTCTAAACGGGAGTTACAGTAAGAAATTACATACTGGTCAAATCAGCTTTATGTAGATTACCTGGATTCTTGTCATAAGAACAAACGTATGAGATATTTATTCCTCCGTTATAAAATACCAATAATGAGAATGTTTTCATATTATAATATGGAGTTCTCAGATGTTTTGGCCTCATGTATATGGCACAGAGGCCGTAGAGCAGCACAAGGAGTCCCATAAGTGATTGTGTGCTAACATCTGTTACTCAAACTGGTGCTATAAGTATGAAGTTATTCTTCAGTACATACAACTCTGATGGAGCATGCTACCATGAGATTGGAGGTATACAGACAGGAGTATATTGGGGCCTTAAAGTGGTCCTGGAAAAACACTAAAAGTACACCATGTTGTAGGCAGCTCAAAATTGATAGAAAGCAGTACCAACACAAGTAGGTGAGACCAGTAATACCATATTGAGGCACAATATACTGCCCCAGCAGAGCTAAATGCTAAAGTATAGCACAAAATTTTACCCCAACAGCAAACATTACCTCCCCAGATGTTGCCCCTCTATGGTGGCCAGCACCAGGTGTTAAGTTCTGCCCCACTGCCTCAGGATGGCAATATAGTTGAAGCAAGGAGACAAGAGGGTATCTGCACCCACCAGCCAGGTACAATACTTGATGCTCCAAGCTCCCAAGTCTATAAGTGTCAGATCATTACTTACCTGAATGGCGGCTCTGAGGAGGCTCAGGGGGACCCCATGATATTGGCCAACTGGGAGGTTTCCATGTAAGGTCTATGGCAAGTCTACCCCTGCATACGGAAATACCCATGTACGTCTATGGGTGCCTTATTATAGCTCTGTACATAATAGAAGAATAATATACATATAATACTGCATAATTTGCATGAGTCTTAAGACTGAAGGCTACAAAACGGCTTTATACCTTGAAATTATGACACACAACAATTTTACTACATGTATTTCAGATGATAGATAGATAGATTGTGCTGATCTCTGTATTCTTAAGATGTGTTTTTTTTTTTTTTTTACTTACCTTACAGTGCAAGACCCTGACGAAGATGCTCTGAGAAGAGCAAGGTAGGCAACTAGCAGCAGAACCATGCGGCCATCTTAATAGATAACAAAATGCCTAAAGCTGTCAAGCAAAATTAATAAACACGAATGTAAACCAGATTTAACACTGATGTTAATCTGCTATTGGCTTTTCAATTGGCTATACTGAAATAGTGGTGACCACTTTTTAAAACATATATCCTAGCAAATTCATCTATATATGATGTTGTGGCATAAGTGGGCAATTTATTTGGATAGTAATTTTAATATAAAAAATTCTTTAACATATAAGGACATTGATAGGAATTTTAATACAATTACCGTACATGTTATGAAAAATTCACAATAATAAATGGAAAATAAATGGCACAAACTTACGTAAGCCAGTATTAAATACAACTTGACAAGGGCATTCTTGCTACGTAGGACCTAGCTCAGGTCCACACCTCCTTCTTTACCTGGGTGTATTAGCGTCAACCAGCACATCATTTTTATGTTAAAGCACCTATAATTATATGTTGTGCCTGAATGGATAGCCAGGGCTCTACTCATTATATAGTTAAAAGTGTACAGATCCAAACAGAGAATTATAATGTTATAATGCAAGGTCTAGCTAAATAAAAATTCAAGTACATTCAATGCTGGATGAAAAAAAATAATCCTCAGCATAAAATGTCTCACTTTACTTGTGTCTGACAATGGAGGATGGTTGTTGGCATCTACTCAACCAGCTTACAAGCACTGGAAGGGAAACAGAGGATAGGTCCTCTTAAGATTATGGTGTCAACGCAATGCCTGGATCATAGCTCAAGTAGTGTCTCCTAACAGACCAATGAAGCTAAAAGAAATAAGCCCATCATCTTTATGGGAGATGTTACTGTTTCTAGGTTATCAGGCAAAGAGGAAAAAGCTACCATGTGTTCGCTACCAAACATGGCATGTAAATTTCCAGATCCTTGGCTGGCATTCTAAGAGTTGTTTAGTGGGTGCAATTATTTGTTCCAGATTCACACCCACACAAATATGCACCCAAAAACATACTAGCAAATGTTTAGAAGTCACATATTCATGGGGTTGATCAACAAGCTACTAATTTACAAGGCCATCTTGGCATAGTAAAAAAAATCCAAATAAATTGCCATGTTTGTAGGCAGGGGAGTGAAGGTCACTGTCCCTAACACCTTTATTCCTCCTTTCTCTCTTTCTCTCTCTCTCTGTTTTTCCATGCCACAGGGAAAAGTTTGAAACGGAACGTAACAGCCCACGCTTTGCCAAATTGCGCACCTGGCATCATGGCCTTTCAGCACAAATCCTTAATGTTAAAAGCTAAATGCCCACGTGTAATACAATATCTATTGAAAGGCAAAGAAAATAAAGATACACAATGCACACCATATACACAAAAATATAAATATATAAATAGAAAAACATAAGGGCTTGTTATCACAGTGCCTGTCTTTACCTGATTTTACCCCACTGTTATCAATGATATCACAGTAATAGTGGATAGTTGCTTTGAGTTTGCATTTAATATGCTGTTTGGAATCATAAAAAAATAAACTAGCTCTTGTATTTCATTTCTTATAAATAAAAACGCTGTAAACTAACATTTATCAGGATGTGTGTGATCACTGTATATGCTGGTAATTTAGAATGTAGGGTCGAAGCTGTTCTGTAGGATTGAGTGATGTACATGCCTGCTATGCAGGTGAATAGTGGACACTGGTTTGATGGATTTGACTATATAGACCATGGATGACAGACGCCATATGCAACCCTAATAGCCCAAGTGCTTTTACTAGAATTGCTATGGATATGGAGTGAATTTATAGAGGGGAAAGGCCAATATTAGTTCTGGGATACATATACCAATACTACTACTGGTCAGAAAGATTGCTTATACAGAGTGATATTCAGTAGTGCAGTTTGTTACTTCTCTTCTAACCATATACTCCATGGGGAAGGTGCTTATAATATCTGTACATTTAAAGGCCCTGCAAGATTGTGCACATAGTTGTCTTAAGTGATTTCTAAGCTTTTATGTTTGTACAGTGTGTATACTGGACATGGTTTTATGCTTTAATGATGATACTCTGATCATTAGTTTGAAAGATATCTTCTAGGTCAGTTATTAATTATTAAGTATAGGGAAATGGTTAATAGTTAGCAAATAAAGATGTTAGGACTCATCATCAGTTTCATGGTCCATGTTCTGTAGCAAAGAGTCCATGCCCTAAGTAATTGTCAATTAGAGATTGAAAGTAGACAAACGTTAAAGGGGTTATCCGATATCTAAAATATCCCCCCCAATGCCCCGGCCCTTTGTATGGATTATACTTACCTGCTGAATCCTTGCAGGGCCGCCTCTGCATCTTCCAGTCACTCGGATCAAAACAGCCGGTGACAGGGGGAGCAGCCAATAGCAGGCCTCGATGGTGTCCAGCCTGAAGGGGGCTTGCCCCCGTTGTGGACTGCTGTTGGCTGTTCCCCCATCCCGTCGCTGGATGTTTTGATCCGAGTGACGGGGGGATGTAGTGGCAGCCGTGCAGGGATCCAGAGCGAAGTAGGTGTTGGGGAACAGGTAAGCATAATCCATGCAAAGGGCCCAGGCATTGGGGGGGGGATATTTTAGAAATCGGACAACCCCTTTAATAAACATGAGAAGCCTACTCCACTAAGTAAGACCTGATGAAAGCATCACTTAAAATTGGGAAGCTTTCTGTAGAAAATTTATAATAGAATATTGGATATGTTTATCATTAATTCTCCTGTTAGATGGCAGGTTTGGTAAGGCTTCCTTAGGTATTTTACCATAGGCAGGTGAGATGATGTAATATAAGAGATTCTTGTATTGGTTTTGATGTTGGGTTGCTTTAATGTATGAATTACACATTAACTTTATTGTATTGCTTTTGCTTATGTTATTCTATATTAATAGAGCCACAATGTGTGCTTGTGTTGTGAAATAAAGTGGTGAATAAAAAAAATCACTTGTTCGTATTAATCAGCCGGCTGATAATATATTATTAAGGGTCTTCTCACTGTCCACATAGACTATGGACTATCAGGCAGATGCCTTATTGGCCCCTTAATGGTAGAGCTTTCGAATGAAGGTGGGTTATTCGATAAACTAATTAGGGAGTAAAATTGGGAGCTGGTTTCAGATGTCCATAGCATTGATGTTAAGGGGGCAAATGATATATTATAGTGTATAATGTGATGGAAAAATGAAATCCAGCCATCAAAGGAGACAATATGGACAATCACAATACATTAGAAGGTTCCTTGTATTAACTTTGTCTACATGATAAACGCCATTTGATGAAGGGAGACAACCCCTTTAAAGGGATTGTATAGAATTGTAAAAACATAGCTGTTTTCGTCTCCAAACAGCAAAAAACCTGTCCAGAGGTTGTGTTGTATTGTAGCTCAGCTCCATTCACCTCAGTTGGGCTGAGCTGCAATGCCAGATACAACCCATGGACAGAGGTGGTGTGGTGTTTTTTGGAAAAAAGCAGCCATGTTTTTCTAATTCTGGACAGCCCATTTAAAGAGAACTTGTCAGGTGATTCTTGCTGCCCTATCTGAGAGCAGGATATGATAGCCAGAGATAAGCTGAGCTCTTTGATATATAGGTTTATATGATTTGGAACAGGTCAGGATTTCTGAGTCAAAAGCAGTGTAAATCCTGACAGGACTCCTAGGAGAGTCAGCGAGAGACGTGCGTACTCTGCTCACACACATTGATTGACAACCTTCTGTGTACTAACATAGGAAGATCTGTCAATCACTGTGTGTGAGCTATTTAAAAAGGACTCTCACCGTCTCTCCTAGAAATCCTGTGAAGATTTACTCTGCTTTTTACTCAGAAACCCTGCTCCGAATCATATAAACCGACATATCACTGAGCTCTGCTTCTCTCCCTATGTAATATGCTCTGAGATGGGACAGCATAAATCACTGGGTAGGTTTTCTCTAAGTCCACAACTCCCAGACCTTCTTCAGTTCTATTAAAACAAACTCAGATGACCATATTACCTCATGGTGATCTAGGTTTTGTTGACTTGAATAACATCTGCTGTGGCCTTCTGAATCTGGCTAAAAAATACTCAAGCTTCAACATGCTTGTGCGCTGGTGTTTCATCATTTTGATAGGGATACTGACGTACTTAAAGATGTAGATCCTCACAATGTCTTGCTAATGACAGCTAAGATATAGACATAGATTGGGGCTAGACAATGTTTGGAAAACAGAGGAGGCCAGTTGAGAAAGATTTTCATTTTCATTTCTATTATATTTTAAAACACATGAAATTGTCACCTTGCAGCTGAGACTTTAAAGGGGTTGTCCCGTAACCCGGACATACCTCCACCCCCCGTGACTTGAGCATCGGAGCAGTTCATGCTCCGATGCTCTCCTTTGCCCTGTGCTAAATCGCGCAGGGCAAAGGCATTTATATGAGTTCAGGTGACAAACCAGGCTCTCTAGGGGGCTGCCAGGAAGCCCGGTGACTTCACCGGCACTGAAGGGCAGGCTTTAGTGCTGCTCTAGCCAGTAAAACAGCTAGGGCAGCGCTAAAGCACTCTTATCAGAGGCGGTGATGTCACCGAACACACTGCCGAGCGGAAGTGTGTTATTGTAAACAAAAGAGCCCCTGCCCTGTGCAATCTAGCGCAGGGAATAGGAGAACATCGGAGCATGAACTGCTCCAATGCTCAAGTTAGGGGGGCTGCCTGGGTGAAAATGGAGGTATGTCCGGGTTCAGCTTTGAACCTGGACAACCCCTTTAATAAGCACTACACTGCTGTAAGGTACACAACATAGCCTAACTCAAACTGGTAAAACCTAGTAGAATCCACTGAAAAAATAAACACTGGCAGTGGTGTCCAGCAGAACCTCTCTCCCGACAATAAACACCAGTACATAGATAAGTGAGGATTTATATGTGTGAAGATCTGTCAGCAGGCTCAGACTGGCCCACAGAGGAACAGGTGAATCCCCTGCTAGACCTCTGAGCAAAGTGGGCCTCTAGTCCCCTACACAAGTGGCACATGGCACAGTGGACTGACTGCACTACATATGGATAGGCAGTGTACAGCATCTCAACAAGGCTATGTTCATTTTAAAAAAACTGGGTACACTATTTAACAAAGTACTTAGTTATTATAGATGCAATTGGGTGGCAGAGATGACTTCTAGGTAAGGAATTATCTCGTAGTACCTTGCTGCTGCCACTGTGTGAGCAGTTAGTGTTTGCATGTAGCTTTACAGCGGGCCCCCGGTAAATTTTACTGGTGGCCCCTCAGCACCCCAGACACTGGCTGTCAGCCTTATAAGTGCCAAGCTGGGGGGGGGGGACGACGACCGTTGAACCTATTTCAGATGGATATGAAGTTATGAGACAATGCTATTATTATTGTAGACATAAATGGTATTAAAGGGAATGTGTCATCAGAAAAACTGAGATTTAAATTAATACATTAAAATTTTTAATTTCCCCACAAACCTGTACATCAATATGCTCAGAAGCTCCTGCTTGATAACATGTTGCTTGCAGATTGTACGGCATTTCATGGTGACAGGTTCCTTTTAAAGCACAGAACATGATATAATAATTTATGCATTATTAAACACTGGAGGGAATATTAAAAGTTTTAGACTATAGTCTGCATCATTAAAAATGTGCCTACAAAAACTACAAATAATAAAATCTACATACTGTATGCCATGATATAATCTCATATAAGGGACCAAATATTGTACTACAGCGATTCCTAACCAATTTTCCATGGAAAACCCCTGGGAATCAATTTCCCATGCTTAGAAATTCCTGTGTATCATAGATTGAGCATTACTCTCACACAAACCCTACACATATACAACCTCCTTGCAAGGCCTTTTCACACAGGGTTTGGTTGTGAGCCAAAACCAGGAGTGAAGGCTACACAGAGATAAGGTGTAATGGAAAGATTTGCACGTTTTGACCAGCATCTGCTTTTGCTCACAATCACTGATGAAATTCACTGTTCAAACACTGACTGTGTCAAAGCAGCCTTAATTCTACTATATTTTTGTATAATTTAGTGCAATATTTATTGCACTTACCTCAGTGTAGACAGTCAATATCTGTGCAGAGAAATCCTGTCTCAGACTTTTAGAATATGTTGTCAAGCCCTTTTGAAAGCTGGAGATCAGATTTCTGCTAGAAACCCCCTAACCAGGTTCTAGGGGAGCCTGATGTCCCACAGAAACTTGGTTGGGAAACACTGCTGTACTGTACATTTGTTGAGTCCTTGTAAGGAAGAACAAAAGCCTACATAGTCTTCATAAAAAGGCCATCATTTTCATAAAGTTCAAATCTCATGCTTTCTTTGCTGCCCAAAATGTTTGCTCCAACTCAGTCGGTTTAAAGTGAACACTTAAAACCAGCTTCAGTAGATACAATGTAGCACGTGGGCAACCTATCCTTCCTGCAATCCCAAACTGAACCAATAAGCCGCAAGCTTGTGCATCCATGAAGATGCTTCCATTGGGCTGCCAGCCTTAATCTAAAACAAATCAAAAATATCGGCCTCCAAGGTAAATTTGCTTGATTGCATATGGTATAGGGACGTACGTCTTTCTGCTGTGGCCTGCGCTTGTTTAATTTCACTAACATCTTATCCCTTTTCCTCAATCTCGCTCACTCTTCCTCAATTCTATTTGTGCTTACCACATTAGCAGTCTATACCATATGGTAAGACTGTGCATTGCACGTACTGAATGCAGTAGATGTTGACTGCATGCATCGTACAATATGCATTATAATTGAAATTCTAGACTAGTAGTACTGTTCATGGCAGACTGATCACTTTCTAAAATCTGACCTAAGGCATGGAGATATGGCTTACACTGAGTCTTGAGATGTTTTGGGCATCATCTGCAGTTTCCCATAACCTTTGCTTGCATTAACATAAACCAATACCAATTAATGTGCCAAAAAGGGATTTCTTTCAGGAGTAGTAATTGACTTTTACAGCAATAAAGATGAAATTTTCTAAATCCTCACTCTAAGTAATACACTGTATTCTGTAATGGTCATATAAAGACTAGATATTCATGTTCTCTGTCTGAAATGGAAAGAATATATGGCAATATTTATAATAGTCCATTTGTTTATCCGTCCTTAAAGCCTATACATACATGTGTGTCCAATGAATTCCAAATCTAGTTGCCAAATTTTCTAAATCTACTTACATTTAAATCTATGTAGTGCTTGTCTTAAATAAATAATATATCTGCCTCTTCAAAGATATTATGTCCACTGGGCTATTTGCTTGAGTAAAACATTGCTCTTATCTTTTCTTATATGAATATATACAGAAAGAATAGATATGAAGTTAAAAGAAAAATCAAGGAAAAAATAAATCATAGATTGCATTGTACCTAGTGCTTAGCCCAAAGGGGTGGTTGTATATTTGGTGTTCTTTGTCAAGCAAAGCCCCTCAGGCACTGTTCTAGCTATAACATAATGTATCAGTTCTTTTCCTAGAGTCTTCCTTCAAAAGTGGTCAAACAACTATTATGGATTTTTGCAAATCCAGGAAAAAAGCTAATACAAAACCTGTACTTAGAACAGTGTCATTAGCAGAAAAGAATCAGTCCTGTAAACCTTAAAAGAGTTTTGTGAGACTTAAACAATGATGAGCTATCTTCTGGACAGGTCATCAGTAACTGATCGCTGGGGGTTCAACACCAGGGACTCCCACCAATCAGCTGTTTGAGAAGACACCAGCACAGACTTAAACAATGATAAGCTATCTTCTGGACAGGTCATCAGTAACTGATCGCTGGGGGTTCAACACCAGGGACTCCCACCAATCAGCTGTTTGAGAAGACACCACAGCGCTCCTGTAAGCGCCACAGCCTTCTGCATGCTTATCAAGCACTGTACTTGATTGGGACGGAGCTGCATCTAGGCCACGTGACTGATGAACATGTCGTCACTGGCCTGGGAAAAGCTGAGAGAAGGCTGCAACCCGCACAGGAGCAACATTGCCTTCTCAAACAGCTGATCAGTCGAAGTCCTGGGTGTTGGACCCCAACCGATCAGATACTGATGACCTGTATTACAATCTTGGAAACCCCCTTTAAGGAGCATATTGACTATGCTAGTAGAACAAACTTCCCTGAAAATGTTTCAGTGTAGAACTTGCAAAGAGATTTGTCGTTAAAGGCCTGTAGCGTGGGCTGTTCGTCTTTTGTGGCTGAGAACAGAGACCGGCTAATTTTATTTTTTTTGTTCCTGAATATCAGATTTATCCATTCAATTATGCATGTGACATAAATAAATTAGTGTTCTGCTTCTGTATGTTCTCTTAATTTCCTTTTAACTTCATGTTGTCTTGCTACAATAATAAAAAAAAAAGACAAACAGAAAAAAACATCAAAAAAACTCTTCTTGGGTGTGCCTGTTATTTCAAATTACCAGTAGTTTTTTTTTTTTATCTACTCCTTTTTTAAATATAGTGACCAATCATAATATTAGAGTTAATTATTTGTAATGTTCATTATACATATAATTATTTTAAAATTAAAATAAAGTTTACATATAGCATTAAATTTCTGCTATGCCAAGAAAAAAATCTGATCATCCGTATTTTGAACCTATGCAAATTAAATAAAGCAATATTTACTAATTATTGAAAATAGATTAAAAACACTAAATAGAATTTTAATAAAATGACATAGATTAAGTAGAATTTCGACAAGCCAGTAAACATGTAGATAACTATCCACTCTAGTCTGAATGATTATGATTTGTCTCATATAAATATTAGAGCAAAAAATCTTAAATGTATTGTTATTCATTTTGATCATTGGAAACCTGTACAAAATATTGCCAATTAACTGTGAGAAGGAGGGTCCTTTAAGGCGGACTCCACCAGTCAGTTTCCCTGCTGTAAATAATATATGTCTCCATCCTAGTATATGGATGTTAAAGAGTTGACCACCAATGGGATCACTATGGATTTGTAAATGAAAGTCATGGAACCCCCATTATCCTAATAGACAAGGATCTGAGACGTGGGATCTGCACAAATCAGCCCCTTATGGCACATCCTATGCTAATCAGAAACAACCTTATATATTTAAAACTTTTTAACTTTTAATTTTTGCTGCTAGGTTGGAGAAAAGGAGATAAAATGTAAAAACTCAACTAGACTCACATCATTTGAACGCATGCTCCAGACGTATGCCAATAGAAATCCATATACCAAAGGCGTGTACCATTGATTACCATAAAAAAAGCACACTGCATGGTATACTTTTTTGCATACATTTACACTGAAAAGCATAGACAATTATGCATGTCAATGCAGTTAAAAGGGTTTTCTAAGATACTTCTACTGATGACCTATCCTTTGGATAGGTTATCAGTATCTGATTGGTGGGAATGGGACCCCCGGGACCCCCGTAGATCAGCTGTTTGAGAAGGCACCAGCGCTCACAGCAGCTCTGCGGCCTTCTCTCTGCTCACCAAACAAAGCATCATCCATTTGATAGCAGCTCTGCTTGGTATCGCAGCTCAGCCCCATTCACTTCTATGGGGCTGAGCTTCATCTAGGCCATGTGACCAATGAACATAATGTCACATGGCCTATGGACAGCTGCAAGAAAGCCATGGCACTACTGCGAACACTGCTGTCTTCTCAAAAAGCTGATTGGTGGGGGTGTTGATCTGATACTGATGACCTATCCAGAGAAAAAAAAGGAAAAAGAAAAAAAAAAAAAAGAATAAAAAAGTAAACCCCTTTAAGGCATGGGTATGCCAACATTTCCTATCCAAACATATACCAAACGAACACGCCTTTGGTCTACCTCTGGCTTATGGCAATCTATAGGCCCATTAGTTGTACAGTATACACTGGGAGAATTTAGCATTGTGGTTACTCAGTCTAAAATGTGTAAATCTATTCTAACATTAGGAATATTTATATTTCTAAACAATTAAATTTGTTGTTAGGAATTAAATTTAATAGCAATAGTGATATTAGTAAAATAACAATAAAAGTACTTGCACACATCAAAATGGATATGTTATGGCATAGGGTCTACTACTTGCTATGTGTGTTTGCCTTATTCAATTAGTTTTATGTTTCCATTTAACATCCTTTCTTCTAACATTTTTCAATTCCCTGCTACCTAATAGAAGAGGTTCCCACACATTATGTATAGGTGAAAAACTGCTTTTGTTTCTTTCTATTGAAAATGATTTACTATGCTATTGGACAAAATACATTTAAAACAAAAAAGGCCTAATGCTGCTAGAAGCCTCACCCTGCTACTGATAGGAC
Organism: Bufo gargarizans; assembly: GCF_014858855.1. Lineage (NCBI taxonomy): Eukaryota > Metazoa > Chordata > Amphibia > Anura > Bufonidae > Bufo > Bufo gargarizans. Next base: position 176,960,035 of record NC_058085.1, read on the forward strand.
TACTGATCCATCTGAAACACCATGCTTTATTCAACATGCTTCTCACCTACCTGCTTTAAGAGTGATTTTTAACTTGTTGTGCATGATTTGTGGAGGTTCTTGGTATATTATTGTTTTCACTTTTCTGTTTTCCACCTTGTAATCCATCTTTCCACTCCAGCTTCACCAGAAACATTGAAATCCATGACTCACCAAGATTACCAAGATGCTTTTTCTCTCCAGCAGATTTTATTTCTTTAAAATCCTTTTTCTTAAAGTGTGCCTCCAATGATCCACACACTAAAGTACATATACTTATAAGTATATATGTTTTGTACTAATGGAGTTGGTTCTGTTAATAGCTATACATGTACTGGAAACAGCAAGTGCATGCAGCTAGTAATAGACATTATTAAACCATCAGTGACGATCTCCAGTGGTTTAAAATGTTCATTGGCAGATCTGCTCCCATGTTTCCTAGCACTGTACTTCCATAAAGGCTGTACTCCCATAAGCGGCCTCTATTCACTTAGATTGGGGACATACCGCACATGCGCTTGTTCCCCTATCCATTCCCAGTGTAAGCAACTTGAGACTGCTGATGGATGGGATCCATCATCAGTAGCTATTTTGGGAGCACAGCGCTAGGAAGCAGGTGAGCAGACCTGTAAGAAAACATAATTTAATTATATTAAAACAATAGACATTGGCACCAATGGTTTAATAATGCCTATCACTAGCTGTATGCATGTGGTCTTGCTGAAAGTGATAGATAGTGGCCAACTCCTTGAAGCTGTAGGTTGCATCCTACATTATTTTGTAGAACACTAGGTGGAGATTTGCAATACTACAATCTTAGATAGATAGCTGTAATATACCTTATATATACTTGTATGTTACCCATATAGAGAATGCGAGTGTTTTTAAATTAGTAGACAGAAGCTGCTACTCAGTAAAGTCCTGTGATTCCTGCAGCATCAGCAGTGATCCAAGTAATATGTAGGAGTATACAAGAAGTAAGGAGATGCAAGTATAATGTGAGCTAGCAGGTTTATATTGATAATAGTAATACTGCAACTCTGCTGTATCTGTAACATAGTTAAAAAGGTAACAATTTCTTGTAAGTGAATTAGTACAGCTGAGCGAACAAAGGTACAGTACATAAGCACTGGATGGTTTTTATTTTCCACTAGGGGTATACTTAAAACTCTGTACAAACGTCTGTGTAACAGCTTCTTTAACCCATTTAGAGTCAAGTACAGGAAGGGATCCCATGCTGTGAGATCAGGAAATCAATCTTGAAGGAATGTCAGAATATGACCATGTAAATACAACTTTAAAATGTATCTAAAAACGAAGTATAAAATATATAAATCATTAACTATCTGGCACTCTGGTGGACTGAGTGAGTCATGGTTGAAATGTTAATCACAAATGACAGGAATATCCAATATCTTAACGGGTTGGTACACCTGCCTTAAAGAGGTATTACACATTACATCTTTCCTAAAGAATATTCACCATATCCTCTTCTTTCACAGCGGCAAGGAGAATGCTCCAAAATCTCCTGAAGCAAGGTAACCTGCAGTTAATTGTGTTCTCGGCTTCCTCTTACGCAGCTTAACAATATGATCATGATTAGAGATAAGCAAATTCCATGTTATGAAATTCATTCACGCTTTGGTGGTAAAAGCAGAATTGTGTTATGGATTCTGTTACCACGGGCCATAACGCAATTCTATGACGGAATGCATAACGGAATGCCTTTAGAGGCATTCCGTTATTCATTCTGTCATAATAGAAGTCTATGGCCTGCATAATAGATCCGTCCCGTTTCCTGCATAACGAAAATGGGACAGATCTTTTATGATGGAATGAATAACGGAATGCCTCTAAAGGCATTCTGTTATGCTTTCCGTCATAGAATTGCGTTATGGTCCGTGGTAACAGAATACATACCGCAATTCTGCTTTTACCACCAAATGAAGCGTGAACAAATTTCTAAATTTAAATTTGCTCATCTCTAATCATGATATATTCCATGATTTTTCAAACGTAAAAGTAATAATAATTAGCAAATAGTGGGTTCTGAAACCACTAGAGAGTAGAAAAAGTCTTTGAAATGCAAATTCTATACAGTTTAAATGTAAGATCTTATCTTTAATAGTTGTATAATACATAGTGACCTGAGTTCCAAAGGACTAGATCACTTTTTGTTGTGGTAAAATGACATCAGAGCATAGTTCACACAGAGACAAGTTATAAAGCAAAGGCTTTCAATGAGCGATAACAGTTTATATGATAACCTTAGTTTAACCCTTCGGTTGGAATGTGCTGAATGCACACTGTAATTTCTATCACCCAGTCCTACAGGTACCTCAGTGCCACAAACTGCCACCTATAAGGTTTGGCAACCTTCTAAGTCTTCAACCATGAATGGCAATTCTGTCCAAACAAATGCAGTGCCTTCAAGAGGTTATTCCGTGAGGTTTGGGGTCGACAAAAGTCCAAGAGAACCCACTTATACCAGCCAGAAAGTGCTTAAACCATCACCCCCTGTTACATCCTCTTATAAAAGGTATAAGGTAACAGGCATTAACCTTATAACACTTTGAATATTGATGTTTTTGTTCAGAAATATACTACATTTCTAACAATGCTACTTGTCATTTTTTTATTTGCTGGGTTTTGGAGTGGCTCATCATGAATAGGTTCTTTAAATAGAGAGAAGCGGTGCGAGACTTATTCAGACCCCCGATGCTTAGACTTGCAAATTTGAGAAGCCCTGATCTTTGGCGGATGGGCTTTAGAAATAGTTAATTATGGCATGAATGTGGCTAGTTAAAAAGATTTATTTAAAAACTAGTACAAAGGAAAAGTGCCCATGAAAAAGCAATTCAATTAGTTGCCAGAAGCAGTTTCTCCATATTCCGCTTGACTAGTTTTAATAAGAGTTGTTAATGTTAAGTAGTTTGGTATGATCTTCTTCTCAACCCTTACTTACTTATTGGGTTTAGTTTGTGTTCCTATGCAAGTTTGTGACTCAGTAGGTAGAACCGTCAGAAGTTTTGATCATGGATTTGGGGACTCTTTCACAGAGTACCTCCCAGTGGTACAGGGCGATATAATTTGGCAGTTATAGCAGTCTATATGACTAAAATATACCCCTGTATGTCTTTGACCTTATACAAAACTACATAGAGGATGTCAAGGAAGATATTGTCTACTAGAAACATTGGTTTAAATGGAGAATACCTGTCTAACACTGTGCCATACAGTACATTGTACCATAAGGCAGCATGTCTCCATAAAGGCTCTGATGGATGCATGGCACATTGAAGGCGAAGAGTGCACTCCATTACAGCTTCTCCTCCTTGACTAAAACTAAAATGCTTCTGGTAAGGTAAGTAAAATTGGCTTCTACATCATGAGAATCTGTGCCTTTGTCTGGATCAAAAGGATAACTGGATGAACTCTTTCCAGCCTTACAAACTGTGCTACTAAAACAATGTGCAGGAACCGAAAATCCTATTCCGACATACTGACTGATGGGACACGGCCCACTATTTGTATTAAATGGTTGCAAAACACCAAATCCATGGAAGTTGATTACAATGTCATGAAATACAAAGCATTAGTAAAACAGCATTTCCCTATGTAAGAAAGAGCTTATTCTTTATACAGTAGATACATGGTTGAAATACAGGTCAGACTAGAACCTAGAATTCCTCCATACGGCCTGATATCTGTCCCTCAAAGAAAGCTCTGGGCATTTATGGCATTTTCATTTCAGCCATAACTCGGTGCTATAGAGGGCCTATATAAAGAAAACATACAGGATTATTGCATACACGTTTTCTAATCAGCACGTTTCCTGCTGCAAAGCTCTATTTGTGTAATATTGCTAGCGCTGCTGCTTGCGCACCCTGCACATGTTCAGAGAATTCTCCGAGTATCCTAAACCTTTGTATATTGTTATATATTCAAATTTTACAATTTTAGCCAGTGTTTTTAGTCACCTTAAACTGGCCATACACATTAAATGCATGACAGCTGATGAGATGATTTCCTTGGGATAAGCCAACCATCTGATGTGTATGAAGATCTCCATGCTCTCCTATGATGGGAGATGTTCAGGGAGAGAAGGGTCAAGCATATTGTATTTCAACATGCTTGATCCTTCTGTTCTCAGGAAGCTAAGTCTCCTAGCAGAGGTGTCTGGCATACAGTGTTCATTTTAGGACATGGTCAGATATCATAGTCAAGTATCAAAATACTGTACTGGCAGTAGCTTTCTCCCCTCTCCCATTCACAACATATGCATAGGTGAAAGGGGAGTTGTCAGCCAAACAAGCATTCAACCAATCTTCAATCTTTCTCTTCCGACTCCATGGTCAGGAGAAACCTGTTACCTCTGGTGGTAGCTAATCTCCCCAGAGAACAAAAGGATCGGGCAAAAAAAATACATTTGCCTGATCCTTCTTCTCCGGGGCTCCCTGTTAGATTCTTGACTGGTCCTGCTCAAAACGGCAGGTTTGGCCAACAATACACTAATGTGTATGGGGGCCATTTATGTTATGTGATAAGCAATGATGCCAACCTTACCAACAATGATATTTTGTATGCTACAACAGTCCACATAAAGCAATAATTAATAGTTTTATAGGAGCAAATCAATTGGATTTTATAATGTTCTCAGTAGAATGTGTTTTGCCTTCTTCTTATGGTTTTACATGAAATCTATAGTGCCCGGGCAATGCACTACTTTCCTATCCCATCTATGGTACATTTATTTTGTTCTTTACAGCTGCTTCATAACATTTTCCATCCCTCGACACGTCTGAATATCGATCTTTCCTTTTCCATCCTCACTATCTATAGACTGTAATCTTTATGTCATTTCCTCCTACCACATAATGTTATCTTGGCTTTTTCACAGTATGCTGTTTGTCCTAATGTCTGTTACATCTTATCTTTATAACATGTTTATGTGCCCCCTCTGCCATGTATTTCTTCTGACCTCTCCCCTACATAATGGAATACTTTTTCCTTCCACTTAAGTATTGTCCGTTTCATGTACAAGCAAATTCCACTTAGCTCTACTTGCCATTTCTTCCACTGTGTACTTCCTTTCTGTAGAGACCATTATTTGTGTCGTTTTTTGTATTTAATATATTCCTGTGCAGTTCCTTAGTTGAGTCAGAGATATATTTTTGCTTTTCTCCATTACATGCTGTGTTACTGTTAGCTATATAATATTTCTATTTGTTTCCACTGATAGAAGTATTTCTATTTTCTACCATTCTACCCTAAAGTGTATCTAAACTTTTGTATGATTTTTTGTGAACGTGTCCCTAATAATAATTTTTGTAATATAGTTTATTAATGTATTTTGTATTTTTATTACACATTTCCCTCCCTAAAGCGCACCTTTCCCTGTGCGCTTAAAATTCACTTCTCTGTACACTGCTGACTTCTCAGTGGTGTACAGAGTACGGACTGTACATTTTATCAATGAGGCCCGTGCCGCCTGGAGGTTTACTAAATCCTGGCATAGCACATGGGTACTCTGTACCCCTGAGCTATGCCAGGATTAGCAGAGCGGCTCCTGCCTCTGCCTGCTTCGATAACCTAAGAGAATTTCATGTCAGCTCTTAGCGAAGAAAGCAGAAGCAGGAGCGTCAGACAAAAAAATACCTAAATTAATAAATTGGGAATCGGTAGAAATGTGAAATATAGTTATTTTCCTGGGACAAAAAACACTTAGTTCATATATTGTTAATCACATAGTACTATTGGCAACTTCTAAAACACAGTTAAGTGTCCACTCAAGAATTGCATAGCAGGGATACTTGGAATGGCTTTACAATAAATTCTTATTATAAAATAACAGTTTTAATGGCACTGCTTACTAAAATTACCAATTTGTATGACAATGCAGACTATATAACCTATTTATAATTGCTTCACATTGGTGAACTATGCATAAAATCTAACTATTTTCGTTTCAGGTAATGTGTTTTTCTCATACAGAGCTGCACTGACATTTTAAAAAGATTTTCTTTTTTTTAAAAACACCCTCTTGGCCTACAGCTGCCACTCGAGGGAGCTTAGGAGATTACTGCATACAAGTTCTGCAACATTATACTACGGCACAAGCAGGAGTTCACGGAGGCATACTATTACAATCCTCTGATCAGCATAAAGACCACATGAAATACACAGCCATGCTCAGATTCTGGCATTTTAACACCTCAGATGCAGTGCTCAGTAGCAACCGCTGCATTTAAGATGTTTGACAGAGTAAAAAGGATCCCTCTGTGAATTCATCTGTGAATGGCATTATCCCTGTTTTGCATTCCCTCCCCGCACATATTTTTTTATCACATGACTTTTCTGCGTCTTACTGTCATGTGACAGATGAATTTGGAACTCTGTATTAGAAAAACTAACCACTATAATGATATAATATACATTTAAGCAGAACAGAATTTTTATCATCTCTTTAAAATGGTGGGCATTTTTTTATACTGAGGAATATACGGTATCTGGCATAGACCAATTTATAAGATATGATTTTGACTGCAAGCAGCCACCACTAAAGGGAGCGTAGGAGCTTACTGCATATTGCATTTATAAAGCAGCACATAGTAAACTCACAATCTCCCTCTAGTGGAAACTGCAGGTGGACAAAATGTTACGTTTCAAACCTTTGCACATGCATCCAAATTTTAGAACTAGAACCTGGTGTTAAAAGGTAGACATTCACTTTAAAAATAATTTATGTTATAGAGAAGAATAAAAATAACTCAAGTTAAAAAAGGGACAACATTTTTTCATAATTGTTTTCTTAATCAATTTAACTTTGATCAGTAGCCCAGATGAGCATGCACCAGCATCAGCCAGCGTAGACTTTGCGAATGTGCCAGCTGCTTCTACACATCAAACTGCTACTGCTGAGCAATACACTCCACAGCATGCAGTCTCACCGCTTCCAGCTGCTGCTCCTTCCTATGTTTCGCCTGCAGCTTTTTCGCCTTCCAGTGAGAGGTAACGCGTTTAACATACATGATCAGTTTTTTTCTTCTTCCTGACCACCTTTATCAACAGTTTACAGGTTTGCAAATCAAGCATATTTCTTTTCCTCTTCCCTCTAAGTATATTTTTAGCCAATTACTAACATTAGAAACTATTCAGGGGCCTCCAACAACTGAAAAAGTGAAATATGTAAATGAAAGGCCAAACATGGTTACGTGGTTACATCCACTGGGCATACATGGGCTTATGTCTCAATCACACTGACCGTTACTAAGAGTAATGCATTGGGGTTTCACATATATATATAGAGAGAGCAAAAAAAATCGGAGTGCACTCCAAAGCGTATCGTCAATCAAAAAGTGTGTTTTTAATCACCCATATGGTGGCAAAGAGCTCTTTGCCACCATATGGGTGATTAAAAACACCCTTTTTGATTGATGATACGCTTTGGAGCGCAGTCCGATTTTTTTTGCTCTCTACAAGTGGGTAAGCACCTGTTACCGTATTTGGATATTGCATCCGTTTCCCCTTATACTTTTTTAGGGTGGTGCTGCCAGTGGTTTCCTTTACTATATATATATATATATATAGTGAAATCATTGGAAAATCATGTTGGAAAATCTCTGTGTCAAGCACATTTAGAATTTGTTGTGGTCCAATACATAGAACAGGCTGAGAATTTTATTTAAAAAAACTTAATAGCTACTTATTATTATTTTTTTTATGAAAAGGTTTTCACATTCTGACTTCTCACTTATTTCAGGCTTCTTGAAATTGAGAAACTGGAATTATAAATTAGTGACCACATTCCACAACACATGGGCCAGTCTAATTTATAAATAGTTGGTTCTTTGTGAATAGAACATATTCATTTCAGCATACATTGTGTGCAGTACTTGAGAGTTTTTCATGTTTATAGATATGCTGAGACTTAGTACCATGGAACTTTAAAGGGTTATTCCTATTTAGTGGAAGTTTGACCTCTGGAAGCTACACCGATCCAGCAGACCTACAACAAATATAAAGAGATGGCATACCCTAGCAATACACTATCGATTTATAAGATGGGAAATAACCCTTTAAAGAAGTACTCCCGCAAAAAAAAATATTGTCTGACCTGCTAGAAAGATACATGATGTAATCTGTAGTGAAGGTAGTCTTCTTACCAGCGTCTGTATTGGTGCGCTATCTCCTCCCTTCTGCTTCTCAGCTGTGTCATGTGACTAGCGATCAGACTTTCCAAATAACACAGCATCTTATGTGTGTACAGGAAGTCAGTTTCTCTATGTATTCCTATGGGAGCCTCAATGTCAGTCTCATAGGAAGAAATAGAGAGGTAACTGACAGTTGGAAATCAGAGAGTTGGTCACATGACACAGCTGAGGCTCAGAAGGGAGGGGATAACTCACAAATACAGTCACTGATGAGAAGATTATATTCACCATAGATTACATCATGTACATTTCTAGCAGGTGAGAGAGTTTTTTTTTTTTTTTGCAGGAGTTCTTTAAGGAGCTGCTCATATATCCTTTTAGGATCATCTGATTTAAATGACAGTTGTTCTTTATTACGTGAATTAGACAGAAAGGAGAATCATTATAACTAATGATTCTGTCTTAAGAGGGCATGGTATGGTATGCATTATATGGATAGTCCACTGCTTTTATTAGGCACCATGTAATATTTCATTCCCCTGTGGTCTGTGGTGGTGCTGCATGGGAATTGAACACTTCTTGCCAGGTTCTGACCCCTTCAAATTACACTCTGTGACTGGCTTATTTTCGAGCAGCCCTTGTAACAACAAGGAATTTCCTAAAGCAGACCACCTAGAATTCATTTGCAGGTACCTATGAAGTCTAGGAGTGTGGCGTCTTTCTATGCAACTTACTGTAACAGTAATAGTTTGTTGTTGTGTGTGTGATTATAATGTGTTTTACTAATCACTTCTGCGTTTTAAGATGTGGTTCTGCTTATAAAGGTATTTGCTTTACCTCATATAGACACCATTGTCTACTTTTTTTTGCATCCCAGTCTCAACATCTCATCGAGCCGCTAATGGAAGATATTAAGTAATTTCATTCTAGCAAGAGAAATCTAAAAAAATATATATATAGTCCATGATTGTATATGATATTTAACTGTCAGGAAAGCTATCAGATGGTATACTTACCATCCCAAACTCCCCTTGTCACGCCCTGCCACTCCGTCTTCCTGGCATGCCTTTTTTGCCCTGACTGCAGTGGTGACGTGCCCGTATACTGTACATGACTGCAGCATGCCAATCAATTGCCGCAAAGGTCTTTTGTTATATACCACTGAGGCCACTCATTGGTTGCAGGAGACATGTGATGTATACAGCATGTCTTTGCTGCAATCAAAACATTAAGTCACAGTTACAGTGGTGGGGAGGAGAAGCGCAGTGGCACTGGCATGGTGGGGTTCAGGAAGGTAAGTATATATGTTTTTTATTAATATGATATCTGGTATCTTGGGCATTTACTTGAAAGTGTAAGGCTCCATTCACACGTCCGCATATGGGTCCGCATCTGTTCCGCAATTTTGCGCAACGGGTGCGGAATCATTCATTTTCTATAGGGACGGAATGGATGCGGACAGCACACAGTGTGCTGTCCGCATCCGCATTTGCTGAGCGCAGCCCCGATCTTCGAGTCCGCAGCTCCGCAAAAGATAGAACATGTCCTATTCTTGTCCACAGCTGCGGACAAGAATAGGCATTTCTATAGGGGTACCGGGCAGGTGTGTTGTGGATCCGCAATTTGAGGGTCTGCAAGACACCACGGACGTGTGAATGGAGCCTTACTGTTCTTTTCAGTTCATGTTTAATATTGTGTAGGGACAGAGGATTAAACATTTTTGTGCTATATTTTATTAGGGAAACGTATTTCTTTTTACTAGAAAACAAGGTGTAAAGAGTCTTCATAGCAAAGCTCTAAGGAGAGTGTTCAGCATTCTACTACACGCTGAAGACACCTGTGTGCAACATACAGAGTCTTCCAGCCTGCCTCTTGTCATTAGCCCAGTCCATGACAATGTACATATGCCATAATGATCACTGCCCATCACCCTGCATATCTGACTTGTTACACACAGGCGTCTTCAGCGCTCAGTACAAATGAAGACTGGAAAATTACTCTCCTTAGTGATGCTCAATTTTCTGAGAAAGGCTCTTTATACCCTGTTTTCTAAAACAAAGAAACATCTATCCCTAATATAGTATAATAAAATATATTATGAGAATCTTTACATCCCTGTTGCTACACTATATAAAAAATTAGCTGAAACAAATTACACTTAGGGTACTTTCACACTTGCGGCAGGACGGATCCGACAGGCTGTTCACCATGTCGGATCCGTCCTTCCGCTATTTCGCTGTGCCGCCGGACCGCCGCTCCGTCCCCATTGACTATAATGGGGACGGGGGCGGAGCTCCGGTGCAGCACGGCGGTGCACGGCGAAAGCCGCCGAACTAAAAAGTCGGACATGCAGGACTTTTTAGTCCGTCGGCTTTCGCCGTGCACCGCCGTGCTGCACCGGAGCTCCGCCCCGTCCCCATTATAGTCAATGGGGACGGAGCGGCGGTCCGGTGGCACGGCGAAATAGCGGCAGGACGGATCCAACATGGTGAACAGCCTGTCGGATCCGTCCTGCCGCAAGTGTGAAAGTAGCCTTAACATGACAAAATGGGTAATATGAGGTATTTGCATTAACAAGGTTTCAGAGAAATAAGTAGAACATCATCTAAAGCCTGTATATCCTTGTCACCATGTCTATATTGTTTTTGTGTCATCTGTCTTTGCTCTGTGTCTCACGCTTTGCAATATCGTTTTCAGAGTACCTACAGCTGCCAACATGTCTCCTTCACAAATCAAACCCAGCCAGGGAGCTAAGAACATTTCCGCCGCAGCCTCCACTATATCTTGTGCCATATCAGCACAGTCTAGGTATACATTTGAATATTTTTTTTCTCTAAACCATTCACACCATCTCAAACCATCATTTTACAATGTATTGAAGCAATGTCACAAGAATTTATTATTGCGATCTTTTACATAATTAATGTTTCTGACTGATTTGGTTTAACATCCACAAGAACAAGAACTGAACATTCAAATATTAGTGGGGACCTAAAAGAAAAAAAAAATCAAAAACACTCATGTCTTCTCCATTCCACTACATTACCTCTTCCGGCTCCTGAATGGAGCTGGTAGACAGTAGTGATGATCTCGATGCTCGGCCGAGTACCGCATTTGCTCGAGCGCAATGCTTGAGTCTCCTCCCGGCACGTTTGTTGCCTGCTACACAGCCAATAAACGTGCAGGGAGGTAACGGCATGCACTGTAATGCCATTACAGTGATTGGCCGGCCGGAACGCATCATTGGGTGCTTTAAAGCACTTGATGACACTTGTTTGACTCAGTCTTAGTCAGGGAGAGCTGAGCATAAGAAGGGAAAGAGTGTTATTGGAAGATTTTTATTACAAAAACTTTTCAGAGACCCAAAAGTCTTTTTAAGGACTATTGTGTGTGACAACAGCAATATATGTTTGTAGCGCAACCTGTGCTGAATTGCTCAGTCTTAGGGAGAGCTGTGCATAGGAAGGGACAGAGTGTAGGGAGTGTGTGCAGGTGGAAAAAGTATGTGAACCCTTGGATTTAATAACTGGTGGAACCTCCTTTGGCAGCAATAACTTCAACCAAATGTTTCCTGTAGTTGCAGATCAAACGTGCACAACGGTCAGGAGTAATTCTTGACCATTCCTCTTTACAGAACTGTTTCAGTTCAGCAATATTCTTGCGACGTCTGGTGTGAATCGCTTTCTTGAGGTCATGCCACAGCATCTCAATCGGGTTGCGGTCAGGACTCTGACTGGGCCACTCCAGAAGGTGTATTTTCTTCTGTTTAAAGGGACTCTGTCACCAGTTTCTAACCCCCCCTTTTAAAACTATTGTTCTCTCCATGGTGCCCTTGTCATTACAAAGCTGTTGTTATAAGATAAATCCGCCGTCTAGTTTTGATAAAAATCGCTTTTATCTAACCTGTCAATCTTCTGGATAAGGTGCCCAGGGCGTTTCTGAAGGTCTGAATCTGCCGCTCTCCGCCGCCGCCATTGGTGCCCAGCTCCTCCCCTGATCCTTTCAGCGCCGCCTGAATGTAAAAGAAATCCGCCTCCGGCTCTCCTCAGTGCCCCCTCCTCCTTTTCAAAGATCCCGCGCGTGCGCACAGGCCTGTGCCTGATGCGCCCGTGCGGACTTTTAGATTCTGCCTCGTTGAGCGAAGCGCGCACGCGCGTTCGCGCATGTTCGCGCACGTGCGCGCGCGCATGCGCACTTCGCTCAATGAGGCAGAATCTAAAAGTCCGCACGGGCGCATCAGGCACAGGCCTGTGCGCACGCGCGGGATCTTTGAAAAGGAGGAGGGGGCACTGAGGAGAGCCGGAGGCGGATTTCTTTTACATTCAGGCGGCGCTGAAAGGATCAGGGGACGAGCTGGGCACCAACGGCGGCGGCGGAGAGCGGCAGATTCAGACCTTCAGAAACGTCCAGAAGATTGACAGGTTAGATAAAAGCGATTTTTATCAAAACTAGACGGCGGATTTATCTTATAACAACAGCTTTGTAATGACAAGGGCACCATGGAGAGAACAATAGTTTTAAAAGGGGGGGTTAGAAACTGGTGACAGAGTCCCTTTAAGCCATTCTGTTGTTGATTTACTTCTATGCTTTGGGTAGTTATCCTGTTGCAACATCCATCTTCTGTTGGGCTTCAGCTGGTGGACAGATGGCCTTAAGTTCTCCTGCAAAATGTCTTGATAAACTTGGGAATTAATTTTTCCTTTGATGATAGCAATCTGTCCAGGCCCTGATGCAGCAAAGCAGCCCCAAATCATGATGCCCCCACCACCATACTTCAAAGTTGGGATGAGGTTTTGATGTTGGTGTGCTGTGCCTCTTTTTCTCCACACATAGTGTTGTGTGTTTCTTTTTAAACAACTTAACTTTGGTTTCATCTGTCAACAGAATATTTTGCCAGTACTGCTCTGGAGTATCCAGGTGCTCTTCTTCAAACTGTAAACGTGCAACAATGTTTTTTTTGGACAGCAGTGGCTTCCTCTCTGGTATCCTCCCATGAAATCCATTCTTGTTTAGTGTTTTATGTATGGTAGATTTGCTAACATGGATGTAAGCATATGTCAGAGACTTTTGTATGTCTTTAGCTGACACTCTAGGATTCTTCTTCACCTCATTGAGCAGTCTGCGCTGTGCTCTTGCAGTCATTTTTACAGGACGGCCACTCCTAGGGAGAGTAGCAGCAGTGCTGAACTTTATTTATAGACAATTTGTCTTACCGTGGACTGATGAACAGCAAGGCTTTTGGAGATACTTTTATAACCCTTTCCAGCTTTATGCAAGTCAACAATTCTAAATCGTAGGTCTTCTGAGAGCTCTTTTGTGCGAGGCATCATTCACATCAGGTAATGCTTCTTGTGAAAAGCAAACCCAGAACTGGTGTGTGTTTTTGATAGAGCAAAACGCATTCGCGCATGTTCGCGCACGTGCGCGCGCGCATGCGCACTTCGCTCAATGAGGCAGAATCTAAAAGTCCGCACGGGCGCATCAGGCACAGGCCTGTGCGCACGCGCGGGATCTTTGAAAAGGAGGAGGGGGCACTGAGGAGAGCCGGAGGCGGATTTCTTTTACATTCAGGCGGCGCTGAAAGGATCAGGGGACGAGCTGGGCACCAACGGCGGCGGCGGAGAGCGGCAGATTCAGACCTTCAGAAACGTCCAGAAGATTGACAGGTTAGATAAAAGCGATTTTTATCAAAACTAGACGGCGGATTTATCTTATAACAACAGCTTTGTAATGACAAGGGCACCATGGAGAGAACAATAGTTTTAAAAGGGGGGGTTAGAAACTGGTGACAGAGTCCCTTTAAGCCATTCTGTTGTTGATTTACTTCTATGCTTTGGGTAGTTATCCTGTTGCAACATCCATCTTCTGTTGGGCTTCAGCTGGTGGACAGATGGCCTTAAGTTCTCCTGCAAAATGTCTTGATAAACTTGGGAATTAATTTTTCCTTTGATGATAGCAATCTGTCCAGGCCCTGATGCAGCAAAGCAGCCCCAAATCATGATGCCCCCACCACCATACTTCAAAGTTGGGATGAGGTTTTGATGTTGGTGTGCTGTGCCCCTTTTTCTCCACACATAGTGTTGTGTGTTTCTTTTTAAACAACTTAACTTTGGTTTCATCTGTCAACAGAATATTTTGCCAGTACTGCTCTGGAGTATCCAGGTGCTCTTCTTCAAACTGTAAACGTGCAACAATGTTTTTTTTGGACAGCAGTGGCTTCCTCTCTGGTATCCTCCCATGAAATCCATTCTTGTTTAGTGTTTTATGTATGGTAGATTTGCTAACATGGATGTAAGCATATGTCAGAGACTTTTGTATGTCTTTAGCTGACACTCTAGGATTCTTCTTCACCTCATTGAGCAGTCTGCGCTGTGCTCTTGCAGTCATTTTTACAGGACGGCCACTCCTAGGGAGAGTAGCAGCAGTGCTGAACTTTATTTATAGACAATTTGTCTTACCGTGGACTGATGAACAGCAAGGCTTTTGGAGATACTTTTATAACCCTTTCCAGCTTTATGCAAGTCAACAATTCTAAATCGTAGGTCTTCTGAGAGCTCTTTTGTGCGAGGCATCATTCACATCAGGTAATGCTTCTTGTGAAAAGCAAACCCAGAACTGGTGTGTGTTTTTGATAGAGCAGGGCAGCTGTATCCAACACCTCCAATCTCATTGATTGGACTCCAGTTGGCTGACACCTCACTCCATTTAGCTCTTGGAGATGTCATTAGTCTAGGGGTTCACATACTTTTTCCACCTGCACTGTGAATGTTTACATGGTGTGTTCAATAAAAACATGGTAACATTTAATTCTTTGTGTGTTATTACTTTAGGCAGACTGTGATTGTCTATTGTTGTGACTTAGATGAAGATCAGATAACATTTTATGACCAATTTGTGCAGAAATCCATATAATTCCAAAGGGTTCACATACTTTTTCTTGCAACTGTATATATTTTTAGCGCATCCTGCGCTAAATAGCCTCTAATAGGCCGCTGCAGACAGTTAAATTATCAGCTCCATATCTCCTCTGTAAAGTGTGCGCATCCCTAAATTATCAGTGACATCCAGTGTACTTTTTCCGTAGATGGTGTCCGCTGCGGACAGTTAAATTATCCGCACCACATCTCCTGTTTAAAGTATGCGCATCCCAAAAATATCTGTGACATCCCGTGTACTTTTTCAATAGATGGTGTCCGCTGCGGACAGCGAGATTAGCTGCACCACATCTCCAGTGTATAGTGTGCGCATCCAAAAAATATCTGTGACCTCCAGAGTACTTTTTCAATAGACAGTGTCCGCTGCGGACAGTGAGATTAACTGAGCCACATCTCCAGTGTAAAGTGTGCACATCCAAAAAATATCTGTGACATCCAGTGTACTTTTTCAATAGACAGTGATCGTTGCGGACAATGACATTACCAGTGCCACATCTCCAGTGTAACGTGTGCACCTAAAATTTTTATCTGTGACATATAGTGTGCTTTTTACGTAGACGCTTTGGACAGTGACATTACCGGTAGTACCGCTCCAATATAACGTTTCCTCATCCCAAATACCTGTGACATTCCTTGTAATGTTTTATTAGCCGCTGGTGACAGCATTGACATTATCTGCGGGATATCTCCTGTGTGACGTTTCCACATCCCAAATACCTTTTTACATTTTTTTGCGCATACACTTCCAAATCCTATGCTACTGTAAGTGTGACATACTTTCAAGCATATATCACATTTAAAATGAAGAAGACGAGCTGTAAGGGATGGGGAAGTGTCCGTGATGGTGCATGCAGAGGCCGTGACCCTGGACCCGTTGAAACTGTACTTGCTGCCAGAGCACAAAAAAAACTGTCATCCACGATACCTAGCCTCATGTCCCAGTTTGCAGGCCGGCGCAGGACACCACTCTTGAAGTCAGACCAGTGCGACCAGGTGGTCGGTTGGATTGCAGCAGATAATGCTTCCAGTCAGTTAAGCACCACCCTGTCTTCCACCAAGTCCAGTCTTAATACTCCTTCCTCCCACCATCGAGAGTCTGCTCAAACAAGTGATCCCACACTTGGATATTCGAGGACCTCTTTTCCTCGCCATTCCTTGATTTGGCCCTCTCGCCAAGCACGCTTGAAGAGGGACAGATCTTGTGCCCTGATTCCCAAACTCTTGAACATCCATAGTCACAAGAAGATGACGGTGGGGAACGGCAATTACTGTTTAATGAGGTGGATGATGATGAGACACAGTTGCCAATAACTTAACAGCAATTACTGTCTAAAGAGGTTGAGGAAGAGGATAAGACACAGTTGTCAATCACTGAGGTTGTGGTTAGGTCAACAAGTCAGGAGGATGAGCAGAGTGAGGAAGTGGAAGAGGAGGTGGTGGACGATGAAGTCACTGACCCAACCTAGGAAGGTGGAAAGAGGAGAGAGGACAGCAGTACAGAGGGGGAGGGATCCGCAGCACCGCAACAGACTGGAAGAGGCAGTGGGGTTACAAAAGGGAGAAGGCGGGCCACACCAAACAGGCCCGCAACTGTTCCACAGAGCACCCCCTTGTGGAAATCTCCCTTGCCAAAGGGTATGTGTTCCGCAGTATGGCGCTTTTTTGAGGAATATGTGGATGACAAAAGAATTGTCATTTGCAACCTGTGCCATACCAAAATGAGTAGGGGCGTGAACACTAGCAACCTCACCACCACTAGCATGATCTGCCACATGGCATCAAAGCACCTTAATAGGTGGTCCGAACGTCTGGGTCCACAGTCTGTGTCTGCGTGTCACACCACTGCCTCCTCTTCCCCTGTGTTATGTACTGGCCAATATCCCATCAAAGGCGCAGGCCTGGATACCTCCCACCCTGCACCTGGACCTTTGCAAGCACCATCCGTGACCACATCCACTTCCGTGTCCCAGCGCAGCATACAAATTTCATTACCCCAGGCATTTGAATGCAAGCGCAAATACCCAGCCATTCACCTACCCACAGGCCATAGCACTAAATGCGCAGCTTTCCAAATTACTGGCCCTGGAAATGTTGACATTTAGGCTTGTGGACACTGAGGCCTTCCACAGCCTCATGTTGGCGGCAGTCCACAGTCGCCACTATTTTTTAAGGTGTGCCGTGCCCGCCTTACACCAATATGTGTCCCGTAACATCAGAGGTGCCCTGACCAACGCAGTTACTGGGAAGGTCCACTTAACCACGGACACATGGACAAGTGCATCCGGCCATGGACGCTACATTTCCATGACGGCACACTGGATGAATGTTGTGGAGGCCGGGAGCGAGTCGTACCCTGGGATGGCACAGGTGCTACCGACGCCAAGGATTGCGGGCCCTACGTCGATCAGGGTTTGCGCCCGCACCTACATTAGTGGCTCCAACTCCCACTTCTTCTCCTCTGCCTTCCCCTCCACTTCCACCTTCAAATTATCAGCGTGCAGCACCAGTCAGTCGGTAGCTGGAAGCAGTGTAGCACTGCAGTGGGGAAGCGGCAACAGGCCAGCTGAAGCTGATATGCTTAGGGAACAAACAGCACACCACTGCAAAGCTGTGGCAGAGGATAAGAGACCAGACTGAGCTGTGGCTCTTGCCACTCAACCTAGAACCAGGCATGGTTGTGTCTGATAATGGCCCTAACTTGGTGGCGGCTTTGGAGCTCGGCAAGCTCACACAAATCCCATGCCTAGCCCACGTCTTAAATTTAGTGGTTCAGCAGTTTCTCAAAATCTACCCCAATTTCTTTGAGCTACTGGTGAAGGTGCGCCGTGTGTGTGCCCATTTCCACAAGTCATCAACAGCTTCAGCCGGTCTGTCAATGCTGCAGCAGCAACGTGAGCATGCGCTGGAACTCGACGTTCCACATGTGGGCCAGGCTTTGTGAGCAGCAGAGGGCAGTAGTGGAATACCAGCTGCAACATGGCCGTCGCCTTTCCGGTCAGCTTCTGCTATTCACAAGCGAGGAGTGGTTATGGATGTCTGACCTCTGTGAGGTTTTAAGAAACTTTGAGGAATCAACACAGATGGTGAGCGTCGATAATGCTATTATCAGCGTAATCATCCCACCTTCGTGTCTACTCAAACGCTCACTGCTCACAATTAAGGGCGATGCTTTGCATGTGGAAGAGGTGGAAATGGGGGAAGACATTACACAGGGTGATAGCCAAACCACTCTCAGTTCATCTTCTTAGCGCGAATTTGACGACGAAGAGGAGGAGCAGGAGACGGTTGCCTTCGCTACAGAGGGTAGTACCCGTGGAAGTTTAATTCCATCTGTTCAGCGTGGGTGGGCAGAAGAGGAGGAAGAGGATGAGGAGATTGAGAGTCATCCTCCTGACTTCACTGTCTTAGTGAAGTCTTGCCTGTTGGTACTCTGGCACACATGGCTGACATCATGTTAGGCTGCCTTTCCAGCGACCCACGCGATATACGCATTTTAGACAACACAAATTACTGGTTGTTGACCCTTCTCGATCCCTGCTACAAAGAGAACTTCTTATTCCTCATTCCTTTGGTGGAGAGGATGAGAAAATGGTGCAATACCAGAATATCCTTGTTAAATAATTGCTCCAAAAATTTCCATCTAACAACGCTGGCGGCAGAGTCCGTAGTTCCTTGGCCAACCGTGGAGGGGAGACAGGGGGAACACACAGCAGTTCCAATAGAGGCAGGGCAACACTCTCCAAAGCCTGAGACACTTTCATGACACCCCGCCAGCACCCTCACCCTGAAGCGTGGCCTAGTGTCACAAGGAGGAAAACATTTTGGAAGATGGTGAAGGAGTACATAGTAGACCATGTCAGCGTCCTCAATGATCGTCCTTAATGGTCCTTGGTGCTTTACAACTACTGGATATTCAAGCTGGAAGTGGCACGAACAGGTGCTCTACACCTTGTCTGAACGGGTATTTATTGCTGCTGGTGGCATTATAACAAATAAGAGTATCCGCCTGTCAACTGAAAATGCTGACAGGTTGACTCTTATAAAACTGAACAAGGCCTGGATTGACAATGACTTCTCAATTCCACCAGAGGTAAGCTGATCAATATAAAGGCACTTTAAATGTGTTGTTTAAAATGTACTGAATACACTGTATTCCCATGCACCCCTTCCACCACAAACAAGGGTATATGGTTGAATCTTCCTTTTCTCATCCTCCTCCTCCTCTTCCATCATATCAACATGTTTATTCATTGCATATAATGCCCTCGCATATATGCCCTTCGCATATAATGTTTTACAGGGTCAGCTCACCAGCAGGCCCGCACCTAAAATCATTTACAGGGTCAGCTCACCTGCAGTCCCGCACCTAAAATCTTTTACAGGGTCAGCTCACCAGCAGGCTCTCGCATATAATGTTTTACAGGGTCAGCTCACCAGCAGGCCCTCGCATATAATTTTTTACAGGGTCAGCTCACCAGCAGGCCTTCACCTACAATCTTTTACAGGGTCAGCTCACCTGAAGGCCTTTGCATATAATTTTTTAGAGGGTCAGCTCACCTGCAGGCCCTCACCTACAACCTTTTAGAGGTTCAGCTCACCAGCAGGCCCTCACCTACAATCTTTTACAGGATCAGCTTACTAGCAGGCCCTCGCATATAATGTTTGACAGGGTCAGCTCACCAGCATGCCCTCGCATATAATTTTTTAGAGGGTCAGCTCACCTGCAGGCCTGTACCTAAAATATTTTACAGGGTCAGCTCACCTTCAGGCCCTCACCTAATTATACCTAATAGGTAATTTGCGCACATGCTGCCTTGCTTGGATGTGGTAGCCGTAGCCGTTTCTCAGGCTCCCTCTCTAGAATCGAACACTGATTCCCCCTTACCCGTGGTAATCGTGGTTGGCGCTGAAAGTAACAACAAAAGTTGATAGGGCAGACATCTGAATGGTGGCAGCACTTGCACTTTATATATAAGTAAATATACAGGAAAGAATGTTTCCTAAGAATTTTTTATCTAAAATCGATTTTATCTTTGGTTTTGTGCGTATTATTGTCAGTCTGTAAAAGTGGCATACTACTCGGACAACATTGTTCCCAGCAGCGACCTGGGAGTCCGAGATGCATCCAGACATCCTCCCCATGCTGTTCCCGAACCATTTCGATGGTGTTTCCATCAATTTCTGAACTTTTCCTATAAAGAGGGGAGGCTGCCTAGTTTAATGCTCGGGTTCTCCCATTGACTCCCATAGTGGTTGGGTGCTCGGTAGAGCACCCGAGCATCTCAATGTGTTCGGCCCAAGCCCCCAAGCACTATGGTGCTCGATCAACACTAGTAGGCAGATCCCGGTGAGTGATATCACCAACTGTGCCAACCGGTTCCATCCACTTACACTTTGCAGATATCCTATAGGCATCAGCACCATGCAGGGAGCACTTTTGATTTCTGTATCCCCCGTGCTACAACTGCAGGGTAGCATAGTAAAATATATGGTCATGAATATCATAGAAATGCAGCAATTCTATTGAGGAAAGTGAGTGTTAGAGTTGAATGTACAAAAGCCCTTACATTTACTAAATCACTGCCTGATCAGACAGCATATAAGCAGCCAGGTCCATAAGGCTAATAGGACAACGGGCACTAAAAAAATTTGTGCCATGTGTTAATCAATTCTATAAGCCAGGCCCATGTTTATGAATTCAATGAACTCATTAGAGGAGAGCTGAACTTGCCTCTTTCGACCTACTCTCCCCATCCTCGCTGTTGTCTCTGTATAGAGTGACTACCATCACCCCAGCATATTTTAAACATAGTTATACATAGTTAAAACATTCTGCTGCCACCTGGTGCCCTATCAATGACTGCTTTTCTGGGTTGAGAAGGAAGCTTGCATACATTTTCATGGAAGAAAAGCTATTAAGCATGGCTTGTCCAAGTATTGTCCCGTTTGCCATGTGTTAGCCATGTAATGTACACACTTAAGATGTTATTAGTGTAAGTACCTTCTTTTTAGGAAAATTAAGCCATTCAAATATTCTATAACATGTCAACGTGGAAAGTTGTTTCAATTGAATTTACTTTCAAGACTGTGATCCACATATCACCTAACATTTTAATGGTTGTCCTTTCTACATCTGAAACATTTTATATTAATGCTTTATATTTTCCTTTGCAGGATTTTTGACCAAAACATTTGTAGGGGAACAGGGTATTTTTTTCCCCACTAATTTTATTTTGACATTCTAGGTTCAACTTCAGACCACTAGAGTCAAACAAGATGTTAACAATGTTTCAAGTTTACAGGATATGAAAAGTCACAACTACAATTGTCATATAATTATGATAATATGTGAAGTAGTCCTCATTCAGAAACAATATATTCTTCGTAAACACTTTTTATGCTTAGGTGCATTAAAAAAAAAAACCTTTCAAGATTACAATTCTATTCTGTAAAAAAATAAATCCTAGCTGGTCTGTTTTTTTTTACAAGGTAAGGATTTCCATGTCCTTCACACTTTTTAGGCGGTGGTCAGACATGTGCACGGCCCATGTAACAGCTGCGTGAGATGGCTTAGCATGTATTCTCAACTGTCACTTTATACAATCTCCTCACCATGGTCTTCCCGGGGGAGGTGCTACAAGGGATTAGGGTCCTCTAATTTGGCGACTGGTGAGGGTCTAAGCACCTATCCAGTCAGCACACTACATTAAACAATCTGTTTTATCCAAGATGTGGAGGATTCACTAAATGATACTGGTCATAACAATATTATGACAAAACATGTCCACAGTCACTGGAAACGTAGCCCTATTATAAAAAATATTTTATTGAGTATTCTAAAATATTATCACAGTTGACAATAATGTGTGATCAGGCACATAAAGATAACACATACTAAAAGTGTGTGCAAAAGTTTTACCTAGTGTGCCAATGGTATCACTCATCCATACCAGATGGTGTTCAAATAGATTCTTGCTGATGATATCAGTATGGTCATCCATTCCTGGTGGTAAGGCCACAACTTAAGGCGTTAGCAAACTTTTGCATACAACTCCCTCTAGAGTGTCCTTCATAAAGTGCTTGCTATGATAAAGGCAACCATATAGATCTATACCCTTACTGAACCCTAGAAAACATCCTTAATATAGCATCCCAAATGCTCTTCAATCAGCTTGTGGGTTGGTCTCTTCAATTGATATAAGGAGTTAAAAAATGAAACAAAGAAAACTACTGTAGTTATGTAACCAAATCTCACATATTTTGCCACAAACCAAACACTGATCAGACTACTTTTTAAATAGATGGATCATTTTCCCAGTTTGCACCAAGGCAAATATAACCCCAGGGAGTTTAAGCTCCTTATACACTTATACTCCTGATCCACTGAAGAGACCAGATCATGCCTTCAGCACCAGGATTGGATGGCAGTGGTTGAATCCAGATAGGAGTCATTGCTCACACAATATAATAAATATGATTTTCTCATTTAATGGCCAATTTTAGAATATGATATAAACATTAAATTCTCACAAAGCAGCTATTATAAATCTTGACATGTTCCTTTTCTTCCCATTCAATATTTTCACCTGGTAGACACAAATATAAGTCTCCCATGCTGCCACCAGCCTTGGAAGCCCTTTATATTACTCCTATATTTACTACTTCACCTCTGCTCAAGAAGAGAAACATACCCAAAAGAACTGGTGTATCCAAAAGAATTGGTGCCTCATATCTTCCAAGAAAAGTGTATCTGAGGTACAGCTACAAAAGCTGGCTGGTTATTAACAAAATACCTTCCTTTAGTGCGGAGAGGTCAGTGACTCTTCACCCCTGACAACAAGTAGAAAGTGTGAAGGTGCTTGGTGTCACTATTCACCCTGTTGTCAGACAAAGGTTGAAAGAAAATTATCACTTTTATTATTTTTAGATGATTTTGAGGCATTTTTAAACTAACTTTGTTTACTTAACTAAATAAAATTAAAATTTTATTTAAATGTTTTAATATACTAGGACTGCATATTAAGCATGCTTCCATAGTGATGGGGTCTCGGAGATTCGCAAAATATGATTTGTAGATCAAAGCAGGTTGATCTAACTTACAGTGGATATAAAAAGTCTACACACCTCTAATAAAATGTCAGGTTTCTGTGATGTAAAAAAAATGAGACAAAGATAAATCATTTCAGAACTTTTTCCACCTTTAATGTGACCTATAAACTATACAACTCAATTGAAAAAGAAATTGAAATCTTTTAGGTAGAGGGAAGAAAAAAAACTATAAAAATAAACTAATATGGTTGCATAAGTGTGCACACCCTTAAACTAATACTTTGTTGAAGCACCTTTTGATTTTATTACAGCACTCAGTCTTTTGGGGTATTAGTCTCTCAGCATGATACATTTTGACTTGGCAAGATTTTCCCACTCTTCTTTGCAAAAACACTCCAAATTTCTCCAGATTGAGAGGGCATCTTCTGTGCACAGCCCTCTTCAGATCACCGCACAGATTTTCAATCGGATTCAGGTCTAGGCTCTGGCTGGGCCATTCCAAAACTTTAATCTTCTTCTGGTGAAGCCATTCCTTTGTTGATTTGGATGTATGCTTTGGGTCGTTGTCATACTGAAAGATGAAGTTCCTCTTCATGTTCAGCTTTCTAGCAGAAGCTTGAAGGTTTTGTGCCAATAATGACTGGTATTTGAAACTGTTCATAATTCCCTCTAGCTTAACTAAGGCCCCTGTTCCAGCTGAAGAAAAACAGCCCCAAAGCATGATGCTGCCACCACCACGCTTCACTGTGGGTATGGTGTTCTCTTGGGGATGTGCAGTGTCGTTTTTGCGCCAAACATATCTTTTGGAATTATGGACAAAAAGTTCAACCTTGGCTTCATCAGACCATAAAACCTTTTTCAACATGCTTTTGGGAGACTTCAGATGTGTTTTTGCAAAATATAGCCTGGCTTGGATGTTTTTCTTCGTAAGAAAAGGCTTCCGTCTTGCCACTCTACCCCATAGCCCAGACATATGAAGAATACGGGAGATTGTTGTCACATGTACCACACAGCCAGTACTTGCCAGATATTCCTGCAGCTCCTTTAATGTTGCTGTAGGCCTCTTGGCAGCCTCCCAGACCAGTTTTCTTCTCGTCTTGGTAATGTCACTTTTGCACCACATTTTCTCCACTTGATGATGACTGTCTTCACTGTGTTCCATGGTATATCTAATGTCTTGGAAATTCTTTTGTACCCTTCTCCTGACTGATACCTTTTAACAATGAGATCCCTCCGATGCTTTGGAAGCTCTCTGTGGACCATGGCTTTTGTTGTGGGATGCGACTAAGAAAATTTCAAGAAAGACCAACTAGAGCAACTGAACTTTATTTGGGGTTAATCAGAGGCACTTTAAATGATGGCAGGTGTATGCTGACTCCTATTTAACATTATTTTGAATGTGATTGCTTAATTCTGAACACTGCTACATCCCCAGTTATAAGAGGGTGTGCACACTCATGCAACCACATTATAATTTTTTTCTTCCCTCCACCTAAAAGATTTCAGTTTGTTTTTCAATTGAGTGGTACAGTTTATAGGTCACATTAAAGGTGGAAAAAGTTCAGAAATGATTTATCTTTGTCTCATTTTTTTACATCACAGAAACCTGACATTTTAACAGGGGTGTGTAGACTTTTTATATCTACTGTATGTAAAAAAAACACTTTTCCGGTTAGAAAAAGAAAAAAATTGTTAAAGGGGCTATCCACTTATATGTGCTCAGAGGTTATCTCAATGCTGGAAATATCTGGGTTTCTGCTATAGTCTTTAGGGGAACCTGGTGGCAAGTGTTCAGTTTTCCTGCAGCGTTACCACAGTTAAAATGATGCACTACGCAGTTCCCATGGATATCAGTGGGCTAAGCAGTTAAGGGAGGTCCACCGGAGTGAGAGATGCTCCTTGAGACTCCTATTATTAACTTTAAGTTCAAATATCGATCCAGCTAAAAAGATGTTTTTAACTTTCTTCCAAAAGAAAATGTTACACTATAATTTCTGATTAACCAAACTAAAATTATACAAACTTACAAAACTAAAGTTTGCAGTCAGCAAAAGTGATAATTTCCTTTTAAGGAGTTCAACTCAATTCGACACCTTGCAAGCACTTAAGGGTTTTGAGTGAAATATATACTTCAACATTTGTGTGTTCCTAGTGGTGCTTTCAGACATGATGTTGAGAACTAAGCTTGCTCTTCCATTGCTTAGCAATAATGGCTAACAAAGCTGCTGGCATTCTCCATTTTGTCAAGTCACTCTAGTTTCAGTCACATCTTCATTACATCATCACTCCATTTCATAGGACCACATTGAATGTCCACCTGTTTTTATTTTTTTTCTGCACAAACATGAGTATATTTACATGCGGCAGATTTGTGGGCCAGTCGCAGAAATTTCTGCAATTAATTTGACAATCTGTATTCATGTGAAGAAGGATCTCTTATAGGGCCTGATTCCCAGCAGTGTATGCCCATATGTCCTATTAGGGCATATGAACAGCATACATACATGTTTCCCACATGGGACTCTTTGGCAAGAGTGGAAGGCTGCTAACAAGCAGTATATCTTGCTTTAGCAAATTTGAGCCCACTCATCTAATACATGTACTCAAACTGTGAGGAAGCATTCTGCTTCTGCAGGGAAATCTATAGAAGAAAACTCCTACAGTAAAATCAACAATGGCGGAGAAGTGATAATTTTTAATCTGAAGAAGATTATCATCATGAGACCTTATAATTAAATATCTTCATTTGTCAGATTAAGGTGAACCTCACCAACCATGAACTGTTAGACCCCTTTCACACGGGCGAGTATTCCACGCGGGTGTGATGCGTGAGTTGAACGCATTGCACCCGCACTGAATCTGGACCCATTTATATTCTGCGTTTTTCATGTAACGCAGGCCCCATAGAAATGAATGGGGTTGCGTGAAAATCGCAAGCATCCGCAAGCAAGTGCGGATGCTGTGTGCGATTTTCACGCATGGTTGCTAGGTGACAGTCTATTCACTGTATTATTTTCCCTTATAACATGGTTATAAGGGAAAATAAAAGCATTCTGAATACAGAATGCTTAGTAGGTGATCAATTGAGGGTTAAAAAAAATTAACTCACCTTCTCCTCTTGATCGCATAGTTCCCGGTCTCTTCTTTACTTCTTTAATGATGAGCTGTGGGCTAAAGGACCTGTGGTGATGTCAGATCACCATGATGGACCATGTGATTGGAGCATGTGATCTGATGTCACCACAGGTCATTTAGCCCACAGCTCATCATTAAAGAAGTAAAGAAGAGACCGGGAACTACGCGATCAAGAGGAGAAGGTGAGTTAAGTTTTTTTTTTTTTTAACCCCTCCAGCACTATTATACTATGCATTCTGCATTCAGAATGCTATTATTTTCCCTTATAACCATGTTATAAGGGAAAATAATACAATCTTCAGAACATCAATCCCAAGCCCGAACTTCTGTGAAGAAGTTCGTGTTTGGGTACCAAACATGCGTGATTTTTCTCACGCATTACAATGTTTTGCACTCGCGCAGAAAAATTGCACGTGTTCCCACCCAGGGGGTCAGGTAATACTCATATTTGTCAGAACACCTACCAATAGTAAACCACAGAATAATAAAAATATATTATTTTATTAAATATCATTAAAATAGACATACAACAATTCAGAAAATAGTGACAATCATTTCGAAAAAAGGGGAGCAGCATTGGTATACATATACAATCAATGATAAGGAAGTGCCTTAACTAGAAATATATATCTATCAATAAATACATCCAAACAAAGTGCTAACTATTATAAAGAAAAATAATTCTCCACAAACAGAATAAAAAAATGCACTAATAAGAAATAAATAAAAATTAATAATACCCCAGCACACATTTGCCTAGGGCTTCCTCCAGAGGGTATGAAACACAGGTACAAAGCATCAAGGAGTCGGTTAATACTCATAGTCGGTAAACAGGAAGCGGCTAGCACACCTTTACTAGTTACACTAGTAAACTAGGAACCTAAGCTCGGGCAAGGAGTGAGATTACAGTCCAGCATTTATAGCAGAAGCTAATTAACAATTAGAAGCAGCCATAAAACTGCACAGAAACAGTTAGTGCTTAGGATAGAACTGTAAAGCAATGCTAGGACTGCTGCCTTTGCTTCACTGGTTGATCTCAAGGACATATGTCACAAAGAGCAGCTGCTATGGGGCTCTTGGCGAGAGGGTTCCCATTCTTGGATCGTCTTATCCCATTTAGTATTCACTACTTCTGGTACCATCTCCTCTTCAGAACTGCTGCATTGTTAGAAAAAAAGGGTGTGGAGTTGGCATTAGCTCTGTATTGGCCAAATCCACTGATTTTGGTGGGACAAGCCGACGACCTAATCTGTATGGTAGCCTCCCTATTCTCCACCAAAGACAGATGTGAGGGGAAAGAAGTTTTTTTTTTACAGTGGCTTTCTTCCCTCTCTTACCACAGCACAAGACAAACATTCAGCCAACATTTTCTTGTTATCTTAACACTAGCCCTTCTGTCCTAGATATAAAAAAATATGTCACCATAATGAAGGCCCCAGTTTGGTTATGGGGTCCTCTTATTCCATGTATGCCAATAACCAAATTGCATCCTCAATCACTAACAACTCAAGTCTAAAGTTCAATTTCCAGTCCAACAGTTTAGTTTTTCTTTTGAACTCCCAACTCAATACTTGACGGGTATGATTGGACTTCTTTTGAATACTATGCATCTTAAACCTTTCCTTAAAGATTCTTATAAACATGAAAATCTCAAAGCTTGTTCATAATGCAAAAGGTTGTCTACTGGTGGAAACAATGTCATTATGAATGGTACTGGAATGTAAAGTAACATTACGACCTAATATGTTATAGATTATAGGGGGACATGTCTTGTTCTCAGATATTTGGTATAAACATACAGATAGCTGTGTGAACAATATGCAATGTTTATAGTGGGATAATTTAGTATAGAGTGCTCCCTATAAATTTACCTATTGTGTAAATGTGTGGAAAAGAAATACATTTTTCTTTCATTCCTTCATTCATAAAATAGATGGGCTGACAAGCCTCAAAATTAACCTATTAAATGCTATATCCACATGTCTACCAATGATAGTGTGATTAAACCTGAGGGGTAACAGACGTCATCATTCTTTCAGCTAAATACGGTCATCTGCTTCAAGTTGTTTTTTTGTGAAAACCCCATATGCACTGTTTTACACAAAACAGATTGAACATGAAAGACCCAATAAGGAGAAATATTAAGGGAGTACATTTTCCTTTATGGGTCTCCACTACTAAGTAACAAAGGTGAACTTTTGTCATTTTTTAGCCTTCATCAGCAAGCATCCTTTTCTTCCAGCTACCAGTCAAAAATAAGGTATTGGCAAATGTGGTTTTATGTCAAATGTGTAAAGTTCTAATGAAAGAGTTCTCTGTGAGACCTGTCGCAACTCACCTCGTACAAAACCTATTGCAATATAAGTGTTGTGCTATACATAGGCTTTAACAGTTTGCATGAGCTATATGTGGCCGAATACAGATGGGCGGACTTTATTGCAGTGAAATGCTATTCTGATGTAAGTAAATATTAATAATAGAAATCAGGAGATTGTAAGCATGCATAAAGTGGGCAACCAATGTTGGCCATCCTCGTCTATAAGGAACATCTGTACAACCACTTTAATTGGTTGTTATTAGTACACACAAGACATATACTCATAGATCTGATAGATTGACCCCAGAGACAAGGTATTAGCTCCAAAGCTATCTCCAAATGGAGCTGTCATCTGTCAGATCTTTGGAGCCCCATCTTGTGTGAGAGGCTGGCATAGAGAAGGATCTGAAAGTGTCCTCGTGGTCAGTCCAGCTCTGACTGTCAACTATAAGTTTGCCATTCTCTATCTGGTTTCTGCGGTAGCATGACACATTTATTCAATCTAAAACTTTACAGTTACTTTCTTGTACTTTTTATTTCCTATTGCATGTGTACTATGTGCTGTACACAAGCCCGTCCATGATCAGATTTATATCTGCCCATGAACTACTGTAGGGTTTATGGAGGACCTGTTAGCTCTTCTGACACAACTATCTCAGAAAATACTTGTATTCCCGATGAAAACACAATTCTAGAGCAGCTAGATCTGTGTATTGTGCCACTCCTGTGCTATTCTTCCTAGAAATGTATTAATAAACTGACAACTGGTGTTACCAGCTGGGTGTGTGTCCCTATATAATCTGACACTGTCCCACATAGCATGATCGTGTCCGTGCTGCTGTTAGGGATTGCATATGGGGACAGCATGCATAATCATGCGTTTAGGCTGCGTTTATGGACTACTGTTTGAAATGTTGTGAACTTTCGTGGTTCTTTAGCAATCTGATTAACTTCAAATAGTGACATATGGTAAAAAAAGATATTAAACATATATCACAAGTGGCTCAACAACCGTATACCCTATGTGGTCAGTAGCCGCAAGCAGCAGGACATGTTTTATGTGCTTTTGACCGCCTGTAGAACAAGTGCAGTTATAACAACTTGGAAAGTGCCAGCTCTGTCTCAAAAAACCTATTTCCCCATTGACTTTTATTAGGACATGAGATACTGCTAACCACATCATGACTGTGCCCTACTGTTCTACCCTTAGACTGTGTAGGGACACGCACTCAACAATATAAATCGTGACACTATACATTTAGATACAATTCAAAATACAGGATATTTAAGCACTTTCCTATGGACCACCCCTATACAAGGACTGGAGCCTTCACAAAAGCCCACTTTGGTGTGGACCATGCATAAGCCCCACCTTTTTCACAGTCTGATTCATCGGATTGCCTAGATAAAAGTAGTACTTTTGCCAAGTATGTAACACTTAGTTGTCAGTTCATTTATACATTTATAGGAGGAGCGACAACACTAAGTTAAGAGGACAAAATGCTCCTGAATTATTTTATAGGAAATACAAGTATTTACTACAACCCACACGTCAGGATGGATGACATGTCCTCTTTAGCTACTTGAAACAGTAGCCAAATGCAAACAATGATCTACTGTGTACAGGCTGCTGCAGCCATTTAAGTGATAACCAGTTGTCAACTGTGGATTTCCTATTCCATTCTCATTAAATACTACTACACCTCACAGTGCTGAATAGTTTTCTTTGCTTTTAGTTCTTCTAGCCAAGCCTATTCTTCCAGTACTGCTGCCAAAGGTCCCATGCCTTATGGAGGGCACACTGAGCCTTCAGCTCCTGCTGCCAAGCCTCGAGTAGTAACCACTGCGAGTATCAAACCATCTGTTTATCAGCCAAGCCAAGGTGAGAAAATGCAAGACTAACTGATGTTCTGCAATAATGTATTTATCTAGTAACAATAGTGAGAAGCTGAGGTTCAAACAGGCACAATACACAGGAAGATGTGTACTTTGTACTGGGAATGACACTTCAAACAGAATGTGTCCGATGTCAAATAAGATCTTTCATATGTGAGCAGGCGCCCCAATGAATGGGCCATGATTATAGGGAGTGAACATTCCCCATAATTTCCCTGTATAAAGATGCCATGATTATCGGGAGAATATATCGTTGATGTGGCACCCAAAAGTATTATTTTTGGATAGCAGATTCTCCAGCATAAATAAGGATCTTCTGGCCAGAGACAATGCTTCTTCATAGGACCGAGCAATCACAATAGTGATCGCTAGAGATGAGCAAAGTTAGGAAAAATTCGATTCGGCTGCTTCACCAAATTTCACAAAGAAATTTGATTTGTGATTAATTACCTCATCACGAAGCACATTCCTTGGTATACAGCGGGGGCAATGACAGGGAACGGCAATTGCACCGCCTCCGGCATTGAACCCCTCAGATGCTGCGTTTATCAAATAAGGCCTTTGTGGGGATTATCAATAAAAAAAAACGCATATACTCACTTTATCCATTTGATTGTGGAGAGGCCGTTACGGCCATCTTGATTAAAGACACTGTGATGACATCCCACATAAAAGTTTCTGCAATTAAGATGGCCACGACGGCTTCTTCACGCGCAAATGGATGAAGTGGGTATGTTTTTTCTTTTTTACACCATTTCAGGAAAAATAGATTCAATTAACACAAAGCGCAAGGAAATTCAGTTTTGGGGCGAATCAAATTTTTCCTGAAATTCAGATCGAAGTTGACTTCAGATACGTCGATTGGCTCAATACTAGTAATCACTTATCCCCACAGAGAGGAGATGATTGCTGCATGTAAAAGCAGATTCGCGAACAGTGAATTCCCAATAATTGCCTGCTCAGTTGGCCATGTAAAGGTGTTTTTATCATTTCCATTCTGACCCTGATTATAAGCAGACCCCCATTCTTTGATGCTGAGGTTCCCTAAAAGGGCATATGTTTTGGGCTTTCTTCCATGAGGCACTATGGGGGTGTCCCATCCCACCGCATACACAATGAGATGGGAGTAGGCACCGACCCTAGGCTTATGGAAGCAGCTGAGCGGGCAGCCACTATGCTCTTTCCATAGCTTTAGTGAGTGGCAGCTACACAAACAGCATAGCTGAACAAGCATCCGTTCTTCTATTACTTCGGAGTTATGGAAGCAGGGTAGCTTGTTCTACGGCGCTGTTTGTGTAGCCCCTATTTACTACAGTAGGAGGCAGGGTGCTGGTCCACTTAATCACCTAGAGCCGGTGCTTAGTCGCCTAGGGCTCACCGTGACAACAGCATGATGGTGCAACCCCTTTAATAAAGAAAAGGTGTTTTTTAAATAATAGTTTTTTTCTAAATAATCATGTTTATTCCTCATTTTACATGGTTCTTTTTTAACAAATTTTACCGATTGTTACCCTTTTTCCCATATAATTAATAATGAATTGTATTTCATTGTAATATTGTATTTTTTCATTCCAAGTCTTTACTGCATGTACATTTAAAATGAACAGGCAGCTGCTAGGGCATACAACTCATGATCGGCTAGGAAGGGGACCCCCTCCCCCTTGTGATATTGTGGCACCACACAGGTTAAACATTGCTGACACATGGTGACGGCTTTCAATTAGAGATGCCCCCTTGGGTGATGATGTTGGCACAACTGCTGTGCCCCCACGATGATCACTGTTCTGGGGGCTAACTAAAAGTAGGGTTGTTGCGGATATCGAATTATTGATACCCAATCGATACTTTTGTACCAGATTCGATACCCAGATTTGACATTACCGATACTAGGCTACACTACTGCACAGCCTAGTATCACAGAACATGGAGCTCCATGTTCTCCTCAGCAGAAGAGGGAAGAAAGAGTCTTTCCCTCCCCCCTGTGCCGCTGCTGCCACCAATGAGTAGAGAGGGGCGGAGGAGGGGAGGAGCTGTGGCCACTGCACCACCAATGATGATAACTAAATCATTAATACAAATACAGGAGGCGGATGCCAGCTGCAGAATCACATAGCCGGCATCTGACCTCTATGATAGGGCACTGCGATCCACGGCAGTTAACCCCTCCGGTGCAGCACCTGGGGGGTTAACTGCCGCGGATCAGCGGATCGCAGTGCCCTGTCATAGAGGTCAGGTGCCTGCTATGTGATTCTGCCGCCAGCACCCGCCTCCTGTATTTGTATTAAAACGTTACTTATCTTCATTGGTGGCGCAGTGCACCCCCCCCCCCCCACTTCCCCAGTACTAAAAACATTGGTGGCGCAGTGCGCCCCCAAACCTCCCAGTATTATAATCATTGGTGGCAGTAGCCACAGGGTCCCCTCTCCCCTCCTCCTCATTGGTGGTGCAGTGGCAGTTGTGATCGGAGCCCCAGCAGTGTAATCCTGGGGCTCCGATCGGTTACCATGACATCCAGGACACTACTGAAGCCCTGGCTGCCATGGCAATCTCCTTGCTGCTGTGTGTACTATGCACAGGGCAGCAGGGAAAGTGTGAAGTCCTATTCTTCCTAATAGAGATCGATTAGGGTGAATAGGACAAGGGATCAAAAGATCCCAGATTCTAGCCCCTAAGGGGGCTAATAGCTATTAAATAAAAAGTAGGGGAAAAAAAACCACTAAAATATTAAGTTTAAATCACCCCCTTTCCCAATTTTACATATAAAATATATAAACAATAAATAAACATATTACATATTGCCACGCCCAAAAAAGTGGTAACTATTAAAATATAAAAAAAATCTCCTATGCGGTGAACGACGTAATAGAATAAATTTTTAAAAAAAACGCGCGATTCGCCATTTTTTTGTCACCTTGTTCCCCCAAAAAATTGGATCGGACGATTATGGGCCGAACGTTCCATAAAATGTGGAATGCTACTTTTTTTGTGTTTTATTGGTTTTTATCTGTGGTATCGAATGGTATCGAGTATTGCAATACTTTTTTATGGTATCTAAATCGAATCTAAATTTTGGCATCGCAACAACCCTAACTAAAAGTTCTCAGTGCTATACATTTAGAGCAAACGGTTCCAAGGGGTTGGAGGCTACATCTTTGGTCAAGCAGTGGGGCAATTGCTAGAACATGACACTTTTTAAAAATGCTACAAATCTATATTTATATTTGAGTTGGGATAATGTGTACATCGTTATGGCAGCTACATTCCACTAGGTGGCGCACAAACCCATAGGTTTCAATAGTATGAACAAACCTATTTGGCAACGTGAAAGAACAATTCTACCTCAACATACAATTTATTAGAGAGGAGTGATGGCTCTCAGCATATGACATTCTTCTCTTCCATATTCAGCACTATCATTTTTTTTTCTCAGCGCCAAGAAATACAGCCAAGGAATTTTATTTCCACACCTGCTTTCTCCTATTTGCCAATACTTGTAAAGTGAGTGATTTGGCTAATAGGCATATATTAGGTAATTGCTGTACATTACAGCCTGTAATGGAACTTCCTTATAGCCTTCACAGGGAATAACTACAGCAATAACAGCTCCTATGAGGCCCAGCCGCTTAAGGGCTCATTTTGGTGCAGAAAAGCAGCAAAAGAGACAAAAAGTTTAACTAGGTTGTTAAAGGGAACCTGTCACATTGTACATGCAATCCTATCTGTGGGAAGTATGTGACAGAGCAGGAGTTGCGGAGCAATATACGGTAGTGGGAAAAGATTCAGGAAAACCTTTAGTTCATTTAAAGGGACACTGACAGGGCCAATAAGCATATTGAGGTCTATATAGGTCACTACAGGTCTTATAATGGGTATTACAATCATATAAGTATCCCCCCTGTCCACATTACACATACAGTAAACTTTAAGTTTTATAACCTGCTCCAACGGTCTTCAATCTGCACAAGGGGTGGCGTTTCACCTCTCTTGCGCCCAGCCAGCCTCCCCCAACTGCCGATTTGAAGCGCCGCCCAGCTCATGAATATTCAGTTTGCTGGGCGGCTTCTGCAGTCCCCACTCTGAACCGCTGCGCTGAACAGTGCCCTGTGCATGCGCCGGATCTTGTGAAGTCGGGGACAGTAAGCGCCGCCCAGCGAAGTGAATATTGATGAGCTGGGCGGCGCTTACTGTACCGGACTTCACAAGATCCGGCGCATGCGCCGGGCACTGTTAAGCGAAGCGCTTCAGAGCGGGGACTGCAGAAGCCGCCCAGCAAACTGAATATTCATGAGCTGGGCGGCGCTTCAAAGCGGCAGTTGGGGAGGCTGGCTGGGCGCAAGAGAGGTGAAACGCTGCCCCTTGGGCAGATTGAAGACCGTTGGAGCAGGTTATAAAACTTAAAGTTTACTGTTTGTATAATGTGGACATGGGGGACACTTATATGATTGTAATACCCATTATAAGACCTGTACTGCCATATATAGACCTCAATATGCTTATTGGCCCTGTCAGTGTCCCTTTAAATCTCTGCTCTTTCTATGCTTAAGAGTCCAGTGGGCGGGTCTACTTTGTAATTGACAGTTGCTATCTCAGTGGTGCCTGTTGAAACCAATGGACTGTCCTTGTAATACATGGAGTCCTCCAGAGAGATACTCTTGGTAGCTATTCTGGGCCCAGAAATGACATTCCTGAATTCAGTACATGGTGTCTAATATGAGAATACTAAATCAGACATACTGACTGACTACTGTACCCACAAATGGGAAGGCGCTCCATACATATGAATTTGTAAAGCTGGTATCCAGTTCAATGGGAGCCATATGAATTAACAGCCAGTTAGCGCCAACCACCATAACATACTGTATATTGTGGATCTGTTCCCAGAGCAACCTTACAGTACTGTAGACATGATGGTTCAGCCATTCATCGCCTAGACTACCAGTGATATTGCCATAAATATTAGCACTGTCCCCTAAATGTTTTGGTAAGGTAACATAATGGGCATTTTGCCATGTCTACCGTGGGCCCCAACACATTGGCCGGTGACGTTCTGCGGTCTGGCTCCTCCCTGTGCCTATTACACAACATTAGTCGAGTTCCTCAGTAGTTAGAAGGTGTGCAGGTTAGGCTTTCTTCATATCCACATCAGAGATGCCGTTAGAAGCCTCCTTTGCAAACTCCATATTTTTGGGGAAACTGCGCTGCATGCAACACCACATTTTCAGCCAAGATGATGAACACTTTGGCTGAACCGGACTGACTCAATTACAAGTTAGAGGGGTCCTTCATGATCTGCTGGTGTGCATGGAATGTGTCACGCCTTTATGGCTTTGGTTATACACAGTGGCGTCACATTGTTATGGCGAGAATAACTGCCGTGTGCATAATGGACAGAAGTTAGACGGACAGGGAGTGACTCAA
Source organism: Bufo gargarizans (assembly GCF_014858855.1). Taxonomy (NCBI): domain Eukaryota; kingdom Metazoa; phylum Chordata; class Amphibia; order Anura; family Bufonidae; genus Bufo; species Bufo gargarizans. The sequence goes on from NC_058085.1 coordinate 176,995,956, forward strand.
TAAGGTCCTGGTAGGTTGTCACAGGTGCTGACTGCAGTGCATCTTCCAGCTGCAGGAGGGTGTGCGCGGGAGGATCCGACATCAGGGGCACGAGCCCAAGGCATATGTCTACCCCCAACCCCCCCCCCCCCCCCTTTAAACTGGGCTCCTCCACTCCCAGTATGGCTCTATTCACACGTCCGCAAATGGGTCCAGACCCATTCATTTTCTATGGGGACGGAATGGATGCGGACAGCACACCACGGACGTGTGGATGGAGCCCTATATATGTATATCTCCTCCACTCACAGTATATATGCACTGGTCCTCCACTCACAGTATATACACATTATTCCTCCACTCACAGTATATATGTACAGATCCTCCACTCACAGTATATATGCACTGGTCCTCCACTTACAGTATATATGTGGTACAGATCCTCCACTCACAGTATATACACACTATTCCTCCATTCACAGCATATATGTACAGATCCTCCACTCACAGTATATATGTACAGATCCTCCACTTACAGTATATATGCACTGGTCCTCCACTGACAGTATATACACACTATTCCTCCACTCACAGTATATATGCACTGGTCCTCCACTCACAGTATATACACATTATTCCTCCACTCACAGTATATATGTACAGATCCTCCACTCACAGTATATATGCACTGGTCCTCCACTCACAGTATATACACACTATTCCTCCACTCACAGTATATATGTACAGATCCTCCACTCACAGTATATATGTACAGATCCTCCACTTACAGTATATATGCACTGGTCCTCCACTGACAGTATATACACACTATTCCTCCACTCACAGTATATATGCACTGGTCCTCCACTCACAGTATATACACACTATTCCTCCATTCACAGTATATACACACTATTCCTCCACTCACAGTATATACACACTATTCCTCCATTCACAGTATATACACACTATTCCTCCACTCACAGTATATACACACTATTCCTCCATTCACAGCATATATGTACAGATCCTCCACTCACAGTATATATGTGGTACAGATCCTCCACTCACAGTATATATGTACAGATCCTCCACTCACAGTATATATGTGGTACAGATCCTCCACTCACAGTATATACACACTATTCCTCCATTCACAGCATATATGTACAGATCCTCCACTCACAGTATATATGTACAGATCCTCCACTCACAGTATATACACACTATTCCTCCACTCACAGTATATACACACTATTCCTCCACTCACAGTATATACACACTATTCCTCCATTCACAGCATATATGTACAGATCCTCCACTCACAGTATATATGTGGTACAGATCCTCCACTCACAGTATATACACACTATTCCTCCACTCACAGTATATATGTACAGATCCTCCACTCACAGTATATACACACTATTCCTCCACTCACAGTATATATGTACAGATCCTCCACTCACAGTATATACACACTATTCCTCCACTCACAGTATATATGTACAGATCCTCCACTCACAGTATATACACACTATTCCTCCACTCACAGTATATATGTACAGATCCTCCACTCACAGTATATATGTGGTACAGATCCTCCACTCACAGTATATACACACTATTCCTCCACTCACAGTATATACACACTATTCCTCCACTCACAGTATATATGTACAGATCCTCCACTCACAGTATATACACACTATTCCTCCATTCACAGCATATATGTACAGATCCTCCACTCACAGTATATATGTGGTACAGATCCTCCACTCACAGTATATACACACTATTCCTCCATTCACAGCATATATGTACAGATCCTCCACTCACAGTATATATGTACAGATCCTCCACTCACAGTATATATGTGGTACAGGTCCTCCACTCACAGTATATACACACTATTCCTCCATTCACAGCATATATGTACAGATCCTCCACTCACAGTATATATGTGGTACAGATCCTCCACTCACAGTATCGGTCCATTCACACGTCCGTTGTTTCTTTCCTGATCTGTTCCGTTTTTTTGTGGAACAGATCTGGACCAGATCTGTACCCATTCATTTTCAATGGGTCCTGAAAAAAAAATCGGACATTGTGCTGTCCGATTTTTTTCAGGACCCATTGAAAATGAATGGGTACAGATCTGGTCCAGATCTGTTCTGCAAAAAACTGAACAGATCAGGAAAGAAACAACCCTTATATCTGTGGTACAGATCCTCCACTCACAGTATATACACACTATTCCTCCACTCACAGTATATACACACTATTCCTCCATTCACAGTATATATGTACAGCTCCTCCACTCACAGTATATATGAACAGCTCCTCCACTCACAGTATATACACACTATTCCTCCACTCACAGTATATATGTGGTACAGATCCTCCACTCACAGTACATACACACTATTCCTCCACTCACAGTATATATGTGGTACAGATCCTCCACTCACAGTATATACACACTATTCCTCCATTCACAGTATATATGTACAGATCCTCCACTCACAGTATATATGAACAGCTCCTCCACTCACAGTATATACACACTATTCCTCCACTCACAGTATATATGTACAGATCCTCCACTCACAGTATATATGTGGTACAGATCCTCCACTCACAGTATATACACACTATTCCTCCACTCACAGTATATACACACTATTCCTCCATTCACAGTATATATGTACAGCTCCTCCACTCACAGTATATATGTACAGCTCCTCCACTCACAGTATATACACACTATTCCTCCACTCACAGTATATATGTGGTACAGATCCTCCACTCACAGTACATACACACTATTCCTCCACTCACAGTATATATGTGGTACAGATCCTCCACTCACAGTATATACACACTATTCCTCCACTCACAGTATATACACACTATTCCTCCACTCACAGTATATACACACTATTCCTCCATTCACAGTATATATGTACAGATCCTCCACTCACAGTATATATGAACAGCTCCTCCACTCACAGTATATACACACTATTCCTCCACTCACAGTATATATGTACAGATCCTCCACTCACAGTATATATGTGGTACAGATCCTCCACTCACAGTATATACACACTATTCCTCCACTCACAGTATATATGAACAGCTCCTCCACTCACAGTATATACACACTATTCCTCCACTCACAGTATATATGTACAGATCCTCCACTCACAGTATATATGTGGTACAGATCCTCCACTCACAGTATATACACACTATTCCTCCACTCACAGTATATACACACTATTCCTCCATTCACAGTATATATGTACAGCTCCTCCACTCACAGTATATATGAACAGCTCCTCCACTCACAGTATATACACACTATTCCTCCACTCACAGTATATATGTGGTACAGATCCTCCACTCACAGTATATATGTGGTACAGATCCTCCACTCACAGTATATACACACTATTCCTCCACTCACAGTATATACACACTATTCCTCCATTCACAGTATATATGTACAGATCCTCCACTCACAGTATATACACACTATTCCTCCACTCACAGTATATATGTGGTACAGATCCTCCACTCACAGTACATACACACTATTCCTCCACTCACAGTATATATGTGGTACAGATCCTCCACTCACAGTATATACACACTATTCCTCCACTCACAGTATATATGTGGTACAGATCCTCCACTCACAGTATATACACACTATTCCTCCATTCACAGTATATATGTACAGATCCTCCACTCACAGTATATATGAACAGCTCCTCCACTCACAGTATATACACACTATTCCTACACTCACAGTATATATGTACAGATCCTCCACTCACAGTATATATGTGGTACAGATCCTCCACTCACAGTATATACACACTATTCCTCCACTCACAGTATATATGAACAGCTCCTCCACTCACAGTATATACACACTATTCCTCCACTCACAGTATATATGTACAGATCCTCCACTCACAGTATATATGTGGTACAGATCCTCCACTCACAGTATATACACACACTATTCCTCCACTCACAGTATATATGTACAGATCCTCCACTCACAGTATATATGTGGTACAGATCCTCCACTCACAGTATATACACACTATTCCTCCACTCACAGTATATATGTACAGATCCTCCACTCACAGTATATACACACTATTCCTCCACTCACAGTATATATGCACTGGTCCTCCACTCACAGTATATACACATTATTCCTCCATTCACAGTATATATGTACAGATCCTCCACTCACAGTATATACACACTATTCCTCCACTCACAGTATATATGTACAGATCCTCCACTCACAGTATATATGTGGTACAGATCCTCCACTCACAGTATATACACACTATTCCTCCACTCACAGTATATATGTACAGATCCTCCACTCACAGTATATATGTGGTACAAATCCTCCACTCACAGTATATACACACTATTCCTCCACTCACAGTATATACACACTATTCCTCCACTCACAGTATATATGTACAGATCCTCCACTCACAGTATATACACACTATTCCTCCACTCACAGTATATATGTACAGATCCTCCACTCACAGTATATACACACTATTCCTCCACTCACAGTATATATGCACTGGTCCTCCACTCACAGTATATACACATTATTCCTCCACTCACAGTATATATGTACAGATCCTCCACTCACAGTATATACACACTATTCCTCCACTCACAGTATATATGTACAGATCCTCCACTCACAGTATATACACACTATTCCTCCACTCACAGAATATATGTACAGATCCTCCACTCACAGTATATACACACTATTCCTCCACTCACAGTATATATGCACTGGTCCTTCACTCACAATATATACACACTATTCCTCCACTCACAGTATATATGTACAAATCCTCCACTCACAGTATATACACACTATTCCTCCACTCACAGTATATATGTACAGATCCTCCACTCACAGTATATATGTGGTACAGATCCTCCACTCACAGTATATACACACTATTCCTCCACTCACAGTATATATGTACAGATCCTCCACTCACAGTATATACACACTATTCCTCCACTCACAGTATATATGCACTGGTCCTCCACTCACAGTATATACACACTATTCCTCCACTCACAGTATATATGTACAGATCCTCCACTCACAGTATATATGTACAGATCCTCCACTCACAGTATATATGTGGTACAGATCCTCCACTCACAGTATATATGTACAGATCCTCCACTCACAGTATATATGTACAGATCCTCCACTCACAGTATATATGTGGTACAGATCCTCCACTCACAGTATATACACACTATTCCTCCACTCACAGTATATATGTATATCTCCTCCACCCACATTATATATGTACAGATCCTCCACTCACAGTATATACAGTCCTGATCAAAAGTTTAAGACCACTTGAAAAATGGCAAAAAATCATATTTAGTATGGCTAAATCTTAACAAGGTTCCAAGTAGAGGTTCAACATGCAACAAGAAGAAATGGGAGTGAGACAAAACATTTTTTGAGCATTCAGTTTAATAAAAACAACAAATAAACTGAAACAGGCTGTTTTTCAGCTGATCAAAAGTTTAGGACCACACCTCCCAAAAAAAACTGAACCCCCCCAAAACAGAAATCCAACTTCCAAACATGAACTCCATAATGAGTAGCTCCGCCGTTATTGTTTATCACTTCAAAACTTCGTTTTGGCTTGCTTGATGCAAGCGTTTCCATGAGGTGAGTGGGAACATTTCTCCAAGTGGTGAAGACGGCCGCACGAAGGCCATCTACTGTCTGGAACTGTTGTCCATTTTTGTAAACTTCCCTTGCCATCCATCCCCAAAGGTTCTCAATTGGATTTAGATCAGGGGAACACGCAGTATGGCCTAAAAGAGTGATGTTATTCTCCTGGAAGAAGTCCCTTGTCCTGCGGGCATTGTGTACTGTGGCGTTGTCCTGTTGAAAAACCCAGTCGTTACCACACAGACGAGGGCATGAGGAATGCTCTCTGCAACATCTGGACATAGCCAGCGGCTGTTTGACGCCCTTGCACTTCCTGAAGCTCCATTGTTCCACGGAAGCAAAAAGCACCCTAGACCATTATGGCGCCCATTCCACTGTGGCGCGTAGAAAACATCTCAGGTGGGATCTGCTTGTCATGCCAGTAATGTTGGAAACCATCAGGACCATCAAGGTTAAATTTTTTCTCATCAGAGAATAAAACTTTCTTCTACCTTTGAATGTCCCATGTTTGTTGCTCTATTGCAAAGTCCAAACAAGCAGTTCTGTGGCGTTCAAGGAGACGAGGTCTTGGAAGACGTTTTTAGTTTTTGAAGCCCTTCAGTCTCAGATGCCGCCTGATGGTTATGGGGCTGCAGTCAGCACCAGTAAGGGCCTTAATTTGGGTCGAGGATCGTCCAGTGTCTTGACGGACAGCCAAATGGATCCTCCGGCTCAGTGCTGATGAATTTTTTTGGTCAAGTCTTCCACTTGACTTTTTTGTTCCATAACCCTCAGGATCATTTAAGAAATTCAAAATGACCGTCTTACTGCGTCCCACCTCAGCAGCGATGGCGCGCTGTGAGAGACCCTGCTTATGCAGTTCAACAACCCGACCACGTTCAAAAAGGGAGAGTTTTTTTGTCTTTGTCATCACAACGTGTGACTACCTGACAGAAAATGACAATGAATCCACATCTTTGCATAGATTTGGCCTTTTAAAGGCATGTGGTCCTAAACTTTTGATCAGCTGAAAAACAGCCTGTTTCAGTTTAATTGTTATTTTCAATTAATTGAATGCTCAAAAAATGTTTTGTCTCACTCCCATTTCTTCTTGTTGAATGTTGAAGCTCTACTTGGAACCTTGTTAAGATCCAACAATGTAAAATATTATTTTTTTGCCATTTTTCAAGTGGTTTTAAACTTTTGATCAGGACTGTATGTATATCTCCTCCACCCATATTATATATGTACAGATCCTCTACTCACAGTATATATGTATATCTCCTCCACCCACATTATATATGTACAGATCCTCCACTCACAGTATATATGTATATCTCCTCCACGCACATTATATATGTACAGATCCTCCAATCACAATATATATGTATATCTCCTCCACCCACATTATATATATACAGATCCTCCACTCACAGTATATATGTATATCTCCTCCAACCACGTTATATATGTACAGATCCTCCACTCACAGTATATATGTATATCTCCTCCACCCACATTATATATGTACAGATCCTCCACTCACAATATATATGTATATCTCCTCCACCCACATTATATATGTACAGATCCTCCACTCACAGTATATATGTTTATCTCCTCCACTGATAGTATATATGTACAGATCCTCCACTAACAGTATATATCTCCTCCACCCACAGTCTATATGTAAAGCTCCTCTACTCACAGTCTATTTTATATGCACAGATCCTTCACCCACAGTATATATGCACAGCACTCCACTCACAGTATATATGTACAGACCAAAAGTTTGGACACACCTTCTCATTCAAAGAGTTTTCTTTATTTTCATGACTATGAAAATTGTAGATTCTGTCACGGATGAGGATGGGGGAAACCCTAAGCCGTGCGATGCCAGAAGATGGAGTCGCTGCAAGGCCAGGACAGAGATCAGGGAGCAGGTCACCTCCTATCATATCCCTAACTCTGACCCTGACTCCTAGCTGTATGAGCCGACCCTGATGGTAGGAGGGCTCATACTCGGGAACCTTGAAGTCCCTACTAGCCCTCAGGGTTGCCCTCAACTAGGAGCAGGGTAAGACGACCGTTATGTGGACAATAATAGGACATGTTCTATCTTTTAACGGAAAAATGTAAATGCGGAAACGGAAGGCATACGGAGTACCTTCCGTTTTTTTTTGCAGATTCATTTAAATGAATGGTTCCGTATACGGAACGTAAACGGATAAAATAAACGTTCGTGTGCAAGAGGCCTCATACTGAGCCACCGGTGCTGGTCATTTACCTACACTTTAGACAGGCAGTAAATGGTGCTGCTAATTATATGTTCAGTGTGACTCTGGGTAAACTCATACGGAGCTGGTGGCTCAATGCAGAGCGAGGCCTCCTGCACACAAACGTATTTTCTTTCCATGTCCGTTCCGTTTTTTTTGCGGACCATATAAGAAACCATTCACTTCAATGGGTACCCCGTGTGCATTCCGTTTCCGTATTTCCGTTCTGCAAAAAAAACAGAACATGTCCTATTCTTGTCCGCATTACGGACAAGGATAGTACTGTTCTATTAAGGGCCAGCTGTTCCGTTCCACAAAATACAGAATGCACACGGATGTCATCGTATTTTTTGCGGACCGCAAAGTATATATGGTCGTGTGCAAGAGGCCCAATGGAGAAAGTGCTGGCTAGAGGTTCGGGGCCAAATGCTAGGTGCCTAGCGACACCCCTGGGGTGTCCCACAGATGTTCAATTGGGTTAAAGTCTGGGGAATTAAGGGGCCAGTATAGACTTGAAAGTCTTAGGTTTGGGCCACATGGCAACATGTGTCGTGCAACATTTATGTCACACAACATTTATTGTAATGATAGTCTATGGTCTTTGCACTGCGAAATTCTGCAACTGCAACACGACAGTCCCAAAAAATCCATTCAAGTTGAATTTCTGTGTAACTGTCGAATTGCGGTTGCAGCTTGTCAAATGCCACACCATATTACAAAAAATGTCGAGTGACACTGGTACGACATGAATGTTGCAAGACACATGTTGCAGTGTAGTTGTTCCCTTATTGTCACCGTGTAGTCCTAGCTTTAGGGTACTTTCACACTAGCGTTAGAAGAATCCTGCAGGCAGTTACATCGCTGGAACTGCCTGCTGGATCCGGAAATCCATATGCAAACGGAGATCATTTATTTACGGATCCATCTGACAAATGCAGTGAAATACCGGATCCGTCTCTCTGGTGTCATCCAGAAAAACGGCTCCAGTATTTTATATATTTTTTTCACATTTTTTAACCGGATCTGTCAATGCGGCAATTTCCTGAACACTTGGTACCGGGAGGAAGGGAGCCGTAGCCGGGATCATGCTGTGGCAGGACACGCGCGACGCATGGGTGAGAAAAGCGCGGTCCCGGCTACAGGGAAAAATGTCCATCAATATGCGGATGAGCGGCATAGGGGCGGGCTTATCCGACGGTTGAGTCAAGGAGGCTGCTGCCCCCGTGACTTCAGCACGACTTCAAAAAGGTGCCAAACACAGTTTTATAAGTCGATTTTATCAGACAGCACAACGCAGAAAGAAGATATGAATACATCTTTGGGCACACTATGAGAGATACTTATAAGGTACTGTGATTAGTGTAAATTGTCTTTTCCAGGTGACAGGTTCCCTTTAAGTTCTACACGTATAAAACAGGCGGAGCAGAAAGAACCTTAAATAACCAGCATTGCGTGATCCCTGTGCTGCATACATGGCTGCTTACTGATATATCCGTGCACATCAGCCATGTCTGCAAATAACTGCCACAGCACAGCACACTGACTAATGGGGGCTTTATCATGTTCTTGATCTGTGCTATGTGCTAACTAACCTCAAAGATACAAAGGCGACATTTTCTCATTGCAGTTTTCTCAAAACACATGTGACTCTCTATACACTGTATTTTTTCATAGAAATTTGCAGTAATTTTCTTAATGAAAATCTAGACTCAATAAGGTACTACTAAATCGCAGATTAAAGGTGCACTCCCATTTTTTAATGTTGTGCAATGCTATATATGTTATGTCCTGTTGTGTAATGCTATATCACTAGGTCCAAACACATATACCACTGACGACCAGATAGCATGGATCAAGGTCCCTTCGGTTTATGTCCTGCACAGTGACAAGTGAGGCTGTGATAGATCACTGCACAGATGGCTGTGACCACTATAGAGCAGGGAAAATCCAAAACTGGCAAAAAAACATAACTCATATTCACCAATCCCCTACCACTGGTTGGACAACAGAGATCCCTGCCGATCAGCTGGTTGAGAAGGCACCGGTGCTCACAGCTTTCCCTAGGGCATGTGACGTCACGTTAATTAGTCATAGGCACAGTTCAGCCATACCAAGCTCAGCTGCTACCAAATATATGCAGTGTTGTACTCGGGGGCAGGGGAGTACCCCGGAATTGTGTCGGGGGGTCCGCCCATTTTTCTAAGCCCATCCTACAAATAAAAATGAAGGCACCAAAAGAGGAGTGGAGGAGGAGATGCACGATATTGAAGGTGTGTAGGTCTGGGAGGAGGAGGCCCGGCTTTACAAATCATACGGAGAGGGGAGGGCCTGTCCTGGCTACACTGCCTGCTTCACATCATACAATAGACAGCCAGGAAGCTCCTCCGCTCTTGTCCCTCCCCAGATCTTGCTCAAGGCTTGTGGTTACCCCCACCATTCGCCACCCGCCCGTGGCCTGCTGCCCCCCTTGGCCGCCCTCACCCAGCTCTGAATCCTCCTTCTGAAAATGGCAGGGGGAGGAGCCGGGGCATCTCCTCTCCTACATAGCGATAGCGCCACATATCTCTTACATCCAGTGATGTCACCTTTGATGTAGATGCTCTCTTTCCTCATCTTCACCATTCAGACCAGACCGCCATGATGATTTTTTTTGCCATTTCCTGTCTCTGCAGAGATTGACAAACAGACATTAGTTTACCACTTTTCCATCATCTTCAAATCTTCTGAACACCCCATCCAGCCACGCCCAATACTGTGCCTGCTGTGCTCCCCAATACTAAACTGCAGAAACTGTCCCCTGAAAAATATTAGTACCACACAGATAGTGCCCCCTTCAATAATCTATAAAACTATAACTATAATTTCTCCCTGCTAGAGCACACTTAGTAGTAATAATGCCCCCATAATGCCCATACTAGTGATCATGTTACCCATAGCCCCCCAGTAGTAGTAAAGCTCACCATAATGGCCTTTGGTAGTAATAATTCTCCTTATAATATAATATAATATATCCCCGCTTAGTGCCCGCAGTTGAGCTAATGTCCCCATAATGTATGCCAGTATAAAATACCCCTATATAGTGTCCCAGTAAATGCCCCCATAGTGCTTCTCTCCCCTCCCCCATAGTTCCCACATAATGTGCCAGTATAAAATATGCCCTTCTTAAGGCCCCCAGCACATGCCTCCATTGTGCTCCTTTCCCCCTTACCCATACTGCCCCCCATATTATGCCAGTAAAAAAATACTCATTCTTAGTGCCCCCCCATAATGTGTCAGTACAAAATCCACCTTCATAGTGCTACCAGATGCCCCCATAATGTGCCAGTAAAAAATCCCCCTTCTTAGTGCCACCAGATGCCCCCATAATATGCCAACAAAAAATCCCCTTTCTTAGTGCCACCAGATGCCCCCATAGTTCTCTCTCCTCCATAGTGTTCCCATAATGTGCCAGTTCAAAATGCCCCTTCTTAGTACCAACAGATGCCCCATAGTGCTGCTCTCCCCTATAGTGCCTCCCATGTGCCATTAAAAAATGCCTCCTTAGTGCCAGATGCCATAGTGCCCCCTATAATGTGCCAGTGGAAAAAATACCCCTTTAGAGCTACCAGATGCACCTATAGTGCTCCACTGCCCCCAAATAATGCCCCTATAGTGCCACCAGATGCCCTCATAGTTCTCTCTCCCCCATAGTGCTCCCATATTGTGCCAGTTAAAAATGCCCCTTCTTAGTGCCACCAGATGCCCCATAGTGCTGCTCTCCCCTAGAGTGCCTCCCATGTGCCAGTAAAAAATGCAGGCTTAGTGCCACCAGATTCCATAGTGCCCCCTATAATGTGCCAATAAAAAAGGCTCCTTTAGAGCCCCCAAATGCCCCCAAATAATGCCCTTATAATGCCACCAGATGCCCAATAGTGCCCCCCCAAAATGGGCCAGTGAGAAATGCCCCCGTAGTGCCCCCCCAAAAAAATGGGCAAGAAAGAAATGCCCTAGTATCACCAGATGCCCCCTATAATGTGCCATCTATAAAAAATAAAACTCTAATACTTACCTTTATGAGGCTGACAGCCATGTGATGCAGGCCTCTTCTGGCCTGCATCCCCTGCTGTGTGCTGCCCGGCTAAGGTGGCATGATGATAATGACGTCATCACTCCGCCTGAGACGGCCTCTGATAGGCTGCAGGCACTAGTGAAGAACAGGGAAGGGAGACGCCTCTCCCTCCCTTGCCCCGCTGCAGCACAGCCATCTGTATCTCTGTCCTGAGGACGGCAATAAAGATGAATATGAGGATGAGCGCTTTCACAATGGAAGCGCTCATCTCTTACTGCCCCACTGCCCGCAATTAGAACCAGGGCCGCGCCACCTGTGGCGATTGGCGGTGCGGCCATGAGGGATAAAAAAAAAATATATATATATATATGAATGGTTCTAGAGGGACCCGTTGGACCCCCCCTGTCGGTGCGCCCCTGCTCAGGGGTGCACCACCAATGAGGCCAGGTGAGGGGATCGCCTCAGCCAGCACCAGAGGGAAGGGGTTAGGATAAGAAATTGTCATTGGGAAGGGGGGGGGGGCGCCATTTCAGTTTTCACATAAGGCAGCAGAAAGGCTAAGTGCACCCCTGGTTGTACTTGGTGAGCTGAGAGAAGGCTGTAGCGCTACTGCAAGTGTCAGTCCCTTCTCAAACAGCTGTTCGGCAGGGGTCCTGGGTGTTGGACCCCCACTGATCATATACTGATGACCTGGAGGATCTTTCAATCTAATATGTATGGGCACTACTCTTGAGCAAATCTTCGATCTTCGGATCATCAAGCATTAAAATGCATTGGCTCCATGGAGCCAAACGTTGTTTCACCCGAAGTCGCGCAAGACTTCGGTGAATTAATTCGGTATTCGTTTCTGCATCTTTAAACACATTTAAAATTAGGAATCGGAAGTCGGATTTGGTATCATGGAGCCAATACATTTTAATGCTGTACGGATACAGCATTCAAATCAAAGTTTTTTAACAAATCGGCTTCGGATCAATGATCCAAAGCATGATTCACTCAAGACTAATGGCTACCTTAAGGCCTCTTTCACACAAGCGAGTTTTCCGTCCGTGTGAGATACGGGAAGCAAATTCATAGTATCCAGACTGAACCCTGACCCATTTATTTTACTGGGCCTTTTTTAACGCATCATTTCTGCGTTCCCCAAAAATTGCAGCATGTTCTATATTCTGCATTTTTCACGCTGCTCTGGTTCCATAGAAGTGAATGCGGCTTGCGTGAAAAATGCATTACCTCCGGATGCAATGTGTTTTTCACTAATGGTTGGTAGGGTATAAAGATTATTATTCTTCTGGTTTTTTGAAAAACGCATCCAAAATTGACTGCACCCACTCGGATAAAACTGAAACACTGAACGCAATTGCAAACAAGACTGACTGAACTTGCGTGTAAAACCATACGTTTTTTTTTTGCTTAACAGATCCTGATACAATCCGTATCGCTTGTGTAAAAAAAGCCTAAAAGTGGCTCCTACTCCGGCTACTCGTCTATATGGGTGTAATGCAAAACTACATTTAACCCTGTAGCATCTGCTCTGTAATCAGGTGAAAGCTACTTCAAACCAGCAAAATCATCTGATCAGCAGGACAGCTCAATCTGAAAGGGGTTGTCTCTGAGGCGCCTATATTGAAAATGAATCATCTTACTATTTAGTTGGTAGATATAAATAATTACATCCAGACCATCCATTACTTTCAAATTAACAATGAAACAATTAGGCACATAGGGGGAGATTTATTAAACTGGTGTAAAGGAAAATTGCAACCAATCAGATTCCACCTTTCATTTTCCAAAGAATCTCTGAAAAATGAAAGTCGGAATCTGATTGGTTGCTATGGGCAGCTAAGCCAGTTCTACTTTGCACCAGTTTGATAAATGACCCCCCATAATGTTTAGTAAGACTGGCATACCGCCAGTGCTCTCTTTTACAGCTACTGAACAATGTCAGGTTGCTCCTGAAATTCTTTACTACCACTCTTCTCGTTAGATAAATGGCAGTAACACTACACAGAGATAAAAATCATTCCCTTTCCATGTGAACAAGGGGCCAAGTCTCTTTTCTTCTAAATAAACCAAAGTTTCATTATCATAATTACAGAAAAAGTTACCATGTGCCAGGCAATGGGCATCATGAGCTGTCATGTACCACAATCTCAGATTTCCAAGAAGTCAATGTGCCTTTGGCCACTTTCCGGCGATCAGTATTTGGTCAGTATTTTGCATCAGTATTTGTAAGCTAAAACCAGGAGTGGGTCCAAAAACAAAATAGGCACAAATCTCTCCATTAAACTTTTTCTCTGTAGGTTCCACTCCTGGTTTTGGCTTACAAATGCAAAATACTGACCAAATACTGACCTTGTGAAAGTGGCCTAAGGCTGAGTCTTCATGGGGCAACATCAAACCCGGCTACCAACGTCAGCTAATTGGAGCATGAATTGGCAGGTTAATATAGGTATTACCATCAAATCCATATAGCCATTAACCGCTTGGGCGAGCTACTGCATGTTGTGGCCTCCCTGTGGAGATTCAACCTAAAGAGATTGTAACACTTTCAGCAGCTTGCTGGACAACCGCCAATTCCATCAATTGGCTATTGCTATGATCAGACAGACATGTAATACAGAGGAGCTCTCTGCTCTGGTCCATAGAGGATGGTCTCGACTCGCAAGCACAGGGTGTCCCTATGCCTTAATAGGACATATAGACGGGAGTTGACGAGTTGTCATTGTGAAACAACCACTTTAAAGGAAATGGGCCACACTGTATGTGTAGTCTTATCGGCAGACATCTTAAAATGTCAATTCCAGAAGGGTAGTCCTATTTACTGACTGACAGCTATCTCTGTATGCACAGTCACCAATCACCTCCCTCATAAGGCCTCCTGCACACAACCGTATGGCTTTTTCAAAAAACGGATCTGCAAAAAATACGGATGACGTCCGTGTGCATTTTGTTTTTTTGCGGAATGGAACAGCTGACCCCTGATAGAACAGTACTATTCTTGTCTGTTATGCGGACAATAATAAGACATGTTCTATTTTTGAGCGGAATGGAAAAATGGAAATACGGAAACGGAAGGCATTATGAAATTAATGGATCCGTATATGCTTTGTATACGGAATGTAAACGGAAAAAAATAAAGTTTGTGTGCAAGAGGCCTAAGCCTATTGGAACCCATAAGCATAGGCAGGGATGTAATGAATAAAATACAAGTTTTACTTTTCCCATAAAACTATATATTCATCTGCTCAGTTCTTCCTGCTTTATAACACGCCGTCTGCAGATCAGACACTATGTTCAGCGTGTCATATTCCCTTTAAGTGTATTAAATCATATGAAAAAAATGTACATAGGTTAATTTATTTAGCCATTTCTGATATCCATTGTGTACCTCAATTAATATTACTGTAGTGTGAGATCATATACCTTTAACTAGAGGAATTAGCTTGTTGTAGCAATAAAGTAGCCAGAGAACATGTCTGGGCACCTGAGAATTCTCCATTCTCCGTGTTTTGCCTTTTCCTGCTTTTGGCTTAAGATATTTGGAGATAAGTAACAACATGCAGAGAACTTCATGTAAAGAGCATGACTATAATGTAAAACGCCTATTTATTCAATAGTACAACTATGGGATTGGTGTCATGGGATGTCATTGCTTATAGTGACTTATAGTGACTGCTTATAGTGACAATTCAGGTCAGTAGGAAAAGGAAAGAAACGTAAGGGTGCTGCCACACGTTCAGGCTTTTTCATGCAGTTTTTGAAGCAGGTGGATCACAAAAGGAGAGAAAGTATTACATACAGATAATACTTCTCTTTTTTCAATCCACTCCTGGTTTTGGCTTCAAAACTGCATAAAAAAACTTGAAGGTGTGGCAGCACATTCAGTGGTCGCCACACAAGCTGCAGCATTGGTCGTGGAAGGGAAAACTCCCAGTCAATAGAAAGACAAAATCCCGACACTCTTTTATTCTCTTTGACAGAAGGAAAGGTTAAATGTAAGCAATTTGTGGGATGTGAGATGACAAGAAAAAGCCTAATATTCATCATTTGTATTGCACCATATAGTAAACTACAAGATAATTATTATGCTGAGTTTACATGGTGACATGCTCTTCACCTTACATTTCAGGTCCTTCTCCAGGCTTTGCACCATCACCTGCCACTACTTACTCAGCACCCCAACAAGAGCCAGCCAATCGCCCTCCATGGATAACTGATGAAGCCTTTAATCAAAAATTTGCCCCTGGAAAATCTACGACCACCGTTTCTAAACAGATCCTGCCAAAAGCAGCACCTCCTCCACCTACTCCAATCACCACTTCAAGCTATACTCCTCAGCCTGCTAACCAACCACCATCACAAGTACCAAGGGGACTGATTCAGCGTGCTGAAAGATTTCCAGCAAGCAGCAGGACCCCTCTTTGTGGACACTGCAACAGCATCATCAGGTAAGCATGTCAAGTCATTTGCAGAGAAATATATACTCAGTCCACTCTCCAGATCGTACCGAAAGCTATTGAAGAAGCATATCCAAGCTGGTTTAAGGATAAGCTGAACCTGTATACTTTTGCATACATCACAAATTGCAGTGGTCGAAGAAGGCATGCATTTTTTAAAAATGTTTTGTTATATAATAAAATGAGTTAATGAGAAAATATTTTGCATCCATTTACTACACAGGGGTCCCTTTTTAGTGGCCATGGGTCGATCATGGCATCCAGAGGAATTTAACTGTGCATACTGCAAGACTTCCCTAGCTGATGTGAGCTTTGTTGAGGAGCAGAAGAATGTCTACTGTGAACGATGCTATGAGCAGTTCTTTGCTCCCACCTGTGCCCGCTGCAATACTAAAATTATGGGGGTAAGTCTCTTAACAAAATAGAAAGGTGGCAGGAGTTGGTATACCTTAAAACTAAGAATCTGTTTACGCCTTCATTGAATATCTAGTATGACATAGATCCCCACCACCAAATCTCAATCCAAGTGCTAGGACTCCAATCACTAAAATGAGAAGTTAGAAGTTCTTACCTACGCTACTGAAGACCTGATCAAGTCTTTCTATTGAGGCACTCTTCAGTCTACCCAGTGCTTATGCATTGCATAATGAACTGATATTTTGGTAACTCCTTTTTAGAGTAAATATACAGATACATAACAAATAAGAAAGAGAGACCGGCCCATGTGAAGTAGAAGGCTGTAATAGGTGTAGCTCCAACATTGAGGACATAGTTAATAGAAACAAAAATCATAAGCAAAACAAAGGTCTATGTGGGGTGGGGAAAAATAAATTTAGAAGTTAGGCCCCTTTCACACGGGCGAGTTTTCCGTGCGGGTGCGATGCGTGCGGTGAACGCATTGCACCCGCACTGAATCCTGACCCATTCATTTCTATGAGACTGTGCACACGAGCGGTGATTTTCACGCATCACTTGTGCGTTGCGTGAAAATCGCAGCATGCTCCTCTTTGTGCGTTTTTCACGTAACGCAGGCCCTATAGAAATGAATGGGGTTGCGTGAAAATCGCATGCATCCGCAAGCAAGTGCGGATGCGGTGCGATTTTCACGCATGGGTTCTAGGTGACAGTCTATTCACTGTATTATTTTCCCTTATAACATGGTTATAAGGGAAAATAATAGCATTCTGAATACAGAATGCTTTGTATAATAGTGCTGGAAGGGTTAAAAATAATAAAAAAGTTAACTCACCTTCTCCTCTTGTTAGCGCAGATGCCGGTCTGTTCTTTATCTGTGGGCTAAAGGACCTTTGATGACGTCAGATCACATGCTCCATCACCATGGTGATGGACCATGTGATTGGAGCATGTGATCTGACGTCACCTCAGGTCATTCAGTCCACAGCTAAAGAACAGAGTGGCATCTGCGCGAACAAGAGGAGAAGGTGAGTTAACTTTTTTATTATTTTTAACCCTTCCAGCACTATTATACAAAGCATTCTGTAGTCAGAATGCTATTATTTTCCCTTATAACCATGTTATAAGGGAAAATAATACAATCTTCAGAACATCAATCCCAAGCCCGAACTTCTGTGAAGAAGTTCGGGTTTGGGTACCAAACATGCGCGATTTTTCTCACGCGAGTGCAAAACGCATGACAATGTTTTGCACTCGCGCAGAAAAATCGCGCATTTTCCCGCAACGCACCCGCCTCTTATCCGGGCAAAAAACATGACGCCCGTGTGAAAGAGGCCTTAAAGAAAACTTTGGAGGTCAGTGGTCTCCAACCTACAGTTCACAGCATATCATGCTGAGAGCCACTGGTTGGAGACCATTGTTATGGGTCATTGTTAAGATTTCAAGCTGTATTCATTGGTTAGTTGCTTAGTAAAGTGAATTGGTGTTATTCCATAAAGCAAACACATAGTTGTGAATTTATACGTATAGAGCGTCCTGCAGAGACTCCATAAACAGATTTTTTGCAGAAATTTATATAGCAAATCTCCCTTGTGAGAATATATCTTACTGGTTACCAAAATATACAGTATATGTATTCAAGGCTGAAATAAAAAATTGATAGTCACAACGAGGAAAATAGACATGAAACACTTATTGGACACCCGCACCTATTGGACTTTGGGAATAACCTTTTAAATATTGATGGTCACAAGGAGATAAATAGCCATAAAACCAGATAAGTCCCCTATCTCACATTGATCATAACAATATGTCTGTGAGGTCAGTAAGAGGAAAAAAGATAAAAGCAAGTTTGTTACGGAATAGTTATATGAAGTTGTATACCAGACAAGCTTTGAAGTATACTGTGCCCGCCACTACCATAGGTTATTACACTTAGCCGTGTTTTATTGCTTTGAGAAATTGCTTGAATAAACTCCTTCAGTTTACTGTAAAAGAACTCAGTGCCATGTGTTAGGTCATAAACTTCAGACAGACTGTCCAGATAACACTCCTAAACTGTGAATAGGCCCAACAGTACATGACAAGGTCACAATGCACCGTTAGCAAGATTAGAAGAAACCTGGCAGAACAACAGAAAAGCAGCCTGACCTTATCTTGCTTTACTCACTGGCCCATTTGAAGCGGAGGCTTAAATATTTGGGAGCCAACTCTTGGCAGTGACTCCCTTATGGATTTATTTCGATGTATTAGGTTAGACGTGATCTCAAGCTAGGAGTAAAGCGCACTGATCATCCTTGGTGAATGAGATAAACTCTTATTACTACCCTTCTATGCACCTGGTGTTAGAAATTCTAATACAATATGTAAAAAAGAATTCTAATACAGTGCACTGATCTTACATGGTCTTTTTCAAAATGGATTACAAAATTTATACTGAATATTCAACCCAGGCAACATATGTTCCTCCAGAGCACCCCCACACCCCATACACATGTACGCTGAACTCAGTTGAATGTGTATGTCTTCTCAGTAGGGAGACATGCTGCCAGATACCTCTAATGGTGGCTTATTGCCCTTGATAACAAAGGATCAGTCTTGTCAAGTAATCTTATACTTGATTTTTTTTTTGCTTCAATTCAATAAAAAAGAAAATTAAAAGGAAAGTAAACAAAGTTTAGGACACATTGCATGCCCAGCCCCCCCATCATCTGTCACTGGGAGAGAATAGGAACACTACTGTCTTTATTTGCTTATTTAGACATATAGCGCTGTCATATTCTGCAGCACTTTACAGACATCACTCGCTGGCCCCAGTGGAGCTCACGATCAATCAGTATGTCTTTAGAATGTGGGAGGAAACCAACGTACCCAGAGAAAATCCAAGGAAACTTGAGACCATACACACTCCATGTATAAGATGTTTGGCAGCTCTCAGCGCAATAAACAGGTTTGGCTGTCATCTAATATGTATGACCATCTTCAGGTTCCATTAGAAAACAGGCGCATCAATATTATGGTCATAAATGTCCAGACTTCTCACCATTCTACAGAACCTGACAGCTCACACTAGGATCTAAGGCTTCAGACATACGGTGGTGTCCATAGTTCAGTTTGCAAACAACAGATCCACAAAATATGGATGTCAATCCATATGAATGGGTCAATGTGGTACCTGCAAAAAATGAATATAGCACATGGATGACAAGTAAGGTTGTGAGCGTGAGGCCTTTGGTGGAGTCTTCAGTAGAAGGGCAAGAGTTCTGGACATGTAATATGAGCAATAAAGTGCCCCTTGAATATGGCTGTCTGAAGCACCTTTAAAAAGATTATTAGACTTCAAATCTCCATAAATAGATGGCCATATAGGTAGCAATATATTTTACATCTATTTAACATATGTCTCATTGTAATGTGCTTGATAAAACCACACTGTTCCCAAATATGCTTAGACAAATATGGGTTTAGTTCACAAAATAACACAATAATCCAGATTCCGTTTTTCTTAAATAACTAAATGTTGTCAATGGAACCCAACATCAAGTACAGAAACTGTATATCTGTGATGTCTCATTCTGTAAAGAGGTTTTCATATCTCCAGAACTGATGTCATATCCACAGTATAGTATATGCCATTAATTTCATATACGTGGGGGGGTCCACCCTGGTCCCAAAGCAGCTGTCAAGGGGCACAACTCTTTCCACTCAGGTCCATGGTTGATTAAGAAAGAGTCAGATATAGTTTGCTTTGCTCGTTTTGTAACTTCTAAAAACCTAAATAGGGAGACTAATGTGCCCTCCAGTGAAGTGGCTACTTTGCATCAGCAAATGGGTGTTGGTTGTAAGTGAAGCAATTTTGCAAAATAATCTTACCAATAATCTTACCTCTATATCTATAATTTTTCATATTGTCTTTCCAGGAAGTGATGCATGCCTTGAGGCAGACCTGGCACACCACCTGCTTTGTTTGTGCTGCCTGCAGAAAGCCGTTTGGTAACAGCCTCTTCCATATGGAGGATGGAGAGCCATACTGTGAGAAAGGTAATTTTTGAAGAGCACAATTATTTCTACTAATTAGATTCCAAAGCTTTATAGACTTAACATAACTCAGTAGGGCTGGGATGAGAGTAAGGCAGAAGAAGCAGGCACCTAGGGAGTATTACTGCATTAAAAAGAAATATATTAGAAAAACAATGATTTGCATCTTTGCACAGCTAGTAGGAGACTCAATTAGTCTAACCTGTTATTACAGGTGAATTAATATGCTTTGCATAGTACTACTGCCAACCTTATTGCCCAATACAACGAATGTATCATTGCCAATTAGGGGATAATGTATAGTCTGTATGTTGCGTCCAATTTTTCTAGTTTTATTATATAGATAAAACCATTGTAGACATTATGAAATGCAACACAGCTGGTTTCACACTGCTGGCACAGCCTTCCGGCCCAGAAACTGCCCACAGTAGTATTTGTCTGGCTGATTCTCAGCATATTTGTCGGGTTTCAGCTGGATCACCGCCAGACCCCATTATAGGTTATATGGCCGGACGGCATTCCGGCAGAGTCTGACAGGCTGTTCCCAACCGGAAAACTTGCTGTATCTGTAAACATAAGTGTGAAACTAGCCTAACAAAAAGAAGCAATTTCCAAACTACCCACTACCAAGTAAGGAGTTACTGAAAATATGTGCCATTTCGCCACGGCATTGTGTATTCAGCACTTACATTAATACATTCAGCTTTTAGGGTTTTCAGCAGAATCTTGTCTCATCAGATGAAGATGCATACACGATACGTACGAGAAGGGACACTGCCAATATTTATAGGAACCCCAATCCATTTGTTTAAAGACTTGTAAATGAATGTTATAATAAATGGGACTTTCAAACCACATAGAATGATTCATCTATCAAAATGCACTTCCCCCTGAAAATATGGTATATTTCCCCAGCATAGGCAGATGCAAAGACTGTAGTGATAATACCAAGCATATGAGATTACACACATTCATGTTTATTTTTATGGGAAGAGGGATTGAGCTGCTCCCTTACACCCCATGTCAACCTCGTCCTGGAGATCTCCGGACATTCGGGATCACTGGCAGCTTTGGCTGACTGTTATCCTGTGTGTATGTCCAGTTTTAGGAATTAGTTTGGTCAGACAGATTATTAGCCAAAGAAATCGGATGTGGATTTCACTACAAATTCACTGCAGGTTCACAGCAGACTTCCCCTCTATGCACTGATGGGGTTAAATCTAGTGGGAAAGTTGGCGACAAACCTGCAACAGAATTGACATGCCGTATATTTGTAAATCTGCAGCATGCCTGTTTTTCGGCACTAATTTATTTCCCACTACACGTGGATGGGGTTTTAAAAATCCCATCCTTTTGTATTGTAATTTGCACATTGTGTCAGAGCTCTACATTTAGCACATACCTCGTGAAGATCTCCCAGCGTATATGTCAAATGTATCCATAGAGCTCCATTTACTTAACGGGAGCCAGGAGTGTCCTTTTTGCCTCTATTAGACTGGTATGTGTTGGCATACCCTTATTTCACCTCTATAGTAATGCGGCCATATATAGATAGGCAACACAAAATGTATGACCCAATGGGACCCTACGGACAACATATGGCACCGTGTGCCAATACAGGGGCATATGTAAGAGATCTCAATCAGTAAATCTCTGAGGCTACGGAGCTGGTGGTTTAAAGCTGCAACCTGTGTCTAGACAGACACCACTAGAAGTCATGGCGGCATTCAATGGGGCTAAAACCACTAGTCCACAGCGCTGAAATTGAAAAACTGTGGCAGAATACGCAGCAGATTTTGCAGCTGCCAAATCCGACATTTAAATGGGACCTTACTGTGATTTTCCTTTTTTTTTTTTTTTTTTTTTATTTGATTTGTAAATTAAACCTCCCATGATTATAGTGTGCGCTATACAAGAGATTCACACAACTTTGACTGTAGCAACACTAGGTGTCTTACAATCTGTTGTCAGTTTTGTGACCTTTAAAAGGAAGTCCTTTGTAAGAAACCAGTCTTAACAGCTCATCCGCTGCAGAGATCTTTTTGCTTTACTTTACTTTTGCATCTAAGAGGTAATCTACCGTGCAAGTCTTGTCTGGCTGGGTGAAGAAATCAAAGACAGACATGCGGGTGAGCAGAAGTAAATAAAGCAACACAATAGCATTACAATCTGTCATTCGTGCCACCTAAATGTGGAGCCCTTTGTGAGACAGAGGCAGTTCTCTGAAGAAAAGTATACACATGACGCATTAGTAAAGAAAGCACAAATGGCAACTGTTTATATTCGGTGCCATCACCATCAAAGGCACTATACTAGCACCCATAAAATATGTAGATTTTAGATATAATATTGTTCATGCATATCAGGTTTATGAACAGAGTTCCATTTTAATGTGAATAAAGTGATATCAATAGTCAACTTTGGGGAAGGTCCATTTCTGTCCCAGCATGATTGTGCCTCAGTGCACAAAGCAAAGTTATAAAGGCACGGTTGAGTAAGTTTGGTGTAGAAGAACTTGACTGGCCTGCACGGAGTCCTGACCACAACCCAATTGAACACCTTTGGGAAGAACTAGAACTGAGATTGCGAGTCAGGCCTCCTCATCCAACATCAATGTCTGACCTCAGAAATGCTCTACTGGATGAATAAGCAAAAATTCCCAAGCACACCAATCTTGTAGAAATTGTTCCCATAGGAGTAGATGCTGTTTTAGCTGAAGAGGGAGGACCAATTTCAAATTCATATCTTTGGATTTAGAATGGGATATAGGTGTAATATGTAGGTTTCTCAATACTTTTGTCTATATTGTGTATATATATATATATATATATATATATATATATATATATTCATTTGCTAATGAATCGTATGTGTATCATGTATTAACCTTATCAAAGGCAAATTACAGTGGGATCCTTGCTTACAATAGCTTTGTGTTTTTCAGATTATATTGCTTTGTTCAGTACAAAATGCCATGGATGTGATTTTCCTGTTGAAGCAGGTGACAAATTCATTGAGGCCCTTGGACACACTTGGCATGATTCCTGCTTCATCTGTGCTGTGAGTACCTCTGCCACCATTTAGCTGACCATTTTTGAACCATAGCCTCAATTTCAGAATTGAAAACAGTTAAGTTCATTTAAAAGTTGAGCTTCTATAACGATTACTTAAAGGGGTTATCAAGGTTTTTAATATTGATGACCTATCCTCAGGATAGGTCATCAATATCAGATCGGTGGGGGAAGGGAAGGCATGCACAGAGGACGCGTGCAGTCTCCCTGCTCTCTTTTTGCTTGCCATAGACATAGCAGCAGCATTTAGGAAGAGAGAAGGCATGCGAAAACTGCTCATGCCTTCCCTTCATACAGCTGATCGGCGAGGGTGCCGGGTGTCGCTTGATCGCCAGCTTGTTGCCACCACAAACGATCCAGTATCAAAATTGATGTTGCCATTTATTGGTACTAAAACCTCTCAGATTCATGCCCTCCAGATATTTTCTGGAAGAATGCAGTGATCATCTGCAGGAAAACTTGGCAGTCAGTGTTCAGTTTTACTCCAGCACCACCTCAGAAGAAATGAGGCATGACATGATGTCCATTTCAATAAATTGTCTGTGTAATGCAAGAATATGTTGGGTCCTCCAGAGATTGGGAGAGTAGCTCCCTCTAGATGATTCAGGTGCCGAATGAGGCACTCGGTCTAATAAATTAGCATGCTAAAATAGGACATTTGAAAACAAAATTTTAACTGGACATATTCTTTTAGGGGGTGTTTTACTATTTTACTTTTACCTTGGAATAACTAAGCAAAATTATATCTTAGTGCCACTAATAATAGCGATAATAATTTTAACTTATATAGCGCATAACATATTTTAATATCAAAATAGTTTAAAATCGAAGTGAAAGATACAACTTATCATGAGAATAAAAATGAACCATGTACTATGAAACATATTCTACAGTTTTCAAGCTAGCACCTGGAACTGAAAACTTTTGTAATTGCATGTAATTAAAAAATTTGTATAGCCACTTAGTTATAAAATAAAATGTGTCTGTATAGCGCCAGCTGCTGTTTGTTTTTTTCTTATATCTTTGTCCTGCTCACTGAGATGGACGCACATGCTCAACTGCCTCCTGAGCTGTGATAGGGAGATCTGAGACACGCCCCCTGGCCTGCAGCAGAAAAGACACTCCTCTTGAGCTGTCAACGTTATATAAATCTAGTAGAGCAATGAAAGAGGAGATCTCTGGATCTATGTGAGGTGCAGGGCTGGTTCAAGCTTTGATAGAAATAGATTGTTATGGATAACCCCTTTAATGAAACTGAGCTGAGATTTACAAAGTATAAACTGCTAGTGGTGCTTATTGATCTTACAACCAAGCCTTATTTTGGGTTCTGCAGCAGGGTATATGTTGAGCCAGGGTCACATTAAAACTGGGTGGCATCGCCCTTTGGCTGCCAGGCTGCCACTCTGCCATGGTACTAGTCATACAGATGCTGGTTATCCTCCTGTGGTATTTCATTCCAAGCTCTTTCAACTGGGACCTGCAGTTCAGACAAGGTGGTTGTTGCCTGCGGTGCATGGGAGATACATCGCCTCATCTAGACTTAGACACTCTTGATGGGGAGAGATCTGGTGATTTAACTCTCCAGGGGAAATGCTGGATACCTTGAAGAGCCTATTATGTAGTGCCGGCAGTGTTTGAGCGGGTGCTACCTTGTTGAAACATTATGTCTTTTGATTGAGTAAAAAAAAAAACAATAAGACTGGTTCCATGATGTCATGGACTCATCAAATGCTGGTCAATGTCACCTCCACAAATACCAGAAGGGAGTGGCGATGGTAGCTAATGGTGCCCCACACCATGAAACCTGGTGTCTTTGCACTATGAATGATGGCAGTAGGCATTCTACAGACTACTGTAAATTCTGATGCAGCCATCACATAAACCAATAGTCTTTAGTGATGAAAGCAGATTCTGCCTTGGTACTAATGATGGCCATATCAGAATTTGCATGAGGGCTGGAGAGCATCTACTGTCATCATGACCACTATAATGCCAGAGTGGTAGCTAATATCGCAGCAAGGGGAGATACCAATCAGTATTAATGTCTCAATACATATTCTGCTGTAGAACTCAAAATAAAAGGTACACCACTTAGTTTATGTAATCTTTCACCAAGTACCACTAGCAGTTTATAGTTTGTCAATCTCTGCTCAATCTTTTTTTCATCTTCTGGGAGTATATAGCAATATATCCTCTTAACATAGCTTCATTATTGAAGCAAATGAAAGTGCATGCAAAATAAATTGATAAATTCATTCTTATTTTTCTATTCTAGGTTTGCCATGTGAATTTGGAGGGCCAACCATTCTACTCCAAGAAGGACAAGCCCCTGTGCAAGAAACATGCCCATGCTATCAATGTCTAAAGAGCCTAACTTACTGTAACACTAGGGACAGGCGGATCCCAAAAAGTTCATAACATCATATTTTGTTACTTAAAAAAAAACACTGCATGCTACCATGCAGCTGAAATCTGTTTTACACAATTGTGCAAAAAAACAACAAAAAAACACAATATTAAAAATGAAGTTTTAGAAATCTATTCAAAATTTTGAAGACAACTAACCATCATTGTGTAACCGCATGAATGCAATGTTTTTGTTAGTCAAACCATTATTATGTAAAACCTGGAGTGAGGCCTTGAAAAGATGAGGATAACGTAAGTCTATTAATCAGCATTGTGGGAGTGATATTTGGCCTCTCTTCCCACCTTAGCACTGGCCCCTGCTGGTTTATTCATTATCCTTAGACACTTTGAAGAAAATAAGAACTTTTCCAAGACTCACAAAGAGCATTGTGCTTCTCTGGAAAGCTCATCACAAAATATTAGACTGTAATGACATAAAGGTATTATTGAAACTGTTTCGCTACAGACCAATGCTGGAATCACGATGACATCACCTGTAGGTTACCCTCCCAAGGTGTGGGGTCCATGAATGACAGTGATTACATAAAGTGTGCCCTTGTATATATCCTTTACCCAAGATATACACTGGGGCTGCAGAAAATAGTCCTGACGCCAAAGAAGTTTATTAAACACATGGCATTCGACTAAGTAGCAGCCTTGTACAAGTATGTGGAGAGTATTGTTCTGATGATACTGATGGGAGATTGAATGCAGAACTACAGTCCTAGCAGAAAAGTAAGCAGAGTGCCAAACTACCAGATGTATGGTATTTTTAGAGCGGCCGAGGATAGCATTTTAAAATAAATGAAGTGCATCCCGGCCAAAAAAGGAAGTGCTGCTCCACTGTTTATATCATGGTCCCCAGCACCTTTCTAAGCAGAGGGAATTAGCCAATATACAGTCTGATTGCCAGAATAGAATAGTCTGAAAAAAAGACGCAAAAGAAAAAAAAGAAGTGCACTTTTTATAAAACTAGTAAGATACTACTTGACTACAGCCGGTAATCACCCATATATACATTTAGAATATGTCTCTACAATCAACCAGACTTTGCAAGAAATGCAAGTACACCGCACAGAAAACATCACTTAGACAATATTTCTTTAAATACTACTACCATATATAATGTGATCTGTGAACCATTCCTTGGTCGCCTAAATCAAACTGACCATAATGAGGTAACCACAAAGGTGGCCACATGTAGCTAGAGCTTTTTAACACTAAGCGAAGAGAAGGATCAGGTAATTGCAAGAAGATTTTTCAGATGTGATCTAGAATCCTTCTGATCAAGAGACAGGCCTGATCATTTCCCTTCTTTTCTGCCCCAAAGGATAATGTAGGTGGTAGGTGACACTGAACATTCAGTTTTATATGAAGTCGCAATAACATTCACGTAAAAATATTTTAATAAAAAAATTGATCAATCCAATAGCCCTGATTATATGCAGATTGCAATAATAATATTCCTAGGCACTCATCTTAAAGGGAACCTGTCACCGGGATTTTGTGTATAGAGCTGAGGACATGGGTTGCTAGATCGCCGCTAGCACATCCGCAATACCCAGTGTGCTTTTATTATGTAAAAAATAATAATTCGATATATATGCAAATTAACCTGAGATGAGTCCTGTCCCTGAGATGAGTCAAGGACAGGACTTATTTCAGGTTCATTTCCATATGTATCAAATTGTTATTTTTTTACACAATAAAAGCACACTGGGTATTGCGGATGTGCTAGCGACCATCTAGCAACCCATGTCCTCAGCTGTATACACAAAATCCCGGTGACAGGTTCCCTTTAAAGGCAAGAAAATGCACACAGTACATGGTAATAGTAGAGCAAAGTTATGCACTGAGGAATGGAAATAATAAAGATATACATATGTAGGAAAATTAATGGCAGAAAAATGGTAAGATTGAAATGGAGTAAGTAAAGTGGGTTGGGATGAGGTGCTCATGTTTCAGAGAATGAGCTTTCGTTGCAAAAACATCACATCTCAGGAAATTGTAAATTCATATCCAAGACCTTATTCACACAGTCAGTGTTTGGGCAGTGAAGTTTTTAGTGTTTGGGCAGTGAAGTTTTTATGGCCAAAAACACAGAACAGGTACAAAACATTCCTTATCTCTGTGTAGGCTCCACTCCTGGCTTTGGGCAATCAATGGCCAGACACCAACTGTTTGAAAGTGGCCTAAATGACATCTCCATTAAAGGGATTGTTCCTTTTCTGAGGGTCTTTTGGGAGTCTCCTCCCATAGCCAAAACTATGGAGGGAATTGAACCTACCTGCTCACTGACGCCGGGTCCTGTCTCCTTCACTCCTCCGCTGCCACAATGTTCAGTTCCAATGCTGTCAACATCTGGTTTAACACTGCTGCAGCCAATGACTGGCCACAGTGGTGAACTGCCCCATTACTTTATATTACTATTTGATGCTACCCAAGGAGCGAATGTTCTTGCTGTGGCCAGTCATTGGCTGCAGCTGCGTCAAACTAGACATTGAAAGGGTGACCCAAGCACTTCAGCAGTGGCAGGGAGGCGAAGGAACTGGGACCCAGTGGCGGGAAGTAGATAAGTACTGTTGAATGCTTCAAAGAAGCCTTCCTTCCTCACTCTGGCCACGAGAGGAAGGTCTGCCGAAAGACCACCAGAAGATGAACAACCACTTTTATGACAAAAGTAGCTTAATGACTATTCATATTTTTATATGTTTAACGGGAATGTACACAATACTAAGATATAGGCAGAGTGGTCTTGAAAGAAACTTCAGGTTGGGCCCATCTTATTCTCTATTGACAGTATAAATCTGCTTAGGGTTCCCTAAGCCCTAAATTGCTGGCAAACAATGAAAACTAGAACCGATCTAGGTTCATACCACAATTCAAACCCAAACCCTCCAGAGGAGACCTCATTGACAAATGTTTTTGTGGGGCATCTCTCTAGATATGTTTTTTTTTTAATATAAAACTGCAGATGGTGAGACCTTAAAAATGTAATAAAGGAGTTAATATTTAATATTATAAGCCTATATTTATAATATAGATACAATGGTTTTGGTGAAGGCCATGTCGTATTTAGATACCCCTTTTACATACCTAGTACAAACAGTTTTGCATTTGTTTTGCAATCTATATTTTATTTTATTCAGGTTATAAGGTAGGAAGCACAGTTGGATTTTTTACTGTCTGCAAAAATTAGAAATCAGTTTTAGCTTTCACGATGATTAGCTTTTATTACTTTTAATGTACTAATTAGCTTGAGTGTCATTTGATGTTTAATGAGTTTTAACGGCAAAGAATAGTAACACCACGGTAAGCCACATAAGTGTTTTGTAGTAGCACAGTCATGCTGTAGACATCTTCAGATCTGATCAGAGTCGATTTTGGAACTGTACGGGACTGAGTTGTAAGACTATGATTAAGTTCCAAAAACTAGAAAGTGATTGGGGCAGTTTCCTTAGTCCGATCTTGCTACTAGAAATCACCCATGTAGCTTAGACCAAAGAATTTATAAAGTAAGTAGGATGTGGCTGCCTTGGTTTTCCAAGACATTTTTCATTGTAATTTTGTGTAATATTATTTGTTGTAGGTTATTGTGATACTAATACAACATAACATTTTTTAATTGCATAAAATGATGAGGATTGTTACATAAATATATGTAAGAACAGAAGATGCACGATTGCCTTCGTTCTAGATCTGTGGACAGATGTAGTCAGAGAATTGAAGATTGTGGAAAATATTTTTGTGATTTATTTATGTGTGTGTGGGAAAAACTTAGTATATTTAGAGTTGGGGATAATGTGTGAATGACATTTTCACTATAGTTTTAATCTTTAGGAGTTAAAGGCAGTGATTTTGTCATACGTAGTGCACTTGTGAGTAAATCAGCTGGAAAATTACATTTTCTTGAAGTAAAGCCACATTCACACTGTGCTGTTGAGCAGAGAATTATTGGGGAGGAAGCGTTACTTCCCGATAACTGCCTGCTCATCAGTGGAGGACAAGCAATTGCTACTGCAGTTGCTCATCTTCGTACACATTCACAGTTTCTGGGTGGTAAACGCAGTTTACACAGCACGATCTGCTCCCCAAAAATGACGATTGAGGTCATAGTTGGACTGGAGTTCCTTGGGCCCACCAAAGGAAATTATTGTAGTGGCCCAATCATTATATCAACAATGAAGTTTAATAGGTTTTGAATCAAAGAAATAGACTGCAGTGGCAAATGACTGGCTTAGAAGGCAGCCAAATGTTTTTTCTCTCTCCTGGATCTTTGGGGCCCATGAGGTGTCTGCATGAAAGATCACTTTACCAGATGAACGAACTTTATCGCTAGTTCACTGAGTGATGGGCACCTATAACATAGTCAAAATCTGCCCATGGTTATCTAAATGCGCCTTAACAAATCCAGTCACTAGACCTGAGCACTGTTTAACTAGAGTCCAATTGGAGCACACAGTTAGGGGAGATTGGATATCTCTAGTTGCTTTTCATTTTAGTCAAGTGACTTGATAAATGGGTTTAAGTTGGTATGGTGGGCCAATGATGAAGGCAGGGATCATTTTCAAAAAAATTCCAATCAGGTTATTAGAATTTCAAAACAATATACACCAAGCTAGGGACTATGCGTCTTTGTCATTAGCTCCTATTTTGTCAGATATCAAATTTGCACACCATGAAAAATACAATATAAATGCATGCATTGTTCTCTCAGGCTGCAGCCATGTCTTCTCCCTCATCTGATGCTAGTGCACATAAGTCAAGAAGTTTAGGAGGAGGGGGCTGGGTTACTCGCCAATGACTGTATATATGCCATTAGAGGCCCCTGGCTGACAACATACACAGTTAGCCTTTAAAACAAAACAGCAACATCAAACAATGGACCCCATTAACTTACAATATTCTAATACTAAAGTGTTTGCAGTTAAGAAAGTTGCAAGCCACCTGGTAAAGTGCAAAAACAAATCTGACATGGTCCAACTCTTTGTGATGGTTTCTTGAAATGTTATATTCCATAGAAAACCTTTAAAGTTTGGTTGGAGTCTCGCTTATGTCATGAATCTACAGAGACTCTGTTGTTTTGAAACTAGTCCCAAAAATCAGATTTAATGATGTCTTTTTCAGTAGTTTCTTGACCCAATCATAGATGCATACAGTGATTATGTATAATTTCATTTAGTCTATAGCCACATAAATAATAATGATGGTAACTCACAAATCTGCATGTAGTAAAGTATTACTGTTCTATGAAAAGAAATATACTGTATTATAGAAGAAGACCAGACACTGTGTTATGACTGTTGAAGGGTCTGAACAGGCTGTGCTTGAAACACAGATTTACACTGCGCAACCAATGAGCAGTTGATTGTTGGGAAGGAAGCATTCCTCCCTAATAGTTGTCTGCTCATTAGTGGAGGTGAAGACCTGCATTTACATGCAGTGATCGCCTCCACAGTATGAGGATGATCGATCGATACTGCTTGTCCTCAGACAGCTGTTTACACAGCACAATCTGCTAACCATGATTAAAGTGTCCACACCAACAGTGGTTACACCCCATAAACAAGCATTTCGCTTGTTCACCAGGTGATCTGTGGCACCTTTACACAGGCAGATTATAAGAAATGAGTGTTTGTAGCAATGTTCTTTCTTGATAATCTTTCCGACAATTGGGCAGTCTAAACGAGGCATTAGTCTTCTTTCAATCTTTGTATAATGCACCCTTTGTACACCTTCAAAGCCAATATGCAATAACAAACGAACCCTGTTTAGTCTGATCCTGCAGTCCCACTTCCTTCCATTTGTCCCCTACTTCTTCCTCAGATAAAAAGAAGATTCACCATATATATATGTCCAACATATTTTCAGTGCATGGATAATATTTTGACAATTATACCGAAATTCCACTAAAGGTAACTCATTGGCAAAAGATTTTTAAACCCATCTAATAACAGCTTACACATTTCAAACATTACTTTGTCATTGGCAAAAGTTATACATGTAATATTCAAAACATGTTTTTGGATGGGTTTTAAATGGTATTGCCAATAAAGGAAACCTTTTAAAATGTTGGTTGGAGCTGGACTTTGTCCAACTTGATCTACTTCTTTCTAACATACATTTGGTATTTAAGTATAAGGCATGGGAGAGACTGCAAGGAGCAGGACTAAAAGATCAGACTACAGAGAATGTGTTTGCTGTCTGCTACTGTACCATGAAGACTCATAAGTCAGCATGGTAGTTGTAGACACAAAACGGTAAGACATTTTTCATTAAGATTATTTAGAAAGTTGTCACTTTCTCCATTCTAGGTGCATTAAAGCAATAAAAACTAATTGAAAGTGTATATAGCCTCTACATATTGCCATAGACATACAACATTGCATCATGTTTGCCATGAGTATTTCTAAGTATATGTATCTTGTGGCTAAAGGTTTATAATTGTTCTGTATTAAAATATTTATATGCTGTTGCTGGCATTTTAAAACGTCAGTAGGGTGATAAAAATGCTTTGACTGTTAACAGCCCCTTATGGAGACTACAGCATTATAGGACAGCTTACTTCAGGGGCTAAACAAATACGCTATGGTCAGTTCACTTGTATCATGTTATTTGGCCAGCAGATCAGGGAAAAAGATCTGGTGAACCTCAGATTTCACACAGTAATATAAAGTGCTATAGTCACTTGTTTGACTAAACTGAGTGATGGATGATTTGGGGTGGTCTGCTTTTTCCTCTTGATTCAAGAATTAATATGATTTGTTAGCTGATACATTGTGAAAATGGAGACGTTCAGTCACAAAGGCGTACTGGTTACAGATCTCATTGTAGGCTGCCATGATGATTGAAAGAAGACTAAAATATATTATAGGTCAGTGTGGGTCTTCATTTTCCCACATGCGTAATAATGATCCCCTCTATATTATTACACTTGCTTGAAAAGGTTAGAGCCTAAATTCAATGGGGGAGATTCATCAAACTGGTGTAAAGTAAAACTGGCTTGGTTGCCCATAGCAATCAATCAGATTCCACTTTTCCAGGTCTCTTCAGAGTATTTTAATTGGGTTCAAGTAAGAGCTCTGGTTGGGCCACATCAAGGACATACACAGAGTTGTTTGGAAGCCACTTCTGTGTTGTCTTGGCTGTGTGCATAGGGTCCTTTATCAAACTGGTGTAAAGTAGAACTGGCTTAGATGCCCATAGCAACCAATCAGATTCCACCTTTCATTATCCAAAGGAGCTGTCAAAAATGAAAGGTGGAATCTGATTGGTTGCCATGAGCAACTAAGCCAGTTCTACTTTACACCGGTTTGATAAATCTCCCCTAATAACTTTTAACACAGACCTCAAAATAATGGCAAAATACTATTTATAATATCTACATTTGATTTCTTAGGACAGATTGATAAACATAATGTATTACACTGTTGCCAAACACTGCCTTTACTCCACCAAGTGCTCTTGCTTTTATACTCTTTATGAACTGCAGTTTACAGTACTACAAAAATATTGTGTGAATGTATAATGCATGTATTTTGTTCTGTGAAAACACGATTCTAGCTAACATGTCCGTGTAGACATATACACTGAATAAATAAAGCTTTTTTGTTGCTGCTTTCTGTCTACTTGAATTTTAATTTTCATAGACTATTCCTTTTCTAAACAAGAAAAGACGATGTGGACATTTACTAAGCTAAATGCACCGAAATTCTGCTTAATTTGTGAAATAATTGCATACATGTCTTGCACCGCTCACTGGACTATGGGGCATGACTTAAAATGTGCCAATGTGCACCAAAGTTTCATTATTTTTTTTTATTTTTTTACATATTTATTGGTATAATAGCAAAAATAGAGAAAATGTACATGTCACATAAATTATTATGGAATAAATGAACATAGATATACAGTGTTATTAAATAATATGTAATAATGTAAGTTAAAGGGTTTCTACCACTTAGTTTGCCCCTATTTAGCTTTCAGACACTAGCTAGTGTCTGCTGTACCAAACAATCCTAATCTAACGTTTTTTTGTCCAGCCGTTTTGCTAAAAAAAGAACTTTTATGGCTATGCTAATGAGCCTCTAGGTGCTATGCGGGCGTCTTTTTAGCACCTAGAGGCTCCGTCTACCTTTACATAATGCCGCCTTCACATAATGCCGCCCAGCGCGTCCCTCCAGCACGCCCATCTCTGATGGAATCCGATCCTCCCTCTGTTCCAGCAGTACGAAATCTCGCGCCTGCGCGTCTGTAATCGGCGCAGGCGCAGTGAATGTCTGACCGCTGCCTGCTCAGACATCTCCGTGGCAGGCAGCGGTCAGACATTCACTGCGCCTGCGCTGATTACAGACGCGCACGGCGCAGGCGCGAGATTTCGTATGGCTGGAACAGAGGGAGAATCGGATTCCATCAGAGATGGGCGTGCTGGGCGGCATTATGTGCAGGTAGACGGAGCCTCTAGGTGCTGAAAAGACGCCCACATAGCACCTAGAGGCTCATTAGCATATCCATAAAAGTTCTTTTTTTAGCAAAACGGCTGGACAAAAAACTGTTAGATTATGATTGTTTGGTACAGCAGACACTAGCGGATCGCTAGTGTCTGAAAGCTAAATAGGGGCAAACTAAGTGGTAGAAACCCTTTAAGAGAGTTGGCACAGTTCAATCAGGGATTCCATATTTGCAAGCATCGTTCCCTGATATAATTTAAAGTGGCATTTAAATTTTCATATAATGCAATGTGGTTGACCCTGAGAATAACCGCTAATACTGAAAGTAAGGAAGACCACCACCTGGATGCAATATGAATCCGTGAGGACATTAGAATATATTGTAGAAGCTTGTAGGCAGTATTGTTAAATGTTGGCGGTTTAAGGCCTAGCAGATATACAGGTGCCAACAAGGGAAGATCCTTCTTAAACACTTCAAATAGTCCTATTTTGGAACAAAATAATTTTTATTAGAATTTTCAAAGTCCTATTTTGATGTTGGTCCAGAACTGTCTCACTATGGGACAAGTCCACCAAATATGAAGGATGTTACCGGTTTCTTGGCAACCTCTAAGGCCTCTTTCACACTTGCGTTGTCCGGATCCGGCGTGTACTCCACTTGCCGGAATTACACGGCGGATCCGGAAAAACGCAAGTGTACTGAAAGCATTTGAAGACGGATCCGTCTTCAAAATGCTTTCAGTGTTACTATGGCACCCAGGACGCTATTAAAGTCCTGGTTGCCATAGTAGTAGTGGGGAGCGGGGGAGCGGTATACTTACCATCCGTGTGGCTCCCGGGGCGCTCCAGAATGACGTCAGAGCGCCCCATGCGCA
Organism: Bufo gargarizans; assembly: GCF_014858855.1. Classification (NCBI taxonomy): domain Eukaryota; kingdom Metazoa; phylum Chordata; class Amphibia; order Anura; family Bufonidae; genus Bufo; species Bufo gargarizans. Next base: position 177,031,725 of record NC_058085.1, read on the forward strand.
TGGATCATCTGATCCATGCGATCACGTCATCCATGCGCTTGGGGCGCCCTGACGTCACTCTGGAGCGCCCCGGGAGCCGCACGGATGGTAAGTATGCTGCTCCCCGCTCCCCACTACACTTTACCATGGCTGCCAGGACTTTAGCGTCCCGGCAGCCATGGTAACCATTGAGAAAAAGCTAAACGTCGGATCCGGCAATGCGCCGAAACGACGTTTAGCTTAAGGCCGGATTCGGATCAATGCCTTTCAATGGGCAATCATTCCGGATCCGGCCTTGCGGCAAGTGTTCCGGATTTTTGGCTGGAGCAAAAAGCGCAGCATGCTGCGCTATTTGCTGCAGCCAAAAAACGTTCCGTTCCGGAACGGAAGACATCCTGATGCATCCTGAAGGACGGACTGTCCATTCAGAATGCATTAGGATAATCCTGATCAGTATTCTTCCGGCATAGAGCCCCGACGACGGAACTCTATGCCGGAAGAAAAGAACGCAGATGTGAAAGAGCCCTAAAACATAAAGGAGAAACCATTGGATAAATGAGGTGTAATCTAGAAGATACTATATAAACTCGGTGAAGTATCTTTAAAGAGGTCTCCGTTAAGGTAACCTGCTAGTTTCCCTTACTGATTGTCGTGCAGCATTTATGCCACTGCTCCAATCTGAGAGTCTCTCCCAAATCTACCTCCCAGTCATGAATAAAGGCCAACTTGGTATCAGGAAGTGGTAAATTCAAAATAGAGTAAAGAAGGGAGAAAATACCCCTCTCTAAAGCTCTATATTTGCATAGCCATTTAAACATTGTGAAGTCTATTGTGCAGGGAAGATAAAAAATGGAAGATTTGAGTAAGTCTAAAGAGTTCTGAAGTTTGAGATGAGAAAGTAGAAAGTAAGAATGCTCTGGACATGAGTTTAGAGTTAATTAAGAAGTCCCCAACAAGGCGTAGCCTGGCATGCTTCCACCAAACAAACAATGCTGGTGACAAACAAGGTGGAAAGAAAGGGTTTCTAAATATAGGGAGCATTGGCGAAATTAGGCTTTGTAATTTATATTTAAATTGAACTTTCCTCCATAGATGTAACACGAGATGGGGAATTTTTGCTGAGGGGTCAACTAACCCTAAGGCGATATCAGGCGACCAAATTAACACTAACAGGGACACCGGCATCAATAAATCAGATTCAAGTAGAACCCACTGCGGAGGATTAGTGAGTGCATGTGATGATACTAATTGTGATAGTCTGGAGCACTGAGAGTCCACCCACTCTCTTATGTAAGTGCATAATAGACCTGAATATTTGAGGTCTCTTATACACCCATAAAAAGTTGAAGATTTTAATTCTGTAATGATTTCAGAGCAGAACCCGTTACTGGTACAGGAAGGGAACGAAAATAATACAATATCTGCAATATCTTAAGTGTGTATTTTGCCTATCCATGAAAGAGTAGGAAAATTCCAGGTAAGCAGTTCCTGGCAGATTTTAGGGATGAGATGGGCTTAATACCATCTAAAAGTGGCATCAAGAGTTTTCGGTAAATTAATCCCTAAATAAGAAAGATAATGATCCCTGGTTTTAAAACCGAAGTTGAGCATAATTAAATCTCGGACTGAAGAGGGGGTGTTACAATGTAACATCTCCGATCTAGCACTATTGATACGTAGGCCAGAGAAACGACCAAATATGGTCAGACAGTCCAAAAAATTAGGTCATTAAGGGGTGTGTCATTGTAAGGAGCATGTCATCTGCAAAGAGACTTTACCCCTGTTATATTTGGATTAGTATGGATCATTATGACCAACGGTTCAATAGCCAACGTGAAAAGGGCAAGAGAGAGGGGGCAACCTCCTGAAATACCCATAGTGGCCATAACCTGGTATAGGTAAGACCAAGAGAGGCTTAAATGTATTAAAGCAGGGAGGAAACGATGAAGGCATTTTGCTAGTATGGATGTAAAGAGTTTAAGGTCAACATTGAGAAGGGAGATGGGGCGGTAATTTGCAGCACTCAAGAGGTCTTTATTAGGTTTAGGGATCATTGTAATTAAGGCAGTAAACATATCTGCAGGCAGTGTGCCCCCTTGTAGGACATAACTGCATAAGCTTTTAAATTGAGGTGCCAAAATATACTTGAACTTTTTGAAATACAATACTGAAGATCCATCCGGTCCTGGAGATTTACTGTTTTTAAGGGACATTATTGCTGAGTCCATTTCCTCATCTGAAAAATCTTCATTAAGAAATTCCACATCAGACGAGGATAAAGTCAGAATAGGTAAAGTTGCAAGAAGTGATGCGATGTCAGCGGCAGGAGGATCCGTTGGCAGAGAATATAGCTTCTGATAATAAGCGTGAAATTGTTGGTAGATTTTAACAGGATTAGAAGTGACCTGCCCCCTTGCATTTTTAATTTGATATATGGTATTAAGACGTTGCCGGGCACCTAATCTGGCTGCAAACATTTTATCCGGTTTATTGGATAACTTGTAAAACTTTGCCTGGGTCCATCTCAGAGCCTTCTGAGTGCAGTGCAGAAGGGTTACATCAAGCTCAAGCTTTGTGTCTCTAATAGCTTTAATAAGATACAGGGAGAAATGTCTCTGATTAGCTAGTTCTAAACCTAACCGTTTAAACTCCAAGTCTGCCTAGAACGTTCCTTCTTCAATTTGGATGCTTCAGCTATGATGGCACCCCCCCCCCCCCCCCCCCCCTTATAACTGCTTTAGCCGCAGTCCAGTAAACTGCATTGGAGGTATTAGGGAATTCAGTCTCCAGGTAAAGGGGCACCTAGAGGAAGATTCTAAAAATAATCAGGTTTTGTTGCAAAGCATGCCAAACAATAAGCGGTATAAAGATAGACGCAGTGATTAGTAATAGATATGAGGAAAGAAAAAAGAAAAACTGACAGACAAAATAAAAAACTTTTAAAATGTAATGAAAAATGTAATAAAGACAAAAAAACATAATATCTATATGGAAAAGAAAGTGAAATAATTAGATATCACATATATATCAAATACACAGTTCTTCTACTTTAGACACCATTTTGGAAGTAAATAAAAAGATTAACACTCAAATAAGGAATATTAAATAAAATAGAGGGAGTACCACCATAACACATGTATACATCACCAAGTGCACCTTAAGAATGCCCAATTTCCCGACACATGAAAAACCACATTGAAAACGCACTTCACTCCCAGGAATTTATCAAATAACATCCAAGTATGCGAGTTGTTATATGAAATAAAGTGAGTGAATCAATCAAAAACAACACGTAACATCATATATATAAACACAGTCCGGAAGAAATCATAAAGAATAAATTATGGAAAGACACAGATAAGAAATACCAATAAAATAGAGGAACTATCACCACAGCACATTTACACATCACATACCAGCATGATAAATAAATGCACACCCTAAGAATGTCTAAATCTATCAACATACGAAAAACCACGCTGAAAACTAGGGATGAGCGAACTCGAACTGTATAGTTCGGGTTCGTACCGAATTTTGGGGTGTCCGTGACACGGACCCGAACCCGGACATTTTCGTAAAAGTCCGGGTTCGGGTTCGGTGTTCGTCGCTTTCTTCGCGCTTTTGTGACGCTTTCTTGGCGCTTTTTGAAAGGCTGCAAAGCAGCCAATCAACAAGCGTCATACTACTTGCCCCAAGAGGCCATCACAGCCATGCCTACTATTGGCATGGCTGTGATTGGCCAGAGCACCATGTGACCCAGCCTCTATTTAAGCTGGAGTCACATAGCGCCGCCCGTCACTCTGCTCTGATTAGCGTAGGGAGAGGTTGCGGCTGCGACAGTAGGGCGAGATTAGGCAGATTAACTCCTCCAAAGGACTTGATTAACTGATCGATCTGCAGCTGTGGATCATTGAGCTGCTGATCCTCAATTGCTCACTGTTTTTAGGCTGCACAGACCGTTTGTCAGTCTCATTTTTCTGGGGTGATCGGCGGCCATTTTGTGTCTTGTGGTGCGCCAGCACAAGCTGCGACCAAGTGCATTTAACCCTCAATGGTGTGGTTGTTTTTTGGCTAAAGCCTACATCAGGGTGAAGCTGTCACACCAAGTGCATTTAACCAGCAATAGTCTGTTCATTTTTTGGCCATATACAAAATCAGGGGCAAGCTGCGCCTGTCACCAAGTGCATTTAACCCTCAATGGTGTGGTTGTTTTTTGGCTAAAGCCTACATCAGGGTGAAGCTGTCACACCAAGTGCATTTAACCAGCAATAGTCTGTTCATTTTTTGGCCATATACAAAATCAGGGGCAAGCTGCGCCTGTCACCAAGTGCATTTAACCCTCAATGGTGTGGTTGTTTTTTGGCTAAAGCCTACATCAGGGTGAAGCTGTCACACCAAGTGCATTTAACCAGCAATAGTCTGTTCATTTTTTGGCCATATACAAAATCAGGGGCAAGCTGCGCCTGTCACCAAGTGCATTTAACCCTCAATGGTGTGGTTGTTTTTTGGCTAAAGCCTACATCAGGGTGAAGCTGTCACACCAAGTGCATTTAACCAGCAATAGTCTGTTCATTTTTTGGCCATATCCCAGTCTAATTCTGTCACTAAATCCATACCGGTCACCCAGCGCCTAAATACTAGGCCTCAAATTTATATCCAGCTAAATCTGTCCCTAGTGCTGTAGCTGGGCGAGTTATTTAGTGTCCGTTCAAGCACATTTCTTGTTCTGGGTTGAAATACAATTCTCAATTTAGCAATTTCATAATTTAGTGGTTCCTGCTATATCAGAGCTCTTTGAAATCTATCCCAAAAAGGGTATATAATATTGAAGGTGCACATAGGGTCATTCAGAGTAACTTCACACACACCCGCTACTGTGTATTTCCAAGTCTAATTCTGTCACTAAATCCATACCGGTGACCCAGCGCCTAAATACTAGGCCTCAAATTTAATTCCCTCTAAATCTCTCGTTACCCACCGCTGTACTGTTGTTGCTGGGCAAGATATTTAGTGTCCGTCAAAGCACATTTTTTGTTCTGGGTTGAAGTACAATTCCCAATTTAGCAATTTCATAATTTAGTGGTTTCTGCTATATCAGAGCTATTTGAAATCTATCCCTAAAAGGGTATATAATATTGAAGGTGCACATAGGGTCATTCAGAATAACTTCACACACACCCGCTACTGTGTATTTCCAAGTCTAATTCTGTCACTAAATCCATACCGGTGACCCAGCGCCTAAATACTAGGCCTCAAATTTAATTCCCTCTAAATCTCTCGTTACCCACCGGTGTACTGTTGTTGCTGGGCAAGATATTTAGTGTCCGTCAAAGCACATTTTTTGTTCTGGGTTGAAGTACAATTCCCAATTTAGCAATTTCATAATTTAGTGGTTTCTGCTATATCAGAGCTATTTGAAATCTATCCCTAAAAGGGTATATAATATTGAAGGTGCACATAGGGTCATTCAGAATAACTTCACACACACGCTTCTGTGCATTTCCAAGTCTAATTCTGTCACTAAATCCATACCGGTCACCCAGCGCCTAAATACTAGGCCTCAAATTTAAATCCCTCTAAATCTCTCGTTACCCACCACTGTACTGTTGTTGCTGGGCAAGATATTTAGTGTCCGTCAAAGCACATTTTTTGTTCTGGGTTGAAGTACAATTCCCAATTTAGCAATTTCATAATTTAGTGGTTTCTGCTATATCAGAGCTATTTGAAATCTATCCCTAAAAGGGTATATAATATTGAAGGTGCACATAGGGTCATTCAGAATAACTTCACACACACGCTTCTGTGCATTTCCAAGTCTAATTCTGTCACTAAATCCATACCGGTGACCCAGCGCCTAAATACTAGGCCTCAAATTTAAATCCCTCTAAATCTCTCGTTACCCACCGCTGTACTGTTGTTGCTGGGCAAGATATTTAGTGTCCGTCAAAGCACATTTTTTGTTCTGGGTTGAAGTACAATTCCCAATTTAGCAATTTCATAATTTAGTGGTTTCTGCTATATCAGAGCTATTTGAAATCTATCCCTAAAAGGGTATATAATATTGAAGGTGCACATAGGGTCATTCAGAATAACTTCACACACACCCGCTACTGTGTATTTCCAAGTCTAATTCTGTCACTAAATCCATACCGGTGACCCAGCGCCTAAATACTAGGCCTCAAATTTAATTCCCTCTAAATCTCTCGTTACCCACCGGTGTACTGTTGTTGCTGGGCAAGATATTTAGTGTCCGTCAAAGCACATTTTTTGTTCTGGGTTGAAGTACAATTCCCAATTTAGCAATTTCATAATTTAGTGGTTTCTGCTATATCAGAGCTATTTGAAATCTATCCCTAAAAGGGTATATAATATTGAAGGTGCACATAGGGTCATTCAGAATAACTTCACACACACGCTTCTGTGCAGGGGCGTACACAAAAATCATTGGGCCCCATAGCAAGAATCTGAATTGGGCCCCCTAACTCCGCCCATTACCCACCCCTGGCCGTGGCTCCTCCGCTGCCACACCCATTTGCTAATAAGTAAAGAAATACAATGTATAAATAACCTTTTAAAACTCTTATGGATAAATCATAATTTTTTTTTATAGAGGGAACCGCATTCCTCCGCCTTCACTCACAGGTGCCGCGATCAGCATTGATCGTGGCACCTGGGGGGTTAAATGATGGGGGCTGTGCACTGTCCAGAGACATTACATCACATGTGACTGATATCTGCCGCTCCTCTTATAACGCTCCAGTGCTGATATAACCTCCAGAGACATTACATCCTATGTGATTGATATCAGCCGCTCCTCTTATAACGCTCCAGTGCTGATATAACTTCCAGAGACATTACATCGTATGTGACTGATATCAGCCGCTTCTCTTATAATGCTCCAGCACTGATATAACCGCAAGAGACATTGCATCCTATGTGACTGATATCAGCCGCTTCTCTTATAACGCTCCAGCGCTGATATAACCGCCAGAGACATTGCATCCTATGTGACTGATATCAGCTGCTTCTCTTATAACGCTCCAGCGCTGATATAACCGCCAGAGACATTGCATCCTATGTGACTGATATCAGCTGCTTCTCTTATAACGCTCCAGCGCTGATATAACCTCCAGAGACATTACATCATACATATGGGGGTGAGGGCTGGGAAAATTTGAAATGCCACTGATGGGGGGGGGAGTCACTGGGAGACATAACTTCTTGCTTTGCATGAAGTATAGGTGAGATAGTCAGTGGGCAGGTCTGTGAAGGGCTGGAACAGCAGGGGGACACAAGATGTTCTCTGGCAGCAGTTTCAATCAGGACTCTGACTTCCCTCCCACAGTAACTTACCCCATTGTTGCTGTGTAGGAGGACCGGTGAGGGACTGAACTTTATACTGGAGGCACAGTGACACCGGAGGTCAGAAGGTGCAGGGTCTCCATTATCTCCTGCTGCTGCCTCGGCTCCTCTGGCTCCGCCCCCTCCTCACACATGAAGGAATATCACACTGCAGAGAGGAGGGGGGGGGGGAGCTGTCTGCTCATGTCAGATCGGTAAAGTTTACTTTGGAGAAAGGAACAATCCCTGCACGGTACTGTGCTGTCCCTTTCTCCAAAGTAAAACTAAATGCAGTCCAGCAGCAGAGAAGGAAGAATGGTGGTAGCTGGGAGCCGGCCCTTGCTTCCATGCACTCCGGGCCCCCCCCTCCCACGGGCCCCATAGCAGCTGCGTGGTCTGCCTATATTGGCAGTACGCCACTGCTTCTGTGCATTTCCAAGTCTAATTCTGTCACTAAATCCATACCGGTGACCCAGCGCCTAAATACTAGGCCTCAAATTTAAATCCCTCTAAATCTCTCGTTACCCACCACTGTACTGTTGTTGCTGGGCAAGATATTTAGTGTCCGTCAAAGCACATTTTTTGTTCTGGGTTGAAGTACAATTCCCAATTTAGCAATTTCATAATTTAGTGGTTTCTGCTATATCAGAGCTATTTGAAATCTATCCCTAAAAGGGTATATAATATTGAAGGTGCACATAGGGTCATTCAGAATAACTTCACACACACGCTTCTGTGCATTTCCAAGTCTAATTCTGTCACTAAATCCATACCGGTGACCCAGCGCCTAAATACTAGGCCTCAAATTTAAATCCCTCTAAATCTCTCGTTACCCACCACTGTACTGTTGTTGCTGGGCAAGATATTTAGTGTCCGTCAAAGCACATTTTTTGTTCTGGGTTGAAGTACAATTCCCAATTTAGCAATTTCATAATTTAGTGGTTTCTGCTATATCAGAGCTATTTGAAATCTATCCCTAAAAGGGTATATAATATTGAAGGTGCACATAGGGTCATTCAGAATAACTTCACACACACGCTTCTGTGCATTTCCAAGTCTAATTCTGTCACTAAATCCATACCGGTGACCCAGCGCCTAAATACTAGGCCTCAAATTTAAATCCCTCTAAATCTCTCGTTACCCACCGCTGTACTGTTGTTGCTGGGCAAGATATTTAGTGTCCGTCAAAGCACATTTTTTGTTCTGGGTTGAAGTACAATTCCCAATTTAGCAATTTCATAATTTAGTGGTTTCTGCTATATCAGAGCTATTTGAAATCTATCCCTAAAAGGGTATATAATATTGAAGGTGCACATAGGGTCATTCAGAATAACTTCACACACACCCGCTACTGTGTATTTCCAAGTCTAATTCTGTCACTAAATCCATACCGGTGACCCAGCGCCTAAATACTAGGCCTCAAATTTAATTCCCTCTAAATCTCTCGTTACCCACCGGTGTACTGTTGTTGCTGGGCAAGATATTTAGTGTCCGTCAAAGCACATTTTTTGTTCTGGGTTGAAGTACAATTCCCAATTTAGCAATTTCATAATTTAGTGGTTTCTGCTATATCAGAGCTATTTGAAATCTATCCCTAAAAGGGTATATAATATTGAAGGTGCACATAGGGTCATTCAGAATAACTTCACACACACGCTTCTGTGCATTTCCAAGTCTAATTCTGTCACTAAATCCATACCGGTGACCCAGCGCCTAAATACTAGGCCTCAAATTTAAATCCCTCTAAATCTCTCGTTACCCACCACTGTACTGTTGTTGCTGGGCAAGATATTTAGTGTCCGTCAAAGCACATTTTTTGTTCTGGGTTGAAGTACAATTCCCAATTTAGCAATTTCATAATTTAGTGGTTTCTGCTATATCAGAGCTATTTGAAATCTATCCCTAAAAGGGTATATAATATTGAAGGTGCACATAGGGTCATTCAGAATAACTTCACACACACGCTTCTGTGCATTTCCAAGTCTAATTCTGTCACTAAATCCATACCGGTGACCCAGCGCCTAAATACTAGGCCTCAAATTTAAATCCCTCTAAATCTCTCGTTACCCACCGCTGTACTGTTGTTGCTGGGCAAGATATTTAGTGTCCGTCAAAGCACATTTTTTGTTCTGGGTTGAAGTACAATTCCCAATTTAGCAATTTCATAATTTAGTGGTTTCTGCTATATCAGAGCTATTTGAAATCTATCCCTAAAAGGGTATATAATATTGAAGGTGCACATAGGGTCATTCAGAATAACTTCACACACACCCGCTACTGTGTATTTCCAAGTCTAATTCTGTCACTAAATCCATACCGGTGACCCAGCGCCTAAATACTAGGCCTCAAATTTAATTCCCTCTAAATCTCTCGTTACCCACCGGTGTACTGTTGTTGCTGGGCAAGATATTTAGTGTCCGTCAAAGCACATTTTTTGTTCTGGGTTGAAGTACAATTCCCAATTTAGCAATTTCATAATTTAGTGGTTTCTGCTATATCAGAGCTATTTGAAATCTATCCCTAAAAGGGTATATAATATTGAAGGTGCACATAGGGTCATTCAGAATAACTTCACACACACGCTTCTGTGCATTTCCAAGTCTAATTCTGTCACTAAATCCATACCGGTGACCCAGCGCCTAAATACTAGGCCTCAAATTTAAATCCCTCTAAATCTCTCGTTACCCACCACTGTACTGTTGTTGCTGGGCAAGATATTTAGTGTCCGTCAAAGCACATTTTTTGTTCTGGGTTGAAGTACAATTCCCAATTTAGCAATTTCATAATTTAGTGGTTTCTGCTATATCAGAGCTATTTGAAATCTATCCCTAAAAGGGTATATAATATTGAAGGTGCACATAGGGTCATTCAGAATAACTTCACACACACGCTTCTGTGCATTTCCAAGTCTAATTCTGTCACTAAATCCATACCGGTGACCCAGCGCCTAAATACTAGGCCTCAAATTTAAATCCCTCTAAATCTCTCGTTACCCACCACTGTACTGTTGTTGCTGGGCAAGATATTTAGTGTCCGTCAAAGCACATTTTTTGTTCTGGGTTGAAGTACAATTCCCAATTTAGCAATTTCATAATTTAGTGGTTTCTGCTATATCAGAGCTATTTGAAATCTATCCCTAAAAGGGTATATAATATTGAAGGTGCACATAGGGTCATTCAGAATAACTTCACACACACGCTTCTGTGCATTTCCAAGTCTAATTCTGTCACTAAATCCATACCGGTGACCCAGCGCCTAAATACTAGGCCTCAAATTTAAATCCCTCTAAATCTCTCGTTACCCACCGCTGTACTGTTGTTGCTGGGCAAGATATTTAGTGTCCGTCAAAGCACATTTTTTGTTCTGGGTTGAAGTACAATTCCCAATTTAGCAATTTCATAATTTAGTGGTTTCTGCTATATCAGAGCTATTTGAAATCTATCCCTAAAAGGGTATATAATATTGAAGGTGCACATAGGGTCATTCAGAATAACTTCACACACACGCTTCTGTGCATTTCCAAGTCTAATTCTGTCACTAAATCCATACCGGTCACCCAGCGCCTAAATACTAGGCCTCAAATTTATATCCCGCTGAATTTGAATACAATACATTGGGCCAAATAATATATTTGTTGTTGTGGTGAACCATAACAATGAGAAAAACATCTAGTAAGGGACGCGGACGTGGACATGGTCGTGGTGGTGTTAGTGGACCCTCTGGTGCTGGGAGAGGACGTGGCCGTTCTGCCACATCCACACGTCCTAGTGTACCAACTACCTCAGGTCCCAGTAGCCGCCAGAATTTACAGCGATATATGGTGGGGCCCAATGCCGTTCTAAGGATGGTAAGGCCTGAGCAGGTACAGGCATTAGTCAATTGGGTGGCCGACAGTGGATCCAGCACGTTCACATTATCTCCCACCCAGTCTTCTGCAGAAAGCGCACAGATGGCGCCTGAAAACCAACCCCATCAGTCTGTCACATCACCCCCATGCATACCAGGGAAACTGTCTCAGCCTCAAGTTATGCAGCAGTCTCTTATGCTGTTTGAAGACTCCGCTGGCAGGGTTTCCCAAGGGCATCCACCTAGCCCTTCCCCAGCGGTGAAAGACATAGAATGCACTGACGCACAACCACTTATGTTTCCTGATGATGAGGACATGGGAATACCACCTCAGCATGTCTCTGATGATGACGAAACACAGGTGCCAACTGCTGCGTCTTTCTGCAGTGTGCAGACTGAACAGGAGGTCAGGGATCAAGACTGGGTGGAAGACGATGCAGGGGACGATGAGGTCCTAGACCCCACATGGAATGAAGGTCGTGCCACTGACTTTCACAGTTCGGAGGAAGAGGCAGTGGTGAGACCGAGCCAACAGCGTAGCAAAAGAGGGAGCAGTGGGCAAAAGCAGAACACCCGCCGCCAAGAGACTCCGCCTGCTACTGACCGCCGCCATCTGGGACCGAGCACCCCAAAGGCAGCTTCAAGGAGTTCCCTGGCATGGCACTTCTTCAAACAATGTGCTGACGACAAGACCCGAGTGGTTTGCACGCTGTGCCATCAGAGCCTGAAGCGAGGCATTAACGTTCTGAACCTGAGCACAACCTGCATGACCAGGCACCTGCATGCAAAGCATGAACTGCAGTGGAGTAAACACCTTAAAACCAAGGAAGTCACTCAGGCTCCCCCTGCTACCTCTTCTGCTGCTGCCGCCTCGGCCTATTCTGCTGCTGCCGCCTCGGCCTCTTCCTCCGCCTCTGGAGGAACGTTGGCACCTGCCGCCCAGCAAACAGGGGATGTACCACCAACACCACCACCACCACCTCCGTCACCAAGCGTCTCAACCATGTCACACGCCAGCGTTCAGCTCTCCATCTCACAAACATTTGATAGAAAGCGTAAATTCCCACCTAGCCACCCTCGATCCCTGGCCCTGAATGCCAGCATTTCTAAACTACTGGCCTATGAAATGCTGTCATTTAGGCTGGTGGACACAGACAGCTTCAAACAGCTCATGTCGCTTGCTGTCCCACAGTATGTTGTTCCCAGCCGGCACTACTTCTCCAAGAGAGCCGTGCCTTCCCTGCACAACCAAGTATCCGATAAAATCAAGTGTGCACTGCGCAACGCCATCTGTAGCAAGGTCCACCTAACCACAGATACGTGGACCAGTAAGCACGGCCAGGGACGCTATATCTCCCTAACTGCACACTGGGTAAATGTAGTGGCAGCTGGGCCCCAGGCGGAGAGCTGTTTGGCGCACGTCCTGCCGCCGCCAAGGATCGCAGGGCAACATTCTTTGCCTCCTGTTGCCACCTCCTCCTTCTCGGCTTCCTCCTCCTCTTCTTCCACCTGCTCATCCAGTCAGCCACACACCTTCACCACCAACTTCAGCACAGCCCGGGGTAAACGTCAGCAGGCCATTCTGAAACTCATATGTTTGGGGGACAGGCCCCACACCGCACAGGAGTTGTGGCGGGGTATTGAACAACAGACCGACGAGTGGTTGCTGCCGGTGAGCCTCAAGCCCGGCCTGGTGGTGTGTGATAATGGGCGAAATCTCGTTGCAGCTCTGGGACTAGCCAATTTGACGCACATCCCTTGCTTGGCGCATGTGCTGAATTTGGTGGTGCAGAAGTTCATTCACAACTACCCCGACATGTCAGAGCTGCTGCATAAAGTGCGGGCCGTCTGTTCGCGCTTCCGGCGTTCACATCCTGCCGCTGCTCGCCTGTCTGCGCTACAGCGTAACTTCGGCCTTCCCGCTCACCGCCTCATATGCGACGTGCCCACCAGGTGGAACTCCACCTTGCACATGCTGGACAGACTGTGCGAGCAGCAGCAGGCCATAGTGGAGTTTCAGCTGCAGCACGCACGGGTCAGTCGCACTACAGAACAGCACCACTTCACCACCAATGACTGGGCCTCCATGCGAGACCTGTGTGCCCTGTTGCGCTGTTTCGAGTACTCCACCAACATGGCCAGTGGCGATGACACCGTTATCAGCGTTACAATACCACTTCTATGTCTCCTTGAGAAAACACTTAGGGCGATGATGGAACAGGAGGTGGCCCAGGAGGAGGAGGAGGAGGATGAGGAAGAGGGGTCATTTTTAGCACTTTCAGGCCAGTCTCTTCGAAGTGACTCAGAGGGAGGTTTTTTGCAACAGCAGAGGCCAGGTACAAATGTGGCCAGCCAGGGCCCACTACTGGAGGACGAGGAGGACGAGGATGAGGAGGAGGTGGAGGAGGATGAGGATGAAGCATGGTCACAGCGGGGTGGCACCCAACGCAGCTCGGGTCCATCACTGGTGCGTGGCTGGGGGGAAAGGCAGGACGATGACGATACGCCTCCCACAGAGGACAGCTTGTCCTTACCCCTGGGCAGCCTGGCACACATGAGCGACTACATGCTGCAGTGCCTGCGCAACGACAGCAGAGTTGCCCACATTTTAACCTGTGCGGACTACTGGGTTGCCACCCTGCTGGATCCACGCTACAAAGACAATGTGCCCACCTTACTTCCTGCACTGGAGCGTGATAGGAAGATGCGCGAGTACAAGCGCACGTTGGTAGACGCGCTACTGAGAGCATTCCCAAATGTCACAGGGGAACAAGTGGAAGCCCAAGGCCAAGGCAGAGGAGGAGCAAGAGGTCGCCAAGGCAGCTGTGTCACGGCCAGCTCCTCTGAGGGCAGGGTTAGCATGGCAGAGATGTGGAAAACTTTTGTCAACACGCCACAGCTAACTGCACCACCACCTGATACGCAACGTGTTAGCAGGAGGCAACATTTCACTAACATGGTGGAACAGTACGTGTGCACACCCCTCCACGTACTGACTGATGGTTCGGCCCCATTCAACTTCTGGGTCTCTAAATTGTCCACGTGGCCAGAGCTAGCCTTTTATGCCTTGGAGGTGCTGGCCTGCCCGGCAGCCAGCGTTTTGTCTGAACGTGTATTCAGCACGGCAGGGGGCGTCATTACAGACAAACGCAGCCGCCTGTCTACAGCCAATGTTGACAAGCTGACGTTCATAAAAATGAACCAGGCATGGATCCCACAGGACCTGTCCGTCCCTTGTCCAGATTAGACATTAACTACCTCCCCATAACCATATATTATTGGACTCCAGGGCACTTCCTCATTCAATCCTATTTTTATTTTCATTTTACCATTATATTGCGATGCTACCCAAAGTTGAATGAACCTCTCCTCTGCCTGTGTGCTAGGCCTAAATATATGCCAATGGACTGTTGCAGTGGTGGCTGACATGAAGCCTGATTCTCTGCTATGACATGCAGACTAATTCTCTGCTGACATGAAGCCAGATTGTCTGTTACGGGACCTCTCTCCTCTGCCTGGGTGCTGGGCCTAAATTTATGACCATGGACTGTTGCAGTGGTGGCTGACGTGAAGCCTGATTCTCTGCTATGACATGCAGACTGATTCTCTGCTGACATGAAGCCAGATCGTCTGTTACGGGACCTCTCTGCTCTGCCTGTGTGCTAGGCCTAAATATATGCCAATGGACTGTTGCAGTGGTGGGTGACGTGAAGCCTCATTCTCTGCTATGACATGCAGACTGATTCTCTGCTGACATGAAGCCAGATTGTCTGTTACGGGACCTCTCTGCTCTGCCTGTGTGCTAGGCCTAAATATATGCCAATGGACTGTTGCAGTGGTGGGTGACGTGAAGCCTCATTCTCTGCTATGACATGCAGACTGATTCTCTGCTGACATGAAGCCAGATCCTCTGTTACGGGAGCTCTCTCCTCTGCCTGGGTGCTGGGCCTAAATTTATGACAATTGACTGTTGCAGTGGTGGGTGACGTGAAGCCTGATTCTCTGCTATGATATGAAGACTGATTCTCTGCTGACATGAAGCCAGATTGTCTGTTACGGGACCTTTCTCCTCTGCCTGGGTTCTGGGCCTAAATTTATGAAAATTGACTCTTCCAGTGGTGGGTGACGTGAAGCCTGATTCTAGGCTATGATATGAAGACTGATTCTCTGCTGACATGAAGCCAGATTGTCTGTTACGGGACCTTTCTCCTCTGCCTGGGTTCTGGGCCTAAATTTATGAAAATTGACTCTTACAGTGGTGGGTGACGTGAAGCCTGATTCTCTGCTATGATATGAAGACTGATTCTCTGCTGACATGAAGCCAGATTGTCTGTTACGGGACCTCTCTCCTCTGCCTGGGTGCTGGGCCTAAATTTATGACAATGGACTGTTGCAGTGGTGGCTGACGTGAAGCCTGATTCTCTGCTATGACATGCAGACTGATTCTCTGCTGTCATGAAGCCAGATTGTCTGTTACGGGACCTCTCTGCTCTGCCTGTGTGCTAGGCCTAAATATATGCCAATGGACTGTTGCAGTGGTGGCTGACGTGAAGCCTCATTCTCTGCTATGACATGCAGACTAATTCTCTGCTGACATGAAGACAGATTCTCTGTTACGGGACCTCTCTCCTCTGCCTGGGTGCTGGGCCTAAATTTATGACAATGGACTGTTGCAGTGGTGGCTGACGTGAAGCCTGATTCTCTGCTATGACATGCAGACTAATTCTCTGCTGACATGAAGCCAGATTGTCTGTTACGGGACCTCTCTCCTCTGCCTGGGTGCTGGGCCTAAATATATGCCAATGGACTGTTGCAGTGGTGGCTGACGTGAAGCCTCATTCTCTGCTATGACATGCAGACTAATTCTCTGCTGTCATGAAGCCAGATTGTCTGTTACGGGACCTCTCTGCTCTGCCTGTGTGCTAGGCCTAAATATATGCCAATGGACTGTTGCAGTGGTGGGTGACGTGAAGCCTCATTCTCTGCTATGACATGCAGACTGATTCTCTGCTGACATGAAGCCAGATTGTCTGTTACGGGACCTCTCTGCTCTGCCTGTGTGCTAGGCCTAAATATATGCCAATGGACTGTTGCAGTGGTGGGTGACGTGAAGCCTCATTCTCTGCTATGACATGCAGACTGATTCTCTGCTGACATGAAGCCAGATTCTCTGTTACGGGACCTCTCTCCTCTGCCTGTGTGTGTGCTGGGCCTAAATATATGCCAATGGACTGTTGCAGTGGTGGCTGACGTGAAGCCTCATTCTCTGCTATGACATGCAGACTAATTCTCTGCTGACATGAAGACAGATTCTCTGTTACGGGACCTCCCTCCTCTGCCTGGGTGCTGGGCCTAAATATATGCCAATGGACTGTTGCAGTGGTGGCTGACGTGAAGCCTCATTCTCTGCTATGACATGCAGACTGATTCTCTGCTGACATGAAGCCAGATTCTCTGTTACGGGACCTCTCTCCTCTGCCTGTGTGTGTGCTGGGCCTAAATATATGCCAATGGACTGTTGCAGTGGTGGCTGACGTGAAGCCTCATTCTCTGCTATGACATGCAGACTGATTCTCTGCTGACATGAAGCCAGATTCTCTGTTACGGGACCTCTCTCCTCTGCCTGTGTGTGTGCTGGGCCTAAATATATGCCAATGGACTGTTGCAGTGGTGGCTGACGTGAAGCCTCATTCTCTGCTATGACATGCAGACTAATTCTCTGCTGACATGAAGACAGATTCTCTGTTACGGGACCTCCCTCCTCTGCCTGGGTGCTGGGCCTAAATATATGCCAATGGACTGTTGCAGTGGTGGCTGACGTGAAGCCTCATTCTCTGCTATGACATGCAGACTAATTCTCTGCTGACATGAAG
Organism: Bufo gargarizans; assembly: GCF_014858855.1. Classification (NCBI taxonomy): domain Eukaryota; kingdom Metazoa; phylum Chordata; class Amphibia; order Anura; family Bufonidae; genus Bufo; species Bufo gargarizans. Next base: position 177,048,764 of record NC_058085.1, read on the forward strand.
ACAGATTCTCTGTTACGGGACCTCTCTCCTCTGCCTGGGTGCCGGGGCCTAAATATCTGAGAATGGACTGTTCCAGTGGTGGGTGACGGGAAGCCAGATTCTCTGCTATGGAACCTCTCTCCAATTGATTTTGGTTAATTTTTATTTATTTAATTTTTATTTTAATTCATTTCCCTATCCACATTTGTTTGCAGGGGATTTACCTACATGTTGCTGCCTTTTGCAGCCCTCTAGCTCTTTCCTGGGCTGTTTTACAGCCTTTTTAGTGCCGAAAAGTTCGGGTCCCCATTGACTTCAATGGGGTTCGGGTTCGGGACGAAGTTCGGATCGGGTTCGGATCCCGAACCCGAACATTTCCGGGATGTTCGGCCGAACTTCTCGAACCCGAACATCCAGGTGTTCGCTCAACTCTACTGAAAACGCATTTACAGTCAGGGATTTACCAAATGACAATTAAAGGGAACCTGTCACCGGGATTTGATGTATAGAGCTGAGGACATGGGTTGCTAGATGGCCGCTAGCACATCCGCAATACCCAGTCCCCATAGCTCTGTGTGCTTTTATTGTGGAAAAAAAACGATTTGATCCATATGCAAATACCCTGAGATGTGTTTTGTACGTGAGATGAGTCCAGCGTGAAGGAGCGTAGCATCGCCCGGCATCCTCAGAATCTTCTCCTTCCTCCCCGATGTCAGACAGCCAGCTGCGCTCCTTCACGCTGGACTCATCTCACGTACAGGACACATCTTAGGGTAATTTGCATATAGATCATTTTTTTTCCACAATAAAAGCACACAGAGCTATGGGGACTGGGTATTGCGGATGTGCTAGTGACACATGTCCTCAGCTCTATACATCAAATCCCGGTGACAGGTTCTCTTTAACCCCTTAAGGACTCGGCCCTATTTCACCTTACCTTCATTTTTTGCAAATCTGACCAGTGTCACTTTAAGTGCTGATAACTTTAAAACGCTTTGACTTATCCAGGCCATTCTGAGATAGCTTTTTCGTCACATATTGTACTTCATGGCACTGGTAAAATGAAGTAAAAAAAAATCATTTTTATTTATAAATTTATTTTATTTTTTTACCAAAAATGAAGTAAAAAATTGCAAATTTCCAAGTTTCTATTTCTCTACTTCTATAATACATAGTAATAGCTGCAAAAATAGTTATTACTTTACATTCCCCATATGTCTACTTCATGTTTGGATCATTTTGGGAATGATATTTTATTTTTTGGGGATGTTACAAGGCTTAGAAGTTTAGAAGCAAATCAAAAACCTAAAATTACACCCTCAAGGTATTCAAACCTGATTTTACAAACTTTGTTAACCCTTTAGGTGTTCCACAAGAATTAATGGAAAATAGAGATACAATTTCAAAATTTCACTTTTTTGGCAGATTTTCCATCTTAATATTTTTTTTCCAGTTACAAAGCAATGGTTAACAGCCAAACCAAAGTCAATATTTATGGCCCTGATTCTGTAGTTTACAGAAACACCCCATATGTGGCCGTAAACTACTGTACGGGCACATGGCAGAGCGCAGAAGGAAAGGAATGTCATACGGTTTTTGGAAGGCAGATTTTGCTGGACAGTTTTTTTTACACCATGTCCCATTTGAAGCCCCCCGATGCACCCCATTAGTAGAAACTCCATAAAAGTGACCCCATCTAAGAAACTACACCCCTCAGAGTATTCAAAATAGATTTTACAAACGTTGTTAATCCTTTAGGTGTTCCACAACAGTTATTGGCAAATGGAGATTAAATTTCAGAATTTCAATTTTTGGGCAAATTTTACATTTTAATTCATTTTTCCCAGTAACAAAGCAAGGGGTAACAACCAAACAAAATGTAATATTTATGGCCCTGATTCTGTAGTTTACAGAAACACCCCATATGTGGTCGTAAACAGCTGTACGGGCACACGGCATGGCGCAGAAGGAAAGGAATGCCTTACGGTTTTTGGAAGGCAGATTTTGCTGGACTGTTTTTTTTGGATACCATGTCCCATTTGAAGCCCCCCTGATGCAACCCTAAAGTAGAAACTCCCCAAAAAATTGCCCCATTTTAGAAACTACGGTTTTATTGGCACTATTTTGGTGTGCGTGTGACTTTTTGATTGCTTGCTATTACACTTTTTGGGAGGTAAGGTGACAAAAAATGGTTTATTTAGCACAGTTTTTATTTTACATTTTTTACGGCGTTCATCTGAGGGATTAGGTCATGGTATATTTTTATAGAGGCGGTCAATACGGATGCGGCGATACCTAATATGTATACATTTTTTTTATTTATGTAAGTTTTACACAATGATTTCATTTTTTAAGCAAAAAAAATCATGTTTTAGTGTTTCCATAGTCTGAGGGCCATAATATTTTCAGTTTTTGGGTGATTGCCTTAGGTAGGGTATGATTTTTGCGGGATGAGATGACGGTTTACTTGGCAATATTTTGGGTGCGTGTGACTTGATCGCTTGCTATTACACTTCTTGTGATGTAAGGTCACAAAAAATGGTTTTTTTAGCACAGTTTTTATTTGTTATTTTTTACGGTGTTCATCTGAGGGGTTAGGTCATGTGATATTTTTATAGAGCCGGTCGATACGAACACGGCGATACCAAATATGTATACTTTTTTTATTTATGTACGTTTTACACAATAACAGCTTTTTTGAAACAAAAAAAAAATGATGTTTTAGTGTCTCCATATTCTGAGCCATAGTTTTTTTATTTTTTGGGCGATTGTCTCAGGTAGGGGCTAATTTTTTGCGGGATGAGGTGTCGGTTAGATAGGTACTATTTTGGTGGGCAAACGCCTTTTTGATCGCTTGCTGTTGGACGGTCGATATGGACGCGGAGATACCTAATATGTAATTTATTTTTTTCCCCTATTTTTGACTAAATGTTTTTTAACTTTATTTGGGGAAAATAACGTTTTTATTTATTTTTTACTTGAAATTTTAGATTTTTTTGGGGGGAACTTTATTTTTTCAACTTTTTTTTCACTTTATTTTTTGTCCCACTTTGGGACTTGAACTTTAAGCAGGCACCGTGTTCCGAACACCGCCCGCCGGGCGGCGGTAATCGGAACTATAGATGACGTACTGGTACGTCATGGGTCCTTATGGACTCGGGATCGATGCTGTATCGGTACGTCATGGGTCCCTAAGGGGTTATGTATCCACACACAATTATTTAATATGTAATAGAATATATAGGTATTGATATCACTAAATGAAACATTCTCTCACTTCCGCCTATATCACCCAACAAAACATCACTTTCTTGTCCACATATTATCACAAACGCACAAATAACATAAATGATTCAAGTATTTCCACATCCATATCTATCTTGATATAAGATAGGGTTGCAGTATGCAGACCTTTATACCTAGAACTTTATGTGCCTTTCGATGAGAATGTATACAATCATCAGATGCTATATGTGTAGTATAATCCAGTTCACGTTTTTAGAATCACCCCTTTCTTTGTGGATACCTCCCCCAGGATGACGCGATCTCCCTTTAAAAGACACGCTTAATCCATATACTGCAGGCCACTGAGGAAGAAGCACTGAGCTTCAAAACTCGTTTGGTATCCCTGCAGTATTCAAACACATCGGCATCATATCCAGCCCAGCTCAACTAACTTACACAGCGAGCTATCTGGCATCTACGCATCCATCTGGAGGACAAGTCAACGCTGAAGCTCCCGCTCACGTGGGACGCCACACTACGAGCTGGTGAGCACAGCAGGAGGAATTATAAACACTGAAGTTGCCAACTCTGGACGGGTAGCGTAACCATATAAACGGTTTGGACAACTATATATATATATATATATATATATACAGTGGATATAAAAAGTCTACACACCCCTGTTAAAATGGAAGGTTTCTGTGATGTAAAAAATGAGACAAAGATAAAACATTTCAGAACTTTTTCCACTTATAATGTGACCTATAAACTCTACCACTCAATTGAAAAACAAACTGAAATCTATTAGGTGGAGGGAAGAAAACAAAAAAAAACTAAAATAATAAAATAAAGGGAACACTTAAACAACACAATGTAACTCCAAGTCAATCACACTTCTGGGAAATCAAACTGTCCAGTTAGGATGCAACACTGAGTGACAATCAATTTCACATGCTGTTGTGCAAATGGGATAGGCAACATGTGGAAATTATAGGCAATTAGCAAGACACCCCCAATAAAGGAGTGGTTCTGCAGGTGGTGACCACAGACCACTTCTCAGTTCCTATGCTTCCTAGCTGATGTTTTGGTCACTTTTGAATGCTGGCGGTGCTTTCACTCTAGTGGTAGCATGAGACGGAGTCTAGAACCCACACAAGTGGCTCAGGTAGTGCACCTTATCCAGGATGGCACATCAATGCGAGCTGTGGCAAGAAGGTTTGCTGTGTCTGTCAGCGTAGTGTCCAGAGTATGGAGGCGCTACCAGGAGACAGGCCAGTACATCAGGAGACGTGGAGGAGGCCGTAGGAGGGCAACAACCCAGCATCAGGACCGCTACCGCCGCCTTTGTGCAAGGAGGAAAAGGAGGAGCACTGCCAGAGCCCTGCAAAATGACCTCCAGCAGGCCACAAATGTGCATGTGTCTGCTCAAACGGTCAGAAACAGACTCCATGAGGGTGATATGAGGGCCCGACGTCCACAGGTGGGGGTTGTGCTTACAGCCCAACACCGTGCAGGACGTTTGGCATTTGCCAGAGAACACCAAGATTGGCAAAGTTGCCACTGGCGCCCCGTGTGCTCTTCACAGATGAAAGCAGGTTCACACTGAGCACATGACAGACGTGACAGAGTCTGGAGACGCCGTGGAGAACGTTCTGCTGCCTGCAACATCCTCCAGCATGACCTGTTTGGCATTGGGTCAGTAATGGTGTGGGGTGGCTTTTCTTTGGAGGGCCGCACAGCCCTCCATGTGCTCGCCAGAGGTAGCATGACTGCCATTCTTACCGAGATGAGATCCTCAGACCCCTTGTGAGACCATATGCTGGTGCGGTTGGCCCTGGGTTCCTCCTAATGCAAGACAATGCTAGACCTCATGTGCCTGGAGTGTGTCAGCAGTTCCTGCAAGACGAAGGCATTGATGCTATGGACCGGCCCGCCCGTTCCCCAGACCTGAATCCAATTGAGCACATCTGGGACATCATGTCTCGCTCTATCCACCAACGTCACGTTGCACCACAGACTGTCCAGGAGTTGGCAGATGCTTTAGTCCAGGTCTGGGAGGAGATCCCTGAGGAGACTGTCCGCCACCTCATCAGGAGCATGCACAGGCGTTGTAGGGAGGTCATACAGGCACATAGAGGCCACACACACTACTGAGCCTCATTTTGACTTGTTTTAAGGACATTACATCAAAGTTGGATCAGCCTGTAGTGTGTTTTTTCACTTTAATTTTGAGTGTGACTCCAAATCCAGACCTCCATGGGTTGAAAAATTTAATTTCCATTTTTTATTTTTGTGTGATTTTGTTGTCAGCAGATTCAACTATGTAAAGAAGAAAGTATTTCAGAAGAATATTTAATTAATTCAGATCTAGGATGTCTTATTTTTGTGTTCCCTTTATTTTTTTGAGCAGTGCATTAGTTTAAGGGTGTGCAACCATATTATTTTACGGAGATCTCGTTCAAGACAAAGACGAGCAACCAAGGTATCATTCAGCTCCACGGAACGGGATTCAATGGAGTCCTTACCCAAAGCCGATGTCCTTTCTGCTAGTAATATAGAAAAAAAATTGGATCTCCACACAGCATCTACTGCTTAACATAAAAGGCAATTAAAAAACGAAGGGCAGGCCAGCGGCATTGGAAAAAAATTGTTGCTATCCATCCCGACAAGAGGTAACCATGGACATTCAGGTTCTTAATATGTCGGCGTCCATTATTACATCGGAGCAGGTGGGAGTCCTCAAGAAAGGACTATTGTTCTCACCCACACATCATTTCGATCTTTATCGCACCATACTGGACGTTAACAGATTTGCCCGTAACCTCGCCCTGAGAAAGCACTTCCAAGAAGAATTTCTTGTGAGTACACTTGATCCCACTGTCGCCTCATTTTCGTCATCAATGCCTGATCACAATATATATGAAGGGTTAACCAATGCATTGCCTTTAACTAGACTTACATGTAATATTCGCAATGATCTTGAAAATGATAATGCTACTTCATCATCCCATGGTAATGAATATAATAGGATGAATTTTACTGAAATGGTTCACTGTAATTCCCTTCAAACCATCTCACAAAATGATATGGGTCATGTTAATTCCTCCCTGCATTTTAGGACATCTAATAGGGACTTCTATCCCATTCAGTCCCGGTCGGCAGCATTGGATAAATACCAGGAATTGGCGGAAAAAGACTTGTGTCTTTTATATGATACCACCAGGTCACGAAGCGATTTTAATTTGACGCTAGCAGAGAAAGTTGCCCTCCGAGACTTAATGGATAGAGAGGATATTATAATCAAGGAGGCAGATAAGGGAGGGTCAGTGGTTGTCTTGGATAGGGGATTATATAAACACCTTGTGACTACCATGCTACATGACACAGGTTTATATTTGTCTGTCCGGGGACCCTCTTTTGTGCTTTCAATCTGAAATGAGGAACATTTTGGAGTTGGGGATATCATCTGGCTGTCTCAGTATTAGAGAAAAAGATAACATTTTTGTGGAACATCCGGTAGCTCCTATTTTTCATGCGCTGCCTAAAATCCACAAAAATGTTTTCCCTCCCCCTCTCAGACCCATTGTAGCTGGAATCGGTTCATACTCTGAACCCTTTTCAGAGTGGGTTGACTCCCTTCTCCAACCCCTGGTGCCATTGATCCCTGGATTCTTAAAGGATACAAGATCCGTACTCCAGGCTTTCTCTGGTTTTGAATGGAAAGAAGGATATCTGTGAATTACAGCAGATATTACATCTCTATACACTAACATTCCTCATAATTTGGCAATTACATCGCTGTGTTGGTTTTTAAACCACTATAGCGATTATACAGTGGAACTCAGGGAATATGTTGCCCTGGTGGTGGATTTCCTTCTCAGGCACAACTACTTTCTATTTGATGATACATTTTATTTGCAGGTGTCAGGGGTGTCGATGGGGGTAAGGTTCTCTCCCTCCATTGCCAATATAATTATGGCATGGTGGGAGGGTCACTTTCTCCTCATCGACATCTCTCCTTTTTGGGATCGTTTGCTCTGGTATAGACGTTATATCGATGACCTACTGATGGTGTGGTCTGGTGGGGTGGCGTCCATGCTAGAGCTTACTACATACTTTAACTCTTGTGTGGACTCTATAAAATTTGGTTTTTCATTTTGATGCCATTGAAATACAGTTCTTAGATTTGTGCTTGAGAGGGAATACTTCCACCCACAGGGTAAACACATCCACTTATCATAAAGAACTGGCTGGTAATACCACATTATTTCTTGCTCATTCATGCCATCCTCGCAATACCATCCGTAATATCCCTAAGGGAGAACTAATTCATGCCCGCCGCAACTGCTCTGACCTTGAAGTCTTTGAGAAGGAAGCTTCCAATATAAACTGATTATTGCGTAGGGCATACCCATGTACAACAACATAGAGCGGGCTAAAAAAGTAGTTTCTGGTATAAACATTCCCTAGTTTTCCCTGAATCCTCTTTGGAACATGGACATCCTGAGAGGATTGGTCACAAAAAACATGTCCCCTATTTTGTCACACAATATAGTCAAGAATTTTCTGCTATTTGCAAAATTATGAAGAAATACCTTCATGTCCTGAATTTTGATGGACATTGGTCCAGAATTGTATCTGATGGAATAAGATGTGTGGCTAAGAGAGCACCTACCCTTGGTAACCTAATTAGTCCGAGTTTTTTTTCAGATAAAAAAGTCTTGCAACCAACATGGCTCCATTACAAGGGCAGTTTTAAATGTGGACACAAAAAATGCATTTGCTGTGACCATACAACCATCGATAAAAACTTTTGATCCACTGCAAACAAAAAAGAATACAAAATACACTCATATATCAATTGAAACACCAGATATGTAGTGTATCTCATTACCTGTTAAACATGTTCTCTGCAATATGTAGGCTGTACTGTAAATCCACAAAAAAATCGTGTACGAAAGCATATATCGAATATACCGCATTGCGGAGACCGCAATGTCTCTGCAGCCAGTCTACATTTTGCAGTCTTACATGCAGGAGATGTTTCAGGTTTAAAAGTACAGGGTATAGAAAGAGTTTTCTTACCACCTGGGAGGGAGGGTAATCACAGAAGAAAACTTTCAATAGAGAAGCCTTCTGGATCTTCCAACTTGGATCCCGTCAACCAGAGGGATTAAATAAACGGCACAACCTTATCTTGCAATATTAAATGTGTTAATATGCTGCTGTTCTCTATTTGTACATACATCTGCCCTGATAATCTGTGAACTCTTGTTTCTACTTATTATTTTAATGTTAGAACTTGGCTGTCTTCTTTCGTTTTTTGGCTTGTAGGTTTTCTAATTAAAGCTAATATGGGACCGCCCTCCAATGTCTCCTCCTCCCAGGTGATACTCATTAACCTGGGGTTAGTAGGGGATATATCTGAGGGTGCTCCCATTTCACATTTGTGTTTGTCATGAGGAAGGACCCATATGTTTTAGAGGTCTGAAACGCGTCACTTAAACACTTCTTGTTATACAGAAATTTTAACCGCTGAAATAAAGGTATTATTACTTCACCTGAGCTGAGCCGGATTATCTCCTTTTTTCGTTGGATTTTATCTTCCCGCATCCAGGTGCGGCATCCGTGCCCAGAGGGTGTTTAAATAAACCACAGGTGAGAGCTGCCTTATATTTGATTTTTCATATTATTTTATTTTTATATTTTTTCTTCCCTCTACCTAAAAGATTTCAGTTTGTTTTTCAATTGAGTACAGTTTATAGGTCACATTAAAGGTGGAAAAAATTCTGAAATGATTTATCTTTGTCTCAATTTTTTTTACAGCACAGAAACCTGACATTTTACATGGGGTGTGTAGACTTTTTATATCCACTGTATATAGTATCTGAACTTCTTTATTAATAGATGCCATATTAATCACTGGATAGACGATGATCAGATAAATGTACGAAATACATTGCTGACGTTGATAAAGAACGGTACCTCCACATTACCCTAATGCAGTGCACATCTTGCATGATGTATGCAGTCCTGGAACAGCCGTTCAAGGGTGTATATCTTTGTTCAAGATGTGAGCAAATTACCCGTTTGGAATCGCAAATCGAGTCTCCAAACGGGCAAGTTGCAACACTGAGAGGCATTGACAATTTTCAAAAGAGTTCGCTTCTCACCGAGCAAGCACTCTTTGGGGTAGATGAGGGGGAGGGTGACAGAGAGGAGGCTGAGGAAAGTGAGGTAGCTAGCTGGGTAACAGTTAGAAAGCGGGGTAGAGGGAAGAGTGCCAGGGAGGCTAGCTCTGATCTGACACACCTCAACAAGTTTGCACGTTTGGCAGATGAGGGGGATGTCAGTCCAGGGACTGCACTGCCGCAGCCGGGCACTTCCTCTGCCAGTCAGGGGAATGTCAGCTCCAGTAAGCAGGGGACCAGGAGAACAGGGCAGGCCAGACAGGTGCTGGTAGTGGGAGACTCCATTATTAGGGGAACAGATAGGGAAATCTGTCACAAAGACAGTGATCGCCGAACAGTGTGCTGTCTTCCTGGAGCTAGTGTTCGACACATCGCGGATCGGGTTGACAGATTACTGGGAGGGGCTGGAGAAGATCCAGCGGTCATGGTCCATATCGGAACCAATTACAAAGTTAGGGGTAGGTGGAGAGTCCTTAAAAATGATTTCAGGGATTTAGGTCAAAAGCATAGGGCAAGTACCTCAAAGGTAGTATTTTAAGAAATACTACCTGTACCACGGGCTACACGAGAAAGGCTGCGGGAGATTAGGGAGATTAACAAGTGGCTCAAGAACAGGTGTAGGAAGGAGGGGTTTGGGTTTCTGGAGAACTGGGCCGATTTCTCTATCGGCTACAGGCTCTATCGTAGGGACGAGCTGCACCTCAATGGGGAAGGGGCAGCTGTGTTGGGGAAGAAGATGGCTAAAAGGTTGGAGGAGTGTTTAAACTAGGGACTGGGGGGAGGAAAATTACATTATAGGAGGGGAAGATAGTGCAGATAGAGACCGGGGGCAAGGTACTGGGACTGGGGGAGGAATGGAAGGAGTGACTAGAACAGTTCAGAAGGAAAGGTGTAGGGTAAAAAATATACATAAACCTATCAAATGTATGTATACTAATGCCAGAAGCCTGACTAATAAAACTGGGGAACTGGAATTAGTGATGTGCGAGGAGGACTATGACATAGTGGGAATAACTGGAAAATGGCTGGATGATAGCTATGACTGGGCAGTTAATGTACAAGGTTACAGTCTGTTTAGAAAGGATCGTCAAAACCGGAGAGGGGGAGGGGTCTACCTTTATGTAAAGTCCTGTCTAAAGCCCACACTCCGTGAAGATATAAGTGAGGGACATGAACATGTGGAGTCACTGTGGGTAGAGATACATGGAGCTAAAAACAATAATAAATTACTAATAGGAGTTTACTATAAGCCACCTAATATACCAGAGTCCACAGAAAATCTACTACTAAATGAGATAGACAAGGCGGCAAATCATAATGAGGTGGTTATTATGGGGTACTTCAACTATCCAGATATAGACTGGGAAACTGAAACTTCTATATATCATAAAGGAAACAGGTTCTTGGCAATAACCAAAAGCAATTACCTCTCCCAACTGGTTCAGGACCCGACTAGAAGGATGGCCATATTGGACTTAGTATTAACCAATAGGCCTGACAGAACAACAGACGTGCCAGTTGGGGGACACCTGGGAAATAGTGACCATAAAGTAGTAACCTTCCAATTATCATTCAAAAGAGCGTTTCTACAGGGAGGAACAAAAATACCAAACTTCAAAAAAGCTAAATTTAGCCAACTAAGAGAGGTCATAGGCCTAACTAACTGGGATAAAGTCCTCACAAATAAAAATACAGCCACAAAATGAGATATCTTTAAAAGCATCCTAAAATCTCATTGTGAGAGGTACATACCGTATGGGAATAAAAGGTTAAGGAACAAAAAAAAAAACAATATGGATAAACAGAACTGTAAAGAAAGCAATAGATGACAAAAAGAAAGCATATAAAACACCAAAAAAGGAGGGTAGCACGGAAGTACTGAAAAACTATAAGGAAAAAAATAGAACATGTAAAAACAAATAAAAGCGGCTAAACTAAAGACCGGGAGATTAATTGCCAAAGAGAGTAAAACTAACCCTAAAATATTCTTCAATTATATAAATGTTAAAAAGTATAAATCTGAAGGTGTCGGCCCTTTAAAGAGTAAAGAGGGGGGAGTCGCAGAGAGCGACGAGGAGAAAGCAAAGCTGTTAAATATTTTTTTCTCCAATGTATTCACTGAGGAAAATAAACTGTCAGATGAAATGCTGAATGTAAAAATAAATTCCCCATTAAAAGTGTCCTGTCTGACCCAGGAAGAAGTACATCAGTGACTTAAAAAAAATTTAAATAGACAAATTCCCAGGACCGGATGGCATACACCCCCGTATCCTAAGAGAATTAAAGGGGTTGTCCAGGTTCAGAGCTGAACCTGGACATACCTCCATTTTCACCCAGGCAGCCCCCCTGACATGAGCATCGGAACAGTTCATGCTCCGATGCTCTCCTTTGCCCTGCGCTAAATTGCACAGGGCAAAGGCATTTTTCTGAGTTCCGGTGACGTACTGGGGCTCTCTATGGGGCTGACAGGAAGCCCGGTGACGTCACCGGCACTGATGGGCGGGATTTGGCTCTGCCCTAGCCAGTAAAACGGCTAGGGCAGAGCTAAAGCCCGCCCCTCAGAGCCGGTGACGTCACCGAACACACCGCTGGGCGGAAGTTACCGCCCGGCAGTGTGTTATTGAAAACACAAGAGCCTGTGCCCTGCGCGATCTAGCGCAGGGCACGGGAGCGCATCGGAGCATGAGATGCTCCGATGCTAGGCTCAGGGGGGCTGCCGGGGTGAAAATAAGGGTAAGTCCGGGTTCAGCTCTGAACCCGGACAACCCCTTTAAGTAATGTCATAGCCAGACCCTTATTTCTGATATTTGCAGACTCTATACTAACAGGGAATGTCCCACAGGATTTGGCCATAAAGCAAATGTGGTGCCAATATTCAAAAAGGGTCAAAAAACAGAGCCTGGAAACTATAGGCCGGTAAGTTTAACATCTGTTGTGGGTAAACTGTTTGAAGGTTTTCTGAGAGATGCTATGTTAGAGCATCTTAACGGAAATAAGCAAATAACGCCATATCAGCATGGCTTCGTGAGGGATCGATCATGTCAAACAAATTTAATCAGTTTCTATGAGGAAGTAAGTTCTAGACTTGACAGCGGTGAATCAATGAATATCGTATATCTGGACTTCTCCAAAGCATTTGACACTGTACCACATAAAAGGTTAGTATATAAAATGAGAATGCTCGGACTGGGAGAAAACGTCTGTATGTGGGTAAGTAATTGGCTGAGGGATAGAAAACAGAGGGTGGTTATTAGTGGTACACACTGAGATTGGGTCACTGTCACTAGTGGAGTACCTCAGGGGTCAGTATTGGGTCCTATTCTCTTCAATATATTTATTAATGATCTTGTAGGAGGCTTGCATAGTAACATATCAATTTTCGCAGATGACACCAAACTGTGCAAAGTAATTAACACTGAAGAGGACAGTATACTGCTACAGAGCGATCTAGATAGACTGGAGGCTTGGGCAGATAAGTGGCAGATGAGGTTGAACACTGACAAATGTAAAGTTATGCACATGGGAAGGAATAATGCAAGTTACCCGTACATACTAAATGGTAAAACACTCGGTAACACTGACATGGAAAAGGATCTAGGAATTTTAATAAACAGCAAACTAAGCTGCAAAAACCAGTGTCAGGCAGCTGCTGCCAAGGCCAATAAGATAATGGGTTGCATCAAAAGGGGCATAGATGCCCGTGATGAGAACATAGTCCTACCACTTTACAAATCATTAGTCAGACCACACATGGAGTATTGTGTACAGTTCTGGGCTCCTGTGAACAAGGCAGACATAGCAGAGCTGGAGAGGGTCCAGAGGAGGGCAACTAAAGTAATAACTGGAATGGGGCAACTACTGTACCCTGAAAGATTATAAAAATTAGGGTTATTCACTTTAGAAAAAAGACGACTGAGGGGAGATCTAATTACTATGTATAAATATATCAGGGGTCAGTACAGAGATCTATCCCGTCATCTATTTATTCCCAGGACGGTGACTGTGACGAGGGGACATCCTCTGCGTCTAGAGGAAAAAAGGTTTGTACACAAACATAGAAGAGGATTCTTTACGGTAAGAGCAGTGAGACTATGGAACTCTCTGCCTGAGGAGGTGGTGATGGTGAGTACAATAAAGGAATTCAGGAGGGGCCTGGATGTATTTCTGGAGTGTAATAATATTACAGGCTATAGCTTCTAGAGAGGGATCGTTGATCCAGGGAGTTATTCTGATTGCCTGATTGGAGTTGGGAAGGAATTTTTATTCCCCTAAAGTGAGGAAAATTGGCTTCTACCTCACAGGGGTTTTTTTTTTTTGTTTTTTTGTTTTTTTTCCATTTCTCTGGATCAACTTGCAGAATGACAGGCCGAACTGGATGGACAAATGTCTTTTTTCAATCTTATGTACTATGTTACTATGTAGAAACTGATTGAATTATTGTTTAAACCAGCATCTGGGATTTTTTCCTTAATATTAGAGGACCGAGCCATTTAATATCAGCTAATGATGATCTAACAACTGAGAAAAACAGCTCCATCTTTTTTTGGATATGATTTAAATAACTATTACAGCATAGTTATTGGATGACTGAATCAATAACCTTTCATGAAGGGAATTACTGCACAAGAATTATTATTTTTTAAATTTTATTTTTTATTATTATTTTACTTTTAATAATTCCATTTTTTTAAATAAATGTTTTCTTTGTTTTATACTACACTTGATGCGAATTGCTTTAATTAATTTATAATTGCCTGTAAATATATTGTAACCGTTTTACGCAGCTCTAGATATTCGAGTGCCCCTCATATCTATTACTAATCACTGACAACATTCTTTCTTTACGACATAGGGGTGAGTCACAGGGTAGAGCATTGACCCATAGTCTCCCACGCAGGTGTAGCCACTGACCTATAAATATTTTTTCACATAAAGATAGACACGCGTGTCTACAGATAAACCGATATTTATTATTTTTAGCTACCGTATTTTTCGCCCCAAAAGACGCACTTTTTCTTCCCCAAAATGGGGGAGAAATGCCCCTGAGTCTTATGGGGCAAATGCTTGCAGTTTTACATCGCAAGCTGCGATGTAGAGCGAGCGGGGACTCGGGGAGGGACTGGGAGGAGGATCTGGGGGCTGGCAATAGCGGCGGGGCGGTGCAGTCAGTGTAGTATAGCACTAGACACGCGTGTCTACAGATAAACCGATATTTATTATTTTTAGCTACCGTATTTTTCGCCCCAAAAGACGCACTTTTTCTTCCCCAAAATGGGGGAGAAATGCCCCTGAGTCTTATGGGGCAAATGCTTGCAGTTTTACATCGCAAGCTGCGATGTAGAGCGAGCGGGGACTCGGGGAGGGACTGGGAGGAGGATCTGGGGGCTGGCAATAGCGGCGGGGCGGTGCAGTCAGTGTAGTATAGCACCGCCCCGCCGCTCCAGTATACTAAAATAAGATGTCATTTTCAAGTAATACTTATTAAACTTGCCCCCTTAGTCCTATTACTACCTTACATCCTAATCGCGGCAGTAGAATTCAGGCCGGGCGGGCGGCAGCGTAACTCTTGTCACGTGCCTGCGCCGCCTACTTTATGAATGAAGCAGGCGGCGCAGGCAAGTGACGTCAGTAAGAGATGCGCCGGCCGCCCATCCTGCCTGCCTGAATTCTACACTAGAGATTAGGATGTAAGGTAGTAATAGGACTGAGGGGGCATGTTTAATAAGTATTAATTGAATATGACATTTTATTTTAGTATACTGGCGGCGGGGGGGCGATCTGTGGATGGCACAGTTATGGGCTGGGGGGGTCTGTGGATGGCACAGTTATGGGCTGGGGGGGTCTGTGGATGGCACTGTTATGGGCTGGGGGGTCTGTGGATGGCACATATATAACAGTGCCACCCACAGATCCCCCCCAGCCCATAACAGTGCCATCCACAGATTCCCCCCCCCTGTAACAATGCCATCCACAGATCCCCCTGTAATAGTGCAAGCCACAGATGCCCCCCATAACAGTGTCCGTCATCCACAGATCCCCCCATAACAGTGTCCGTCATCCACAGATCCCCCCATAACAGTGTCCGTCATCCACAGATCCCCCCCATAACAGTGTCCGTCATCCACAGATCCCCCCCATAACAGTGTCCGTCATCCACAGATCCCCCCCATAACAGTGTGTCATCCACAGATCCCCCCCATAACAGTGTCCGTCATCCACAGATCCCCCATAACAGTGTCAGTCATCCACAGATCCCCCCCATAACAGTGTCAGTCATCCACAGATCCCCCCCATAACAGTGTCAGTCATCCACAGATCCCCCCATAACAGTGTCAGTCATCCACAGATCCCCCCATAACAGTGTCAGTCATCCACAGATCCCCCCATAACAGTGTCCGTCATCCACAGATCCCCCCCCCATAACAGTGTCCGTCATCCACAGATCCCCCCATAACAGTGTCCGTAATCCACAGATCCCCCATAACAGTGTCCGTCATCCACAGATCCCCCATAACAGTGTCCGTCATCCACAGATCCCCCACATAACAGTGTCAGTCATCCACAGATCCCCCACATAAGTGTCAGTCATCCACAGATCCTCAGTAATAGTGCCATCCAGAGACCACCATTCGTTCCAAACCCACCAAACACACAGCACACCTTTTGGTTAAAAATATTTTTTTTCTTATTTTCCTCCCCAAAAACCTAGGTGCATCTTATGGGCCGGTGCGTCTTATAGGGCGAAAAATACGGTAAGTTATACATATCTAACTGTACTACCTGTACTCAAACATACTAGCTGTATGAAAATGCTGTCCACGTAATTGCTTACTTACAAAATGTCAGAATTGTGCTGCAGTTTTTCCGCAAAAGGTTGTATATTCGGCCAGAACCCTTTTCTGTGAAATTCCATCAATTTATGTTAAGCCTTGTTCCCTTATCGTGCAAGCCTGAAGAAATTGTAGAAACCCAAGTTGCACCAATTTGCATCACTTTTTTGACAGATTCTAGGCACAGACACACTAGTAGATTTGGGCCTTTGAATGGAGTGGCATGCTCTGTCCCACTGCAGTGAAACTGGGGACATGGGAGCCATCGTTCTCATAATACGAATAGGAGACAAGTTATCATTCTGGAGCAATACCTTTAAAATATTAAGGCCCCTTTACACTGCTCAATTGAGTAGACGTTCCTTCCTAACAATCGCCCACTCATCAGTATGGAGAGGAGCGACTGCTAATGCCATCTCTCATACCCATACAGAATCATAGTGTGCTGCTTAGATAGCACAATCTGCTGCAGGCAAACAATGATTAAGGTGACTGCATTAACAATCCAATTTACTTAAATTAGCCTTTCGCTCATTCATCGGGTAATCGGCAACACCTTTACACTGGCAGATTGTCGCTAACAAGTGTTCCTATTAACCCTTGTTAGTGATGATCTGCCATTGAACAGTATAAAGGAACCTTTATACACAATGTCATTGAACACATAACAGAGCAAGACAGCCATAACAGCCTCCTAAATAGTCTACTACTGTTTTTTGGTGATTCAGTGATGAAATACACACATGCTACTGTGCAGGCAGAAGGGACCGACACCAGTTCCTGCTGCCATCACTGAACACCAATCATTTGTGGAAAAGAGCTACTCTTAGCCCAGAAAGTTTTTATTATTTTAGGAGTCTGACATTTGAAGAGAGTATGTAGGGTATGACGTATAAACAGAATATACAGACTCACCTAATGTCTATAGACAGGATATAAGTAAACCATTTCTGCATCATTGTATTCTCCTAAATCCATGCTCAAATAAATAGACCAGAAATATACAGCACATCTTGATTAGCGAAGGACGAACATCGGCTGGGACGGTTCGCGAACGAGATTGCGCAAATGCGATCAAATGTTTGCAAACCGCAAGTTCGCGGCGGCGCCCCATTCACTTTATTGGCAGGCGAACCTGAAAAACCTTCAGCTCATATTTACCGCCAGCAAACACTTACTAGAAGTACACAACTAGTCCCACAACATGGACAGTGATATACCAGTGGTGGATCATTGGCAAAAATTCCTACAAAAAATATGTATTTTAATTAGGGGCCATTTTTATGCTCTTAAAAGGAAACTTTCAAAAATGTGCCCTGACAGAGCCTAGAAAAATGTATTTCCTATCGGTTTATTGTATACAAATGTGCAGCACTCCACATATTTAAAAAAACGTTAACGTAAATTTGCTTTCTACCATGGAACTGTATGGTGGACGGACGCCACTGTATGGCATGAGTCTGAGGCATCTGTTAACGCATACATTTTTGGTATGCATTAAAAGTATGGCAAAAATAGGATGTGAACCCAGCCCTAGTGTCAGAATAAGCACCAGTACACAGCGGAGCAGCGTGGCAGAGAGGGGAAGCCGCCATGTAAAAATCGCTACCTGATCCTGGTGGTCAGGGATGGGGACTGTGTTTCCCAAGGATCATTTTCTACCAGGAAATACAGGGCACAGTATAATACACTAGAATCTAAATAATATAAAGATATTAGCCCTGCCCCCGAATGATAATACAATTAGGTGGTCATTTGTTATATAGAAATACATCTATGTTAGTCGTGTTTCTGACACAGATTGTGGCGCAAATATCCTTAGCACTGCAATCTGCATATTTTTCCCGCTCATGCCAGGTTTAAAACAGGATGGCGGGGGCAGGGAAAAGAATACAGTTATGGTTATCCAGATATTGGATACCAACGCCATACATTGACCAGATAACACCTATGTACAGTGACTGGATAACACCGCCATACTGTGACTGGATAAAAGAGTATAAGAGGGCACAGTACAGGGAATGACTAGGGGCACTGCACAGGGTGCAGTAAGAGGGCACAATGCAGGGTAAAAGAGGGCACAGTATGGGGTGAGGAGCATCGTACAGGGTGGGGGGCACATGACCCTGTGACATTAGAAGGTCCTTATGGTGAATGCGGTTCATACACCACCATAATGAGAGGCAGAAAAGTGAGACAAAGGTGTGATTATGTGGCTAGAGCAAAAAAATGTAACTGTTGGCCAGTACAGGCCCCACAAAATTAGGCAATAGGCATTCACCTGACAGCAAAGAACTTTGGACTCTGTGGCTGCAGGTACATTAGGTGTTCACAGGATAAATATATAACTTTTGGCCAATATAGGCCCTAAAAATTAGGCAATAGGCATTCACCTGACAGCAAAAGAACTTTGGATTCTGTGGCTGGAGGTTCATAAGGCTGTCACAGGATAAATATGTAACTGTAGGCCAGTACAGGCCCCAAAAATTAGGCATTTAATGGACATAAAAAGGCCTTTTATGCCGCTGTATTTACCTAAGACAGGGACCATGATATGTTCTGGGTGGTGGCGTATATTTGTGGGCTGTCATGAGGAAATTCAATCAAATGTGGTTGACTCATCACATGTGTTGAATTCCTCTGAGATCCATGCCTCATTCATTTTTAGAAATGTAAGGTAGTCCACACTGTCGTGAGCTAGGCAAGTTCACTTATCAGTCACAATCCCCCTGCTGCGCTGAACGTCCTTTCGGACAGGACACTGAACAAGAAGAAAGCCAACAGTTCCATGGCAAATTGTGCCAGCTCTGACCACAGGTCAAGCCTGCACACCCAGTAGTCCAGGGGTTCATCGCTTCTCAGAGTGTCTACATCGGCCGTTAACCAGATGTAGTCAGACATGTGTCGGTCTAGGTGTTCCCTGAGGCTGGATCCGGAGGACGGCTGTCGATGGGTTGGCTGCAAGAATGATCTCATATCCAAAGTCACCAACACATATTCAAACCGCCCTCTTCTTGCATGCGCTGTTGGATTGGTACCTGCAACTGTTTCTCTGTGAGTGCAAATTCCTCTGCCAGCGCCCGCAAAAGCAGAATAAAGCATTTCTTGAAGCAAGGCCTGGAAGTGCTGCATTCTGACAGCCCTCTGTGAAGGTGGTAACATTTCCACCATTTTGTTTTTGTACCGGGGGTCTAAGTACGTTGCCACCCAGTACTGGTCCTTGCCCTTTATGCTTTTTATATGGGGGTCCACTGGAGCATGAAGGCCCCCATTTGCACTAAACTGAAAGTGGTGGAGTGGCCTGGCTCCTGCTCATCATCCAGGATAATGTCGTCCTCGTTCTCCTTCCCCCGGACACGGACAACACCAGGGATCCCAGAAAAGTTTAAAGCATGCACTTCTTGCTCCTCCTCTGCCTCTTCTTCAGACTCCTGTTGTTGAATTGTCTCAGATGGAGTAGCCCCCCCTGAGGATTCATCCAGCATTCCTCATCTCCCTGCTCCTGCTCTTCGATGGCTTAATCAATGACACAATGCACGCTCCCCCAAAAAAAGGCCTAAGGTATGATGTCACTGATGGCGCCCTGGCTGTGACTGACCAGGTTGGTGATCTCATCAAATGTCCGCAGAAGTCTGCATGCGTTGCGCATGACCAGCCACTGGTGCAGTGAAAAAAAAAAAACTCCCCAGAACCTTTACTGCTGCAGAGTTCCTTACAGAAAGTCGTTAACTGCACGTTTCTGCTGTAGTAGCCTATCAAGCATATACAAGGTGGAGTTCCAGCGTGTCGCGCAGTCACAAATCAGACATCTGATGGGCAGGTGGTGTCGTTGCTGAATGTCAGCACGGCGAGCCATGGCCATGTAAGATCTTCTAAAATGGCCAGAGATTTTCCTGACCTGCCGCAAGACGTCCTGGACCTCTGGGTATTTGGCAACAAATTGCTGAATGACTAAGTTTAGGACGTGTGCCATGAACGGCACGTGTGTCATTTTGCCCCTGTTTCAGCGCGCTCAGCAGATTGGCACTGTTGTCGAACACCACTTTACTAACTGTCAAATTGAGCGGGGTTAGCCACTGATCTGCTTGTGACCGCAAAGCTGAAAGGAGGGCAGGACCGGTGTGGCTCTTGGCTTCCAGGCACAAGAGACGCAGCGCAGCATGGCAACGTCTCACATGGCACATCAAATAGGTTCTGTGGAGCTTGGAGGGCGCAGCGGAACAGGTGGAGTCAGCCGAGGAGGAGAGGGAGGATGGAGTAGGAAAAGGAGAAGAAGAGGCAGGCCTGCATACAATCCGTGGCGGTAACACCAAATCTACATGGGTGCCACGGGCTGCATGCTTGACGGCTGTCAGAAGGTTCACCCAGTGGGCAGTAAAAGTTATGTACCTTACTTGCCTGTGTTTGCTAGATCACGTGTCTGTGGTCAGATGTATCTTGGCACCGACACTGTG
Organism: Bufo gargarizans; assembly: GCF_014858855.1. Taxonomy (NCBI): domain Eukaryota; kingdom Metazoa; phylum Chordata; class Amphibia; order Anura; family Bufonidae; genus Bufo; species Bufo gargarizans. Next base: position 177,069,443 of record NC_058085.1, read on the forward strand.
TGCCAGAGATGCATTCACTTGCCGACAAATAGCTCTGGGATGCCCTTCTGGGAGAAATATTTCCTTCCGGGGACCTTCCATTGCAGTGTTCCAATGGCCACAAATTTTCTAAAGACCTCTGAGCCAGTTTATATGGCAGTAGTTGGCGGGCTAGCAGTTCTGACAAGCCAGCGGTCAGCCGTTGGGCGAGAGGGTTATCCGGCGTCATCATCTTTTTTCGTTTGAACATTTGGGGCAAGGAAGCCTGCCTTTTGCCAGATGAACACGATGACGGCACGGTGGAAGGTGGAGTGAAGGACAACTGGGAGGAGAGAGGAGAAGGAAAAGAAGAAGAGGCAGGACGGGGCGCGCCGGGAGTGTGGTTTTGTGGGTTCTGACGGTGTTGCTCCCACTGGGCTTGGTGATGGGAGGCCAGGTGCCTTCTTAAGGCGGTCGTCCCTAGGTGACTGTTGGGCTTACAGCGACTTATGCGTTGACAGCACAGGCTGCAGATGGCAACACTATTGTCACAAGCTGACACGTTAAAAAAAGCCCACACTGCGAAGCCATGTGTCGGCGTCCTGGGAGCTCCAGATGTGACCTTGCATGGTGGATGGCTTGTTCCAGATACATTAGCAGTCTGCTTTTTTCCTCCTGTGCAATGTAAGCTCTGCCTGCTTCTCCTCTTTCTCCTTCCTATCCTAACATCCATCGACACGTCATCATCGGATTCGTCACCTTCACCACCACTGACATTAGAGATCTCGGAGTAGGCATCAACATCGGGGACCACCATTCTATGGTGGTGGTGTCTTTGGGGGTGCACACAGCAGAGAGTGAAGAGGGTTCAGATAGAGAGGATGCAGAAGTGGAAGGCTGAGTGAACCACTCAACCAAGTCTGGTGCGTCCTTTGACTTAATCGCATGCACCTTCTGCAACTTCCCACTTAGGCTCCGGCCTGGTGCACATGTCCGACCCCTACCACCCCTGCAGAATGGCCTGCCTCTTCCTCTGCCTGTCATTTTCAAAATGACCCTGTGACAAAAGTCCCTATAGAAGAGCAGCATTTATGGAAGAAGGTATATCACACCCCTGCCTCAATCAGTTTTTTTGGGGGGCCACTGGTAAATCACACCAGTAGATATTATTTCTTCAAATAGTGCTTTTCACTCTGTGTAGCTGCGGTAACGCAGCAAAACCGCAGACAAATTCTGCACTACCTAAATGCACTATATAGAATGTATATTATTGGTATATAACACCCCTGCTTCAATCAGTTTTTTTGGGGGGGCAACTGGTAAATCACACCAGTAGAAATTATTTCTTCAAATAGTGTTTTTCACTCTGTGTAGCTGTGGTAAATTAGCAAAACCGCAGACAAATGCTACACTACCTAAATGCACTATATAGAATGTATATTATTGGTCTATAAAATCCCTGCTTCAATCAGTTTTTTTGGGGGGCAACTGGTAAATCACACCAGTAGAAATTATTTCTTCAAATAGTGTTTTATACTCTGTGTAGCTGCGGTAACGCAGCAAAACCGTAGACAAATGCTGCACTACCTAAATGCACTATATAGAACGTATATTATTGGTATATAACACCCCTGCTTCAATCAGTTTTTTGGGGGGGCAACTGGTATATCACACCAGTAGAAATTATTTGTTTCAATGTTGTTTGTCACTATCTGTAGCTGAGGTAACGCAGCAAAAAAACGTAAACCAATGCTGCACTACCCAAATGCACTATATTGAAAGTATATTATTGGTATATAACACCCCTGCCGTAATCAGGTTTTTTAGGGGGTGGTCTGGTAAATCACACCAGTATAAATTATTTGTTCCAATAGCGTTTGGCACTCTGTGTAGCTGCGGTAACGCAGCAGAACCGCAAACAACTGCTGCACACTACAATTGCACTATAATATACTTACACCCCTTAGTATAGCACACCTATACCAGTCCTTAAAAGGACTTTTGTGGCCCTATTAGCTAGCGTTTGGTGTCCCTAACAGACTGTCCCTGCTCCACACAGCAACCTCTTCCTACACTGGCAATAGACTGAATGTAAAATGGCGCCCAGATCAGGTTTATTTATAAGGTAGGGGGTGTGTCCATGTGCTGAAATGTCTCAATTGGCTGTCCTGTACCACCTGATGGATGTGTCATGGGTCAAAGTTCAATTGAAATTTAGTGGTCACTGGGACCAGGTGTATTTTTGCAGCTCCTCGGACTAGTAATAATAAAACTCGATTTTATTTCAATACTTTAAAACCAATGTATTTCTTGGGAACATATTTAAAACTTCAGGAGTCACAGAATCAGGGTCGATTGCCAAGTCTCCATGTACACTTCTTATACTTCTTGTACCATAATCTTCCTAGTGTTTTCAATAAACTAGTTGTGTAACATCTCTTGATTCAGAGGATTATTCATAGGCACCCTGACTAACTCCTGCCTAAAACTCAAAACCTGTGTCCCTACATGTTTCGCCGAGCCTGTCGGCGTCTGCAGGGAAAACTAAACAGGTGACTGTGGGGGCGGGGTCCGGGCTTTTAAACCCTCGGATTGCCTGGGCTATATTATTTGTCCAATCTTCCGCTGGTGTGGGTGGGCTCTCAGAGGTGACTGCCAATAGGTGAGGGCTGCGTGTGTGCACTACGCCCCCATACGTGTTGACCTCACCCAACTCACTCCTGTTGCCGTATCGGACTTCGCTGGTGATGTCACATCCAGTGCGCCACGTTTCCTTCCCGAAGTGGCAGAGGCTCAAACGTCATGCGCATGCGCCCTGCATCTTCTCGACACAGTTCCTCTGCGCATGCGTCCGAACACAATATCCCCTTCGGCCGTCCTGTTGAATTGCGCATGCGTGCGGTCTTCATCTCTAACAGGATAACAACATCACTAGTAGAGCTACGGGGATAGCCAAAGAGGGATGGTATGTGTTAATGACTTCTATAGATTCTATTCTAATACCGGTCTCCCACCAGCTATTGTATGGCACTAAACTTTGGGTACCATCATATGTATGTACTCATACTTTTGAATGTTGCTCAGACCCTAATTTTAGCGTCAGCATTCTCTCTGGTTCTCGACCAGTTAATTAACCATAGTCCTATTGCTGTTACCAATGTTGGATTACATTTATATACCTCCAGTTTATATCTGTAGCACCGTCCATTGATATCTATATGTGTCCAAACAGAACAGGTCCGTCCCGATTCCATTTTTTTATTATTATTATTACATTTTTCTATTGGTGCATTATGTGTCTCTACTTGGATCGTCCTGACTACTCACTATTTTTTTATGAATAATTCCAACTCCATATATGCCCTAGACAATCCCCCATCTGTAGTTATTTCAATTTGCACAAGAAGGAAGCGGTAGATACCCCAAAACAAGTGCCAAAAAGAAGAATAGGTACTATCGGGGAGGATATCAATCCAAAAAATACCCACAAAATCAGGGTGTAATTGGGGTACCCCACGCTAGTGCGAAATGGCAAAATCCATTGCAAGGGAATCGGACGCCGGATGCTCAGGAGCCAAATTTGCAGGCGGCATTGTCCTCTGTGCCATCTGCATTCTCACTTCCATTGGTAGCTGGAGCACATGGGAGCACAACACATACACTAGCACAGAGTACTCCCGCAATACCACCATCTTTTTTAGTCCCAGGGATTCAATTAAGAGACAGAGACAAATGGGGCTACAACCAGCCGAAAATATAGAGAATAATTCCCTGTTACAGATTATTAATCTGGGACTGACCTAGACCCCCAGTATGAATCATTACTGGGAAAGGGTCTCTCCTTAACCCTACATCAGGGTTTAATTGTTTCACCTGGGTAAAGGATGTCAATCTTTTCGCTAGAAAGCTAGCTTTTCACAAAGAATTTAAAGAGAGAGAGAGAGACAGGATCTGGGTAAGAAAGAACGTGAGGCGCTGATGGTGCTGGAGGAATTGTCAAGAGAGGGTAGAGGCGAGGCTGTAATTCCTGTGGCCCCAATGATGGATCTGGGTCCCAGATCCAAATATACCCCTCCGTTTTCAGGATATGCCAGTGTGGAGACTTTTGTTAATTTGGTCACAAGGGATCTAGAGAAGATTAAGACCAAAAAGAGTGAGGTCGGTAATAACTTGACAAATTAAGAAAAGGAAGCCCTAGCTCAGGGATCAGCAACCTCCGGCACTCCAGATGTTCTGAAACTACAATTCCCAGAATCTTCTTTTACTTCTGTCGGCATTACAAGAATAGCCGAGTTGATTTGCATGCTGGGAGTTGTAGTTTCACAACAGCTGGAGTGCCGAAGGTTGCTGATCCCTGCCCTAGCTGATCTGACCAAGGGGGATGAAATAATAATCAAAGCCTCGGACAAAGGGGGAAATATAGTGCTACTTAAACAACAGGACTATGTAGATATGGTCAAAAGACTGCTAGATGATCGAAAGACCTATAAAAAACTGGAGTCGAATCCCACTGTCAAGTATAAATCTGAACTAGAGTCCCTTTTAAAACAGGCTAAAGAAGACAATCTCATTTCGAAAGATGAATTCAAAATACTATTTAATGCATGTCCCACGATTGCGACATTTTATGCCTTGCCGAAGGTGCACAAGAAGCGGGATCCAATCCCAGGGAGACCCATTGTATCTGGTAACAGCAGTCTATGTGAAGGAATTAGTACTTATGTTGATCTATTTCTCAGACCTTTTGTTGAAATTTTACCATCATATATAAAAGATATGCTTGACATGGTCAAAAAATTTAATGGAATCCAGGTAGGCCCCAACACTCTTATAGCAAGCCTCGATGTAGAGGCCCTTTACACGAGCATTGAAAACGAAAAGGGGATACAAGCAGTAAAGCACTACTTATACACTAAGGGTACACACTTTTATAATCACAATGATTCAGTTATACACCTGTTACGTTTTTTATTCACTCACAATTATTTTATGTTTGATGGCACTTATTATTTACAGACGCACAGTACAGCAATGGGGACGGTTGGCGCACCAAATTTTGCAAACCTGTTCCTTGGGTGGTGGGAGGAGCAATATGTATTCACTGAAGACAACACAGTATTCACGGATTGTATTTTGTTTTGGGGTCGTTATATAGATGACATTTAATTTTTTTGGGATGGCACGGTCACTGCGTTTAAAGAATTTACGGATAGACTCAACAGAAACGAACTAGGTCTGACCTTTACTGTAGAAATACAACCCGAAAGTATTAATTTCCTTGATTTAAAAATCACACTGGACAAGAAAGGAGATATTAGAACAGAGGTGTATAGAAAACCCATAGCATCAAATGGTTTTCTGCACTGGCAGAGTTACCATCCACCGAAATTAAAGACAGGCATTCCCGTGGGCCAGTATTTGAGGGCCAGACAAAATTGTACCGATGAAGAGACCTTCCAAAAAGAAAGTAATATCTTATATTTAAGATTTAGAAAGAGGGGTTACCCTAAGAAGGTTCTACATCGAGCCTATAACAGAGCCGCCAATACGAATCGGGATGAACTCCTCAATAATAGAAAAAATTATGGTGAGAAGGTCATTAGATGTATAGGGACCTTTGATGTGCAAAATGATAGGATATGCAAGATTCTCCAAAAACACTGGCATATCCTGAAGGCAGACAAGGATCTGAGAGAGATACTACCCAAGAATGTGAGTATTACATACAGACGGGGCACGAATTTGAAAGAGATGTTAGTTAGGAGCCATTTTCAAAGAACTTCTAAAAGTAAAACTACATGGCTTAAGACTATAGGATCATACCCATGTGGAGCTTGCAGTTTCTGCAAATTTATGATCCCAAAGAAGGAGTTAAAAAATCCTCAAGATGGAAAAACATACAAAATACGAGAATTTATCAACTGTAAGAGCACTGGGGTGGTTTACTGCATACAGTGTGAATGCGATAAACTGTATGTTGGTAAAACCATTCAAGAATTAAGGAGGAGGATCTCCAAGCACCTTAGTGTGTTAAATACTAACGAAGAGACACCCCTTTCTAGGCATTTACTAACATGCCACGATGGCAAAACAAGTGGTCTCAAGATCTGGGGGATACAGAGGATCGGGGCATCTCCCAGACAGGGAAGCATAGACCGCAAGTTACAACAAGAGGAGACGAAATGGACCAATCGTCTCCATTCTCTTGCCCCTAATGGACTGAATGGAGGATTTACCTTCGCTTCATTCTTATAAGGTAAATTGGACCGGTCAGAGCACCACCTACAATATAATGAGTGTAAATTATATGAAATGCATGGAGCAAAAATTAGGATAATCCCCCCCCTAAAAATTGTTCTCACACCGTGGAGGAACGGGAGGATAATATGTGGGGTATGGGAGTCCTGGAACTGGCAGGACATAGTCTAATCATGAGAGGCCCTGAGACAGCTAGGGAATATAGGCTGGTATGAGCAATACTTACGGTTGGGGAGGCATCCGACTGGAGGAATCCTAGGTACCTAAGGATAGAAACAGATATAAATAAGAGATAAATAGTTATAACAACTTGGATAGTTAATAAAGATTGCTAACAATAAATCTAACTTGGTTTCGACTCTGGATATAATCTTACACTGGCAAGTAGCAGATCTATAGACGGTATAAGAAATAAAGATATATCCCCTCTAGGTTTGAGGAATGACATGAATAGGGTAAAAGGTATTAGATCCATCTAGATCGACACTAGAGAGACAACAATTGTGCAAATTGAAATTACTACAGATGGGATTGTCTAGGGCATATATGGAGTTGGAATTATTCATAAATAAACAGTGAGAAGTCAGGACGATCCAAGTAGAGACACATAATGCACCAATAGAAAAATGTAATAATTATAATAATAAAAAAATGGAATCGGGACGGACCTGTTCTGTTTGGACACATATAGATATCAATGGACGGTGCTACAGATATAAACTGGAGGTATATAAATGTAATCCAACATTGGTAACAGCAATAGGACTATGGTTAATTCAAGGTCCAGAACCAGAGAGAATGTTGACTCTATGAATGAATTTACAATTCCATTGAGAAATAGAACATCCCCACATATAGCACATTTAAGAGGGTAAAAAGAATATTAATCCTCTCCTGGTGGAATACTAGCTTGGGAGGGGGAGATGTTTTCCGGACCCATATGGAGTGTGGCAAGGAAGTGGCCCCATACATCTAAAATAATAATAAAAAAAGAAGTTAGTAAAGGTGAAAAATCTTAATATAACATCCTAGAATTATTAAGAATAGGAATACAGGCGCTAAAATTAGGGTCTGATCAACATTCAAAAGTATGAGTACATACATACCCAAAGTTTAGTGCCATACAATAGCTGGTGGGAGACTTGTATTAGAATAGAATCTATAGAAGTCATTAACACATACCATTCCTCTTTGGCTATCCCCATAGCTCTACTAGTGATGTTGTTATCCCGTTGGAGATGAAGACCGCACGCATGCGCAATTCAACAGGATGGCCGAAGGGGATATTATGTTCGGACGCATGCGCAGAGGAACTGTGTCGAGAGGATGCAGGGCGCATGCGTATGACGTATGAGCCGCTGCCGCTTCGGGAAGGAAACGTGGCGCACTGGATGTGACATCACCAGCGAAGCCCGATACGGCAACAGGAGTGAGTGGGGTGAGGTCAACACGTATGGGGGCGTAGTGCACACACACAGCCCTCACCTATTGGCAGTCACCTCTGAGAGCCCACCCACACCAGCGGAAGATTGGACAAATAATATAGCCCAGGCAATCCGAGGGTTTAAAAGCCCAGACCCCGCCCCCACAGTCACCTGTTTAGTTTTCCCTGCAGACACCGACAGGCTCGGCGAAACATGTAGGGACACAGGTTTTGAGTTTTAGGCAGGAGTTAGTCAGGGTGCCTATGAATAATCCTCTGAATCAAGAGATGTTACACAACTAGTTTATTTAACACTAGGAAGATTAAGGTACAAGAAGTATAAGAAGTGTACATGGAGACTTGGCAATCGACCCCGATTCTGTGACTCCTGAAGTTTTAAACATGTTCCCAAAAATACATTGGTTTTAAAGTATTGAAATAAAATCGAGTTTTATTATTACTAGTCCGAGGATCTGCAAAAATACGCCTGGTCCCAGTGACCACTAAATTTCAATTTTATGTTAAATAGTGGCATAGCAACCCCCTGAGGGATTTCTTTGTTTGTTATTTTAAATGGGTCAAAGTTCTTCACAATGTAAAATAATATGGCAGGTGCAAATATGGCCATATGTTCGCCTGTTCGGCGAATGAGCAAAGTACGCCGCTAAACGATCGCCAGGCTAACTGCAAGGCCATCTTTAATCTGGATTCAGGGACCACTTTATTAGGTGCACCTGTATTCCCTCTACCTGTATAAGCACATAAAGACATGGGAAATAGGTTCTGCTGATGTTCAGATTTTTTTTTTTACATGGAGACCCACATTTACTTATGTGATTGCGCCTAGATCTTGTAACAAAATGTGGTTGCAACATATGGTTGCATTTTGGGCACAATTTTGGATGGCAAATGTGTCTAGCCATACACCAGATTTATCACACTTGATCTACTGTGATACATTTGGAGCATATTTAGACTGCCAGTCTGCAGGCCATATGCAGGTTTATATTACACCCCCAAAGTATTTAGGCTTAGATCACATGTATTATGAACAGTACATGCAAAATGCCTGATGCTAGAACTGGGATTGGAGCCCATCAGAAGAGCGCAAGAAATTGTTTTCTGATAAAATCTGTTTCCATATGGTCATACCCATAGTAGTATTGGTAAAACTGACTTGCTCCCTTCATTCTCTGGGTCACTATAAGTACAATATACCACATTTATGTCGTTTTTATACAGAAAAAAACTTCGGACAAAGATATTTTTTTCCTTTAATTTCAATATTCTGACCCCATAATAAAATCTATGGACCTGTGTGATGGCTCAATTTTTATAGAACAATTTTGTTGATATCATTTTGGAGTGCGCATGTCTTTTTGATCATTTTATTCAATTTTTTGGGGAGATGAAGCGATTAAAAAACAGTGAAGCAGACTTTGATTTTGATTTTTTAGAGCTTTGTGACCTGTGCCAATGTCATGGAGGGATTAGATAAACTGTGTCTGTGACCTATTTGTAATCCTACCCATGAGGATAATGAAATGAAAAATAATTGCCACAGAGCACATATTATTAAAGGTATTCTGTCACCAGGTTTGGGGCTATAGAGATACGGACATGCACGGCTAGATCGCCGCTAGCATGTCCGCAATATATGTGTCCTATAGGGCTGTGTGGTTTTAAGGTCTTTAAAAAAGGATTTTATAGTTATGTAAATGAGTGTTGAATGTGTCCAAGGGGCTATACGAATCTTACTTGTTCCCAGCAGTGCCCAGCCACGCCCGCCTGTGAAGGAGCCCAGCACCGCCTATGTCTCCTCCTTGCATCAACGATAGCCGTAATCTCGCGATGCATGCGCAGTGCCGGTATAGTGTTCCTTCCCTGTGCTGGCATCAGCCTCAGGGAAAGAACTGCGCATGCGCGAGCTCGCACATCGCACGATTACGGCTATCTATCGTTGATGAAAGGAGGAGACATAGGCGGTGCTGGGCTCCTTCACAGGTGGGCGTGGCTGGGCACTGCTGGGAACAAGTAAGATTCGTACAGTCCCTTGGACACATTCAACACTTATTTACATAATTATAAAATCCTTTTTTAAAGACATTAAAACCACACAACCCTATAGGACACATATATTGCGGACATGCTAGCGGCGATCTAGCCGTTTATGTCCGCAGCTCTATAGCCCCAAACCTGGTGACAGAATCCCTTTAAGCTGGCCATACACAAGACAATGATTGGCCGCATTTTTGCAAATCAGTCATCTGTGGGATCAAACTTACTCCCTGGTCCAACCAGTTAGTAAGTTTTTTAATTTAAAGAACTAACTTCCTGATCCTTGAGCAAAAAGGCCAATGATCGGCTGTATTTGGCAGTCATGCCCTACACATGCAGTTCCGGCTAACTGAAATTTTCCAACTTGGCTAATCACATTTTTGCCAGACCAAATTCTGCTGTCAGCCTACTAGATAGCTCATGATAGCTTTTTAAAATGATGGTTGGTGGAAAACATCCATCTTTCGCGACTTTATTATCATGTGTATGGTTAGCCTTAGTGGCCAAAACTACAGGCTTTTAACTTTTTTTTTACATATAAAGTAATATATAAATGGAAAAAATTAACAAAATCACCATAAAATTTTAAAAATTGTTTGAAATAAAAAATTGATGACTAATTTCCTTTAACAATAGTGTCAAATCTTTTCAAATTAATTTGTAGCTGGAAAGTGGTAATGTAATGCACAGTGGAAGCTGTGTAGTGTGGTTTTTCCAGAAAGCTTAGCACAATAAATGATATGCTAAACAGTTGTAGGGAATTTGAGAAACTAATTACCCTTCAATGAATAGCACTAATGAAAGGCACTTGAACTGCCCCTCAAACTAGTGCTAGATAAATACCATCATTTGTGCACAGGACTGCCCAGTTTTGCTAGAGGGCAGAGTTTGGATCATGTCCCCAGGGAAACCATTTGTTGTACCTACTATTTTCTTACTACTGAACTTTTGGCCTTTGGGTAGGGCTACCGCTTTACAGCACACATTTTTGAAACATTTTCTCAGATAGATCAACCTTTTTTGTTCTCAAGGATTTTGATTAAAAAAAAAATTTGTGGCCAAACCAATTGTAAGAGAATATAGTGAGGACCACTGCAGGTTGAAACAGCTAATTGCTAGCCAGAAATGCATCAAGCATGGCCCGGAGACAAAGGAAAAACATTGCTATAAAATCTCTATGTTTCAGAGATAATCCTTATAGATATATCCTATATAGAACCCATGTTGATCAGCTATTATTATGGTTGTTGGACCCTACATAATCCAGATGTTTCTACTTTTGAGCTGGAATTCCTCCACTAATATGTTAAACGGAACCTGTCACCTCCCAAAACCATCCCAAGCAGCCAGCAGTACCTGCGTGTAGCCAGCAGCGTGTTTCTTATGATGCCTTTCTTCTTGAAGGCAGATGCAGCAAAAGTACTGAAAACGCTGTTTTATCCCCAGACCGGCGCGCTTCTCCACACATGCTTGAAGTCAAGGAGGCAGCGGCCTCCTTGCTTCAAGTCACGGTAACCACGCCTCCTTCCCTGCCCCTTATGGACAGCACTTATGGAGAGTTCGGCTGCTTTTGTCTAACAGCTGGCTGTCAGTCACAAAAGGATGCACCTAAGTGCCATATAGAGGTGAAACTCGAAAAATTTGAATATCGTGCAAAGTTCATTTATTCCAGTAATGCAACTTAAAAGGTGAAACTAACAGATGAGATAGGCTCGATACATGCAAAGTGAGATATTTCAAGCCTTTGTTTTAATTTGGATGATTATGGCTTACAGCTTATGAAAACCCCAAAGTCACAATCTCAGGTACCTTTTGCTCAGGGGGTATGGATTAATTAGCTGACTAGAGTGTAACACTTTGAGACTAGAATATTGAAACTTTTCACAAAAATTTTCAAGCTGCATTAAAGCAATTTCTTTTAATTTACATTAGGCCTCATGCACATGGCCGTTGTTTAGGTCCGTATGCTGTCCACATCGGTTGCTCCATTCCATGGTCCCGCTAAAAAATATAACATGTCCTATTCTTGTCTGTGCTTTGTGGACAAGAATAGGCATTTATATTGAAGGCTGTCCGTGCTGTTCCGCAAATTGCGGAACGCGCATGGTCGCCATTCGTGTTTTGCGGACCGCAAAACACACCACGGTCGTGTGCATGAGGCCTTACTAAAATAAATGGACTTTTGCACGATATTCTAATTTTTCAAGTTTCACCTGTAGATGTTCATACAAGTCCTCATTTTGAAGATGGATATCGGAATGGCCATCTGAATCTCGCTTGTGTGTTTTGGGTGCTGAACAACTTCTTCAAGAAGGCACTTACAGCAGGACAGGCTCTTGCACATGACATACAGTGGGATGGGAAAGTTTGGGCAACCTTGTTAATCGTCATGATTTTCCTGTATAGATCGTTGGTTGTTCCGATAAAAAAATGTCAGTTAAATATATCATATAGGAGACACACACAGTGATATTTGAGAAGTGAAATGGAGTTTATTGGATTTACAGAAAGTGTGCTATAATTGTTTAAACAAAATTAGGCAGGTGCATAAATTTGAGAACCACAAAAAATAAATGAAATCAATATTTAGTAGATCCTCCTTTTGCAGAAATTACAGCCTCTAGACGCTTCCTGTAGGTTCCAATGAGAGTCTGGATTCTAGTTGAAGGTATTTTGGACCATTCCTCTTTACAAAACATCTTTAGTTCATTCAGGTTTGATGGCTTCCGAGCATGGACAGCTCTCTTTAAGTCACACCACAGATTTTCAATTATGTTCAGGTCTGGGGACTGAGATGGCTATTCCAGAACATTGTCCTTGGTGGATTTTGAGCAGTGTTTAGGGTCGTTGTCTTGTTGAAAGATCCAGCCCCGGCGCAGCTTCAGCTTTGTCATTGATTCCTGGACAATGGTCTCCAGAATCTGCTGATACTGAGTGGAATCCATGCGTCCCTCAACTTTGACAAGATTCCCAGTCCCTGCACTGGCCACACAGCCCCACAGCATGATGGAACCACCACCATATTTTACTGTAGGTAGCAGGTGTTTTTCTTGGAATGCTGTGTTCTTTTTCCTCCATGCATAACGCCCCTTGTTATGGCCAAATAACTCAATTTTAGTTTCATCAGTCCACAGCACCTTAGTCCAAAATGAAGCTGGCTTGCCCAAATGTGCTTTAGCCCACCTCAAGCGGCACTTTTTGTGCTGTGGGCGGAGAAAAGGCTTCCTCTGCATCACTCTCGCATACAGCATCTCCTTGTGTAAAGTGCGCCGAATGGTTGAATGATGCACAGTGACTCCATCTGCAGCAAGATGATGTTGTAGGTCTTTGGTTCTGGTCTGTGGGTTGACTCTGACTGTTCTCACCATTTGTCACTTCTGTCTATCCGAGATTTTTCTTGGTCTGCCACTTCGAGCCTTAACTTGAACTGAGCCTGTGGTCTTCCATTTCCTCAATATGTTCCTAACTGTGGAAACAGACAGCTGAAATCTCTGAGAAAGCTTTCTGTATCCTTCCCCTAAACCATGATGGTGAACAATCTTTGTCTTCAGGTCCTTTGAGAGTTGTTTTGAGACCCCCATGTTGCTACTCATCAGAGAAAATTAAAAGAGGAGGGAAACTTACAATTCACTCCTTAAATACCGTATTTATCGGCGTATAACACGCACAGGCGTATAACACGCACCTTCATTTTAAGAGGGAAATTTCAGGAAAAAAAGGGTAGCTCAGAACTTTTGTTTATTAATATTAATACCACTTATAAGGTAAATAATGTAAAAGGATGACACTTATGGGGCTCTGTGGATGACACTTATGTCATCCACAGATCCCCATAAGTGTCATCTACAGATCCCCCATCAGATGGATAAGTGTGGAGAGAGGAGGCGGGAACACTCATGGCGGGGCCCGGTGCAGTGACTCTACTCTAATACACCGGGCCCCGCAACTGTTAAACATTCAATCTGACTCTATATATAATTGTACGGTACTTACTGTAGTACCGGAGGTATAACATTAAGACGGCGCAGACCGGCATCTCCCTCGGTCATGCGCCGCCTGTCTCAGCTCCCTCCTGATGCGCTGCCTGCCCCAGCTCCCTCCTCATGCGCCGCCTGCCCCAGCTCCCTCCTCATGCGCCGCCTGCCCCAGCTCCCTCCTCATGCGCCGCCTGCCTGCTTATCTCACTTTATGAATGAACAGGCAAGCGGCGCATGACAGAGTGAGCTGGGGCAGGCGCCGCATGACAGAGGGAGCTGGGACAGGCGGCGCATGAGGAGGGAGCTGCGGCAGGCGCTGCGCCGTCTTAATGTTATACATTCGGTATGTAAAAACATGGCTTCTTAACATTATATCGGCGTATAACACGCATACATCATTTGCCCCCTATTTTCAGGGGGAAAAAGTGCGTGTTATACGCCGATAAATACGGTACTCTTTCTGATAATTGGATTCACCTGTGTATGTAGGTCAGGGGTCACTGAGCTTACCAAGCCAATTTGAGTTCCAATAATTAGTTCTAAAGGTTTTGGAATCAATAAAATGACAACAGTGCCCAAATTTTTTTTCAAACCAGCTCCTGGATCTGAACACTTTTGTAATTGTATGTAATTACAACTTTTGAATGGCCACTGAGTTATTCAATAAAATGTATCTGTATAGCACCACTACTGTTTGTTTTATTTCTTATTTCTTTGTCCTGCTCACTGAGATGGCCGCACATGCTCAGTTCCATCCTTCAACTGCCTCCTGAGCTGTAATAGGGAGAGCTGAGACACGCCTCCTGAGTTGTGATAGGGAGAGCATGGGCACGCCCCCTTAGCTGCAGCAGAAAAGACACTCCCTTTGAGCTGTCAGCTTGATATAAATCTAGCAGAGCAATGAATGTGGAGATCTCTGGATCCATTTGAGGTACAGGGCTGGTTCTAGCTTTATTAGAAAGAGATTGTCATGTATTATATGATCTTTGATTTTCATTTTATACATTAGTCATGGGATAACGCCTTTAAAATTATAGCATTTGGGATGGGTAACATACTTGGGAAGCCCTCACCCTACTTTTTATGACACATACAAATATATCTGGAAAAGTGGATAAGGCTTCTGGGTACCATTTGTCAGGAAACAACGGCATAGAAGGGTACTTTCAGATATGCTTGTGATCTGCTGTACCTGATTTGAGGATACAGTGCCCCACATACAACACCAGATAGCCTAGCAGTTGTGTCTGGCTCAGGCATAGGACAAGAGGCCAGATGTAACTGATATTTGTGAATCCATTTTGGGAAGCGCCAGTTTCTCATATCACCCATATGGGCGATACACGTGTGTAGTACATATTTGTGAATCCAGCCTTGATATTTTCCTCCCTCATAAAAGATACATCTAAAGAACATGTGTCCTTTGAATGAATCTATCATACGTTGCCCTAAGGGAAAGACAGGCACACCTCTCCCCATGTTGTCTGTGTAATAAATAATGCAGCCCTAACTCTGATAAAGGAGGACAGCTGAAGTCATAGATTTTATTTATTTTATGCATTTATATAGCGCTACTATATTCCGCAGCACTTTACAGACAATAGCATCCAACTGTCCCCAATGGGGCTCACAATCTAAGGTCCCTATCAATATGTCTTTGGAGTGTGGGAGGAAACCCACGCAAACATGGGGAGAACATAAAAACTCCATGCAGATGTTGCCCTTGGTTGGATTCGAACCTAGGACCCCAGCGCTGCTAGCCACTGTGCTGCTCTGGACAACATAGTTTTGCCTCCATGCAAATCATTTGTCAATTGCATATGAAATATTGTGTACAGTAATGGGCACTGCAAATTCTCAAATGAAACAGTTCCTGGTGCCCTGTAGTTGACATACACATATCCCAAACTTACCTTTATGCCCATTTGTTGATATTCTGAGCCCTGAAAAACATCTTTTGAGTTATATGCAAAT
This sequence comes from Bufo gargarizans, assembly GCF_014858855.1. Classification (NCBI taxonomy): domain Eukaryota; kingdom Metazoa; phylum Chordata; class Amphibia; order Anura; family Bufonidae; genus Bufo; species Bufo gargarizans. The sequence goes on from NC_058085.1 coordinate 177,085,091, forward strand.
TAGGTGAAAGGAGCCCATGGGGCAGTCCCCATTGCTAACTGTACCCAGGCACTTCCATCTGAATTGAGCCAAGTCCCACCTCCCTGCCTCCTTTTGGTCCAGGTTTTATTGACCCACTGGTTAAAATCTTGCACAGACATACAGCTCAACTCTGTTAACCCCTGTACAGTCAGAGCCAGTGGCTCGATAATGTCAAAACTAGAAGCAGGCAGAGATAAGGCACCAAGGGGAGGAATGGAGCTTGATTCAGTTGGAAGTGTCTAGGCAACATTTGCTATAAGGACCACCTTTTGGGCTGTTTTCAACTAGTTTGCATATTAACCCCTTAAGGACCGATGACGTACATGTATGTCATTGGTCCGGTCTTTAAACATGGCGCCTGCTCGCTCGCGCAGCGGGCACCATGGCTTCTGGGTTTCTGCTATTTTAAGGGGCTTCTGTCACCCCCCAAAAGTCATTTTTCATTTTTGGGCTAATTAAAATCCTTATAGTGCGATTATTCAATATATAGTGCTCAGTTTCTTTAAAAACGGCACTTTTATAATATGTTAATTGCCTGTCTACCAGCAAGTAGGGCGGTTGCAAGCGCTCTGCTCTGATCACTGGCCCTGTCAATCAACAGGAGGAGGGGGCGTTTTTTTTAAAGGAGGATGCGGCGCCTACCAGCAAGTAACTGCCCTACTTGCTGGTAGCCAGGTAATTAACATATTATAAAAGTGCCGTTTTTAAAGAAACTAAACCACAGAAAAATGTAAGAGCACTATATATTGAATAATCGCACTATAAGGATTTTAATTAGCCCAAAAATGAAAAATGACTTTTGGGGGGTGACAGAAGCCCTTTAAATAGAAGACGCACGGCACATGTATGATAGAAGATACCAAGGCCAGCATATACAGGAAGATGACCGTATGACGTAAGTATATACCAGCCTGGTATATATTTACATATGTCAGATGTCATTCAGTCATCTTCCTGTATATGCTGGCATTGGTATCTTCTGTATATTATTATACATGTACAGCTGGTATAAGTTATACATCTTCTGGCATATTATAAGATGTACAACTTATACCAGCCATACAGAAGAAAATTAATCCAGATGGTAACTAGTAGTACCTGGCTGGGCCTAGGCCATAGTGGGCTAGCTCAGGCTGACTTAATTAGGCCTGGCTGGCAGTCAGAGAGAGAGAGTGGGGGCGAAGTGGTTTCAACTTTTAACACCGTGGGATCGTGGATGGCTGGACCAGTGAGTGAGTAAGAGTGGGCACTGGGCAGTGGTACCCACACTCCTCCGTTCCTGCCTGCAGTAAATGGTTCAGAGAATGGGCCCATCATGACATCATGTTATACAGTGCACTGTGCGATCCAGACGTGCTGCCAGGTCCTGCCTCCTTAAAGTGACCATGCCTGAGCCTGACCCGATGTCACCCATAAGCACAAAAAAGAAGGATTTCTGGCCATCCGTCCTGGAATTGCACCGGACGGAGGACCAGGAGTCTAAAAACCAGATGGTCCGGCCTAAAACCGGATGTCTGGCTACCCTAGCTGTCTCATACACCATACACCAGCGGTAATGTCGGTCACGGACATTAAACCCTTCAGATGCCATGGTCAAATGTGACCACGGCATCTGTACGCGCTAAAACCTGGAATTGTGACAGAAGGCTGCTGCACATTAGTAGGGAGCCTGTGGCAGGGCTCTATAAGAACAAAGTGTAACTCCCATAAACTCCAATGCATGAAAGAAGCAATATAATGATTACTTGTTATAGTTCCCTATAGGAACTATAAAAAAAAGTGTAAAAAAATAAAAGAAATGCTTTTAAAAATAAAAAAGTAAAAAAAAAAAAAAAATCGAATTACCCCCTTTCCCTAAAATAAAAATAAAAAACAAAAAAGATAAAAAATATATACATCATGGGCATTACCGCGAGCAAAAATGCCAGTACTATTTATACTCACCTCATCCATTTGCGCACAAAGAGGTTGCCACTGCCAACTTGATTGAAGATACCACGCAAAATCTCACGAGGGGTGGCGTATGGAGTGAATATTTCATCACGTCGCTGTGTGAGTTTTTGCGCAGTGTCTTCAATCAGGATGGTCGTGGCGGCCTCTATACGATCATATTTTTTCTTTTTTACAGGATTAACCCCTGAAAGGCCTCAATGTTAATCTCAAATGCCGTTATCAGCGATGGACACTGTATCTGTGCATTAAATGACAGGGGTGGTACAATGGCTTTTCCCCATCATTGCACCTGCTATGTAAAAAGAAATGTGCTTCATAACAAAGTAATTAATCATACAGCGAATTTATTCGTGAATCAAATTTTCAATACATTTCTGTAATGGATAATATAGGAAGCTGTGCAATGTTTTCATAGCTAGGCCTAAGACCATAAGGAGTCATCTACTACATCTAGAGGAAAGAAAACTTCTCCATCAGCATAGAAGGATTTCCTCACTGTAAAAGCTTCCTAACGCTATTTCAGCTGACAGCTATTCTTCTCAAGACCCTTATACACGTGCATGCCTGGTTCAGGAAAGTGTGCATGTGCTCTCCATGAGTACAGAGGAATAAGCTGTTTATTTAATGTGCCTACAAAAGATCAGCAGGCAAGAACCTTCATATTCCTCCTCCCTAATGTCTGGACACCTCCATACACATTAAATGGTCAGGTGGTACCACGGAAATTTCTGGGTTCAGCCGAGTATGATCTAATATATATGGCCACCTTAAAGGGAACCTGTCATGGGGAATTTGTGTATAGAGCTGAGGACATAGGTTGCTAGATGGCCGCTAGCACATCCGCAATACCCAATCCCCATAGCTCTGTGTGCTTTTATTGTGGGAAAAAAAAGATTTGATACATATGCAAATTAACCTGAGAGGAGTCCTATCCTTGACTCATCTCAGGTTAATTGGCCTCATGCACTCGGCAAGGGCACCGAACATAGGGCCACGGCATGCAGACCCATTTACTTGAATGGGGTCGGCAATTGGCATCTGACGTCTGCACTGCAAAAAAGAAGTGTTGATCACCAATATTTGAATTGCAAATTTTTATCACGAATATCGGCACTTCGAGAATTTGTGAATATTTAGCATGTAGTTATGTAGTACAAATCACAGCAAGAAAATTTAAAAAAGTAGTGAACATAATTAAATCCCATTGGTCACTCCTTAGAAAGGCATTTCCGGAAGTGGACAAATTCAATAATCCCATTCTGGCATGCAATCAAAGACCCAAAAACCTCAGGGACTTCCTGGTAAGGGCAGACATTGGACCATCCAGACCTCCTTCAAAACAGTAACTTCTCCATACACAAAAGACGGGCACTTTCCCCTGCCTACACTGCGCCCAGTGCTCAAACGTACAGAAAGGATCCGCTATCTCACACCCACAGACGGGCAAACCCATAAAAATCCCAGGTTTCTTTACCTGTGAATCAGATTATGTGGTCTATACCATAAAATGCCCTTGTGGCCTTATGTATGTAGGGGAAAGAAGAATCTGTCAACATAAATCTACTATCCGGCGACAAAACCTATTATTACCCCTCCCACATCACTTCAAGGAGGCACAACATAATATTTCGCAACTCAAATTCCAAGTATTAGAACAAATCTAAATATCAAGAAGAGGTGGAGACCGATGCAAAAGGCTCAAATGCAGGGAGTCTTTCTGGATCCACACGTTACAAACACTTACTCCGAAAGGACTTAATACAGAGTACGAATTATATGGTTTCACCTAAAATTATTATAAGATCACACCCAACCCCTGGGCATGCTGGGAGTTGTAGTTTTGCAACAGCTGGAGGGCCGCAGTTTGAGGATGCCTGACATAAATAAATGTGTCTACTGAAGTTCTTGGAAAAGCTTTGTTAATAAATGCAATAAGCGTCTAAAAACAAAAGAATGTATATAATGATGTAAAATTCATTTATTACTGACTGTACATTATGGAATATTGTTTCTGACCAAATGTATCCTTCTAAATTCTTTTTAGGCTCCATAAAACTAGAATTTACTACCAGGTGCCGCAAAGGGTATCCTTTTCTCATGTTATCCCTTTTTTATCTCCTCTTTCCTATCCTTTTTTGTTCTTTTGTTATCTCCTGTATACTTAACCATTTGTACGGTGCTCGATTAGTCTTCCCTGTCTTGCGGTCTTTGGAACGCACTGCCGCCTTAACAGTGCGTTCCACCCACCGATGCACGCCAGTCCTGCGGTCTTTTTTAAGAGCGGGAGCTCGGCGACCTCCTTACACCATCTACTATAGGCGGCCTTTATGCCCCCTTCTTCCACATCTGGTGTACTCCTTCTGAATCTTCTACCCTCCAGCGGCACAGGTAAGCTAGAGATACCAACTAGAGCACATTTTTCAGATCATTGAAAACAGGGGTCCCTTAAACCAGTTTGAAGGTTATGTGAGAATAACTGCAATACCTCTTGAAATGCAATTAATGGCATTATTATACTTCTATATCAAATGTACTGATTAAAGGGAAACTCTACCACCAGCTCAGGGGCACCGCTATGGGGAGTTCTTGTGCCCCGTCGTACGCAAATTTGTTCCTGGGCTGGTGGGAGGAGACTTTGGTCTTCACGGATGAACACTCCACTCTTATGGACCGGGTTGGCATGTGGGCGAGGTACATAGACGACGTCTTCATCATTTGGAGCGGGGACGATTCCTTGTTCCGCTCGTTGGTGAAGACGTTCAATGACAACCAGATCGGCATGCATTTCACCTGTGAGGTTGGGGGCAGGAGGCTACCTTTCCTCGATGTCCTTATCTCCTGTACATCTATTGGTCATTTGGAGACGTCGATTTATCGTAAACCGACGTCTACCAATACCCTGCTTAGGTGGGAGAGTAGTCATCCTCTCCCACTTAGGCAGGGTATTCCCAAGGGACAATATCTCAGGTTAAGGAGAAACTGTTCCACAAAACGGGAATTTATCACACAAGCAGCCGACCTGCGTATAAGGTTCCGCCAGCGTGGATATCCTGACAAGGTCCTAAGGAGAGCTTTTGAATTTGCTCTGCATTCAGACAGAACATCTCTCCTCATCCCTAAACCCTGCACTGAGCCACCCACGAACACCATCCGCCCTATCATGACCTTTGATAGAGCTGCCGGTGACATTAAACGCATCCTTCAGAAGAACTGGGGTATCCTTCAACTAGACCCAGACTTGAGAGAGGTGGTGGGGGACTACCCACACGTCACCTACCGCCAAGGACGTAGCCTCCGTGACACACTGGTGTCTAGTGAATTTACCCCTCCCAATCCATCAGGCTCAACCTGGCTTAGATCCGACGTTAAGGGATGCTACAGATGTAGTGGATGCATTGCCTGTCCCTATCTAAAATCAGGGAAAACCTTTAGCAGTGCGGTCACAGGTAGGGAGTACAACATACACCATTTTATCAATTGCAGAACCCGCGGCGTTATTTGCCTCTTGTCATGTGAGTGTGGCAAGGGGTACGTAGGAAAAAACATCCGCGAGCTCCGCAGACGTATCGGTGAACACCTTAGCGACATAGCTAAAGCTAAAGATACCCCTGTTGCCAATCATGTCCACAATCAGCATAACGGGAGAGCCCGTATCTCCGTGATGGGCATTGACCACATCTTACCCCCAAAACGTGGAGGAGATTGGGACCGTGCCATATTGCAGCGCGAATTACGTTGGATCTACTATCTGAAGACAATGGCCCCTTTTGGCATTAATGAGCAGCTTAATTTTAGCTGCTATATTTAATGTACTACTTCTTTTCCTATATTATATATCTCCATATCCTCGGTGTGCCAGCTATACTCCTCCTACAGCCAGTGTTCTTGAACCTGCCTCTAATAGTTTGGCTAACTCATATAATGATTTGTTAACTTGGGATCCCTTTAACTATGGGGCCCCCCTGCAATTATGTAGTTCTGCATCAACCATGCGATCACATCTTTGCCCTGTACACAGTACCTCCCCCTGCTTATATCGCTCCCACTCCGGGACCTGGGCGGTGGGCGTTGCCTTCTGGGTTGGCGCGCCCCGTGACCAGCCTTGGTCATGTGATCCTCTCACTTGTTGTGCGGAGTCATCCCCTGGCGCCGCGTATCACGAGCCGCGTCTTCCTGGAGCGCACGCCGGCCTCCCTGCGTTCCACCGGACATGTGACTACCTCCTATCTGAGTCACATGTCCGGAAGTGGGTTGTTACAGGGTAATCGGCGCTACTTGGAGTACTCATAAAAGACACAAGTGCAGTGAGTACACTCTGCTGACAGCCCCCCCCCCCCCCCTGGATTGATTATCCTGAGGGTTCTTCTCTGTCCATTATAGATGGTACCCACAGGTGCACCTATATACAGTGGGATACAAAAGTTTGGGCAACCTTGTTAATCGTCATGATTTTCCTGTATAGATCGTTGGTTGTTACGATAAAAAATGTCAGTTAAATATATCATATAGGAGACACACACAGTGATATTTGAGAAGTGAAAAGAAGTTTATTGGATTTACAGAAAGTGTGCTATAATTGTTTAAACAAAATTAGGCAGGTGCATAAATTTGGGCACCACAAAAAATAAATGAAATCAATATTTAGTAGATCCTCCTTTTGCAGAAATTACAGCCTCTAAACGCTTCCTGTAGGTTCCAATGAGAGTCTGGATTCTGGTTGAAGGTATTTTGGACCATTCCTCTTTACCAAACATCTTTAGTTCATTCAGGTTTGATGGCTTCCGAGCATGGACAGCTCTCTTTAAGTCACACCACAGATTTTCAATTATATTCAGGACTGGGGACTGAGATGGCCATTCCAGAAAGTTGGACTTGTTCCTCTGCATAACCCTAAACACTGCTCAAAATTAGTGGATTTTTAGCAGTGTTTAGGGTCGTTGTCTTGTTGAAAGATCCAGCCCCGACGCAGCTTCAGCTTTGTCACTGATTCCTGGACATTGGTCTCCAGAATCTGCTGATACTGAGTGGAATCCATGCGTCCCTCAACTTTGACAAGATTCCCAGTCCCTGCACTGGCCACACAGCCCCACAGCATGATGGAACCACCACCATATTTTACTGTAGGTAGCAGGTGTTTTTCTTGGAATGCTGTGTTCTCCTCCATGCATAACGCCCCTTGTTATGGCCAAATAACTCAATTTTAGTTTCATCAGTCCACAGCACCTTATTCCAAAATGAAGCTGGCTTGTCCAAATGTGCTTTAGCCCACCTCAAGCGGCACTTTTTGTGCTGTGGGCGGAGAAAAGGCTTCCTCTGCATCACTCTCGCACACAGAATCTCCTTGTGGAAAGTGCGCCAAATGGTTGAACGATGCACAGTGACTCCATCTGCAGCAAGATAATGTTGTAGGTCTTTGGTGCTGGTCTGTGGGTTGACTCTGACTGTTCTCACCATTCGTCACTTCTGTCTATCCGAGATTTTTCTTGGTCTGCCACTTCGAGCCTTAACTTGAACTGAGCCTGTGGTCTTCCATTTCCTCAATATGTTCCTAACTGTGGAAACAGACAGCTGAAATCTCTGAGACAGCGTTCTGTATCCTTCCCCTAAACCATGATGGTGAACAATCTTTGTCTTCAGGTCATTTGAGAGTTGTTTTGAGACCCCCATGTTGCTACTCTTCAGAGAAAATTAAAAGAGGAGGGAAACTTACAATTGACCCCCTTAAATACTCTTTCTCATAATTGGATTCACCTGTGCATGTAGGTCAGGGGTCACTGAGCTTACCAAGCCAATTTTTGGAATCAATAAAATGACAACAGTGCCTAAATTTATGCACCTGCCTAATTTTGTTTTGAACAATTATAGCTCACTTTCTGTAAATCCAATAAACTTCATTTCACTTCTCAAATATCACTGTGTGTGTTTCCTATATGATATATTTAACTGACATTTTTTATCGTGACAACCAACGATTTATACAGGAAAATCATGACGATTAACAAGGTTGCCCAAACTTTCGCATCCCACTGTATATTATGTGATAGAAGTTTGTTGGCATGGTCTTGTCCTGTGTTTACTAGCCTGACTGGCTTTATACACACATCCACTTGAAATTGCGGACATTGAGCCATACAACTCCCTTTTTTTCTATCACCTCATTTTGTTTTTGGTCGCACAGGCCCCCTCCATAGTCCTGTGACAACCAAATCTTTCTCCCCTGATGATTTTCCTTCACGAATTGAAACGTGACACGTAGGGAGCAAAACATTTTTCTTTCTCTCTTTTTTTTAGGGTTTATTAGGGTTTCTGCCCCCACAGGGTCAGGTATACGGACGGGGACGCTCCTTGCGGGGCAAGTTCCTCGTGTAGATAGGTAGGGCTTACTAGCCCCTGTCCCATTCTCAGGGTTGTCTAGGGTCAATTTACCCTGTCACCCACCTATGTGAAGGGGCACACCTGCCTATCTCCCTCCAGTATGGCTACTAACTACTACGGGTCCGTCTCCATCCTCAACAACCGCTGAGAGAACCTTTTATTTACAATTGGGTGAGAACGCTCCGATTTCTTTTATACCATCTTTTGCCATACTGTGCATATATGTTCAGTCAATGCCTTAGGGCTGTCTTCTATGTTGTTTGTTACAGAGGCTCATCCTCTAGTGTCCATCTATTTTAGATACTACTCTATTAAACGTTAAGTTTTACCCCTCTGTCCCCCAGGGGATCAGTACATTTGCTACATTAATTTTGGGCGTAAATAGGTCTGGTCGCCAAACCAGGCCTTCCTGTTTCTTTACTTCTATATCAAGCAACAACCATTTAGCACAAGGGATAATTGGTTACTGAGGAAATCTCATGTATTTTATTACCGTTTGCACAAGGAAAGCCGCATTTCATGTTTTTCGGAATAAAACATAACCAACATATACAAATTTTCTTGCTGTGATTTGTACTACACAAGTTGACAGGGCTGGGAACCCTATCCACAGCTAAACAAGCAGGTGGCTACAAAGTTTGTCTAAAGACGTATTTAGTATATAGTGATATATATTCGTAATTTTGAATATCCGAGATTTTTTTTTAATCAGTACACATAATCCCTTCCTGCTTCTAGCTTGTGGGCCAATGAGAAGGCTGCAATATCTTTGACTTTAGGAGTAGTGTTGATCGCAAATTTCCGTAATGCGAATTTTCGTAATGCAAATATTTCAATTGCCGATTTCCACAATCAAGAAAATAATAACTGGAGATAATGAATTCTCGAATATATGGCGAATATTCGCCCAAATATTAGCAAAATATCACGAATTCAAATATTGCCCCTGCTGCTCATCACCACAAAAAAGTTGTAAATGCACTACTTTTTTGCAGTGCGGAGCCACGGACAGAAACCCCACAGGTTCAGTGCCCCTGGGTCTACATCTTTGATGCGGGGTGCACATGGCTGGTGTCCGTGTATTGCGGACCTGCTGCTTGCAGGCCGTAACACGTCCACAGCCAGGCAACAGCAGTGTGCACAAGGCCTAAGAGCAATGAGTCTAGGGAATTCTATGCCATAGGATGCTGGATGATTGATTAAAAGAGATTTGAAGGGGCGTCAATGATTTTTTTTAAAATAGTCATCACAAGTTATATAAAGTCGTTTGTTGGGTGTGAGTGGTTTATCTAAGATTCCCATATTGACGTCTGGAAGGAGCTCTTTCTCCATAATAGAAGACTTGGTGTGTCTTCTCCTGGATCAATGTTAAATAACTGGGTAAACTTGATGGACAGTATAAATTAATGCTTGCAAAATGTCATGAAAAGTGGATCTATAGCATAATAAGCATACCGCAGTAAGTATACCGCATCCCTAACAACACTACCTTCTGTCCTCACTCATCATTTTTAAGCATTTGCTAATATACTTTTCAGAGGAAATAAGAGAAGTATTGCAGGAAATCCTTTTACCTTCCCAAAGTGGCCAATACTTACAGTTTTATGTAGAAAGGAAATAATTAATTGAGCTAGAAAGGAAGGCAGCTGTATTTCCTGCTGCTCTCCATACAATAGGACCTGCCCTTCAGTCCACCACGGGTGTCATGTTAACAGACGTGTGGCTCATACAATTGCTTGACAGGCAGCTAAAGTTATGATGGATAATGTAAAAACATGGGCGATGGTGCGGCTGTGTTTTCATACTTCTGTCTATACGAGAAGCGGATTAAAGGCATTGTCTGACCCCCCCAAGCTGAAATTAATTAAGGGCTGGAATGTGTTTAAAATAAAGAAACCCGCCCTAGTCACTGCTGCTTCATTCCAGTGCTCAGGGTCCTGTCCCCTTTGGGTTAGAGGTGTGATGTCTCATCGGTGGGTCTCGTGCAGGGACATGTCACACTGATGTCAGCAAAGTTTAGTGAATGGAGTGGACACAGCTGGTGATGTCACTACCCAAAATCTGCCTGCCCACCCAATTCTGATACAGTGGGCTGGGGGAGCGGCCCCACATATGTTAAATTCACGCTATCGGAAGGGATTCAGACACTTCAAAGTGTCATTGAACGTTGAAAAAACTTTTAGTATGTGATAGTAAGGCATGAAAAGTTTCCTTTCTTAGTGGTCTGAGTGTTAAGACCCCCAGAGATCGCTAGAACAGGCGAGAGAAATGCTCACATAGCGCTCTCTTTCTTCGCTGGAGGAGATGGGCCGGTAGACTTTCTATTGAACCCGTCTCCTGCAGAGGAGTGTCTGCTAAGTGCTTTTCTCTCCTCATTCTAGCGATCGGTGGAGATCTCCACACTCAGACCGCCACTGATCAAAACCCTTGAGGGGTTCAGTGACACTCTAAGGATACAAGTTCAGATGTGTCAGATTTGTCGTACGGATTTTGAACTGTAAATTCTACTGCAGGACACGTGGGATGTTAAAAACGCTGTCCGCATTTGCAGTCCAGAGAAATGAACATTCTAGGGATTTCACCTCTGTGGCATACACATTTATTGCACATTAAGGCACATGTCCGACAGTGACCTAGCCCCTGGATAGGTCATTGGTATCTGATCGGTGGGGATCCAACAACCTGTGACCCCCACCAATCAGCTGCTTGAGAAGGCAGTGGCGCTCGCACTTGGCCTTAGCCCCACTGAAGTGAATGGGGCTGAGCTGAGACAGCAAGTACGGCCACTAAGAGAAGGCCGCTGTGAGTGCTGGTGCTTCTCAAACAGCTGATTGGCATGGGTCCAGGGTGTTGAATCCCCACCGGTCAGATACTGATGACCTATACAGAGAAAAACCTCTTTAAAGCTGGAGTTTAAAGTTCAGGCCAATTATCTGGAATGAACGTTCCTACAAATGCTTGTTCCCAATAATCTGCCCATCTAAGGCCTGTTTCCCACTTGCGTTATGGCTTTCCGGTTTTGAGATCCAGCAGAGGAAACGGTTCCATTTTGTCCTCATTCATTGTCAACGGGGTACAAATCTGATTAAGATTCCTTCCTTTCTGTTTTGTTGCATTTTTGGACTAGACACAAAACTGCTGCAAGCTGCGGTTTTGTGTCAGGTCTGCGAAAAAGTACAAACTGGATCTGACAGTAAAATCAATGTAAGTCAATAATTCCTGATCCATTTTTTCCAGATCCGAAATAAAAATGGATCCGTCATCCATTGACTTACAATGATTTTAGTGCCGGATCCGGATTGTTCCATTTCGATGTAACACAACTGCATCCTAAGGGAACGGATACATCCGGATGTGTTAACACCAAACGGAACCTCTCAAAACCGGAACCCAAAATGCAAGTGTGAAACAGGCCTAAAGGTGCCGCAGATCATCTGATGAACGAGCAGCGCTTCACCTCCACTAATGAGCAGGCAATTGTGGGAAGGAAAGCTTTCCTCCTGATTGGCGCAGCCGCGCAGTGTAAATGCATTTTCATGCTGCACCAATGAGCAGAGGATTGTTGGGAAGGAAGCTTCCCTTCCTGACCATTGCCGGCTCGTTAGTGCAGATGAAGCAAACGCAGCCATCACCTCCAGTGCTATCCCTCATCGCTGTCCAGAAATGATTTAGGCGACTGCACCTCAGAGCATTTAACCCAAGTGTTTTGCTCATTCATCAGCAGATTATTGGGAACGAGTGTTCAAAAGGAACGTTTGTATGCGATAACTGGCCGAGCAAATCCAGCTCCAGATGTTCCGTGCAGATTTCCCCCCCTTCAATACGGAAAGGAGGAATATTCTGTGAATCCGCAGGTAACCCTTGCAGATGTATCTGTATAATCAATGCAGATTCACCAGGATCGCAGCGAGATCCACTGTGGAAAATATTGCTTTGTCTGAGTTTACCCTTGGGGAAGAAAATTTACGGAAAATAAAAATGAAAAGCGTTTAACCAGATTGTATGCTGCTGATTTATGGAGGCTACCAAACTGCATGAAATCTGTCATTAGTAATACAACATAATATATTTCCTGGAATTTACGAGAATTTACAGGGTGTTATTAACCATATCAAATATGTCACTCCGATTAATTGCAGAAGTCTATTCGCTACCAGAGGCTCTGATAGCCGAGCTGCCAGACTTTGTACCCAATACAGTAAATGATGGTAACAGAACTGTCTCGGAGATAGAGTGTTTCTGCGACCTTGGTCACAATGATCTGCACAGAACACCATTAAACACTGTGTATTCTAGTCAGGCAGCCATTCTGCAGGGACGGATATGTATGGAAATGTTTCTGGGAGCTCTTAGAAACAGAAATACAGGAGATGAAGAAATAATAGGGGTAAGGTAGCTCTACATCTGCTGCTAGTCATCCCTCTCCGGACTGGTACCTTGATACTAATAATCCTTATTCATCCAGCACCTTCATTTCACAGAGAACATGTAAAAACAAAATCCGACACTACAGATTTAAAGGGGTTGGACATATTCCCTTCTTCACCCAGGCAGCCCCTCTGAATCGCACAGGGCTAGGGCTTTTTCAGTGGATCCGGTGATGTACCTGGTCTCTGCTAGGCAGAGGCTTCCGCCTAGCAGTGTTCCTGGTGACGCCACTGGCACTAATAGGAGGGCTTTAGCGCTGCCCTAGCCTGTAAAACAGCGCAGGGCAAGGGAGAGCATCGGAGCATTAAATGCTCCGTTGCTCATCTCAGAGGGGTTGCCTAGGTGAAGAAGGGGGCCACACCATAGATCTAGGTTAGTCAAAACTGCTGATTTTGGCCAATCATCTTAAAGAGATTTTCCGGTTGCACTAAAAATGATAAATAACACCAGCATTGAACCTTACTGCATTATATAAATCATATGATGCGGTTCTGAGTACATTTTGCAATCTGCGGACCACACCCTTTGTTTACATCCCGGTGCAAGGCTCACGGGGAATGTCTGCAGCATCAAGTTTCTGCCTCTCCTTCCCCTCCCAGCTGGAACGTCATAGATCCAAGCAGGACTGGCAGCCTCATTAGTATTCACTTCAGTGAATACTAATGAAGCTGCGTTGGGTATGGGTTAGGGGAGGGCTCCTCTTCTAGCACATAGGGGGAGATTTATCAAACTGGTGTAAAGGAAAACTGGCCCCTAGCAACCAAACGGATTGCATATTTTGTTTTCCCAAAGAGCTGGGAAAAATGAAAGGTGGAATCTGATTGGTTGTTATGGGCAACTTAACCGGTTTCCTTTACACCAGTTTTGATAAATCTTCCCCATAGACTTTTAATAAAGAAATGATTTAACAGGTCTTCATCAGGATTTATACCCCAGACCTTCTGTATGGCAGGCAGAAGAGTTATCATTACACTACAGACCTGCTCTGTTGGTAGGGCTGAATTTTCTGTGCTTATAAACCTATTTTCTCTTCAGGCATAACATTAAAGAGGACCTTTCACTGGAATATTCTAGTTTAATTAAATACCTTTCCTTGCGGGGCTGATGCCCTGGTTGTTTTTTTTTAAATAAATACCGCTCGTACGTCCCGCTGTGCCCCCCTGCAGTTTTCCCACTCAGTATGTTAATCCTGAGCATCGGTACAGGGAGGAGGAGACGCCAGGGTATCTCAGTGGGCGTCTCCTTCCCCCTGGCTGTGCCGCGGTACAATCACAGCAGAGAGTGCCACGGCCAGGTAGAAAAAAAAGCTCACCTTCTCCCTGGCTGTGATGCTCTCCGCTGTGATTGTGCCGTGGCAAAAGGTCTGTAATGCTTAGCAGAGGGGGGTAGCGGCAAAGAGTTCGGGTGAGGCGTGCTTGGGCTCTAAAGGAAGGAGGGCTGGGCACTGTACAGGGGAGTTACTGGGCTCCAGATTAGGACAATAACGCCCCTCTGGGCACCTTAGACGCTCATTTGCATAACATAAAAAGTGGATTTTATCGCTAATGAAACCATGAAACAAATAATGAAGCAAGAAATAAGGTATTTTATTGTACATGGCAGTAGTAACACTTTAATATGCTCAAAACCATAGCTGTTTTCACATTGGTTTTCTTTGGGTGTAAAAAAAATAAATAAAAATCTGGCCCAAAATATGTGTCAAACTAAATTAGAAATGCTCGCCTGTTAAAGGGCCTGCGTCCACTTTTCTAGTTATCCTCTATCCACAGGACTGGGGATAACTAAGTAATCCGTGGAGGTCTAAACACTGATCCCCCTTCTTGATTGAGTAGCAAGTTGAGCATATGCCCTGCTTCTCCATCCATTCTCTATGGGGTCGCTGTAGATGGCAGATTACAGCGCTGGCTATTTCAAGTAGTCCCAAAGAGAATAAATGGATCAGCAGCGCGTATGTGTGGCCTGCCACACCATCAAAAAGGGGGAACAGGACCCGTTCCTGGAATCAGTGGGGGTCGCAGAATCGGACCCCACACATCATATAGTTATGCCCCATGGTGTGGAGAGGATAACTTGAAATCCTGCACACCCCTTTAAATCCTCCACCATCCAACCAGCAGTATCTCTTTACATGGCAGCAGTGATGCCTGTAAATACGGAATATCATCACTACCGCCATGTAAACCATACGTGTCAATACTGGAGAATATCACGCACTGTGCAGAATTTTTCAGTAATAAGTCCAACCCCCTTTGTAGGTCACAACTTTTAACAAAGCCCAAGCAAAGGTCCTTGGAGCAACATGAGCAAAGGGCACAAACAGAGGGTCATAACTAAAGCAGAGGCATTAGGGTTACCTGAGGCAGGGTAATAGTGGGGATCCTGGAGCAGGGGTAACTGGAGAAGAGGCAATATTAGTGGTGACTTTATAGTGGGTTCATCTGGAACTGGGGGACTAATGGGGGTGCACCTAAATCAGAGGCATTTGGGTTGCTTGAAGCAGGGTAATAGTGGTGATCCTGAAGCAGAGGTATTAGGGGGGCAACTGGAGAAGATTCAATACTAGGGGTGCTTTTAGAGTGGGGCATCTGGAGCTGAGTCCCCCCAATGCCACTGTGAACTCTGCAGAGAGCAGCACACATTCATAGATCTTTGTCTGCTATAAACAAATCCCCTATTCCCCCCTTACAGTCTCCTACAGCTCACTACTGTCACACACCTGAGAAATCAGCCCAGCACCGCAGAGGAGTCTTTCTCTCCAGCAGCCAGTTTTCTGACAGCAGGGAGGGCAGGAGGATGGCCAGACATGTTCTCTCCTCCTTCACTGCCAGCAGCCCGGGAAGCTTAAAAGATACTGCGGGGCCTCCTGTACAATGTACACCAGTAGGAGACTGCATCACTGTGTGATACTGCCACCTAGTGGTTACAATAATTATCTCTCCTGAGAAACAAGATAAAAGATTATTCCTCTGTCTTATCTCCTCTGGGGGCCCACCGAGGAATCCCCCGCCTCCCCGGTGGGCCAGTTCGAGCCTGATGACCTTCATAGTTTGTAATAGTGAGAAAAGAAATCTGTACATCGAGTTCAGCCTGTTATCCTTCAAGTTGATCCAGATGAGGTTGAAGCCAAGTTTCCTCATTTTATGGGAAAATAAATTTCTTCCCAACTCCAGTCAGAATAAGGGTCATGCTCACGACTGTTGGATGTTTTGTGGTCTGCAATTTGTGGAACTACAAAACACGGATACTGGCCGTGTACATTCCGCATTTTGCAAAACGCAGTCACAGGCCCTTAAAGGGATTCTGTCACCTCTTTTTACCCTATAGAGATGCGGACATGCACGCCTAGATCGCCTCTAGCATGTCCGCAATATACCTGTTCCATATCTCTGAGTGGTTTTATTGAGTGTAAAAAATGATTTTATATATATGTAAATCAGCCTAGTAAGGAGCCCAAGGGGCTGTACTAACAGTTCTGGAGCCCAGCACCGCCCCCCTGTGAAGGAGCCCAGCACCGCCTGTATCCAGGAATATCCTCCTCGCTCACAAAGTCAAATTGCCGCGAGCTCGCGCATGCACAGTTCCTTCCCTGAGGCTGATACCAGCACAGGGAAGGAACACTATGCCGGCACTGCGCATCGTGAGATTACGGCGATCTGACTTTGTGCAGCCCCTTGGGCTCCTTACCAGGCTGATTTACATATATATACAGTACAGACCAAAAGTTTGGACACACCTTCTCATTGAAAGAGTTTTCTTTATTTTCATGACTATGAAAATTGTAGATTCACACTGAAGGCATCAAAACTATGAATTAACACATGTGGAATTATATACATAACAAAAAAGTGTGAAACAACTGAAAATATGTCATATTCTAGATTCTTCAAAGTAGCCACCTTTTGCTTTGATTACTGCTTTGCACACTCTTGGCATTCTCTTGATGAGCTTCAAGAGTTAGTCACCTGAAATGGTCTTCCAACAGTCTTGAAGGAGTTCCCAGAGATGCTTAGCACTTGTTGACCCTTTTGCCTTCACTCTGCGGTCCAGCTCACCCCAAACCATCTCGATTGGGTTCAGGTCCGGTGACTGTGGAGGCCAGGTCATCTGGCGCAGCACCCCATCACTCTCCTTCATGGTCAAATAGCCCTTACACAGCCTGGAGGTGTGTTTGGGGTCATTGTCCTGTTGAAAAATAAATGATGGTCCAACTAAACGCAAATCGGATGGAATAGCATGCCGCTGCAAGATGCTGTGGTAGCCATGCTGGTTCAGTATGCCTTCAATTTTGAATAAATCCCCAACAGTGTCACCAGCAAAGCACCCCCACACCATCACTCCTCCTCCTCCATGCTTCACGGTGGGAATCAGGCATGTATAGTCCATCCGTTCACCTTTTCTGCGTCGCACAAAGACACGGTGGTTGGAACCAAAGATCTCAAATTTGGACTCATCAGACCAAAGCACAGATTTCCACTGGTCTAATGTCCATTCCTTGTGTTCTTTAGCCCAAACAAGTCTCTTCTGCTTGTTGCCTGTCCTTAGCAGTGGTTTCCTAGCAGATATTCTACCATGAAGGCCTGACTCACACAGTCTCCTCTTAACAGTTGTTCTAGAGATGTGTCTGCTGCTAGAACTCTGTGTGGCAGTGACCTGGTCTCTAATCTGAGCTGCTGTTAACCTGCGATTTCTGAAGCTGGTGACTCTGATGAACTTATCCTCCGCAGCAGAGGTTACTATTGGTCTTCCTTTCCTGGAGCGGTCCGCATGTGAGACAGTTTCTTTGTAGCGCTTGATGGTTTTTGTGACTGCACTTGGGGACACTTTCAAAGTTTTCCCAATTTTTCGTACTGACTGACCTTCATTTCTTAAAGTAATGATGGACACTCGTTTTTCTTTACTTAGCTGCTTTTTTCTTGCCATAATACAAATTCTAACAGTCTATTCAGTAGGACTATCAGCTGTGTATCCACCTGACTTCTCCACAACGCAACTGATGGTCCCAACCCCATTTATAAGGCAAGAAATCCCACTTATTAAACCTGACAGGGCACACCTGTGAAGTGAAAACCATTTCAGGTGACTACCTCTTGAAGCTCATCAAGAGAATGCCAAGAGTGTGCAAAGCAGTAATCAAAGCAAAAGGTGGCTACTTTGAAGAACCTAGAATATTACATATTTTCAGTTGTTTCACACTTTTTTGTTATGTATATAATTCCACATGTGTTAGGGCTCTTTCACACCTGCGTTCTTTTCTTCCGGCATAGAGTTCCGTCGTCGGGGCTCTATGCCGGAAGAATCCTGATCAGTTTTATCCTAATGCATTCTGAATGGAGTGAAATCCGTTCAGGATGCATCAGGATGTCTTCAGTTCAGGACCGGAACGTTTTTTGGCCGGAGAAAATACTGCAGCATGCTGAGCTTTTTGCTCCGGCCAAAAATCCTGAAGACTTGCCGCAAGGCTGGATCCGGAATTAATGCCCATTGAAAGGCATTGATCCGAATCCGGCCTTAAGCTAAACATCGTTTCGGCGCATTGCCGGATCCGACGTTTAGCTTTTTCTGAATGGTTACCATGGCTGCCGGGACGCTAAAGTCCTGGCAGCCATGGTAAAGTGTAGTGGGGAGCAGCATACTTACCGTCCGTGCGGCTCCCGGGGCGCTCCAGAGTGACGTCAGGGCGCCCCAGGCGCATGGATGACGTGATCGCATGGCACGTCATCCATGCGCATGGGGCGCTCTGACGTCACTCTGGAGCGCCCCGGGAGCCGCACGGACTGTAAGTATGCCGCTCCCCCGCTCCTACTATGGCAACCAGGACTTTAATAGCGTCCTGGCTGCCATAGTAACACTGAAAGCATTTTGAAGATGGATCCGTCTTCAAATGCTTTCAGTTCACTTGCGTTTTTCCGGATCCGGCGTGTAATTCCGGCAAGTGGAGTACACGCCGGATCCGGACAACGCAAGTGTGAAAGAGGCCTTAATTCATAGTTTTGATGCCTTCAGTGTGAATCTCCAATTTTCATAGTCATGAAAATAAAGAAAACTCTTTGAATGAGGTGTGTCCAAACTTTTGGTCTGTACTGTATATATATAAAATCATTTTTTGCACTAAATAAAACCACTCAGAGATATGGGACAGGTATATTGCGGACATGCTAGCGGCGATCTAGCCGTGCATGTCCGCATCTCTATAGGTGACAGAATCCCTTTAATAGAACTGTACTAATACTATCCTTGTCCGTAATGCAGACAATAATAGAATATGTTCTATTTTTTGGTGAAATGGCCATGCTGACTGGGAATAGTTCCACATACGGGATGCAAAAAAATAAATAAAATAACTGAATGGACACGGAAAAAAATATGTTTGTGTGCATGAGCCCTAAGGGTGCCCTCACACACAGCAGATTTTATGACAGAAAATCGGTTCCATTCTATTCATTTGAATTGGGCAGCAAGCACATGGATTTCTGCACCCTCCATAAAGGTGAAGGAAACGGATTTTCAGTCACAGAATTTTCTGCCACAAAATTTGCTGCATGTGAATGCGCCCTAACTGCAGAAATCTAATCAGCCGGGGGATAAATAGATGATGGGAGAGAACTCTGTACTGATCCCTGATATATTTATACATAGTTATTAGACCTCCCCTCAGTCATATTTTTTTCTTAAAGTGAATAATCCTAATTTTGATAATCTTTCAGGGTACTGTAGTTGCCCCATTCCAGTTATTACTTTAGTTGCCCTCCTCTGAACCCTCTCCAGCTCTGCTACGTCTGCCTTGTTCACAGGAGCCCAGAACTGTACACAGTACTCCATGTGTGGTCTGACCAGTGATTTGTAAAGTGGCAAGACTATGTTCTCATCGCGGGCATCTATGCCCCTTTTGATGCACACACAGTGAAAAACGCATGAATACTGTGCAGACCAGGTCCTGGTGTGAATGAGGCCATTCTGAGCACACATATCGGGCTGGGCATGTGCCAGGACGTCTGCTCTATGAAGTACATGCACAGTCCGTGTCCTGTGGATGAACATGAGGGCACAGAACATTCTGATAATCGTGTCTGGCGCTTCTCCTGTCAGAACAGGCGGCACAGGGCAGCGCTTCACAAACGTGACGCTAATACATCGATAGTTCGGCCCATCAAAGGAACTAGAAGATTGTGGCGCAATAGCTGCACATGTGTGCGGTTTCTGCGGATCGCACTGCGTCACTTCCGCCCTGGCCGTGAGGGGGTTAACCGTCTCCCCCTATAGTGGAGGTATAGTCTGGTGACGTCACCGCACGCGCGTCTCCGCCTCTCTCTCGCGGTGTTGTGCGTGGCGGGAGCGCGCGCTGGAAGGTGTAAGTGTAAGGAGGAGGCGGCTACGAGCGGCGATAACTGCGAAGTGAGCGGAAGGCTGCGGAGGATTTATCGGTGTCGTTACTAGTATGGAGGCCGGGAGAGTCGGGTGAGTGCGCTGCGCCTCTGTAGGGAGAGGGGGCGCGGGGTAGAAGTTGTGTTATCGCTAGACAGATTGCATTGTACGGGCGGAGGAGGAGGGGACTGTGATTTTCCCGTATAGACTTGTGCAGAGCTCAGGTTCTCCTCACCTCCGCGGGCTCGGCCTGTACTCTGCACATCTCTGTGCCTGCCTGTGCCCCGGTCATTGGGGACTGGTTACAGCCCGGTCCTACTTACCTCCTGCCTGTGCCCCGGTCATTGGGGACTGGTTACAGCCCGGTCCGCTTACCTCCTGCCTGTGCCCCGGTCATTGGGGACTGGTTACAGCCTGGTCCTACTTACCTCCTGCCTGTGCCCCGGTCATTGGGGACTGGTTACAGCCCGGTCCGCTTACCTCCTGCCTGTGCCCCGGTCATTGGGGACTGGTTACAGCCTGGTCCTACTTACCTCCTGCCTGTGCCCCGGTCATTGGGGACTGAATACAGCCTGGTCCTACTTACCTCCTGCCTGTGCCCCGGTCATTGGGGACTGAATACAGCCTGGTCCTACTTACCTCCTGCCTGTGCCCCGGTCATTGGGGACTGAATACAGCCTGGTCCTACTTACCTCCTGCCTGTGCCCCGGTCATTGGGGACTGAATACAGCCTGGTCCTACTTACCTCCTGCCTGTGCCCCGGTCATTGGGGACTGTTACAGCCTGGTCCTACTTACCTCCTGCCTGTGCCCCGGTCATTGGGGACTGAATACAGCCTGGTCCTGCTTACCTCCTGCCTGTGCCCCGGTCATTGGGGACTGATTACAGCCCGGTCCTACTTACCTCCTGCCTGTGCCCTGGTCATCGGGGACTGAATACAGCCCGATCCGCTTACCTCCTGCCTGTGCCCCGGTCATTGGGGACTGATTACAGCCTGGTCCTGCTTACCTCCTGCCTGTGCCCTGGTCATTGGGGAGCTGAACCGGTCCGCTTACCTCCTGCCTGTGCCCCGGTCATTGGGGACTGGTTACAGCCTGGTCCTACTTACCTCCTGCCTGTGCCCCGGTCATTGGGGACTGAATACAGCCTGGTCCTACTTACCTCCTGCCTGTGCCCCGGTCAGTGGGGACTGACTACAGCCTGGTCCTACTTACCTCCTGCCTGTGCCCCGGTCATTGGGGACTGAATACAGCCTGGTCCTACTTACCTCCTGCCTGTGCCCCGGTCATTGGGGACTGAATACAGCCTGGTCCTACTTACCTCCTGCCTGTGCCCCGGTCATTGGGGACTGAATACAGCCTGGTCCTACTTACCTCCTGCCTGTGCCCCGGTCATTGGGGACTGGTTACAGCCTGGTCCTACTTACCTCCTGCCTGTGCCCCGGTCATTGGGGACTGAATACAGCCTGGTCCTGCTTACCTCCTGCCTGTGCCCCGGTCATTGGGGACTGATTACAGCCCGGTCCTACTTACCTCCTGCCTGTGCCCTGGTCATCGGGGACTGAATACAGCCCGATCCGCTTACCTCCTGCCTGTGCCCCGGTCATTGGGGACTGATTACAGCCTGGTCCTGCTTACCTCCTGCCTGTGCCCTGGTCATTGGGGGCTGAATACAGCCTGGTCCTACTTGCCTCCTGCCTGTGCCCCGGTCATTGGGGACTGGTTACAGCCTGGTCCTACTTACCTCCTGCCTGTGCCCCGGTCATTGGGGACTGAATACAGCCTGGTCCTACTTACCTCCTGCCTGTGCCCTGGTCATTGGGGACTGGTTACAGCCCCGTCCCAGTGTCCATGCAGGCTGCTTGTATACAGACTTACCTCCTGCCTCAGCTCTTAGAGGGGTGATTGGTCTGGATTGATGATGGCTGGTTCGATTTGTATAGTTATTAAATAGGCATTTGTGTACGGGGATGGAGGTGAAGATCGCTTATGTATTCATCAGAGTCAGGAATGGACTCCTAAAGACTCAGTCTGTATGTGCGTCTTCCCTTTACAATAAGACCCCTGAGTGTGGGATCCCAGCTTTCTGTGTCTTTCCCTGATATTTGGGGTTCTAGTGTTGAGCCCCAATAATCCCCAGAACAGGGCTGGATGATTTGTTCTAGTTGGGATGAGCGAATGGACCTTGGATGCTTCATCCTTATAGTCCAGGGGTGCACAACCTGCGGCCCGGGGGCCACATGCGGCCCTTGATACCATTCTGTGCGGCCCCCAACCATCTGGTAACAGACATGTATGCCTATGTCTTGTGGCTGCTCACATGTATTTTTCATGTATTTCTCCCATTAGATGGGAGTCCTGGAAGTGTAACTAGACATTAATGTTATATAATGTGTGTTCAATATGCCATAAGTACAATATTTCAGTTGTTAATACACCTTTAAATTTTCATTTCGGCCCTCGTCATTGGTTTAGTCTGGCAATGTGGCCCCCAACCAGGAAACGTTGTGCACCCCTGTTATAGTCTATGGCTTCTGTTGTGCCCCCTTAGTGGGAGGATATGGTCGGGCCGTGTTGCCCCTTCATATGCTGGAGGATATCCCGTACTGTCTAAAGCCTAACTCGATCAGGTTTTTTTTTTGTTTTAGCACCTGGTGTCATTTTGTATGCTTGTCTTTGCACTCCCCTGTAATGTCACTTCCTCTGTACTGGGGGAAAAAATGGTAAAAAAAAAATGATAGGGTCAGCATACATTGCATGTGTTTTTGTGAAAATGCAAAAAAAAAACAATTGTGGCGTATGGGAGAAAAACGCCAGACCCAGAGCATGCTGCCATCGAACGCCATTGACCAAGAAAAGTCACCTCGGAGCTGGAAATGGACACTACAAGAGATGCATCTCATCCTTCCTCTGATATTTCCCCTAGACTTCCATGCAACATCTGGAACTGGCCTTTTTTTGCCTAAAACTTCAGCAAAGAAAATGGAAAACCTCATCTAAAGATGGTTGTCACCAGTAGAAAGGCATTTTACTATAAATAGTCATTAACGTTTATGCCATAATTTATGTAAATGAGTACATTTTGGTCTAGGTGCACGGACCGCCAAAGGATGAGCCTAACGTACGAGGAGGAGTGTGTCGTCATAAATTGGGCGCGTCCACCTTTGATAAATGACCGCCAATATTGTCAATGATTTCTCAAGTACAGTTGGTCGGAGATGCTGTAGGAACTACTTTTCAGCTGAGCAGAGTCCGTGGAATATGGGTGGCACACGGAGGGCAAAAAGTCGGCTTCTTCACAGAAAAAAAACACAGGTTTTCCATAGACCTCAAACGGAAACGTGAACGAGGCTGTGGTTGTTTCAGTCCGTGCAGAAGACCCGCTCAGTCTGTTCTACTCTTGGGGCGTTGCTCGTCCGGAGTTTCTCCACTAGAAACCTCTTACAAGTTGCCCCAAGTGACAGTTGTGTGGACAGTCACCACGGTTGGTGACTGGCCATGGCAACAATCTGTGTATGATCTGCTGACCATAAACAGCCCTTTATGGAGGAATCCTCTGCAATTGATTACATCCTGGGCAATTCTCTGAGGAAATGTCCTGTTGGGGGAAGCCTATTGTTTGTAAATCCTATGGCCGTGACGTGCTGCCACGCTTATTAATTAGTGACGGGACGCTAATTATGTTGTTTCCACATAGACTTCAGTGGGGTTGTTGTATAAACTGAAAATCCGCACCAAGACCACCATACATAGTGCAGAAAGCTTGCGGATTTTCTGCATAGACGTGCCCTAAACAGGGTTTGCAGAGTAATTGTGGGGTAAAGGGGCACAAACATTGACATGCTGTGGATTTCAGACTCCGCATGCCAGGTCAGTTTCCAAACTTTGGCACATCTCATCTACTTTGCTGGTACTCTATTACGCTGTGTTTTTATCCCAAAAAAATTTTCACACTCAGATCCACGTTGAAAAACTGCACGTAATCCACCATTTGTGCAGGTAGCCTCGATGACCACTAATTTACTTGAATGTCATTGATTTGTGGCCATTTATTGCCCGACTGGCCCGAGCAAGAAGAACCCTAGAGAATTTACCTCTAAAAGGCTCGCACAGATTAATAGTCTATCAAAATCCGCACCACTGATTGCTGCACTTTTAATGAGCTTTCCATGTGCTCGCTGCAGATCAGAGACACTTGGTGGTACAACCACGTATGGTTTTTGCCACTAAAGCTGGGTTTACACCTGGCGATGCAATGGCTGATTGTCAGGAAGGAAGCGTTCCTACCAGACAGTCGGCTGCTCGTTCAGGGAAGGAGACTGCACATTTAGGCCTCATGCACACGACCGTTGTTTGGGTCCGCATCCGAGCTGCCGTTTTGGCGGCTCGGATGCGGACCATTCATTTCAATGGAGCTACAAAAGATGCGCACAGCACACGGATGCGGACAGCACACGGAGGCTCCACAAAAAAAAATATAACCTGTCCTATTCATGTCCGTGATTTGCGGACAAGAATAGGCATTTATATTGACTGCTTCCGTTCCACAAATTGCGGAAGGCAACGCGGGCGCTTTCCATTTTTTGCGGACTGCAAAAAACGGCATGGTCGTGTGCATGAGGCCTTACCTAGAGTGCTCTCCTCCACAGTATGAGGATAAGGGGATAACTATAATCCCTTGTCCTTATACAGATTCATGGCTTCTGAGCAGCAGATCGCTGTTTAGACCACACTATTTAGTTTCACACTAGCGGCAAGGAACTCCGGCAGGCTGTTCCAGCTGTGAACAGCCTGTCTGATCCGTGCTGCCGGTAGTGTATGCGTGCCCCCGGACTACCTCTCCAGTGCCTTTAGCGCTTTACCACTCCAGTGCCTTCAGCTCCTCTCCCTCAGTGCCATCAGCCCCTCCATGCCATCTATTTCCCTGTCCCCCAGTGCCATCAGATCAGCCCCTCCATGTCCCACCAGTGCTGGCTGTCCCCCTTCGGTGCTATGTCCCCCAGCGCCAGTGAAATAAAATTCTTACCTTTCCTATAGGGGCGCACACTCTTTTCCGCGCTGCACTGGATCCTGGCGTCGCACAACAACTGGTCATAGTGCGCGCTTATGTGCACTATGACCTGATGATGTGTCAGGATCCAGCGCGGTGCGGGCTGGCGGGTGACCACAGAGCTGTAAGTAAATAGCAAGCGCTTCACTCCCGCTCCGTGGTCACATGACACAAACGAATCCTCGATGCACAAAATTTGCATCAAGGATTTTTTTTTTTGGGGTCAAATTACCACAAAATACTGAGTGCACACGGACATCATCCGTATTTTTTGTGTTCAGCAAAATACATACGGCCGTGTGCATGAGGCCTAGGACTGTAGAAAGCTACAGATAATAAAAATTCCAATCTTTTGATCTCATGTGGAAATGCGTTACTTATTGCAGAGGCTGGAAGCGTTTGTGCTGCTCGACAGTGGGGTTAAATAGCCAAACGCCCACGCTCTGCTCATTGACATTTTTCTTAGTCTGTGGCATCGAAAGAATGAGCGAGGAGGAATAATCCAGTCCAAAGGTAAAAGTCTGACATTTCCATCTGCAGGACTCGCTAACTTCTCTAAAAAAGAAAAGTAGTCCCTTTGTTCGGTGGCCTCCTGCTCATATATTTGGAGGATTGCTTTGAGAGCAGTTTCCTAATATTCTAATTTGCTGCTTTTCAGAAGTGGAAAGCAGCAGCGAGGCAGTGGCGTCCCCGTCTACTGTCCTGGTACTGTTAACGGGCAGAGCGGAGAGGAAGAAGAGTCTGACAGCGGCTTCCTCCCGTCAGAGAATCATGCTGGCACGTGTTCAGGAGGTTGGAACTGACCACTGTCTTGTGTGTGGCTGTGGGCACAGTCTGGGTAGGAGCAGACTACAGAATGCACATCGAGTTCTCATATCACAAAAGTGTATCTGAGCTGTAAACTATTTGCTTAGTTGCTTAAATAGGTATTCGAACCTTGTCCCCTGCACCATCAGGTGAGGTGGCCACGTATGTGCGGGGCTTTCTACTTTTGTTTTGATGAAAGTTAGGCCTTGTTAACAGTAGCTATAGTAATACAAATGAGTATGGGTATTTGTCAGAAGATTGGTACCTCTAAAACTGTACAACCTGTTGCATTTGTGCTTGGCAGTCAAAGGCATCTGTGTTGGCACCATGTTCATAAGTCAGTGCTCCAGACAAAAAAAAACAGGAGCCATTGGCTCCTAAACGAAAAAATGTAGTCGCCAAATTTAAAATGCATAGGGGAAAAAAAAAAAAAGACTTGACAGAGAAGTTGAGACGCAGGTCAGTAGTGAGACAGCACTACATATAGGAGAATACAGCACTACATACCTCACATCCAGTGACCTCTTTTGGGGGACAAGGTGGCTAAAAATGGAGAATTGTGCTATTTATTTTTTCCTTTGTTACAGCCTTCACCAGAGCGGAAATATCTTTAATATTTTAATAGCGCACAGTTTTTCGGATGTGGCGATATGTAATAAAAAAAAATAATAATTTGTTTGTAAATTTTATATGTAAAATTGGGGAAAGGGGGCGATTTAAACGTAAGTATTTTAATTTTTATTTAGTAACCATTTCCCCCCTTAGGGGGGGGGGGGAACACTGGCGTCTCCTCCTCCTTGCTCTGAATGTTTAAAATACCAGGGGCCCAGGAATAATAAGTGCACTTAGATCCCTGGGCGCCGCTCTATGCAGCCTGCTACTAAGTTCATATTGTTAGGACCCATGAAAGGTCCTTTTTAACTCATTTATACAAGTGTCGGCAGCGGTGTTGCAAACCTGGCACCAGGCCTCAATAACAGGGCATGCAATCTGCAGCAATTAACCACTCAGATGTGACATCTGAGGGGTTAATTGAAGCGTATCGCATGCCCTGTTATTGAGGCCAGGTCTGTGATACCGCTGCCTATACTTGTATTAATGTTTTCCAATCATTGGTGGAGCAGTGGCCACAGCTCCTCCCTGCTATCTCCCCATTGGTGGCAGTGGCAGCCGCATTAGTGGGGAGGGAGGGACTCCCTCCTTCTCCACTGTGCTAGTGAAGAGAACATGGTACGTGCCATGTTCTTTAACTGATACTAGGCTGTGCGGCAGTCCAGTCGCAAATGGTGATAAGACTAAAGTCTTTTTTTCGCCATCTGCAAATTTTAAGGCGCATTGGGGACTGTTTTGGTCGCCATCTGGAGCCCTGTAAGTTCCTGCATTGTTGAGAAAAATGTAAATAAGGGTACTTTAACACTAGCGTTTTTCTTTTCCTGCACGGGGTTCCGTCCTAGGGGGCTCAATACCGGAAAAGAACTGATCAGGTATATCTTCATGCATTCTGAATGTAGAGAAATCCGTTCAGGTTGCATCAGGATGTCTTCAGTTCAGTCACTGAACGGCGTTTTGGACGGAGGAAATACTGCAGCATGCTGCGTTACCTCCGTCCAAAATTCCGGATCAGTTGCCGGAATGCAGGATCTGGCATTAATCTACATTTAAATATATTAGTGCCGAATCGACATTAAAAATACTGCAATGCCGTATCCGTTCTGGTCTGTGCATGTGCAGACCGGTAAAAATGTGAAATATATATATATTATATGATCCGTTCTTGCAATGCATTTGTAAGACTGATCCGGATCAGTCTACAAATACTGTCTGTTTGCATGCAGATTGCTGGATCACTCTTCCGCAAGTGTGAAAGTAGCCTAAACCTTTAGGAGTAACGGGGGCGTTGCCATTACACCTAGAGGCTCTGCTCTCTGCATCTGCTGCACCCTCTGCACTTTGCTTAGCTTCAGGAGAAGTAAGGGCCGGGTGTGATGACGTGAAGGATCAGCAGTTGAAGAGAGAGCAGAGTCTCTAAGTGTAATGGCAACGCCCCCGTTGCTCCTAGAGGCAAATAGAATTTTCATGTATTAATACATCACATTTCTCAGCAATGCAGTCACTTATGATCACATTTCTTAAGGTACAAATCGGCTGACAGATGCCCTTAACTGCAGATATCCTCATTGTGGATTAAAGGTGTTGTCCGATATTTGCATCCTGATAGCCAACCTTCCAGATAAGTTATCAATATCTGATCACTGGAGCACTGCGGCCTATTTAAATAGCCGGCTGTCAGACCCCCACAGTCCTATATTGATGACCTATCCTGAAAAGCCCTTTTAAGAGAACAATGAGGCCTGCACATCATCAGAACGGGAAGGTAGCGCTTTGGACAGATCCTTTAAAGTGTGGATAGATGGAGTGTAAGTTATGGGTCAACCCCTCTAAGTGTCCATTTAGGCTACTTTCACACTAGCGTTTTTCTTTACCGGCGCTGAGTTCCATCCTAGGGGCTCAAATCTGGAAAAGAACTGATCAGTTTTATCCCCATGCATTCTGAATGGAGAACAATCCGTTCAGGATGCATCAGGATGTCTTCAGTTCAGTCTTTTTGACTGATCAGGCTTTTCTGAAAACTGTAGCATGCAGTATTTTTACCTCCGGCCAAAAATCCAGAACACTGACTGCCGGATCCGGCCTTTTCCCATTGACTTGCATTAACGCCGGATCTGGCGCCCTGTGTTCTGTCAAACCGGATCCGGCTTTTGCATGTTTAACTTTTTTTCACATCCCCCAACCGTTGATTGTCGCATCGGATTGATTGAACACCGTACTTCTTGCTCCTTATTTGTATCGGCCCCTGTACATGCGCTATAAATCTTGACTGTTAACGCACAACTTTTTTTGGTGCTTTATTGTTGAATTTCTAAAGATGAACATTTATTATTCTCTTCTACAATTATTCTGGTTTCTAGGAGACTTCTGCTGTTTTTAGTTCTGTAGCATGTATGACCTAATGAAAGACTCCTGTTCCCCACCACTCCAGTCCTGTGCTCTGGCGCCTGTTCAACCATCTTTTGGTCCCACATTTGTTTACTTCTGGCCAGGATATGGGCATGGTCACATGTACTGCTGCAGCCAATGACTGGCTTCAGAGGTAACCTGTCACTGCTGTGCTTGAGGGCACATCACCGCTGAAGCCAGTCATTGACTTTCATTGAAAATAATAGAAAATTCCCAGAAAACCCCTTTAAGCCTTTCTTTCCTTATCCCTATATAAAAAACACTGCATTACATTTCAGCCATGTTCTGGTCTTCTCCAAAGCCATTGACCTTGCATTACTGCAGGGGTCCGGTCATTCCTGCCTCATGTTGAAGGGTAATAGGTCAGCGTTTCCTTCTGAAGATCCAGGAGTGCAATTAAGGAAGCAAAAATTCTGCAATCACGACTCTGGCTAGACTAATACAATTAGTCTGGTTTTGAAGTAAACCATCTGCACTTCTACGCAGACAAGCCTACCATATATATGGATTCCATTTAGATACAATGCTGAAACGTACCATTACTGCAGCACAATTTCTTTGGAGGCTTTCTGACTACTTTGATTCTGGTGAAATTCTTGTGGATTTGTGGCTAAATCCTGGCGGAATATTTTGAATGCACTTAGTGCCTCAACACACATGAAATTGGTCTCGTGTTTTTTTTTCCACCACCATGGCAACCACTTGTGTGTTTTTGTTTTTTTTTTTGTTTTTTTTTCCCCATAGCACATGTGTTTTTTATTGCATTTTTAGTTGCGTTCTTTGCAAAACAAACGTGTGGTTGACATTTATTGTTCAGATGTTTTTTTTCCCTCTATAGAAAAGGGAATGAAAAAATGCTGTTGGAAGGGGGGGGGGGGGGCAACAAAAAGTTGCATATGTTAGCAAAAAACACCACCAAGCCCCAAAAAAGGGTTTGCCCTGCATTGCATCTGTCCCATAGACTTTGATGGAGCTGGTATTACAGCAAAAACACACCTAAAACCACATGTGCAAACACCACCACCAAAACCTCAAACGTGCTGGAAAATACCTGTGTTCTTAGCCCCTTAGCACAGTGTACTGTATAGATAATAGATGGAGCTTTTTCTGACAGTTTTACCACGATGTTGGTCCAGAGCACTGCATTGAGAGGTCTCTGCAGTATCTGCTAGTGTCATCTCCTGACTTTCAGACCCACCTCCGTGCCAGCTGAAGCAGCAGTCTGCAGATGAGATGCTGGCTTAATTATTCAAGTCGTGTCTCAAGGCCTGTTTTACAAGGTCTAACACTGACTTACAGGATAGTTGCCTTAAGCCTGTGTTAGACTTGCCAATTGTCAGCCAGTTCATCGTTAAAGAGCGTTTGCAGGAAATTTCCTTAGTGATGATCTGGCAGTGTAATACTGCTGCCGATGAACAAATCAGACAATCCAGATTTTTAAGCTTGCTGCCGAAAGATCGTGCATCAACTGGACAGCATGGGGATGAGCGATGGTATAATGATCACTCCCCCCCCCCCCCCCCCCCATGCTGTGGAGGAGATCGCTGCATGTAATGGCCACGACCTCTTCCGCTAGCGAGCAGGTGACTGCTGGGAAGGAACGCTTCCCTCCCGACAATCGCCTGCCTGATCTGGCTGTCTAATGCAGTCCTTACATCTGGTAGCATTGGAGGAAGAGCTTGCTAAGGTCTCATTTTCCTCCCTTTCCCCAGCATTGGCTCTGCACTGCTTGTGTCAAATGTTTCAGAATTTGGGCGGAAGTTCAGCATTCATCCATTATTCCGCTCATTGTCAGGTACAGCAGTTATGCTTTATAATTGTTACCGCTGAAGGCACCGGCGCGGCATTGTTCCTCCTGACTTTGGAACAGTACACCAGTGTGTTGTAAAGGGAAACAAAAGGTAAACTCTCCAGAAGGCTACAGAAATTCCTGTGGATTTACAAGGCGGGTTCTCTGACAGATTATTGATCACCTGATGAACAAGCGAAATGCTCGTTCATTGGGAGATCCTGCCGTTCGTGCAGGCACCTAACTTCTTTCTGGGCAGGAGAGGTGATCGCCTCCACTTAAGGAAAAGCTAACTGTTGGGAAGGAACACTTCCTTCCCGACAACCTGCTGCTTGGCCTGTCTAAATGCGCCTTAATAGTTTTGTAGGAATCTTGCAAAGAACATTGACTTGGATTCCTCATGATCCCTTCTATTTTTAATTTTTGGACAACTGTGGGGCATGTGGTGGGGTTTACTGTTTCAGGCCTCCTATTGTAGGGACCAGAGGTTGCGCTACATTTTTTCTTACCATTTTTGAGTGTTTTTAGCTGATGTTACAGTAATCCAAATAGTTAATACGAAGGCCTACATACATTAAGGGGTTGCTATTTATGCAGGGAAACCATTACTAGTACTCTAAAACTGTCTTCCATGCATAAATAGCATATTTAGACCATTTAAAATTTGAGGCCACTGTTTTGCTCGGGGGGGGGGGGGGGGGGGTCGGTACCACTGAGGTCACTGTTGCAGTGATTTTGAAGTTTAAAGGGTATGTCCTAAGATAGGTAATAAATATCAATCGTTAAAGAGGACCCCTCGCCTCTCCGGATTTGTCTGTTTCAGAGACTACTTGCACCCCCCCCATGTACTATGTCCTGGAGCATCTAGTCTTATGACTTTATGTTGCACCATTCCTCTTATTTCTGCTATTAGTTATGAATGACTTGCTAGCAGTTTGCAGTAAAGGTCCAGATGGGGGTGTCGCTGCACAGCCTGATATTTTTCAATCCGTGCTGTCAACTGGTAACAGCGCGCTGGACCTTTATTGCAGACTACTAGTAATTTGTTCATGAGTTCTAGTAGGAATAATAGAGGAATGGTACAATATAAAGCAGGCATCCTCAAACTGCGGCCCTCCAGCTGTTGTAAAACTACAACTCCCACAATGCCCTGCTGTAGGCTGATACCTGTAGGCTGTTCGGGCATGCTGGGAGTTGTAGTTTTGCAACAGCTGGAGGGCCGCAGTTTGAGGATGCCTGATATAGTCTCTCAAGAATTGATTCCCCAGAATTGTTATTGCATGGGAAATGCAAGTCGTTACTAAAACAGACATGTCCCCTTCAAGTACATCATCGCTGGGGGTCCCACCTTGGTTACCATGTTCTAGTGTTCTGTGTTAAGTATGGATAGGTAAATAGTGTTTATCTTGGGACAACCCATCACTTGGCCATTGCTGCCCACCATAGTTAGATCCTGGTAGATGAGCTCTCAGGTGGGTATGTTGTGCCACTGGGGCTGTTGGTACACTCTGAAAAGACCTGAGGAACTGGCAGAGCAGGACAGGCACAATGAATGGTGGTGCATTCTGGTGCCAAGGGCACAAGCGAAAGACCTAGGCACATACCCCTGGTGCCAGGTGCTCGCACCGTCAGTCACTTGTTGTGAATCTGGATGATGTCACGCAGTGATAACCACCAGTCTCGCCTGTAGATCTGCATCAAGCTTCGGCACTCCAGCTGCTGTGAAGCTACAACACCCAGCATGCACACTTGCTCAGCTGTTCTTGTAACTCCTAAAGAAGGGAGGATACTGGGAGTTTCAGAACAGCTGGAGGGCCGGATCTAGAGGCTGTCATTTTGTGTTGTGCTTGGTCTTACTATAAAGGGGAGTTCGTCTTTCATGACCCATTGCCCTATCTCATGCCACCAGATAATGCCACAAAATTGCCACCACCGCTGTGGTTATTGGATTATACAGTCTAACAGCGAAGACTTCATGTGCTTGGCAGAGGGACTATGTCCTGGAGGCTGTAAATGGCCACATGCTGTCCTTGTAGCGCCATGTGCCGCCATATTACAGATGAAATCCTTACAGCACACTATAGTTCAGCATCTGATGGAACATGCTGATGAATTCATAGGAAAGCTGACAGGTGACACAGGTCTACGGGTGACAGGTCTGTCGTTATGGAGGTTGTATGGAGCTGTGGCGCGCCCTTGTGCATGAAGCCTCACTGAATTCTATAAGCAGGAGTCTGAAGCGCTCAGCCACTTTTCCTCACTGCTGAGCGTGGTAGTGAAGACGGTCCCTTAGACCTTCTATTGAAGCCGTCTTCACTACTGCGCTCGGCTGAGCGCTTCAGACTCGTCACTATAGGAGGAAAAACCAGGTGCTCAGATCCGGGACCCCCACTACACAGCAAGGCCACTTACCGTGCGCCCCCTCTCACTTCAGAGCGGTGTGCCATAATCTCTGGCAGCCGTCTCAAATTGTCCAATCACACAAAGCGCCTTACTATAAGGAGCTTTGTGATTGGTTGTTTCCGACAGCAGCATCGCTGCGCTAATGAATGGCAGGGAAAAATCTAAGGCATATCGGTACGCCTTAGACTTCTTCCAGGGAACAGATGTCTATGACAGCATTGAAGTTCAGGTGACAATCGTGGCTTCTTGAGCCTGGCTTGGCCAGCAGTGCATGTTCTCTTAGTAGGAAGTAGGGAATAAATGGCTGCCAGACACTTCAGGGTACTGTGTGTTGAAACCAGTTTCTTCTGTGGAGAGTGTATCCGGATACCCCATCCACATAAGGTGGTCAACAAGTCCCATTGGCATTCTAGTAAATGGGAGCTGCGCTATTTAAGTTGCCTAAACAGAACAAGAAATTGGTGGCCAGTGTGAAAAATACAGGATTATGTACACTTATTTTTTAAGATATAGTGACATGGAAAAAAAAAATGGCCAAAAATTGTAAAAAGTGTTTAACATAAAGTGCCTTAAACAATGGGTCTTTTTCTGATGCCAGTACACATGAATTGGGACACTTGGAGAAAGATGTTTCCGTGTTGCTGGGGCGGTGAGCTCGCCTTCCGCAGACAGAACTAAAGCAAATAAATACCGGACTACTTCTCCAGCCGAGTGTGAATAATGAGCAGAGCTGATAACATCTGGGAGAGCCAGCCAGTTTACAGCTTGGATGCTTCTTTGTATGTGAAGGGTTTCCCAAGATCTCCCTCAACCAGATAGTGTTCTCCAGCCAAAACATCTTAGTTTACAGGCATTTTTAACCCTCTTGCTCCTGGACAGTGTTTTGCCTTCAAAGGCAGACTGGGGGGCATAGCCTTGCACTACCTAATCTGATACTGATCTCAAGTGTCTTACAATCCTTGCGTATGTATCAAAAGCAAAAATGCTGCAGTATATCTGTGTTCTTTTAAATTGTCCCTAAAAGTTCTTAAAGGGAATCTGTCACTAGCAATTTACCAATTTTTTTTTTTTTCATGAATCCATGTTTAACAGAGTACCTTTTTTCCACCTGTCTTGTTCTTTTGATTGTGAGTCTTGTAGTTTCTTCAAAAAATCGATTCTTATGATATGTTAATGAAGCTGTAAGGAGCCCAGAGGGGCGTTATTCTTATTCCACGGTGCCCAGGAACGCCCCTCTGAAGTGCCGTGCCCAGCTAAATTTGAAAAGTAATAACTCCTCCAAGCAATCTAAATCGCCTCCCAGAGGCGCGGCTAAGTGCTCAACACCACCCCCCAAACCCCCGCCCCCCCCCCCCACCAGTGCCGCGCTCAGCGGCAAAGACCCAGATCCTCCTCTCGCCGGCAACCCAAATCCCGCGCATGCCCAGTGCAGTCAGTCATCTTATCATAGCGCAGGCAATTGCCGGCACTGCGCATGTGCGGGATTTGGGATGCCGGCGAGAGGAGGATCCGGGTCTTTGCCGCAGAGCGCGGCGCTGGTGTGGGGGGGGGGGGGGGTTTGGGGGGTGGTGAGCACTTAGCTGCGCCTCTGGGAGGTGATTTAGATTGCTTGGAGGAGTTATTACTTTTCAAATTTAGCTGGGCACGGCACTTCAGAGGGGTGTTCCTGGGCTCCGTGGAATAAGAATAACGCCCCTCTGGGCTCCTTACAGCTTCATTAACATATCATAAGAATCGATTTTTTTGAAGAAACTACAAGACTCACAATCAAAAGAACAAGACAGGTGGAAAAAAGGTACTCTGTTAAACATGGATTCATGAAAAAAAAATATGGTAAATTGCTAGTGACAGATTCCCTTTAACTTTATTTAAACGAGTTCTAAATGTGCTGAACACTTTTCTAATGTGCTTTAAAAACAAATGAACGGTTAACCAACGTTCCACACAAGACTGGCAGCTGTAAATTGTCAATAGGGCCCACTGGACCACCAGCATCCCCGTGGAGGAGGTCTGTTCCCACCGCTATATATATAATATTATTTTTTTTTTTTTTGAACCGCTACAGTTTTTATGTACAGAAGCTTCAAACTTGACCAATAGCTTTGCTAGGATCACAGTAGGGGTAAGGGTTCCTTCACATCTGCATTGGGTTTTCAGTTCTTATCCATCAGAAGAAGAACGGATCCTTTCTAACACCCCTTGGTTTGAATGGGCATCAGTTTGCATCCGTAAGGCGCTGTTCACGTCACGTTTTTGGAGTGTGTACATAATACAGTAAAAATGTATTGCAGCTTTATTGCTTATTGCAGGTTAGAACTGGGAAAAGATGATAGATAAAAAAATGCGTATTTGTCATTCAGTTTGCCCCCTGTGTTTCTGTACATTACGGTTTCATCTGTTAAACATCCTTTTTTTTTTTTTTTTTTTTAAGATGGCTTCAACTCCTTATTTAAAGGGAACCTATCATCAGCTATAGGGTGCATTCACACGACCGTATAAATGGATCCGCATCCATTCTGCGAATTTGTGGAACGGGTGCGGACCCGTTAATTTCCATGGGGCCGCAAAAGATGCAAACGGCACACCGTTGTTCCGTGGCCCTGCAAAAAGAGCATGTCCTATTCTTGTCCACAACCGCTTAGGCATTCTCTGTATAGCGCTGGCCATGTGTGGTCCGCAAAATGCATCATAATCATTGCAGCACAGGCCTTGAAGAGTCAAATCTACCTGAGAAGAGTCATGGTAATTCCTAATCTCCTGCTCTCTCGCCCATCTGCTGATGATTGACAGTAGTCTTCTACCTAGTTTTCCCCCTTTCTCTCTAGAAGAGTACTGTCAGTCATCAGCAGGTGGGCAGGGGAGCAGGAAGTCATGAATAACCAGGACTCTTCTCAGGTGGCCGTGACTCTTTTCCAGGCCCAGTCTGCAATGATTGTGATGTTGGTTCTCGGCAACCACTTACTTTTAACTTACAAATGACAGACCTCTGAAATCAACTCTCCTGTCTCTACTTTATTCTGTCTTTAGTATGGGCACCATAAAGTTGATGATGGGTTCTCTTTATAACCAAGATTTCACCAAACAGCAGATACATCTAAACTTTAACACTTTTAGAGGCCATTTTCACACGACCTGACGCAAAGAAGAAGCCTTATGAATAATTTCATTTTCCATTGAGTTTGTAGCCTGTAAATGCCCAATTTTGGTGTCTCTTGAAAGCACATCTGGATCCAGTTTGTATAGGCTACCACCTATGACTGACGCCACCCATGGTAGCCAGTTGTCTTGGCTTTACCTATAAGAATGTAAATGTATATTTGACCATATGTGGCAGGCACCCGGTTTATATAGGCCAACTACCGGGGGCGAGCCCTTGTACATCTGGTCATTTCTGGCCCAATCATGTGCAGGTGTGGAATGGACCTAAGCTTGTGTTCATACTTTTATAGCTCACTTCCAAGAGGCTTTGGCATGTTGAAGTCCAACAGTCCGATTCTTATTTCCTCTGTCGTCAGTCAAGCGGTGGAAGGCCCCCTTAAAGATTAGAGAGACAATTGATGGAGAACCATTCATCAGAGTGGAAGAAGCTGAGCAGAAAGTATATATAGTTTCATAGGAAAAGATTGACAAACCCCCTGTAAGTGTGTATACAGGGATAGCGGTCAGTCACAGTTGTGTAAGGGGGCAGTTTTAGTTTCAGAAAGCCCATGTATAAATAAAAAAAGGTTTTACTGAATCTTTTCCCACAGAATTATATATACAAATCTGCTCAGCTCCCCTGCTGCCTACAGACTGCACTGCGTATCGTCGTGATAGGGTCTCGAAGTCTATACCACCATTAAGCTCATTTTTCTGAACTTATTCTGTTATGGCCCCTTTACAGGGCCTGAACATTGGGCAGGTCCACCCTAGCAAGCTTTTGTAGGTACGCTCGTTAGCGCTTGTGGCGGTGTAAGGGCTGTTTCACACGAGCGGATGCCATGCGTGACATCCGCTGTGTGAATGACAGCCAAGACCCGATGCGGACAGCAGAAGCACAGAGCATTAACATAATTGATAATGCTCCATGCCTCTCTGTGACCTCTTTACTTCGAAATCACAGCGAGATAAAGTGGTCACTGTGATTTTGTAGTAAAAAGATCACAGAGAGGCATGGAGCATTATCAATCATGTTACTGCTCCGTGCTTCTGCTGTCCGCATTGGGTCTTGGCTGTCATTCACGCAGCGGATGTCACGCACGGCATCCGCTCGTGTGAAACGGCCTTAAAAGTGCTGCCGACGATTGAGTGAAATGCTTGTTCCTCTGGTAATAAGATTTTGTGCGGTCACCTAAATCGTTGTTTGCTGGCAGCAGATGGTGCCGACACAGCAAACAGTGATTCTGTATGAGGATGAGTGGCATTAGCGATCGCTCCTCCCGTACTATGGAGGAGATCACTGCATGTAAATAGATCATCTCCATGGACGAGCAGCAAATTGCTAGGAAGGAACACTTCCTTCTCGACAGTCGTTTGCTGGATTGTGAGTATAAAGGGGCCATTCATTGTAAGGAGATAAGCACTTTCTTCTGAATGTAGAAGGGCATTTTTCCTAACAATCCTTTGCAAAGTGCGTTTTTGCAGATATTCTTCAACTAAGTTGAAATAAAGGGTGGGTTGCCTCACACACAAACCGAGACACGGAAGTCTGGTTGTCTCCTTTCCAGATACAGTTTAGGTTCCCGCTCCGTTCCCCAGACATATGAAATGCGATATCATTGGAAACTTTTGGTTTAAGTCTGTTATTAGAGAAAATATCCTGCCGTCTCCTGGATTTTCTGCCTCTTGGATCCTCCACTGTTTGGTTCTTTGGAATTGTAGGGTATGGCGTGTAACTAATGGATAACTGAAACGTGTGTTGAATAGCTAGTACGTATTATATAGTAGGGGCAGGCGGACAGGTGACAGTTGGTAATGGGAGAGATTTGGAGATTTCTATAATCTTCTATGTAGTAGGTTGTTTGAATTGGACAAGCTGGTAAGTCATTATGCACACAGTACCAGGTTATGGAGTTGTATTACGGTGCTTTTTGGCGGCAAGAAATGAAGTCGGAGGCATTTAAAGGAACCGTAGGAGCTGGATGTTAGCAGTCTCGCATTACTAGTCTGTGGTAAGGAGCCATCATTTATGGCGCTGACTAGGGCTGCACGATAAATCGAAAAAATAATCGAATCGCGATAATTGGCAAATGCGATATGGCGATTTGGCCGACCAGAAAATGCCGCGATTATATATAAAAGGGGACCCCGCGCACATAACTGCCTTTTGTGTGTAAAGTGTTACTAGTGTGTGTGTGGGTGAAACAATCTCTCTCCTAACAGGTCCGGCCTCTGTACTCACTATGAATGCAATGCTCTGCAGCGAGGTGACTGACGTCACTTAGTAACGCTCCTCCCACTTAAGGAAGCAGGAGCGTTACTAAGTGACGTCAGTCACGTGCCGGCCGGCCACCTCGCTGCCGTGCATTGCATTCATAGTGAGTACAGAGGCCGGACCTGTTAGGAGAGAGATTGTTTCACCCACACACACTAGTAAAACACTTTACACGCAAAAGGCAGTTATGTGCCCAGTTTAGGACACATGAGGGGGACCAGCATAAGATGCTGTATGTCTTAAGCTGGCCCCCCTCATGGCCCTATGTGTCCTCCACACATCCCCTATAACAGTGCCATTCACAGGTCCCCCATAAGTGTCCTCCACAGATCCCCCATATAACAGCGTCCTCTACAGATCCTCCCCC
This sequence comes from Bufo gargarizans, assembly GCF_014858855.1. NCBI lineage: Eukaryota > Metazoa > Chordata > Amphibia > Anura > Bufonidae > Bufo > Bufo gargarizans. The sequence goes on from NC_058085.1 coordinate 177,124,076, forward strand.
CCCCCCCCATATAACAGCGTCCTCCACAGATCCCCCCCCCCCCATATAACAGCGTCCTCCACAGATCCCCCCCCCCCCATATAACAGCGTCCTCCACAGATCCCCCCCCCCATATAACAGCGTCCTCCACAGATCCCCCCCCCCATATAACAGCGTCCTCCACAGATCCCCCCCCATATAACAGCGTCCTCCACAGATCCCCCCCATATAACAGCGTCCTCCACAGATCCCCCCCATATAACAGCGTCCTCCACAGATCCCCCCCCCCCATATAACAGCGTCCTCCACAGATCCCCCCCCCCCATATAACAGCGTCCTCCACAGATCCCCCCCCCCCCATATAACAGCGTCCTCCACAGATCCCCCCCCCCATATAACAGCGTCCTCCACAGATCCCCCCCCCCCATATAACAGCGTCCTCTACAGATCCCCCCCCCCCATATAACAGCGTCCTCCACAGATCCCCCCCCCATATAACAGCGTCCTCCACAGATCCCCCCCCCCCCATATAACAGCGTCCTCTACAGATTCCCCCCCCCCCCCATATAACAGCGTCCTCCACAGATCCCCCCCCCCCCATATAACGGCGTCCTCCACAGATCCCCCCCCCCCATATAACGGCGTCCTCCACAGATCCCCCCCCCCCCATATAACAGCGTCCTCCACAGATCCCCCCCCCATATAACAGCGTCCTCCACAGATTCCCCCCCCCCCCATATAACAGCGTCCTCCACAGATTCTCCCCCCCCCCCCCCCCATATAACAGCATCCTCCACAGATCCCCCCCCCATATAACAGCGTCCGCGGCTCATATGGGAAAATCCAAGCAAATAGACCTCTAGCACAATTCTTTTTAAAATATTGCATCGCATATCGTTATCGCAATTTTTAGGGCCCTAATTGCAAACGCACAAAATTCCCATATTGTGCAGCCCTAGCGCTGACTGAACCGTTCTGCTGAGCCTAGTAGGCCATGTGCAGTGTTGTCTAGGAGGACCCTTCTGTGGGAGGCTACATAAGCCCTTATGGCTGGTATTTTGGTGGCACTGCCGTAAATGAAGGAAGGGATGTAAAGCTATACGGCGGCTGTGACTAGTGGAAAGCATTCCTAGTAGTATGACGTTCTAGGTACCTTTTTTATTAGGTTAGTCATGGTCTGTATGGTGATAGATGGACACCATGTGTAAGATTATCTGCTCACATTCTTCAGGCGCCTGAACTCTACTCACTCTTTGTGCTCCTTTATAATATCTTCTGCTTTCTGTGTGTAAAATTGTGACCATAAAAAAATGCTGTGCTTGTGTATAATCTTTCTATAGCGCCAACATATTCTGCAGCGCTTTTACAATGGCGCACAACTGTGTCCTTTAGGCTTTCACACTAGTGTTTTTGCTGGATCTGCCAGGGTTCATCAAAAACGCTTCTGTTACTGATAATACAACCATCTGCATCCGTTATGAACGGATCCGGTTGTATTATCTATATCATGGCTAAGACTGATCAGTCATGAACTCAATTAAAAGTCAGTGGGGGAAGAAGAGAAAACGGATCCGTCCCCATTGACTTGCATTGTGGGTCATGACGGCTCCACCTTGCTCCGCATTCCAGGACAGCATGCTGCGGTTTGTTCTCCGGTATGAGAACGGAACGAAATACATTTTGGAGCATTCCATTCTGTTCAGTTACATTTTCTCCCCACTGACGATTGGGGACAAAACGGAAGCTTTTTTTTTTCCGGTATTGAGGCCCTATGATGGATCTCAATACTGGGAAATATTGACTCTAGTGTGAAAGTAGCCTAAGAGCAGCTTTGTCACTAAACCTTGTAGTAATCTCTTTGCACAAATGATGGCAACCCCCCCCCCCCCCCCCTTCCAAACTGGAAAGTGTGAAGACTCCTTTAATTGTTCAGTGTGAGAGCTGAGAAAATCAATGTAAACATTCTGCAGCAGGCACTTGTTAGGAAGCGGTGATCCTCCTCGCCTTGTGTGTACATAGCCAGCTCAGACTGATTTCAGTATGTGACCTGCTATGATCAGTTAGAACATTAGTACTGCAGATAAGGAGTCCAGATCTACTTTCTTTTATTTTCCTGCCCCCTCCCTGTTACCCCACTGTCAGCAGTCCAAGCCGCACCGAAATACTGCTGTGCGGTGCTGACATAATGGAGAGGACTCCTGTGCACGTGCGCAGCAGTCCTTACAATGTATTTCGAAGAAGCTTCAAAAGCTGATGGCACAGAAACGGGGCGGTAAAAAATAAAGTATACTCTCTATCTGCAGTACTTCTCATGTAGTCCAAGATTGTGGTGACAGATTCCTGTTCTATTTTCATTAAATTGATGACCTCAATTTAAGATCATTGAGGGTCGGACTCTTGGCACCTCTGCCGCATAGCTTTTTGCACCTGCTGCCAGGGTGGATAAAAATCAATGATTTTTAAATCGGATTTTCTTTATTTAAATCAGATTTTTTTTAATTTAAATATGATGCTTTTTGAGGAAAATATATTACCATCCAAAGGTTATTCCATCATGAAATAAAGATACATTTTTTAATTATGTAGAATAAGACTGTGTATATTTTTTAGGTAAATAAATTCCATTAATCCATTCACAATGGGAGGGAAGAAATGCAAATGAGCTCTTAGCAAGCTTTGCCTCTAATGCCACCAGATGTAAGGCAGCTGTCCTGTAAGTCAACATTCAGCTCTTAAAATAAGCCTTGTGACATGACTTGGATATTAAATAAGCCAGCACCTCATCTGCAGACAGCTGTTTTGGGGTGATTGCCCCTCATCAGTGCAGAACAGAGAGTACTGGCTTAACTGGTTAGGAGGCCTGTGTCCGAAACAGCTGTCTGCAGATGAGGTGCTGGCTTATTTAATATCGGTCATTTCTCAAGGCTTATTTTAAGAGCTGAATATTGACTTGTAGAATAACTGCCTTACATCTGGGGGCATTAGAGAAAAAGCTTAAGAGCTCATTTGCATTTCTTCCCTCCCAGAATTCCAGAGGAGCATGTATGGCCTAAAAGTCTCCTCACACTGATTAAGGTGCTCTCTCCCGAAGGCCTCATGCACACGACAGTATTTTTTCACTGTCCGCAAAACGGGGTTCCATTGTTCCGTGATCCGTTTTTGTTTCCGTGTGTCTTCCTTGATTTTTGGAGGATCACCAGACATGAAGGAAAGTGAAAAGAAAAATCTAAGTCAAGTTTGCCTTGCAAATGATAGAAAAAATAGACACGGATCACAGACGCGGATGACAATCTTGTGTGCATCTGTGTTTTTTCACTGACCCATTGACTTGAATGGGTCTGCGAACCGTTGTCCGAGAAAAAAATAGGACCGGTCACTGACTGGAAACGCGGAAGACAAACGGTGCATTTTCCGAATTTTCCACAGACCCATTAAAACTCAATGGGTCCGCAGAAAAACACGGAAAACGGAACAATGAACACGACAACGATCGTGTGCATGAGTCCTAAGGAGTTAGTTTCCCCCTTTATCCATGTCATGATCTTCCAGAGGTTTTTGTAAGATTATTGGGCAGTTTCTCTGCCTACAAGATATTATCACAGATGCTTGGTTTACTTTTGCAGTTCTCAAAACTGAATTTGACTCAGCAGAGATCACAGGCCGCCTCTTCACAGCAAAAATGTTTATAACATGAACAGAGTTGAGAAAAAGAACTTACTCCTAACTTCTACAAACCTATGCATACAGAATCAACCTAATATGAAAAGTGTTTATTCTAAAAATCTTCATCTACTTGCATATTATAAGTTATACCAGCAAGAATTAGTCTTGATGTAAAAAAAATATATCTATATATATAATTATTTTTTTTATATATATGTTTGATTTAAATCAAATCCACCCTGCCTGCCGCTGAGCCTACGTCTACATTGTAGTGGCGGTGCAGGGTAATTACAAGTTCTTCCCCATTCACTTGAATGGGTTAAGCAGCTGTAATTACCCTGAAGAACATGCGGCACTCATGCGAGATTCACAGCATCTGCAAACTGCTTTTTGCCAGAGGTGCAGAGTCAGACCCTCACTGATCTCAGACTGATGACGTATCCCAAGGAGAGGTCCTCACCATTACTAAACCACAATACCCTCTTAGGGGCCAATGACCTGGAACAAACGCTCATAGAAATGTTTGCCTGATTATAGCTGGCAAATGCTGCTTTGTAGGCTGATTAAATCTTTTAATCGGGCAAAAAAATTGTCCTTTGTTGGCACATCACCCAGTGCAAAAGGAGGATGTGCCAGAGAAGATAATCCCATAACTGATTGGCCATTTGTTCTAGCGATTTATGCCTGCATAATAGGAAACCAGCACTGATTAAGTTACTATATTGTCGTTTGTTACAGGCAGAGATCTTCCTTATAGAAGGACCCTTAGCCTGGGTTCTTGGCCTCATCAGCAGATCGTTAGATTAAAGCATTGGTCACATTTCTGTTTTTCATGGAGGTGTGTGTGTGTGTGTGTGTGGTCCGCGTTCTCCACAGATAGTCCACGTACCCACTGATTTTAATGTTTGTTCACACGTCTGTTTTTTCTCTGACAGCGGGTGAGTGGAAATATCACTGAGACGAGCAATACCTTGATCCATGATGCAGACCATACAGGCCCATTGAAGCCTATAGGTCTGTGCCATTACAACAGACAGTGGAACCACAATGAACCCTTCCAAAGTCAGTGGGGCCCGTTGGGTGTCAGCACTGCTATGGTGGTTTCCAGTATAGCCAGTCTCCCTATGGTATGGTCAGTGGCACTATGGCAAGGGTAAAGTAGCCATTCTGATGGAGTAAATGGTAGTGTCGATTACAATAGAAAAATGTTGGCTGGTTTTATATACAGCCGCCCCTATAGTTCATAGTTTTGCATAGCCATATCGCAGGAACTTGTGGCTGTCTAGAATTAACCCTCACGAGGCCCCTGCGTAGATCCATATATATTCCTGGTATTCCCCTCTGTGATTGTAAGAAGGTTGACTTCTTGTCCAGGCTGATCCGTCTGCTGCGCCATTCTTTGAAAGAGCTCATATTTCTTGCTAAATGTGGCTGAGGGAAGAGGAGGGGGAGCAGGATCAAGTTACGTTCTGCGTTCCAGAGTTTGCAGCTACACTTCAAGACTGGAGCCATGCTGACTAGGAGAGGGTATGCAATCTCTGCATTCATTACCGCCCTGCCCCCACCCTGGACAGGAGGAACATGGGGCTTACCAGAGCTTTCTTTTCCCGTACACAGAAATGAAAAGTTGCAGTACCCACCTGATTTTACCCTCCTTGCTTGTTACTAGAGCTTTGAGTTTTTATGTTGACATTTTTTGTATATTATGTTTATAGTATTGTAGAAATCTAAAACATTCATACATTGTAACCTGTTAGTATTAAAGGAATTCTGTAACCTCTTTTTACCCTATAGAGCTGCGGACATGCACAGCTAGATCGCCGCTAGCATGTCCGCAATATGTGTCCTATAGGGCTGTCCTTTTATTTTGTTAAAAATATTATTTTTGAGATATGTAAATGAGCCTTGTAAGGTGCCCAAGGGGCTATACGAACCTTCTTGGAGTCAAGCCACGCCCCTTATGAAGTAGCCCAGCACCGCCTGTGTCCTCCGAATCACTTCAATTAGATTACCGGCACTGCACATGTGCGAGCTCGCGCATTGCGAGATTACAGCAATCTAACTGTGACAAAAGAAGGAGATTCGGAGGCTATAGGTGGGGCTGGGCTCCTTCACAGGGGGGCATGGCAGGGCAACAGGAAGGTTCGTATAGCCCCTTGGGCTCCTTACAAGACTCATTTACATTTCTCTAAAATCATGTTTTAAATAAAAGCACACAGCCCTATAGGACCGGTATATTGCGGACATGCTAGCGGCGATCTAGCTGTGCATGTCCACAGCTTTAGAACCGAAAACAAGGTGACAGAATCCCCTTAAAGGGCTTACCTGGGAGTTTGCTTTTGATCCTCACGATATCTTATCGGTATTCGATTGCCACAGGTCCTGAGAGTCTGAGCCAGTGACGTCACTGTGCATTAGTCACTCGGCCTAGGAGCAGCTCAGTCTCATCCAAGTGAATGGGGCTGAGCTACAATATCGTGCACAGCAGCTATACAATGTAAGGCTTGGTAAGCTGTAAAGGCACCGCAGCGTTTAACGGACCTTCAAACATCGGCGGGGATGCTGGGCGTTGGACCCTTGTCAATATGACTTATGACCTATCCTGATAAGTCATCAATATGAAGTTCCAATATAGTGGCTAGTGAATAATACCTGTTGTGTTTATAGCCTACTAATACGAAGAGTATGTTCACATAGGGCAGATAAGCTGAGGATTCTGTCCCAATTTGCCTACCGTGTATTAAGCTAGATTCACACCAGCGGCAGCGGTTTTCTTCCAGCCGATTCTCTGCTGATGCTGGAATACGGATGGTTCTCTTTCGGGCCCCATTATAGTGAATGGGACCGGACTTTGCCTTACTGCAAGCTTCCGCCAATGCTGGAATGTAGCGCCATCCGGCAGGCTATTCCCTTCCAGATCAGGTCTTGCAGTAGCAGAAGTGCATGAAATTTTACTAAAAAGCACTGAAGTGCGGCTTTTAAATCTGGCAAAATCTGTCAAGTCTGCATGTAAAGGCCCTTTAACATTGCTGGATTTATCAGCCATTGTCAGGAGGTAAATGTTCCTTCCTGACAGTAGTCTGCTCGTCAGTGGAGTGACCTCTGTATTTACATGGAACGATCTCCTCCACAGTATGTTCTCCTCCACATTGTTTGCTGACAACAGAGGCTGTTTAGATGTCACTATACGCCGCTGCCAAATGATGATTTAGCTGACCGCACAAATAATCTTATTACCCGATGAATGAGCATCTTGCCAGGCAACGGGTAATCGGCACCACCTTTACACCGGCAAGTGTTCCTACGAATGCCTGTTACCAATTATGTGGCAGATGCTTGTTCCAAGTGGACGAAAACTGAGAAAATAGGGAGCATAAATAGACAAGTTGCAGATTTAAGGTCTGCATCACAGCTCTTTCCACCCAGAGTCCGCATGGATTTGTTTCCCACCGCGTGGTTGCGGTTTGGAAAGTCGACCAGTTTGCTGCTGATTTAGTGCCCACAAATTCCAGATGGAAAATATTTGCCCAATTATTCATACAAGGCAGACAAATCAGGAGAGGTAAAGGCTTTTCTCACTAATGTCATATTTTTCCAGCCCCCCCCCCCCCCCCCCTGCACTTTTGAATGGGTTGGTCTGGGATCTAGACAGATGATGTCCTCATTGGTTGCTTGTACACACTGTGTATACATGCCTCATATTGGACCAAATGCCTTTTCCTTGTATTCCTTCCAGTCACAGGTTGATGATTCAGGGGCCACTATGCAGCCATGATCCCAATACAAGAGCTGAAGCCGCCTTGCTGTAACTGGATTCACCATTCGCTATCCCTCTATCTTTCCTATAGACAGGGCTGCTTGTGTATGTCGTCATAGTTTTTAAAATGGCACTGGGCAGAAGGTAATGATCGCCGTAATACTCGCAATGGAGAGCACATGAAGTGCTTCCATCACAGAAAACACTGACCTCCTAGGAAACAAATATCTGACGCACATATCTTCTATCCTGAGAAAAGGCAGCATGGGTGCCAAGTGAAAATCGCCTCCTTCACTGTATGTTCTTGGGCTACTTTCACACTTGTGGCAGAGTGATCCGGAAAAACTTGCGCCAACTGGCATTTGTAAGACTCATCAGTCTTTCCGGTGTCATCTGGCATGCATTTTTTTTTTTTTCACCTTTTCTTTTTGGTCTGCGCATGTGCAGAGCTGAAGGACTGATCCGGCATTTTTCCCCATAGGAATGTATTATGCATTCAAAATACCGTAAGTGTTTTTTGGCCGAAGATAAAACCATAGCGGTATGATCTCTGTCCTGATCAGTCAAAGACTGAACTGAAGACATCCTGAACGGATTACTTACATTCAGAATGCTTTAGGATAAAACCGATAAGTTCTTTTCCAGCATTGCGCACTTTTGACGGAACTCAGTGCCGGATAAGAAAAACGCAAGTGACTGTGAAAGTACCCTTACGTGGCGAGTCTGCAGCAGATGTTCCTCAGCAGATCTGACCAAAATCTGCACCAAATCCGTCAGCTTTTGGTGTGGATTTAATTGGGGAAACGCTGCTGATTTTCTGTGTATTTCATCCTCTGCATTGCAAAATGTGAAATTCTCAGTCGGTAGCTGAGATATTCTGCAAGTTGACATGCTGCGTATTTAACATCCACGCCATATGTCAAGTTGTCTGGATGCTGTTTTTTGTAAAATCTCCTCCACTTTGCCGCTGCAGTACAGCACCGTAGATTTGCTGAACGCAAGTCTATAACATTTACACCACGTGGATTAGCTGCATATAGTGTGGATCACACCAGGGGTTTTATGCGGAAAATCCACTGCCTAAGGCCTTTTTTTTTTTTTTTTTTTTTTTTTTGCGGACTGTATACGGAACCATTTATTTCAATGGATCTGCAAAAAAACAGAAGTTACTCAGTGTGTATTCAGTTTCCATATTTCTGTTCTGCAAAAAAATAGAACATGTCCTATTATTGTCCGCATTGCCTATGAGATGTTTGAGGATCACCATAGATTTCAGTGGGTTTGGTGAAATAAACAGAAAACGCGCTCAAAAACTGCAACAACAAAGTAACAAAACCAGCTTTATGTGCATTTTTCTGTGCCGTGTGCAGGTGGCCAAGGCCTCTCTTCTTGCATGGCGGGTGTCCACAGACTTCTATCCCACTGCAGAAGCCAGCATTTGGAACAAGCTCCATTTATATTGCAGGTGTTGGAGCTGAATCCTGGTATCAATCATCAGTGGAGGGCGAGGTTGGTGTCTGTCAGCACCCGTGGCTTGGGATCCTGGAAGGTTTGGCAGTGTTAGAAGACACACCTTTCCAACCATTAGTATTAAATGCTCTGATCCTAAATGTACAGTCACATTGAAGGGACAAAGCAGTGGAGAATTGCAAAGGTTAATTCTGCAGTGGGTTAGGATTATATGATCATAAATCTTACCCGCATGATATGCTGAACATGGTCACGATCTGATACCGTCCCACACGGTTAGTTCACCACTGGATATGCTTATTTCAGAGGCAGGAATCGCTTCTGTCCTGTCCGGCCTGGTGGTGTCCCTGATGTGACTGGGGATGTGACCACACATGTCTCTCTCTCCATTCACTTATGTCCAAGATGGCAATACCCGTTTCCTCTTACTCTGAATTCACTATGCTTTGAAGAATAGGTTTAGCCTCCCTGGTAGGAATGTTACACGGATAGTCGGTGGTGTCTCTTCACACAGGAAGCGCACAATTAAAGGGGATGTTTGTGTACACTTTATATACTATTCCTGACAACACTATGTCACTTCAGTAGTCCAATTCACATGCAATTATTAGAAGGTGCCTACAGGCAACGCTCCCTGGGTAGGACATGCAAATGGCTTTCTCCAAAAGGAAGAAGACTGTCTCCTTATAAGGGGTCTACCTTGTAAGCCAAAGACAGACACATTAGGAAGCTTTGAAACTTGACCACATGGCTCCTCCATGATGGATGCTTGCCACTGTCCTTCTTCCCGAATCAGTGGGGAGTGGCAAGCCCCTGCCAGAAACCCGATCCTTCTTTCCCTGAAACGGTTCCTCCAAAATCAACCAGTCTGGCCAACTTTCATGTGCAGGGCACTGGACTATTTATTGGTTCTGTTCCTATCTAAGAGGATTGATGATAATGAGGTCCATCAGGTTTCTGTTACGTTGTTGTTCTGATGGACAAAACGGTGCAGCGTGCAATGGTATTTTGTCTGGCATTACCATAACTGTTCAAAGCTGAGTAAATCTGCTTTAGTTGAGGAAATGCCCCCAAAAAAGGGGGATTCACCTTCCCGCTCTCGGGTCATGTACACAGACCCTATGGTGCCGCACTGAGTCCCTGTAGATCTTCATCACAGCCTTAGGGACTTGGCATGGTCCTGTATGATTCCTATGTGAGGCACCATGAGACTACCACTTTGTATAAAGAATCTAAGGAGAGAAAAACCTGTGTGCCTCTATCAGTGCCAGAATGTGATGGATATTGTATTTAAAGGGGTTGTCTCACTTCAGTAAGTGGTATTTATCATGTAGAGAAAGTTAATACAAGGCACTTACTAATGTATTATTGTTATCCATATTTCCTCCTTTACTGACTGGAATTATTTTTCCATCACATACACTGCTCTTTCCCGGGGGTTACGACCACCTTGCAATCCAGCAGCAGTGGTCGTGCTGCACTCTATAGGGAAAAGCAACGGCCTCTCTCGTGGTCAGGGCCGTGGGATCGTGCATAACCACACATGTGCAGCAGCATCTGCTGCAAGTACCCAATCATTGGCTGTGTAGATGGATGTTAAAGTGGTTGGATGTTTCCAGAAGTGGAATACAAAAAAATTACAATAAAAAAAATACCCGTCCATCCTCCTGGCCAGGCTTTGTTTTCAAAACTACAGCTGTGACCTGCCGATATACTGTACTAAACCACTGTAGCCAATCACTGGCTTCAGTGGTCTTGTGCAGTTTACTACTGCGTAGTGATGAGCGGCAGAGGCAATTTCACAAATATATTGTAGAATATTCGTCATATGCAAATTTGAGATTATATTCTTGGTTGCGATAATCGGCAATGTAATATCCACTCATGCTACATTTTTCAAGTTGGTATAAGTTTTGAGACTGGAGCAAATGGTTGGCACGGCAGAACATTAGAATAGCTTTATATGCAGATGGTGCTCACATATGTTTTTGGCAATATCAGCTACTCTATAGATCAATCTAACCTACACTGACTGCTCCCCCCCCCCCCCCAACTATCTGAATGAGAGAGGGAGAGAGCACAGCAATGACACTGCTGTCTCTTCATAACTGCAATAAACTTCAGAAAATAGCTGCTGGGGAGGTTGCTAAGCTGTGACAAAGCCTTCTCATTGGCCCACAAGCTAGAAGAAGGGAGGGATAATCACCTGATGTGTAAAAAAAAAAAAAAAACAACAAAGAAACGAATATTCGTCATTACGAATATATAGCACTATATTCAAATATATCACGAATTCTTGAAGTGCCGATATTCGCGATAAAAATTAGCTTTTCGAATACTCGCGCTCAACACTACTACTGAGGCCAGTTATTTCCTTTTTTACTGCAGCGAAAGCACTATGTCTTGGTGTCTTGGCTGCAGTTGTGCTGGAATAGAGATATATATATAGATATATATATATATATATATATATATATATATATATATATATATATATATATATATATATATATAAATTTTTATATTGTAACAGTTCAAAAACATCTCGGGCAACCCCTTTAAGGCAGAGCTACCATACAGTTTTACAGCTATGCTCCTGTTACCAGTGATGGAGAAAGCACAACTTATCTGAGTTCAGCAGACCAAACAATTATCCTTCGTGATCAGTAGATGGACTACTAAGGATAATGTTATGTCTGCGACCAGTTTTACTGGTTTCTGTTCTGTATGTATTGTGGAGCAGTAGTATTCCCAGACAGTTGGTGTCAGGCCCACATTACATAGCTTGTCCAATGTATTTTCAGGACAGGCTATAGTAAGTTAGGGTCCCAGAACTGAAACGTATCTGGAGAAAGAGGCTCTTATATACAGGATGCTTGAAATGTTCCAGAAAACTGAAAGGGGTTCACTGGCATTATGAAAAATACAGGCCTCTGGAAGGAAAAAAGATGGTTTTGTTAATACTTTACCATCCCCTGGGCCCCTGATGACTCTGCTGCATTAGCACAGGGTGCAGCGGACAGGTTAGTATTAATAAAACCATCTTTCTTCACAGGTCTGAGGAATAATTGTATGTTTCATAATGCTCATGGAATCCCTTTTAAAGGGGTTATCTCACTTTAGTAAGTGGCATTTATCATGTAGAGAAAGTTAATACAAGCCACTTACTAATGTATTATCCATATTGCTTCTTTTGCTGTCTGGATTCACTTTTCTGTCGCATTATACACTGCTTGTTTCCATGGTTACAGACCACCCTGCAATCAGTGGTGGTCGTGCTTGCACACTATAGGATAAAGCCCTAGCCTATGTGTGCTCCCATGGTCCCGGCCACCAGAGAGGCTGACCCTTTTGCCTATAGTGTGCAACTTCGACCACCACTGGTCATGATCAATAACACTGAGTGATGAACGAAAGATCTGTCCGAGAACTATTTTTGATCACGAACAATCTTTCATGCAACTAGCAGATGAAAATACACAAGGGCAACGTCTTTTCGAATGATAAGTCTGTCAGCGGTCAGCAAAAAAACAGTAGTTTGTTAAATTGTCGGGTGAAATTTAACAAACTACTGTTTTTTGCTGACCGCTGACAGACTTATCATTCGAAAAGACGTTGCCCTTGTGTATTTTCATCTGCTAGTTGCATGAAAGATTGTTCGTGATCAAAAATAGTTCTCGGAAAGATCTTTTGTTCATCGCCCAGTGTTATTGATCATGAATGGGTGGTTTGAACAACTGTCAGTGTGGACTAAAAAATGTATATGGTGCTGTCTGCGAAATCAATGTTCACCAGATGTTTACCTGCTGTTCAACCATCAACCAACTTGTATCTCGTGTGTGGCCTCCTTCTAGGCCTCAAGCACACAATGCTGTAGGCCGGGTTATCCCTGCAGTGCTTGATGGATAGAATCGCTGTCATATGGTGTCCAATGGAGCATTCTTTCATATGCCTCTTTTATAGGAGCTCGTCATATCGAGGATCGGTAGACCCAGTGTACAAACTCAAAGTTGCACTAGTCACCCAGCTTTTCTGCAAACAAAAGGCAGAACTTTGACAAAATGACAACTTTACGAGCTCTTTCATGTGTCAGCCAGTTTTCCGTAGTACTGACCAGCAGAAACTGCTAGTTAGGTAAAACATGCCCTACTCTCATAAAAGAGGACCTTTCATGTTTTATTTATTCTAGATAAATATCTTGCTGATGCTGCCACCCTGCCTGTTTGTTTTAAAATATGGCTCCTACGCCCCGCTGTGCCCCCTGCAGTTTTCCCGCTCAGTATGTTCTCCCTGTACCGATGCTCAGGATTGAGACGACACCAGGGTTTCTCAGTGGGCGTCTCCTTCTCCCTGGCCGTGCCGCGGTCCAATCACAGCGGAGAGCACCACCGCCAGGGAGAAAGAAAACTCACCTTTTGCCTGGCGCTGATGCTCTCCTCTGTGATTGGATTGCGGCACAGACAGGGAGAAGGAGACACTGATTGAAAAACCTTGGCGTCTCCTCCCTGTACTCCGCAAGTAAAGGTATTTATTTAGAGTAAAAAATAAAAATAAATGGTCCTTTTATTTAAATGGGGTGAGCTCTAAACCCGGACATATCCCCATCTTCGGGCCCTGATACGAACATCAAAGCATTTCATTTCGGCGCATGGCAAAGGCTTTTTTTTTTTTTTTTTTTGGGACATCCGGTGACGTAACTGGGTTTCCATAGGGACTGCTAGGCGGATGCTTCTGCCTAGCAGTGAGCCCGGTGACGTCACTGGCACGAAGCTGTAAAATGGCCTCCACCTAGCAATGTGCCAATAAAAAAAAAAATAATTTCAGCACAGGGCAATGGAGAACATTGGGGCATGAAATGCTCCGATGCTCATATCCAGGTCGGAGGGGTAAAGATGGGGATATGTCCGGGTTAAGCTCTGAACCCAGACAACACCTTTAAGTGGGCTTGTATAAGAAACCGATTGTAAAGCTACGCCTGTTACGGTATTCTATGATCATAGCGGAGAATAAAATGGTGCATCAGCAATAGTCGTTATTTACAGCAGATTATCAGGGAATGGACCCGAGGCTGTGTGTGAACGTGACTATATTCTATAGGAGCTGATGTTACTGGATATGCCCGGCAGGGTTTCGGTTCCCCAGTGTCTACCTCAGAGGAAACGATGGCACATTACAAATGACTTATTCTAATGGATTGGAGAAGAGAGGAGATTGGTAACCTTGGGAGGAGGTCACGCGGATCCTGGAATTCTTCTTTAGTACGGCTATGAGTAGATAAGATTACCCACTGGGTGGTGTAACTGGGATTATTGCAAACTTCCATTATTTTTTTACCCAAGTATTTTGTCCTGTTTAGTTTATGCTTTCAGTTATATGAAATTCGCCCAGTGCTAACATAGTGAACTGCATGTGTCTGCTGTAGGCAAGATACGACCGGTAGGGGCTTTATATTGTCATGTTAACGTGTCTTTATTCCGTTCATACAATGCCTTGTTTTTCTCTTTTTAGGTCTGCAAAAATATGCGTCATTTTCACACTGCTTTGGAGTTAATGAACTGGAAATACGGGTAAAATCGCCAATTGTCTCTCAGAACAGAATTATTAGGTAAAGTAAACTGTCGGTGTCATAAGTAACACTGCCTCAGTCACACAACCATATTTTCAGTCCGATCCGTGTTTTTTGCAGATCGCATGCAGGCTTATTAATTTCTATGGGGGCACACAAAAGGTGGACAGCACATGGATGTCCTCAGCATCCATGCCGCAAATTATAGGACATATCCAATTTTTGTCAGTTTTGTGGCAAAGAATAGGCATTTTTACAATGAGACCCGCAGAAAGTCCTGTCTCATTTTTCCGGGCTGCAAAACTGGCACAGCTATGTCAATGTAACCTAAAGGTCCTTTTACACCAGGGATGCTCAACTTGTGGCCCTCCAGCTGTTGTAAAACTGCAACTCCCACCATGCCTTGCTGTAGGCTAATCAAGCATGCTGGAAGTTGTAGTTTTGTACCAGCTAGAGGGCTGGAAGTTGGGCATCCCTGTTTTACATGGACTGATCATTGGGTCAGTTATTAAGGAAGAGTGTTCATGGAAATAGTTTTTCGATAAATGCTCTGTGTAAAGGCGTCGACAGTCACCTGACAAATGAGTAATCAGTCGTTTGTCATTTGGTCATATTTTTCAGGAAGTACCTGAAGGTGTATTTACACTACCCAATAATAGGGCAGATTATTGTGATTGAATGTTAGTGCAAATGCTCGTTCCTGACAATCTACCCCGTTTAAGGGCTCATTCAGACGACCGTGCTTTTTTTGCTGTCCGCAATAATACAGATGAGTTTTTTTTGCAGACAATTCAGCATAGTGTGCTGTCCGCATCTGTTGAATGGGTCCGCATCTAATCCGCAAAATTGCGAATCAGATGCGAAAAGAAGAAACATATGGCCGCCTGAATGAGCCCTAAATATGCTGCCGATCACCTGATGAATGACCGAAACAATTGTTCATCGGGTGATCGTGTCGTCATGCAGGCACATCAATTGTTTCTGGCTAGCAGATCGTGCGGTCTTAACCGCTATCTGCTGTCCATAAATGATGATTCTCTATGGGTTGTTACTGCTCCTAGAGGCTCCTTTCTCCCACCTTTGTCACCTCCAAGTCCTGATTGACAGGGCCATGCAGCGCTCGCATCGGTCTGTCAGCCCTGTGCTCTGGTGAAATCTCTGGCCGTTCAGTATTGCGAGCCTGCGAGAGTCTTTCCCTCACCGCGCCTGTGCCGATTGCTGAACGGCCGGAGATTTCACCAGAGCACAGGGCTGACAGACAGGTGCGAGCGCTGCCTGGCCCTGTCAATCAGGACTTGGAGGGAAGCGACAAAGGTGGGAGAAAGGAGCCTCTAGGAGCAGGAACAACAACCCCCCCAAACCCCCCCCCTTCCCTGCTCCTAGAGGCTAATTAGCATATTCTAAAAGTTAGATTTCTGGCGTAACGGGTTGAACCTGTACTTGTATAAAGTTGTTGTCTGAGATTGTTTTCCAAGAACAGTGCCACCCTTTTCCATGGGTTGTGGTATTGCAGCCTAGCCCCATGGCAGTGTTTGAGCATTTGCAATCTGACAACTGTCGTAAGCGTGCTTATATTTTTTAATAAAAAAAAAAAAAAATGGTTGGTCTGGAAAATCTACACATAGGCAGATGCAGCATTTTATTCTATGATTTATATCTTGCCTCCTATTAAATCTGTCAGTTTGTCACACGTGACTCGTGCTTTGTCTACACGGGGACAGAATAGCACTACATTTAACACCCTCTGCTGGAGCCGGGGTTCCTGTTACAGATTCACAGACCTGATTACATCCAGGCCTTAGAAATAATACCATCACTGCACATACAGGCACTGTCAAATTATTATTTTTTCCCTGTTTAAGTCAGTTTAATAGGTTATGCCTGTGCAGGGTCACACTGCTTATGATGATATGCACTTTTAGGAATGGTCTGGCTGCAGGCACCTTTAGCTAATCCTTCCCATCCCCCCCCCCCCCCCGTCCACCTGTCTGGCACTCGTCGCATAGCAGAGCTCGTCCTTTCCTTTTTCTATGTAAAATTAGTGTGACATACATGTGTTCTGCGTCTGAAAAAATGGTGTCATTGCTCACATTAGATTTCTTGTATAGGTGTGTCTGCAAAAATAAAAAATGCTTTAACGTCCGCCTGGTCAAAGTGCAGCTGTCTGCCGTCGGTGCATTTAGTTTCCTCCTTCATGTAGGTTAAAGGGGTTGTCCGGGTTCAGAGCTGAACCCAGACATACCTCCATTTTCACCCCGGCAGCCCCCCTGACTTGAGCATTGGTGCAGTTCATGCACTGAAGCTCTCCTTTGCCCTGCGCTAAATCGCGCAGGGCAAAGGCATTTTTTTGGAGATTTGGTGACGTACCGGAGCTCTCCATGGGGCTGCCAGGAAGCCTGGTGAGGTCACCGAACACACTGCCGGCAGTGTGTTATTGAAAACAAGAGACCTTGCCCTGCGTGGTTTTTATCCCATTTGGTGTAACGGGATAACTACGTAATGACAGCAAGTTTGTTCCTGCTCTGCGCTTCAATGGTACATCATGGTGATGGCATGGTCTTAAGAGCCTGACCCACCCCAGCTTTATTTTACAGCAGGCCTTTCACTGCTGCAATTGGAGATAACGCCGATCCTGGCAGTTTAATCCCTCAGATTACACAGTCCATAGCGACTGCAACATCTGAGCGATTAGACCAAGGGAGGGAGTTCACACTGTCCTAGCCAGTACCCCGCAAAAGCAATAATGGGGTTCTGAGTACTTCCTTCTGAAGGACCCCAGCTCTGCCGTGTCCTGGCCCCAATCAGTAAACACATTTGTTTTCTCCATGTCCGCAACAACCCTGCCTATTAATATATTTTATTATTTAATCCACATGGTGAATGCTGTTTTCTCACCTCCCAGAATAAACTAAATAATAAATTATCAAAAGGTCCCATGTATCTCAAAATCCATCCAATCTCAAAAATGAACCCTCACTGATGGGGCTGGGGGATTAATGAATGATGAGGAATTTCATTAATTTACTCATTCCGAGCCCAGCAGTGTGTGTGTTATTTAGGCTAATTTTATTTTTATACTTGCTGTATCAGCTCAGGCTGTGTGTTGTGTTCAGTCCCTACCGTCTACACGATTAACCCTGATGCAGGTGGCAGGGATTGAAGAAACCCCACAAAGGCTGCGCTGATGCTGATCACTGTGGGAGCCCAGCACTGACTGTAACGGCCAGAGTGGAGAGAACTCCAGTCCCAGCAGAGTAAACTCCTAGATGCCGCGGTCAATGGTGACAGCGCCATCTAGACAATTAAGGAGATTTTTGTCACCGTCAGCCCCCAGTAAAGACAATTGCAGAGTGCTGATGTTCTGCCATTGCAGCCTAGGGCCTAACAAAAGCCCCCAATCCTGCGTTGACAGTTTTTTAGACTGTGCCACAGGCTCAGCTTAAAGTCTGTCATGTTTTCATAAAAAAAATCAATCTTTTTAGTTTCTCACATACCACTGTTTTTCTCAAGGTTTTTTTTTCCCCTTAGCTACTGCTGTTTTAACATCTTCAATAGGAGTATCTTCTCAAGATGGCTCCTCTGCCAGTTCTGAGGCCAACATTGCCTGCCCTCACTTCACATACACACTTCCTGACAGCCAATCAGATTGGATTACTGAGATACCCCTTCGTACTCTGATGCCGCATGCAGTGTGAAGGTCTGTCCTGTCTTCTGTTTACTATTTGCAGGAGGCAGACAAGCAATGGTCTTTTAAGGGACAGATGACATTAATGAAAGCTGGTATTATAGTGTAATTACAGATCTTTTGACAATCATTGATATACTAACTCTAGCTCTAATAAACTAGCAAAAAAAAATTGTCACTTTAATATACTGCGACATTGATAGGCGTGGAACCGAACCAGAGTTCGGGAAATGTATTTTTGCTGTACAAATCTTGTGAGACTTCACAAAGCAATAACTTTGGCTCATCTGAGCCAATAAATTCAAATACTGTAAGGATCTCCTGGTCTGTACAATATTAGAACAAAGGTTTATGCGAATCGACTTTGGATGTTTGATCCAAAGTCTATTAGCTCATCCCTAGCTATAATGCATTAATGTACAATGTACTGTCCTATGTACCCTATAAGGGTGCCAATGAAAACTACATCTTGTCCTGTAAAAAACTAGCCTGTATACAGCTATGTTGGTGGAAAAGAGAATTAGTATGGCCCTTGGAATGCTACAACATAAACTATTTTGCATGATATGTGATATTATTGTGCAAAAATACAAATAAAAGCGCTCATATTCAGTATCTTTTTTTTTTTTTGTACCATGATAGGTCAAATCACAAAGATTGCTGAAACGATTACTCGATTAAATTGAGTAACAACATAAAAAATTCTCAATGCAAATTTTTTGCATCGAGAATTTGATTGTGTCATGCGACGACGGAGCGTGAGTGAAGCACTTCCTGTCACTCGCGCTCTGTGGTCCTCCGCCGGCTCGACCCGCACTGCACTAGAAGCTGGCGTACACACATCGTCAGGACATAGTGCACGTAAGCATGCCCTATGACCTGATGCTGTGTGACGTCAGATGCCAGTGCAGTGTGCAAAGAGACGGCGAATGGAAGATTTCTGGAGTGTCGGCAGCGCCCCTAAAGGAGAGGTAAGTATTATTATTTTTTTTCAATGGCACTGGGGGGCTGATGAGTTTTTATAAAGGAAAATGTTCTTTTTAATAATTACAATTTTTTTTATAGCTGCAGCCATAGTCAGAACTCCTCTTCATACATGGACATACCCATAATTTCGCCCAGGCAGCACCCCTGATTGCATCGAAGCATCTCATGCTCTGATGCGCTCCCTTGCCCTGCACTAGATCGTGCAGGGCAAGGGCTCTTTTTGTTTAGTGTGTTTGGTGACTTAACCGGCTCTGATTGGCGTGCTTTAGCGCTGCCCTAGCTGTTTTACAGACTTCACCGGGCTTCCTGGCAGCCACATGGAGCGCCTGATACGTCGTCGGAAATCACGCGATTTAGCGCAGGGCAAAGGAGAGCTTTGTTGCATTAACTGCTCTGATGCTCAAGTCAGGGGGGCTGCCTAAGTGAAAATTTAGGTATGTCTGGGTTTAGCTCTGAACCCGGACAACCCCTTTAAAGGGGTTATCCAATTTCACAAACGGGCCCCTCCTTCCCAATGTGTCGTGGCCCTCAGAGGTAATATACTTACCCCGCTCTCCTCTCCTGGTCCATGCACCGTCGCTGCGGCTTCTCCCTGTACACAGATGAAAGCATCCGCGTCACCCGCGGTACTAGGGAGGCTCTTCCCCGCCTGCCATTGGCTGGATGTTTTTCATCCGTGTAACAGGAGAAGCGGCAGCAACTGTACAGGGACCAGGGTAAGTATATTACCTCTGAGGGGCCTGGCACATGGGGGAGCTGTTTGTGAAATTGCATAATCCCTTTTTCTAGACTATAAATGCAATTTACTGAAGTGAGACAACCCCTTTAAGTATTCTAGATGTTTTCCTTCTTGCAGCCTATACATTTATTTATATACTATGTTGACAGTTGATCTATATCTGTGGTTTAGCTGATGTCTCGGTTTAGGTTATTGAGTGGTTGAGATCTGAGACAATTGTCCTCAGTTATCATACAGTGGTGAAGCTGTTTGGAATATCTCATACATATGTATATATGTAATGTGGACTATTGCGTTATAATTTGAACCTGTTTCTGCCAATCTATGTGGCTCTGCTTTAGGCTAGACAGTGGCAGTGGAGCCAGGTGTAACCCTCCGTAATTAATATGGTTTTGATCACACGTCTACTAGTAAATACTACCTGCCCCTTATTAGTCTTCTTTCTCGTGTTGGTATTTTGCAGTATGTGTGCTGTAATAGGTGTTCACTCGTAATGCATTTGTCCTACTTTATCTGCTGCTGGTCTGCGTAACGACAGATAATTTTACTAGTCCTCTCAGTGCATTCCATCGAAGATAAGTGTTTAATTATGGGATTATGTCTAAAGATGGCTAAAACTGGCTATATTACTGGAGTTGGACAGAGATCTTACTTGTATGTGGTTCTCCTGACTCTACCCAGATCACAGATGCCTGGGGGTCATTTACAGAGACCCTCTGCTGCCGATAGGATGTCGTAAGTTAGACGCACATTGAGCAATCTGAATGCCTGGTGTAAAAACTACTCCAATCCTTGACTGAATTTTTATTTTTTTATTTATTTTTTATTTACAGAATTTACTCAGGTTACAGGCATAAATGTTAATAAATTTGGCAGGGCTGATGTTCCACCTCCCACCACTCTCAGGTGGTGAACAGTGTTTTTTATGCCATAGTGGTGACATTTTTTTTTAGTAATTAACCCCCTGGTCTTTTATTCTTGAAGGAGACTTTGGGAGCAGGTCCTTCCACTGTACCTGTTGAAGTAAACATGCATACTCGGCCATACCCAGCATGCCTGCTTATACATGGCAACATAGGGGGTTATTTACCATCAGATATACACCAGATTTCTGCCGTTAATTGCAGCACAACTTTTCTCCGCTCACGCCATGTCTGTAAAAGGTGGTGTGGGCAGGGGCCAGGCTGGCAGGCCTGTCTCATTTATAATTTCTCGCCCAGTTTCCTTGGGGGACACAGAAGACCTTGGGTATAGCTCATCTCCATAGGAGGCGTGACACTAAGTGAAAACTGTTAAGCCCCTCCTCCACAGCTATACCCTCAGCCTGGAGAGAGAGGCTGCCAGTTTTTGCTTAGTGTCCAAGGAGGCAAGACACTCCCTGCTACTGCAGGGCTGTTTTCTCCTTTGTTGTTTTTTAAAATTTTTTGATTTTTACTTTATTTTCTTTTGTTCCAGAATACGGGACAACAGAGACGCACTAGACCTCTCTGTTTCTCCCGGGGTTGAGCTGCGCCAGTGCCGGTATCCGCACTGCTGCCTCCCCCACAGAAGGCAAGGTGGACCAGGGCAGCCCAGCTCCCCTGCATCCCGCCAGCGTAAGGGTCGCCCGCACGCCAAGTCCCTCTTCCAGCGTCCTGCCACTACGGTGCCAGTAGCTGAAGGGGCGACCCTGCTGGAACGGACCGAGGGTGAAGACGGCTGTGGTGAGAGAGTGGCTTCTCCAGCCCTACGACCCCCTCCCCCCCACCCCGGTCTCCTGCTTGACTGACCCCCATACTGGTCTGGCCACCCTAGTTTGTTTTATTAGTTCCCTCTCCTCCCCTCCACTATAGGTGCATCCACTGAGGGGTTATGCTGGCGTCCCTATCATGCCGCCCAGGGAGCTGCCTCTCTCCTTGCAGGGTCCCCCATCCCCCCCCTATCGCCTTACCGGTGCGCAGGCATCCCTCCTTGAGACAGCTCAGGGCCTGGGCCCTCTCCTGACTGCTGCGGCGTAGGGCCCTTGTTTCCGGTCCGCGGGGTGGGCTCCCGCGGCCGGCATGACTGCGGTGTTCAGCGGACCCCGACCGCAGGTGCTCGGAGAGGCTGTCTTCCGGTCGGTCGGGCGCCGCAGAAAGGTTCTATCCCGGGCTCCTTCTTCCGGGCCCCCTGATTCTCCGGCCCGCGGGGTGGGCTCCCGCGGCCGGTATTGTGCATGCGCCGCTTCGCTCCTTCCAGATCCCGGCCGGTACCTCCGGGCACCGCAAACTTTAGGCCCCGGCTTCGCGGCCTACTAGGCCGCAATATTCCGGCCTCGATTGGAGGGGGCGGGCATTCGCAGGCGCGAATTCTTCCCGCCGGAGGTCCCCCCGCCCCCAGGGGATCGCTGCACCGCCCTCAGGTCCGATCTGTATTAACCTCTTGGACGCTGACGGCTGCCATCTGGAGGAGACCCTGGGATGGCTAGCCTCTCAGTGAGGCTGTGCTCTTATATGGTGGCCCCTTCCTGCCTAAAAGAGGCTGTGTTTTACAATAATAAATAAAAAAAAAAAAAAAATTAAAATAAAATAAAAAATATAATAATATTAATAATGAAGTGTGAATATATATCATATATATGAAATATCTGTATTTTATGTTGGCTGCGCAGGATACTGCAGCCTGACCTTAGAGCGCTGGCCGTATGCCTGCCCCTATTCTATAGGTGGCATGTTGCGCTCCGTGGCACTGGCCAGGTATACATGTTTCCCTTTCTAGGCGGACCCTTGCCCTCTCCTGGGGTACGGCGCTGGCCAGGTGCAGGCCGCCTTTTTCTATAGGCAGAATTAGTCGCCCTCTCCAGTCGCGGTGCTGGCCATGTGCATGACCCCCCATTATAGGCGGCATACTGCACTCTCTCTGGCTGCGGGCTGGCCTTGTGCATGACCCCCTTTCTGTAGGCGGAATACTGCCCTTTTACCGCATACGATGCTGACCATGTGCACGACCCCCTTCCATAGGCGGAACGCTGCACTCTCGCTGGATTTGCTACGGCCATATGCGTGACCCCCTTCCATAGGCGGAACGCTGCACTCTCGCTGGATTCGCTACGGCCATATGCATGACCTCCTTCCATAGGCGGAACGCTGCACTCTCGCTGGATTCGCTACGGCCATATGCATGACCTCCTTCCATAGGCGGAACGCTGCACTCTCGCTGGGTTCGCTACGGCCATATGCATGACCTCCTTCCATAGGCGGAACGCTGCACTCTCTCTGGCTTCGCTGCTGGTCATACGCATGACCTCCGTCCAAAGGAGGACTGCTGCGCTCTCTCTCTGGATTCGCTGCCGGCCATATGCATGACCTCCGTCCATAGGCAGAACGCTGCACTCTCGCTGGATTCGCTGCCGGCCATATGCATGAACCGGCCATGTGCATGACCTCCTTCCATAGGCGGAATGCTGCACTTTCCGGATTCGTTGCCGGCCATACGCATGACCTCCGTCCATAGGCGGAATGCTGCACTCTCTCTGGATTTGCTGCCGGCCATGTGCATGAACTCCTTCCATAGGTGGATTGCTGCACTATCATTGGATTCGCTGCCGGCCATGTGCACGACCCCTTCCTTGGGTGGTGTGCTGCACTCACTGGAATCGCTGCCAGCAATGAGCATGTATCCTTTCCTCAGGCGGCATACGCACAACACCGCTGACTGTGGTTGTTTTCTCGCCAGTGCGTTGCTGGCCATGTGCATGTCCCGCATCCTTGGCGGGGTGCTTGCATTTTTGCTGGATGCGGTGACGGCCGTGTGCATTACCCCGCCCCTTTCTGGGTGGAATACTGCTCTTTCGCCGGATGTGTTGCGGGCCATACACGGCCCTCCTCATCCATGGGCGAAAAATTTGCACCCTCACGTGACCCATGGCTGTCCGTGATATGCTGTGCGGGATTCTTGCATGTTCTCCTTCATTGTGGAGTAGTTGCACTCTCACAGTATTCGGTGTTAGGTGGGTTATTGCGCACTCGCTTAATGGTTGGATAACCCCGTGCATGTCCCCCTTTCACTGGGCGGACCTCCCTCCTGCGTTCCCGTTGGGTACTGTGCGGCCATGTGATTGGTCACCTTCTGGGCAGACTATGG
The DNA here is from genome assembly GCF_014858855.1 of Bufo gargarizans. NCBI lineage: Eukaryota > Metazoa > Chordata > Amphibia > Anura > Bufonidae > Bufo > Bufo gargarizans. The sequence goes on from NC_058085.1 coordinate 177,148,023, forward strand.
TATGTTCTACTTCTCTGAAGTTGTTACTGGCCTTGGGCATCCCCCCTTTGGGACGGGCCTTTGCATTCTTACCAGCTGCAGTGTTGCCAGATACGTTTCCCCCTTTTCTGGGGGGCCTGCCTGCATTTCCATCGCATGCCATACTGATGTCTTGTGCATAACTCCCTTTCAGGTTGCACTTTGCACTTCCGTTGATACTGTTGGACTCTGTGGCTGATCCCCTTCACTGGGTGTCTATTTTTTTGCGGTGAGCGGTATTTCTGGTGCACTCTGTCCGTTGTTTGGGCCGTGTATGCCTTCTCCTCCCATAGGTGGGTTGGCCTTCTCACTGCTTGCGGGGCTGCTCGTACGTATGCCTCACTTCCTCCTGCAACATTCCCTCTTTTTCTCTTGGGATGTGGTGCTTGTCACGGGCCTTGCGCTCTTCTCTAAAGAGATCATTCTGTCCACCTGTGTAACCCTTGGGTGCTGTCATACAAGCATTAAAAGAATGCCATTGTATTCAAAGGTGTATTCCTTAGATATAGTAGATGGGCTCTACTGCTCTCTACTTCGCCGAGCTGGGTGGTGCTCGTTTCTCTGGTTTGGCCTGTATATTGTGGTCCCGTTGGTCGGCATCCACCATGTCCGTTGGCCTTTCCACCTGGGGAGTGTTCGTGGTTCTTTGATAGGTGCCCTTTCGTTCTCCCGTGCACTCGCTTCCCGGCGCAAGTGGTCACTGGGTCGAGAGTGCCGTTTGCAGTGCCACTCGTTTTCGGCGTTGGCTCTGGCGGGGCTGCTGTTCCCTCGCCTGCTACTGTTTCCTCCTCTTCGGGTGTCGTGCAGTATGAGTCTTTTTTCTTTTGGCGCCCCCTCCGCGCTTCAGGCTGGTCCGCTACCGGGTTCGGGCCGCTTTTCTCGGGATGGTCACCCAGCTTCTCTTGGGTGCTCGCTTACCCAGGTCCGTAGGACCTCCACCTTGGGTTCTTCAGGGTACTCGCCTTCTGCGTGGCAGTGAACCGGGCGTCTCAGTGAACCGGGCGTCTCCTTTCGGTTGGAGGGTGTTATGCCGGCCTCTGTCTCGACTGCCTTTTCTCGCCGGCTCTGCTTGGCTCCCGCTCGGTTCGGCTCCCTCCGGTGTGGCTTTTGCCCCGGCCGCGCTTCAGTGGCGGTTCCTTCACTGCCCTCCCCTCTGGGGAGAGCTTGGTTGTTCATGTGGATGGTTCTGATGTTCCTCTTGGCCTCGTACTGTCTCCCTTGTTCACTCTGGCTGTAACTTGGGAGGAACCCCCATTCGGTCGAGATTGTCATTAGATCTCCCACACCGGGACTGTAGGACGTCTTCCTGTGGTGGCTACATCGACATGGACTTTAGCCTGTCTTGTCCTGGCGGTTACTGGGCGGACCCTTCGGTTCCTTTCCGTCTGTCCTTCTGCTCCCCCACTCCGGGTGGTTACAGGACAACGTTGCTCGGGGGCCGACGGGACCAGTTTTTGCCGACCGTACTGCCCGTGTTTCGGGTCTGCGCCTGTTCGCATTGGGTTTTCACCCGCTTGCCCAGGCGACTCTTGCGTGCTCGCTAGTGTTCGCTCCTAATGGTTCTGTCTTTCTCCAGTCCGACCTAGATCTGGGACTGGGACTCTGTTGCTTGAAGTGTCAAGTGTCGGCGCTGTCCTTCCCCTTTCAGCGTTCCCCGGCCCTCTGGGCCTGTCAGGACCCTCTTCCATGGAGCGGCTTTGGGGTTCCCTTGTACTGCCCCTGGGTACCGCCCTGGGCATTGCATACTGGGCTCTTGGCACTCCAGTCTTTCCCTTGGAGCCGTTACAGAAGCTCTCTCTACTCCTTCTGTCCTGTACGGTTATGTTTCCGTAGCCGTCGTGTCTCTGGCGGGTGCCTGGGTGGCGGCCCTTCTTGTTCCGGGCCTTCTCTTTCCTCAGGACAGGGCTGTTCTCCATCCCGTCTCTTCCTTCCTTCTGAAGGTGGTGTTTGTCTTTCATTTTGACGAGGCTTTCGTCCTCCCCTTTCCACCCCCGGGAACGGACTCTTCTTCAGATTTGGGAGTTGTTTGGGCCTTGCGGTTTTTACTTGGAGATCTCCGGCTCTTGTCGACGTTGGGTCACTTGGTTTTCTAGGAGGTCCGCGCAACGGGTTGGTGGCCTCCGGGGTGGCTTTCCTCCGCTTTCTCACTGTGGTTATTGCTGTGGTTACCGCACCAAGGGCAGGGTTCTGCTTTTGGTGTCTCCGTTCATTTCACCAGAGTTGTCGGTGCCTCCTGGGCCGGAGGCATTTGGCTTCGGCCATGCGTCTGTGCGAGGCGGTCACTGGTCTGCCTTACAGCGTTCTACAGGGTGCCTACTCTGGCTTCGGCAGGTGCTGCCTTGGGCCGCCTGGTCTGCGGGCGGCGGTTTCTTGATGCCTTCGGGTGCTTCGCCTTGGTGCTGTGGTCCCTCCCCCTTTTGGACTGCTTTTGAACGTCCCAAGGTCTTCTGTGTCCCCCAAGGAAACTGGGCGAGAAAACGAGATTTTTGTATAACTTACCAGTAAAATCTTTCTCGCTCTTTCCTTGGGGGACACAGCACCCACCCATTCTTTGTTTTTCTCTACACGGTTTCCGAGTTGTTTTACCCGTTGGGTAGTTGGCTTGTTGGTTCCACTTTTGGACTTTGCCTTTTTTCACTACTTGGACACGCAACTGGCAGCCTCTCTCTCCAGGCTGAGGGTATAGCTGTGGAGGAGGGGCTTAACAGTTTTCACTTAGTGTCACGCCTCCTATGGAGATGAGCTATACCCAAGGTCTTCTGTGTCCCCCAAGGAAAGAGCGAGAAAGAGATTTTACTGGTAAGTTATACAAAAATCTCGTTTTTCTACTCCTGTTTCAGGCATAGAAAATAGTCTAAATCAACACCAGCAAGGAGGCTGCCATAGATTTAGACTGGAAGACAACTGCTGCATGGGGCTGGATGGAGCCTTACCAACCCATGGCAATGCCAGACTGCGCAGAGATCCTGCAGCTTGTTCCCTGCCGGTCTTTAACGTTAGTGTGCAACTAGCCTTAGGGTCCAATTCAGACATCTGTAGTTCTGGGTCGGGGTGCGGACCCGTTCATTTCAAGTCTGTGTGTGTGTGTTGCCTAAATGCCCCCAAATTCCCCCCTCCGATATTTGCACATCCACTTAAATACTTTCTCTCCTTTTATTGTTCACTCCTCATTTTGGTTTTCAAAACTGCATGGCGAAATCTGACCATGTGGCCGTACCCTAATAGAGACCTAAGGCTTTGATTATAGAAGACACCCTGGCATTTAACCCCTTAGGTGCTGATTGCAACACCTGTGCTGTATAAACAAAGGGTTTCCTTTTCTGTCACCCAAGTGTTGACTGTTATATAGAGAGGCCTGGAGCGGACTCCTCAAGGCTGCATTTTCAGATTCTCACAAGACATAAACACATTTGGTGTGCCCATAGCCATAATATTCCCAACTTTCTGCACTCCAGAAAATATAGGTCATCCCACGAAAAAAAAAATAAAAAAAATAAGCTATACACAGATTTCACATCTGCAGCAGATCCACTGCCAGATGGACCATAGTGGGATCCATCAGCTTTCTGGTATGGTTTCTGATTTACTGCTCCTTTTTTGTCATACTCTTCTCTCCTCTGCTGCAGATGTGAACCTAGCCTTAGGTCACCGCCACTTATATGCATTGTTCCGCTCTGTCAAAGCAGCAGAACAATCAGAAGTGCTGGATTCTGCACATTCCCATTCACTATAATGGAGCCCGGTTTGGCTTTCATTCAGGTGTCCACTTTGTATGACGTGCAGGACTATTTGTCTGCTCTTTGTGGCAGAACCAGCAACGGAGACCCCGAACAGAGCCTCCAACGCAGATGTGAACATAAGCTTAAAGGGGGGGAAAAAATATGTCTGAAGATAACGAAGTCACAATTGGCTGCATCCTTAAGGAGTTAAGTATAGTTCTTAGATGAAGCCAAAGAAGGGTTTAGCGCAGGTTGACTTTTCAACCTGACTTTGTCCATTTTGCTTGCCTGTTTGTGCGTAATTCAAGACTGTCAACAGGAAGTAATCTGGCGAGAGGGCATCTACCGTGCATAGTTCCTAATGTGCCGTCTCCAACCAGGCCTCCAAACGGCAGTCCCCTGGTGAAGGCTTAAAATAATAGGCATGCGTTCTGACGAGCTGTCATCGCCTGCTAAGTGTTAGCTTTTCAGAAAGGGTTGAAATGGTTTGTGGAGAAATTATACCAAGGGGGAAAAGTAGAGACACTTGCCTTGTGTTAAGGGACAGAGCGGGGGAAGGCTGCTGCTTGGGTTTGCATGATTTAAAGGAGGGTGGTATTCTTATGCTAATCCAGGCCTTGGATAAGGAGCAGAGTAGCCCCCTGCACACAATGGAAGTGGAGCCAGGATGTCTGGCTTGTAGTCGAGCGCGCCTTGGAAAGCATGTCAGACAGGGCGCCTGAGGCTGCCTTTGGGGGCAGGAGCTCAAGGAAGAGGAGGGTCCCTGCTTCTTTAGTGTGCTGGCACACGGCCAGGAGGAAAGACTGCAGATGTTAATTCAAGAAACGCAGGACCCTGGATCACTCTTCTGGCTTCAGTTTTCTCTGTGTGTGTGTGTGTGTGTGTGTGTGTGTGTGTGTGTGTGTGTGTGTGTGTGTAACCCTTTCCATGAAGAAACAATTTACATTCATGTCTGAGCAGGAACGCAGTTAAATTCCGAAAGTTGCTCCGGTGATGATACGCGGTTACCCGGCCTCCTAGTGTTCGCATGGCGAAAACGAGGCCAAGTAAACAGCGTCCCGTATGCCACATCTGTAATGGCAGAAACCGAGCGATTCCTCCCAGGGGTGGAAAATGTCGGGAGAAAGGAAGTCCTTTCTATTGTGATTCCACATGTTAAATAAGACTTATTAACCATTTCACTACAGGCACAGGAGCAGCGTTTGGCCTGTTGCACCATGCCGCATATCTGTAAAATGTCACGTTTAGGCCTCTTGCACATGAATGTTGTGCATCCGTTCTGTACATTGGGGACCGCAATTTGCAACGTCCATGTGGTGGCCGGGACGAATCGAGACCCATTCAACTTGAACGGGTCCGTGATCTGTCCGCATCTATTATATTATTATTTTTTTGCGGTGCGGAAGCACGGGCAGGAACACCACAGAAGCACTCCGTAGTGCTTCCATGGGGTTCTGATCCATGCTTGCATTCCACACCTCCGTCCTCTGATTGCAGACCCATACAAGTGAAAGGGTCTGTATCCGTAATGCGTTGTGCACAAGGGCCGGTGCCCGTGTATTGCCGACTCGCTATGCGCAAGAGGCCTTAAAGGGAACCTGTCACCTGTATTTTGGGTATAGAGCTGAGGACATGGGTTGCTAGATGGCCGCTAGCATATCCACAATACCCAGTCCCCATAGCTCTGTGTGCTTTTATTGTGTATAAAAACCGATTTGATACATATGCAAATTAAGCTGAGATGAGTCAGAGCTTGAAAATATGACTCTTCTCTGGTCACACAAGTAAGATATGACTCTTTTGTGTTAATTTGCATATGTATCAAATCGTTTTTTGACACCATAAAAGCACACAGAGCTATGGGGACTGGATATTGCGGATGTGCTAGCGGCCATCTAGCAACCCATGTCCTCAGCTCTATGCACAAAATCCTGGTGACAGGTTCCCTTTAACCCTAAAGGTTTCCTGGAGCGATATTCATTTTGTAAATGACCCATCCATGTGGGGTGAGACACTGCTTTCACCTTCTAAAAAGGTGGCAATGGTGGTGTGTGTTTTTACCACCACAAAGCAAACATGAGGGGTGTGATTAATCACATCCTATATGATGGCCTGGCTCCTCATGGATTCTGTCTGCCCTCAGTCGCCACAGTTCCTCCTGCACTACATGTGATTGGGATTGTTCATTTTCCTTTTCCGGTTGGAAATGTGAGCACATTATATGTGTATTAATTATATAACATATGACTAATATATGAAAGGAGCGCTCTAACCTGAGCTTTTAGAAGTCAGTTCATACCTGTCTGTTTCCTCATCAAATTCATGAGCATACTGGGTCCGATTTTATATCACATTGACATACGCCAAGAGAATCCTTGTGGATTTTTGTCAGCCGCAATAAAAACAACCATTTTCTTTTTGCAGATTCCACGCACAAGTGTAGATTAGCCCTGATGAATGGTCCACCACCATGCCTCAGATCCTCTGGACTGCTGGAGGTTACCCATCTCTGCTTGCTGTTGAGGACATTTGGCCAAACAAAGCCTGACTTGACTCTGCACCCGGGCTGACAATTTGGTTGTCACCAGCCCTTCCTGTCCTGGGGCAATGGTTTTCTGTGTAAACAATGGCATCTTATGCTGTTTCCATGATTGATTGAGGATTTTTCATTTTTTAGCCTCCCACGTTTGGGCAGCTTGGCCCCATCTCATGAATGCTTTTTTTTTTTTTTGTGACATTGAAGCTTTTTAAAGCATTCCTAAGAAGTGCAACTGTTACATTTCTAGTGTGTAACCTTCCACTGTCCGGAATGGATTACTGGGTAATCTAATACAGTAGTGATCCACTGTGTACCATTCACAAGCTGGTGCCATTAAATAGACTTGTGAGCTGAAAATAATAATTATTAATACTAATTTAGTATTTTTGTTCCTGGTTCCTTTACTGCTGCAGCAATTTCATAGGTGTAAACTTTGTCACGTTGTCTCTACTTACCCAGGTCCCCTATGAGCATCGCCAGACCTCTGTGCTGCTGGTTGTCTCACAGGCAAACATTTTGTTGGACAGATGAAAATCCATCCCATCTGACCCTTGCTTCACATGAGATTACCCTTGTCTGCGCGTGTGGTCAAAATAGAATTGGGGGGCGGGCGCGCATACTAGTCTGAAGTAGTCTGGCTTAGTTGCCCATAGCAACCAGATGCCACCTTTAATTTTTTTTTTTATAAAAGATAAAATCTGGTTGCTCTGGGCAACTAAGCCAGTTTTACTTCACACTAGTTTGATAAATGACACCAATATATTTGTATAGGATCCATCGAAAAAGGGTTCATCATATCGCTATGAATCATGTATACATTAAAGGTCCAACACTGTGAACAAGTACATGAGCTGAACCTTTATATACAGTAGTAAGTAGATGGAAAGCAGAAAAGCAAAATTAGGTTAAGGGTCCATTCACACGTCCTGTTTTTTTTCATCCTGAAAAACGGTCCGTTTTTTGCGGATCCGTTGTTCCTGAAAATGTTTCCGTATGTCATCCGTTTTTTGCGGATCCGCAAAAAACGGAAACATGTATACATTTCAATAATCAAAAAAAGTTGTTTGGATTTCTTTGAAAAAAAATTGAAAAAAAAAAAAAATTATAATAATTTGTTATGTGTTTCCAGGAACAGAATCCGCAAAAAACGGATGACATACGGAATGACATCCGAATGTCATCCGTTTTTTGCGGATCCATTGACTTTGTATTGTACCAGGATCAGATTTTTCAGGACAAGAATAGGACATGTTTTATATTTAAACGGACATGCGGAACGGAACAACGGAAACGGACAGCACACATTGTGCTGTCCGATTTTTTTCCAGGACCCATTGAAAATGAATGGGTCCAGATCTGGTCCTGATCTGTTCCTGAAAAAACGGAACAGATCAGGAAAGAAAAAACGGACGTGTGAATGGACCCTTAGGCTACATTCACACGTCAGTATTTTTCTATAATCCGAATTTCGGTCCGTTTTTTGCAGATCCGTTGTTCCTGAAAATGTTTCCGTATGTCATCCGTTTTTTGCGGATCCGCAAAAAACGGAAACATGTATACATTTCAATAATCAAATAAAGTTGTTTGGATTTCTTTGAAAAAATAAAAATAAAAAATATTTGCTATGTGTTTCCAGGAACGGATTCTGCAAAAAACGGAAGACATACGGAATGACATCCGAATGTCTTCCGTTTTTTGCGGAACCATTGACTTTGCATTGTACCAGGATCCGATTTTTCAGGAACATAATAGGACATGTTTTATATTTAAACGGACATGCGGAACGGAACAACGGAAACGGACAGCACACATTGTGCTGTCCGATTTTTTCCAGGACCCATTGAAAATGAATGGGTCCTGATCTGTTCCGCAAAAAACGGAACAGATCAGGAAAGAAAAAACGGACGTGTGAATGGACCCTAAGGCTATTTTCACACTTGCGGCAGTGTGATCCGGCGGGCACTTCCGTCGTCGGAAGTGACGCAGGCTCCACCACGCTGGATGTGACTGAAAGCATTTGTGAGACGCATCTGGATGCGGATCAGTCTCTCCGCTTGCCATGTGGACAGACGGACCCGTCGTGTGTGTGTGTGTGTGTGTTTTTTTTTTTTTTTTTTTTTTTTTTTTACATTTTTACCCGTCTGCACATGCGCAGATGGATTTTCATCTGTCCAACAAAATGTTTGCCTGTGAGACAACCAGCAGCACAGATGTCTGGCAATGCTCATAGGGGATTACATTTGAATCCTGATCAGGTTTTTGATCACAATGAAAAAATGCATTGGAAAAAACTGATCCGCCATTTATGGACTTTAAAGAGGACCTTTCACTTGTATAAACTATGTAAACGGAGTATGCTGCCATATAGAGTGGCGCCCAGGGATCTCACTGCTCTTAGTATTATCCCCGGGCGCCGCTCCGTTACCTTTGCTCCTTAAGTTATAGTAGGTGGGTCTTCCCTTGTCCTGTGGGCGTCTCCTTCTCCTAGGCTGCAGCGCTGGCCAATCGCAGCGCAATCTGCAGCCTAGGAGAAGGAGACAAGGGAAGACCCGCCTACTATAACTTAAGGAGCAAAGGTACTGGAGCGGCGCCCGGGGATAATAGTAAGTGCAGTGAGATCCCCGGGCACTGCTCTATATGGCAGCATACTCGGTTCACATAGTTTATACAAGTGAAAGGTCCTCTTTAACTTTTTTTTTCAAATTTTTCGGGTTTAACATTCAAAAGCCGGATCCAGTTTGACAGAACACACGGTGCCGGATCCGGCATTAATGCAAGTCGATGGGGGAAAAAGGCCGGATCCGGCAGTCAAAGGGTTCCAGATTTTTGGCCGGAGGTAAAAATACAACATGCTACAGTTTGCAGAAAAGCCTGATCAGTCAAAAAGACTGAACTGAAGACATCCTGATGCATCTTGAACGCATTACTCTCCATTCAGAATGCATTAGGATAAAACTGATCAGTTCTTTTCTGGATTTGAGCCCTTAGGACGCCCGAAAAGAAAAACGCTAGTGTGAAAGTAGCCTTAGAAGTCTGCCCGCTGTAAAGGACCCTCAGGAAAGGAGAGGTAAGGTCTACAGACCGAGGCAGCCAGTCTGATGGAATGTCACCCTAAAACAGGGCAGAGCAACTTACATTGTATGTGAAAGCATGCAGGCTGATGGAGGAAAAAAGTTATATTTTTTTATTTTATTTTTTAACACCAAATTAAGTACAATGCAATAATAAAAAACTAATTCACAGATTAGATTTACTTTTATTTGGGATCATTTGCAGTCATGTGACAACTAAGCCCAAGGCTTACAGATGTATTTTGTAGAATATTTCACGTGCGTGTTCACCCGAGTCTCAGATCTTCTTCTTTTATAGGTGCCAAGTACGTTGTATGTTGTAGCCTATCTCGCAGCACATGACTGTCTTGCATTTTTATATATATTTTTTTTTTAGTTTTTAATATAGTTCCCCCCTGTTGCTAGCCTGTCTCCCTTCCCTTGCGGTAATGAATCCTTTTTGTTTCCCAATTACTGAGAAGTCACAGATGTGTGAAAAGTAGGCCACAGGTCGAAGGCTGCGTGCCCCTTACCCAGTGAAATTGAAAATGACAGGAATCCTTTTGCTCCACCACTAATTTGCTTGTGTGTTAAATGGCTCCGGAGCCCCAATTAAAAAGAAAAGTTCTTGGGTTCTGATGAACAGACAGATTGAGTTATTTATGGTGGAAGCAGCCACCAACATAATTGAGGCCCATCCTTGAACAAATACAAATTATTCCATTCAGGAGTAGCGCCAGGCTGACAGGGTCGTGCAGGTCAAGCTCACCGAAACAAGAGGCCAATGAAAGCCAAAATGTGCCTTCCATTCATCTTAGTACAGATCTCCTTTGTCTGCATTAACTGTTTAGGTGTTTGCGTTTTGCCGCAATTTTTTGGTTTAGTTGTCCTCTATTTTACTATTTTACTATTTTAGTGAGGAAATGTCTATTACAGTGATCACATGAAGTTGATGCAGAATTGTGTGTTGTCGTAAGGTTGCATTTGCCAAAGCTCAACTCTTTAATCTTCATCAGTATAACATTGGGCAGAACGTTCTGCCCAATCTTTGGGCTCCAGAACAGAAGGAACTGGGCAAACTAGTGTGGGGTTTTGTATGGTAAAAGTTCCAGATGAAATGTAGTATATCTGTGGGTGGTCCTAACTGGTGATATAGGCTACATTAACACTCGCGTTTGGTGCTGATCCGTCATGGATCTCCACAAACGCATCCGTTCAGAACGGATCAGTTTGTATTATCTTTAACATAGCCGAAACGGATCAGTCCTGATCACCATTGAAAGTCTGATCCGTCCCTATTGACTTACATTGTGTGTCAGGATGGATCTGTTTAGCTAAGTTTTGTCCGCCTACAAAGTGGGATGGAGATGGCACGGCGCCAAACTGATGCATTCTAAGCAGATACTTATCCATTTAAGGGCAAAACTGATCTGTTTTGGACCGCTAGTGAGAGCCCTGAACGGATCTCACAAACTGAAACCAAAACCCCAGTGTGAAAGTAGCCTTAGACTGATCTCTGTATTCACACTTTGTGAATCACTGCAAGTGGACAGGGATTAAAATGCTTCCCCCAAAAACTATATCCAGAAGTGTCCACAGATGGGGTACCATGATAACCTATCCAGTTATACAATAGACAACCATTGGCTTATGACTTTGTGGCATCACACTCATGATTGATTTTATTTTTTATTTACAGATTCGCTACCAAAGAAAATTTATCGGTCATTGTGCTTAGGTCCTCATCTCCATTTTCTGTGATTTTGTGAAATGCCACCATTGAAGAACATGACACTGGTAGAACGTGTTCTAGCCACTTTAGTCGGATGTATTGTATTAGCAGTTCACATTCAAGGTGAGTTACCTGTTTCCTGTCACTTTCTGAGTCTGCATGCTTTTCTGGGGTAGATCATTTCTCTGCAGAATACAACATAAAATTATGTGACTGCCATGACGTTTTGTCATTGTTAACGTTGCGTCCAGCTCCTGATACTTTATTCAACAAATAGAGCATGTAGTGTTTCCAACCACTTCTACCGATTTTGGTCACTACTTTGGCAAGGTTTGCACAACTCCATGGCACAGTGTGGAGAAAATACAGAATTGTAACAGGGAGCATATTGCACTATAGATGTCATCCTTAACCTCCCTAGGACCGCCTAACGCACGGATGCGTCCTGGAGGCGGTCGATTGATTCCTCCTGGACGCATCCGTGTGTCATCTCGCAAGAGGCGAGATTTCCTGTGAACGCGCGTTCACAGGATCGGAAGGTAAGAGACTGGATCTACAGCCTGCCAGCGGGCTGTAGATGTGTGTGTTTTTTTTTTTTTTTTTTACCTCCAACAGGTATATTACATGCTGTTTTGATAACTGCATCTAATATACCTGCTACCTAGTCCTCTGGTGGTCCCTTTTGCTTGGATCGACCACCAGAGGACACAGGTAGCTCTGTAAAGTAGCACCAAACACCACTACACTACCCCCCCCCCCCCCCCCCCCCGTCACTTATTAACCCCTTATGAACCCCTGATCACCCCATATAGACTCCTTTATCACCCCCCTGTAAGGCTCCATTCAGACGCCCGTATATGTTTTACGGATCCACGCATCCATGGATCGGATCCGCAAAACGCATACGGACGTCTGAATGGAGCCTTACAGGGGGGTGATCAGTGACAGGGGGGGTGATCACCCCATATAGACTCCCTGATCACCCCCCTGTAAGGCTCCATTCAGACTTTTTTTTTTGGGGCACAAGTTAGTGGAAATTGATTTATTTTTTATTTTTTTTTAGTTTTTTTCTTACAAAGTCTCATATTCCACTAACTTGTGTCAAAAAATTTAATCTCACATGAACTCACCATACCCCTCACAGAATCCAAATGTGTAAAAATTTTTAGACCTTTATATTCCAGACTTCTTCTCACGCTTTAGGGCCCCTAAAATGCCAGGGCAATATAACTACCCCACATGTGACCCCATTTCAGAAAGAAGACACCCCAAGGTATTCAATGAGGGGCATATTGAGTCCATGAAAGATTTAAATTTTTGTCCCAAGTTAGAGGAAAGGGAGACTTTCTGAGAAAAAAATCAATTTCCGCTAACTTGTGCCCCCAAAAAAAAAAATTTCTATGAACTCTCCATGCCCCTCATTGAATACCTTGGGCTGTCTTCTTTCCAAAATGGGTCACATGTGGGGTATTTATACTGCCCTGGCTTTTTAGGGGCCCTAAAGCGTGAGGAGTCTGGGATCCAAATGTCTAAAAATGCCCTCCTAAAAGGAATTTGGGCCCCTTTGCACATCTAGGCTGCAAAAAAGTGTCACACATGTGGTATCGCCGTACTCGGGAGAAGTTGGGGAATGTGTTTTGGGGTGTCATTTTACATGAACAAAAAATGGCGAATCACGCAGTAATTTTTTTTTTCTGTTTTGGTGTATGTATGTGTGTATATATGTAGAGTTTTCTTTATTTTTATGACTATGAAAATTGTATATTCACACTGAAGGCATCAAAACTATGAATTAACACGTGGAATTATATACATAACAAAAAGTGTGAAACAACTGAAAATGTCATATTCTAGGTTCTTCAAAGTAGCCACTTTTTGCTTTGATTACTGCTTTGCACACTCTTGGCATTCTCTTGATGAGCTTCAAGAGGTAGTCACCTGAAATAGTTTTCACTTCACAGGTGTGCCCTGTCAGGTTTAATAAGTGGGATTTCTTTTCTTATAAATGGGGTTGGGACCATCAGTTGCGTTGTGGAGAAGTCAGGTGGATACACAGCTGATGGTCCTACTGAATAGACTGTTAGAATTTGTATTATGGCAAGAAAAAAGCAGTAAATGGACATCTGTCTCCATACAGTATTAGAATGTATGGGCTCTGATGAGCTAAAGCAAGTTATTCACTAGGTCGCGTGTGACTTTGTTAAATAACTTTGGTAGTTGATTTTTTAAGTGGAAAACCACTTTAAAACTTGAAACTGGTACTAGTTGCAACCGAAGCAGAGTTCGGTTTCAAGTTTTAAAGTGGTTTTCCACTTTGTTAAATAACTTTAGTAGTTGGTTTTTAAAGTCACACGAGACCTAGTGAATAACTTCGACTCATCAGAGCCCATACATTCTAATACTGTACGGAGATGGACCTCCATACAGTATGCTGAAGTTTTGAACGAAGTGGCTTCGGCTTAAGCGTCGCTCAACTCGTGTCAATGCAACACTTTCATTTTTTCCTTTTTTAATACATTTTAATAAATTTAACAAAGATTTCTAACCTTCTTTTTCAATTTGTCATAAATTTTAGCACAAGGCTGCAACGTAACAAAATTTGAAAAAGAGTCTGAAGACTTTCCGAAAGCTTTGTATTTGTTACATCCGCTACTTTCATACGTCATTTGTAAAACTTCTCATTAGATAAATAGAATCGGAGGTTCCCTCTTTGATCTTTGCACCATGGACCCTAAGAATGCAAAGACTGGTAAAATCCCAGGAACCAACTAGTCAATGCAGTTTGACTGCTTTTGGTTGTACTCTATGAATGTAAAGTCCTCGCTCTAAATATCTCTAAAACCCTATAATTACTTCTCCTGCTTCATTCATATCAGTAATGCACAGCTTAATAAGTATTTAACATCTTGAGTTCACGTTTTGCCTTTTGTGACATCTGCACGAATGTTGATGTTCCACATCTGTATCTGCTTCAGAGTACTGGTGTATAGTAGTCAGGTCCATAAATATTGAGACATTGACACAATTCTAAAATTTTTGGTTCTATACGCCACCACAATGGATTTGAAATGAACAAGATGTGCTTTAACTGCAGACTGTCAGCTTTAATTTCTGGGTATTTACATCCAAATCAGGTGAACGGTGTAGGAAATACAACAGTTTGTATATGTGCCTACCACTTGTTGAGGGACCAAAAGTAGACAGTGGGACAGAATAATAATCCTAAATCAAACTTTCACTTTTTTAATACTTGATTGCAAATCCTTTGCAGTCAATTACAGCCTGAAGTCTGGTACGCATAGACAACACCAGACACTGGGTTTCATCCCTGGTGATGCTCTGCCAGGCCTCTACTGCAACAGTCTTCAGTTCCTGCTTGTTCTTGGGGCATTTTCCCTTAAGTTTTGTCTTCAGCAAGTGACATGCATGCTCAATTGGATTCAGGTCAGGTGATTGGCTTGGCCATTACATGACATTACACTTCTTTCCCTTGAACCCTTTGGTTGCTTTTGCAGTATGCTTTGGGTCATTGTCCATCTGCACTGTGAAGCGCCGTCCAATGAGTTCTGAAGCATTTTGCAGAATATGAGCAGATAATATTGCCCGAAACACTTCAGCATTCATCCTGCTGCTTTTGCCCGCAGTCACATCATCAATATAAGAGAACCAGTTCCATTGGCAGCCATACATGCCCACGCCATGACACTACCACTACCATGCTTCACTGATGAGGTGGTATGCTTTGGATCATGAGCCGTTCCTTTCCTTCTCCATACTCTTCTCTTCCTATCACTCTGGTACAAGTTAATCTTGGTCTCATCTGTCCATAGGATGTTCCAGAACTGTGAAGGCTTTTTTAGATGTCGTTTTGGCAAACTCTAATCTGGCCTTCCTGTTTTTGAGGCTCACCAATGGTTTACATCTTGTGGTGAACCCTCTGTATTCACTCTGGTGAAGTCTCTTGATTGCTGACTTTGACACACATACACCTACCTCCTTGAGTGTTCTTGATCTGGCCAACTGTTGTGAAGGGTGTTTTCTTCACCAGGGAAAGAATTCTTCGGTCATCTACCACAATTCTATTCCGTGGTCTTCCGGGTCTTTTGGTGTTGCTGAGCTCACCAGTGCACTCCTCCTTAAGAATGTTCCAAAGAGTTGCTTTGGCACATATGCAGACTGTTGGAATTTTTACACAACCTGATTTGGATGTAAATACCCTCAAATTAAAGATGACAGTCTGCAGTTAAAGCACATCTTTGTTTAATTTCAAATCCATGGTGGTGTATAGAGCCAACAATGTTAGAATTGGCGATGTCCCAATCTTTATGGACCTGATTGAGTGTTGCCGAGTTCAGGTGTGAGATTTGTATTTTAAAGGGAGTCTTTCCCCTAAATTATTGAACGCTAACACCATGATCTCCATTATAGTCCTCATTTTGGAATGCTGCTTACCATATAGCTGTCCGTTGATTGTTTTTTTTTTTTTTTGAAAAAATAAAACACTTTTATTCAATATGTTATTAGGTTCTGAAGGTGCACAGAGGCAGGGTTCATGCAGCCGGTGCCCAGGCCCCTCGTCGCGTTTTATATCAAACCCCTCCCGTTTCACCCCTCTGGTCCACCCAAGGTTCTTCAGAAATCAAGCACCAGCGCCGTTCAAAAGATTTGCCTTGCCTGCGCACTTCATTCCTCATTATGGGTAGAGGCACAAGGCCGGCTAGATGTACGGGCCGGCACATGTGCATTAAACGCTCTTGTGTCTCTGCCCATAATGGGGAATGAAGTGCACAGGCGCGGCAAATCTTTTGAATGGCGCTGGATTTCTGAAGAACTTAGGGCGGGCCAGTGGGGTGAAACGGGAGGGGTTTCATATGAAAAGCGAAGAGGCCTGTGCACTGGCCACATCAACGCTGCCTCTGGGCACCTTCGAACCTAATTAACATATTGAATAAGTGTGTTTTTTAGCGAAAATAAGCGACGGACAGCTATATGGTAAGCAGCATTCTAATATGGGGACTATAATGGAGATCATGGTGTTGGTGTTCTATAATGTTCAGTTTAGGTGACAGCCTCATGCACACGACGGTTCAGTTATTATTATAATTTTTTTTTTTTTTTTTTTTTTTTTTTGTAGGGCTACGTAATGGAGCAATGGATGTGGATAGCACAATGAGGTCTAATGCTCACATTCTGATGCGGTGCTGCCAATTATGCAACTTTTATCTTCATGCTTGCTTGTATTCTGATGCTATGTTCTGACGAACCAGCAGTAAAATGCACTGGGAGGACTCTTGGAGTCCTCCTCAGTGTGTGTGAGCTCTTGAGTCCTCACAGTGCATTTTACCCCAGGTTAATGGGACCTCAGCATCAGAATTTAAGTGTGAAAATAAAGATTTCATAACCAGGCATCACTTACACTATGCTCTACTTTTTTTTTTTTTTTTTTTGGGCGGGGTGTTTCGGAGCTGGGAGATTCTCTCTAGAACACTTCTGTTCAGACAATCCCATGTGGCTTTTCCATGAAATTATTATAGTTCCTGACCGTTCAGTGCATCAGTCAATGTCATGCTGTATGATTTCCCATCATAAATTCTTTCCCCATTAATTAAAGTGAAATGTTAGTTTTCTCTGCCACAATTGTCATCTTATCATTCTGTTATCCACAACTCTCAAAAGGAGAATGAAATGAACCTCTGCATAATGTGGTAAGAATGCAAAAACAGAAGTCTCGTATTTCTGATTGTAGTGACAGAATGACACGCCATAAGAGATGATAAAGTTTTGGTCACATACTGTATATTTGTGGAAGCATACTGTTGGTCCTTGTCAGAAGGTAGCTTACACCATGGAGTAGAGACAAAAAATATACTTCATTCCTACTGGGGGTAAAGTAATAGGTGTTAAAGCCGAGACTGAAGTCCTGAGTGGAAGACAGCGGAGTCTGGTTCACCCATACTTGTGATTCCGTTCATGTCTCTGCTGCAGAAATAGTCGTCTAACGCAGTGATTCTCAAACTTTTCACACCAAGTATCCTCTAGTGCAGGGGTAGACCACCTCTGGCACTCCAGCTGTTGGAAAACTACAACTCCCATCATGCATAACTTGCTCTGCTCTTCTAAGAACTCATCAAAATGAATGGAGCATGCTGGGAATTGTAGTTTCACAACAGCTGGAGTCCCAGAGGTTGCTGATCCATGCTCTAGTGAGTAGAGGTTTGAGCCGAGTGCCCCAAAGAAGCAAACTGTTAAGGCTATTCTCGTTCCACTGTTGTAGGCTGTGTTCTAAGCCTCTGTCAGCAAGCAGTTCCTTCAGATTTGCAGGAAGAATAGTGCAGCACCACATTAGGATTTACTTTTTAAATTGCATTTTGTGCTACCAAGCGTGCAGGAGAATACAACAGCCAGTAATGTCTCCTCTAATATACACAGTCACGTCACATTATTATGACCACCTACTTTCAGCGTCTGCTCGTGAAGAAGTCTCGTGTCGGGTCTGCACATTGCTGTCATGCGTAAGAGTTGCAAAAAGGATGGATTTTGGTCAAAGGGTGTCAGTATTTCTGAAACTGCAGTTTGTGAACTGTTCACATGCTGCTGTGGTGAAAGTGTATAGTCAGTGGAAAAATGGTACCATTGCAAATAAGTGATGTGGAAACTGCAGGCCACCACCTGCTAGAGGTAAATATCGGCTCCAAAGAACATATCAACCCGCTACAGTAGAGAAGCTGACATCAAAATAGCTCAGTCACTGATGACTCCTCCTCCCTGTACCAATAGCACTTCACAGGGCTGCCAACATAAATGTATAAATTACAAGTTTGAATTAAAAGGGGGGTTATAGTCACAGTATGTTTTAAAATGAACACTGTCCAGGGACTGTTCTGTAATTGGCATCTGTCTAGATAGGACTATAACCCCCTCATCCATAGAAATCCACCCCATGTACTGCAAAATATGGGTAGACTCCTAGGGATGTGGGGGGTTATAGTCATATTTAAAATAAACACTGTTCTGTAAGTCATTCGTCTATATTAAATATGACTATAACCCCCCTCATCCATAGGAATCCATCCATATTTTGCAGTACATGGGTGTATTTCTATGGATGGGGGTTTTAGTCATATTTGGCACACAGTTTTTAATTGAGGTACCATAAATTGCCTTAAGATGTCCTCACCTTGGGACTTAGGATGCAATCTACGGTACCTGGGGGTGTCATGTGGCACTGAACAGTGTACCGGTAGCTTATTGGTGGAGGAAGGGGGAGCAAGTGTCAGGACCTGTACTTGCGGCAGGACACTGGGACGATGCACATGGAGGGCGGTCCGGACACTCCAGGACCAGCTCACATGGAGATCGGGCGCAGCATTTGGCCATCAGTGGCAGCTTCACTGAAGGATACCATGAGTGCGTTCCCCGCCCGTTCTCCCATTGTTTTATGGCACTCAGGAGCAGTTAGTGAGAGCTCCTGAGCCGCATTAAGTTACACATTTGTGCCACATTCCTTTTATAAGACACACTTTGGAGGGGAAAAAATTGCGTCTTATAAAGCGAAAAATATGGTATATAAATCTGCCCAGCTTCTCCTGCTCTAGAACATGCTGCTTTCAGATTGCATTGCATTTTTTTGTTGACAGGTTCTCTTTAATAAATGTGGTACAAGCCATGTACGCCAGTTGCACAAGCATTCTTGCACATTTCCAACAATAAATCTGCCCCAGTGTCTATGCAGTTGGCTATTCACCACCTGCAAGTGTGGGCATGGGTGCTACCGGCCACTTGATCTTCACTAGTTTGGGAGCACTTAAAGGGAACCTGTCACCGGGATTTTGTCTATAGAGCTGAGGACATGGGCTGCTGGATGGCCGCTAGCACATCCGCGATATCCAGTCCCCATAGCTCTGTGTGCTTTTATTGTGTAAAAAAACCCGATTTGATACATATGCAAATTAACCTGAGATGAGTCCTGTACGTGAGATGAGTCAGGTACAGGACTCATCTCAGGTTAATTTGCATATGTATCAAATCGTTTTTTTTTTACACAATAAAAGCACACAGAGCTATGGGGACTGGATATTGCGGATGTGCTAGCGGCCATCTAGCAACCCATGTCCTCCCTCTGCTCTATACACAAATTCTGGGTGACAGGTTCCCTTTAATATATGGGCAAGTTCACATGATGCAGCTGTAATGTGACCGAAAACCAGAATGCCTTGTGAATGTTAAGTGTATACTTGCCCAATGTGTCCTGCCTTTTTTCTGAGCTAGTGCATAATCGCTAAGCAATTAGTTTCCAGTAAACCCATTTATGTAGAATACCTCCCCATTTTTGTAGAAGGGAATATGAGGCAGACTATTTTTTTTTTTGTGACATGAGGTGACGTGTTAATTAAAAGCAGGTATCTTTAGTGGGGGTATGAACTGGCATCCTTGAAAAGTTGCTTATTACGAACTATAGACTGGGTCTATGGGCATGTGGCAATTGTTAGCATTGTCTGGTGTGACTAACATTGGTTGTCTCTTCACCCAGAGATTGATGGAGGCCTTGTTGGCAATCTTTTGATGTAATGTATTGAGTAGTTGTTCAAGGCGACAACCTTATAAACGGACTATTAACAAGCTGCTCACCATATGACAATTACTAGCGTAGGACCAAATTCACACAGGCTAGGTTACATCCTAAATTCCTTCAAAATGCTACCGAGTTCTGCCCATCTCAGCAATGTTTTCCAGGATGTCTTCTGGTTTTCAATCCTGTTTCTTTGCCAGTCACATGTTTTCAATGGCACTTGGTGCTGGGGTCCAGGTCTCATTCCAAGCTTATGCTAAGAAAATAGAGTTCCTCCAATGGCGCCAAGCAAATCAGACCAAAGGAAAGTTCACTTTATCACCTTGACAAACATAAATGCACACTTGTTCGGCTATAAGATATTGTTTATTTGCTTAGTCTTCTACTTCACCTGTGACACACAGAAAATGATTAGTTTCACGGACACACGCTCTTTCTCCTCGACATTTGGAAGCCCTTGTAAGCTCACACTCCTAATTTTCTGCTGCCCCCGAGATGTGTATTCTCTTAGTGGAACATGGCACTGGACAGAAAAGCTTGTCAAAGCAGAGGTTTGTGTAAAATGAAATTGCAGACCAGTAACACATGGCTTCAATTAGGTCATAGCTTTGCTTTATAAGTAATGGGCGATAATGGCTTTAATTGTGCAAATTCAACCTGTCTAAGCCCTAATGCAAGCTAGACATGTTTTATTAATGATACCCAAACCATACAGAGGAGATGATTGCTATGTGTAAACAGGGCAATTATTGGGAATGTTTGGTTCATTCTTGATATTCGCTTGGGCACTGGCCCATGTAAAAGGACCTTAAGAGTGACTGACTGCAAAGTGGTTCATATCCAAGTTTAAAAGAAGCGAACACTGACCAGTATCCTGTCAATAGTTTGCACAGGGAAATATGGCTACGCCTAGGGTGCCATTATGGGAGTCAAGCCGCAGCTAGCGCTAGTTGCCTCAATGCACTGCACGGCATTTATTGGTTACAACACTTCAGTGCCAGCTATTTATATAATGGATCATGTATTTAATTTTACTGTCATTAATCCGAGGGATCTGCAGGGTTGTCCTGCAGATCATGTTTTTAAAGACGGTGATCCCATTTTGACACTTCCCTGGTCCCTCACGACAGACAGGAAATGCTTGCTCAGCAGATTACTGTATCTTTTTTATCTGTATAGATAGTGCAGCTGGTGGGTGTTCTCTATGGTAGCTGGAATAGAAATATCTAGGCTACTTTCACACTGGCGTTTCTGGGTCCGCTTGTGAGATCTGTTTCAGGGCTTTCACAAGCGGCCCAAAACAGATCAGTTTAGCCCCAATGCATTCTAAATGGATAAGGATCCGTTTAGAATGCAATAGTTTGCCTCCGTTCAGCCTCGTGTCCGCCTGGCGATGCGGAACCAAACGGATCCGTTCTGACTTGCACAATATGGTGCAATTGAAAACTGATCCGCCTCCCATGGACTTTCAGTGCAAGTCAAAACGGATCCCTTTGCATTATATATATATATATATATATATATATATATATACACCGTATTTATCGGCGTATAACACGCACTTTTTCCCCCTGAAAATAGGGGGCAAATGATGTATGCGTGTTATACGCCGATATAATGTTAAGAAGCCATGTTTTTACATACCGAATGTATAACATTAAGACGGCGCAGCGCCTGTCCCAGCTCCCTCCTCATGCGCCGCCTGTCCCAGCTCCCTCCTCATGCGCCGCCTGTCCCAGCTCCCTCCTCATGCGCCGCCTGTCCCAGCTCCCTCCTCATGCGCCGCCTGTCCCAGCTCCCTCCTCATGCGCCGCCTGTCCCAGCTCCCTCCTCATGCGCCGCCTGTCCCAGCTCCCTCCTCATGCGCCGCCTGTCCCAGCTCCCTCCTCATGCGCCGCCTGTCCCAGCTCCCTCCTCATGCGCCGCCTGTCCCAGCTCCCTCCTCATGCGCCGCCTGTCCCAGCTCCCTCCGTCATGCGGCGCCTGCCCCAGCTCACTGTCATGCGCCGCTTGCCTGTTCATTCATAAAGTGAGATAAGCAGGCAGGCGGCGCATGAGGAGGGAGCTGGGGCAGGCGGCGCATGAGGAGGGAGCTGGGGCAGGCGGCGCATGAGGAGGGAGCTGGGGCAGGCGGCGCATGAGGAGGGAGCTGGGGCAGGCGGCGCATGAGGAGGGAGCTGGGGCAGGCGGCGCATGAGGAGGGAGCTGGGGCAGGCGGCGCATGAGGAGGGAGCTGGGGCAGGCGGCGCATGAGGAGGGAGCTGGGGCAGGCGGCGCATGAGGAGGGAGCTGGGGCAGGCGGCGCATGAGGAGGGAGCTGGGGCAGGCGGCGCATGAGGAGGGAGCTGGGGCAGGCGGCGCATGAGGAGGGAGCTGGGGCAGGCGGCGCATGAGGAGGGAGCTGGGGCAGGCGGCGCATGAGGAGGGAGCTGGGGCAGGCGGCGCATGAGGAGGGAGCTGGGGCAGGCGGCGCATGAGGAGGGAGCTGGGGCAGGCGGCGCATGAGGAGGGAGCTGGGGCAGGCGGCGCATGAGGAGGGAGCTGGGGCAGGCGGCGCATGAGGAGGGAGCTGGGGCAGGCGGCGCATGACCAGGGAGCTGGGGCAGGCGGCGCATGAGGAGGGAGCTGGGGCAGGCGGCGCATGAGGAGGGAGCTGGGGCAGGCGGCGCATGACCAGGGAGCTGGGGCAGGCGGCGCATGACCAGGGAGCTGGGGCAGGCGGCGCATGACCGAGGGAGATGCCGGTCTGCGCCGTCTTAATGTTATACCTCCGGTACTACAGTAAGTACCGTACAATTAGATATAGAGTCAGATTGAATGTTTAACAGTTGCGGGGCCCGGTGTATTAGAGTAGAGTCACTGCACCGGGCCCCGTCATGAGTGTTCCCGCCTCCTCTCTCCACACTTATCCATCTAATGGGGGATCTGTAGATGACACTTATGGGGATCTGTGGATGACATAAGTGTCATCCACAGAGCCCCATAAGTGTCATCCTTTTACATTATTTACCTTATAAGTGGTATTAATATTAATAAAAAAAAGTTCTGAGCTACCCTTTTTTTCCTGAAATTTCCCTCTTAAAATGAAGGTGCGTGTTATACGCCTGTGCGTGTTATATGCCGATAAATACGGTGTGTGTGTGTGTGTGTGTATATATATATATATATATATATATATATATATATATATATATATATAATATTTTTTTTTTTTTTTTCATGGTAATGCAAACTGATCCGTTCTGAACGGACACAAGCGTTTGCATTACATCTGTGCAGATACCAGACTGATCCGCACCTAACGCAGGTGTGAAAGGAGCCTTAGTCTCATGGAGGTGATGAAGAGCCTTCTCCCATAGAGACCAGTTGAGCGCCATATCTGTATGTACAGAATTGCCAGCATGCCTTATTCAGGCCTCTAGCTGTATGCCTTCCTGTTCAGGACACGTGCAGTCGGCCAAAGAACGAATAGATGGGATGGATAGAATAGATATTGCTCTCTAGTTTTACAGTTATGTGCATTTTTAAAATTCTGTTTTGTTTTAATCAATAAACTACTGACATCACTCCCAAATTTCTGATAAAAATATTGTATTTTGAAGCATCTTAGCTTTTTTAGAAAATGACAAATTGTCAAAATAACAAAAACTGTTCCAGTTATCAGACCTCAAATCATGTTTGGGAAAACTAGTTGATATTCATTTTTACAGAGTACTGTGGCTTGAAGGCCTCTCCAGGTCTCAGTCTAAGGCCGAATGCACACGGCCGTGAGCGGTCCATGGAACCGCGGCCTGGATTCCTGCTGAGTGCAGGAGCGCACGGCGTCATTGGTTGCTATGACGCCGTGCGCTCCCTGCTGCCAGCACAGTACAGTAATACACTGGTATGATCTATACCAGTGTATTACTGTACTGTGCTGGCAGCAGGGAGCGCACGGCGTCATAGCAACCAATGACGCCGTGCGCTCCTGCTCTCAGCAGGAATCCAGGCAGCGGTTCCACGGACTGCTCACGGCCGTGTGCATTCGGCCTAACTATTACTTGACCAGGTATTGGGCAAAGCTGAAATTGGGGCTCATAATAATAGATTACCTTCTCCAATCATCTTTGGTCTAATCCTTATGGTCTTTTGCAAACTTAATCCTGACTCTCCTTTGCTTCTCATTGATGAAGGGCTTTTTTCTAGCTTTTCATGACTTCAACCCTGCCACTAAAAGCCTATTTTGAACTGTCCTCGCTGTGCATTTCATCTAGACTTCTACTTCTTATAATTTTTGTAGCTCATTTGATGTCATCCTATGGTTAGGCGATATTCGATTGAAGTAGTGGTGTTCACTGTCGGTGTTCAATTGTCCCAATTGCTACTTGACATTTTTCTTATGAACCACTGTATTTGAATTTAAGGATGAAACCTGCTCACTGTATCCCTCTCCTAGTAAAGCTAGAATTGAACCCTTCTCATTCAGAACTTTTCTATTTAACGTTTGGCATGATCTGTGGTGAGGTGTGTGTGTATGTGTGTGTGTGTGTGTGTGTGTGTATATATATATAATATATATATATATTTGATATTAATCTATCTATCACCCCTTTTGGACTGGACACGCCAATCTACCTGGGACTTCTGAGCAGAGTACTTTTGTCGCTGGTTCCTACACAGCCATGAATATTGGAGGCTTTAAGTCCAAAGTGAGGCAGTATCTTTAGTGATAGAGACCCATCTGCGGAAGCCACCTTGACGCCTGGTAGATGGGCCCGACACGTATGTGCGCTAAGAGCTTCCATTACTTATTCATACTCATTTATAGTCGGTATTGTACCACTTTTATCTAGAATGACCCCCATTTCTTAGCTCTAATTAATATATATATATATATATATATATATATATATATATAAAAAAAAAATTTTTTTACACTATTGCTCGTTAAATAAGACTTGGTTAGGTGTTCACCTAAACGACCGTTGTTGTGTTCTGTTCCGCAAAATGGGGTTCCGTTGTTCTGTGATCCGTTTCAGGTTTTTGTTTCCATGTGTCTCCCTTTTATTTTTGGAGGATCACCAGACATGAAGCAAAGTAAAAAAAAGTCTAAGTCAAGTTTGTAATCCGCGTCTGCGTCCGGTTTTTTTTACTATCATTTGCATGGCAATCTTGTGTGCCTCTGTGGTTTTTTTTCACGGTCTCATTGACTTGAATAAGTCCGCGAACTGTTTTCCGTGAAAAAAATAGGACAGATTATATTTTTTTTGATGGACTGGAATCACTGAAGCGGGTGACATTGAAAGTCAATGGGTCCACAGAAAAACACAACAACTGACACGGAATGAAACAACGGTCGTGTGCATGAGGCCTTATATAGAGAATCAACAGTGCAGGGCAGTCTTTAACGTGGGGCCCATTTGCTCCTTGGGGGACCAAGGCAGCTGCCTCTTGAGCCCCGCTGGCCACTGGTGACGTGGGGGGGTGGCAGCAGGGCACCGGTCAGCAATACAGAATGAAGTGCTGCGGCAGGGGAGGGAGAGGCGTATCCCTTCCCCCATTTCTCTGATAGGCTGCAGGCATCACGTTTTTATCACGTTTTTATCGCGCGGGTGCAATGCGTTTTGCACACGTGTGATAAAAAAACCTGACTGTGCTACCCAGACCCGAACTTCTTCACAGAAGTTCAGGTTTGGGTTTGGTGTTGTGTAGATGTTATTATTTTCCCTTATAACATGGTTATAAGGGAAAATAGCATTCTTTAATGCAGAATGCTTAGTAGGTGGTCAATTGAGGGATAAAAAATAACTCCTTCTCCTCTTGATCGCGTAGCTGCCGGTCTCTTCTTACTACTTTAATCATGAGCTGCCAACTAAAGGACCTGTGGTGATGTCCAATCATCATGGTGATGGATCATGGTGATGGATCATGTGATTGGATCATGTGATATGTCACCACAGGTCCTTTAACCGGCAGCTCATGATTAAAGAAGTAAGAAGTTAAGAGTTAATTATTTATTTTACCCTCAATTGACCACCTACTAAGCATTCTGTATTAAAGAATGCTATTTTCCCTTATAACCATGTTATAAGGGAAAATAATACAGTGAATAGACTGTCACCTAGCAACCATGCGTGAAAATCGCACCACATCCACACTTGATTGCGGATGCTTGCGATTTTCACTCGGCCCTATTCCCTTCTATGGGGCCTGCGTTGCGTGATAAACGCACAATATAGAGCATGCTGCTATTTTCACGCAACGCATAAGTGATGCGTGAAAATCACAGCTCATGTGCAAACCCCAATAGAAATGAATGGGTCTAGATTCAGTGCGGGTGCAATGCGCTCACCTCCCGCATTGCACCCATGCGGAAATCTCGCCCGTGTGAACTCGGCCTAGGTGTGTATTTATTTTTTTATTTTTTTTATTTTTTAATATGGTACTACTACTGGCACATGATTGGGGGCATCTATGGGGGCACTTGATACTGGAACATTATTTGGGGGCACTTCTTACTGGCACATTTGGTGGCTCTATGAGGACACTTGCACATTATTGGGGGCACTATGGGGGCATCTTCTGAGGTCACAAAGAAGGGGTATTTTGTATGAGGGAAAGAGGAGAGGGACACTGGGGGTTTCTACTGAGGCCACAAAGAAGGGGTATTTTATATTGGGGGGGCTCTGTACAGGGGCCTTTTATACTGGGGCACGTTATGGGTACTATGGGGAAGGGGAGAGATAAGAGTACTATTGGCTTATCTATGGGGGGCACTAAGAAGGGGTATTTTATACTTGCAAATTATAGGGGACACTGAGGCCATCTACTGGGGCACTATATGGGGCATTTTATACTGGTACATTATGGGGGCACTAGGAAGAAGGGGGAGAGGACCACTTTTGGGCATTTAATGGGGGAACTATATAGTGGTATTTTATACTGGCACATTATGGGGGACATTAGCTCAACTGGGGGCATTAAGGTTTTTTTTTTTAGTTTTTTTGCACTGGCACATAAGGAGAATTATTACTAGTGGCGGGTATTATGATGGACTTTATTACTACTGGGGGTCTATGGGGAACATGATTACTGGTATGGGCACTATGGGAGCATTCTTACTTCTGGTGTACAGTGGGGACATGTTGGGGGCACTGTAGGAGCACTATTACTACCATGTGTGCTCTAGCAGAGAATTATTCATATTGTTGGGACTTTGGGGAGCACTATTACTGTGGGGGCACCTTGGCACAGTATCGGCTTACCACAATTATTTTTGGGGGACATTATGTTTACACTATTAGCGTCAGGGTCACAATTTGCTGGGTGCAATTATTTTAGGGAGCTGTGTGGCAATAATTATTAAAGGGCACTATCTGCATGGTACTATTATTATTACTGTTTCTGCAGTATAGTATTGGGGAGCACAGTATTGGGGTGTGGTAGGATGATTTGTCCAGGAGATGGGAGGATGATAGAAAAGTAGTAAACTAAGATTTTGTTTGTCAAACTGCAGATATGAGAAATGGCTGAAAATGGTGGCCTGGTCAATATTAAAGACTGCCCTGCAACAATGTACTGCCCTGTAAGAATATCAGGGTTTTATAGAACACATTTTGCTTAGCTTTTTTGTTTCAGAACCAACTTGCTTTTTTATTTGACCATGCCTTGAAATCTTTTCCAGTTTTATAAGCCTCCCTTAAACAGTAGTATTAGAAGATGTGAGGATCAATAAGGAGCAACCACAATTGAAGAGCTATGCACAATTGACTGTAGAGTATCAGAACAGTGGAGAGGCTGGAGGCTATTATCTCTTGCCCTCTGTGGACCTTCATGGTCTCGATGTGGAGCTTAGAAGCCGGGTGTGGGGGCGGGGCTGGATAAAGCCGTTCACTTAAGAAAACATCAAGAAAGGAAATAAAAGCAGCTGTTGGGAAAAAAAGGCTGATTCAGAAAGCATTGCCAGACCTCAGACTCCTTTGTGACTGCTAAGGCAATAAAACAAGGGGGGAAACATGTGGACACAAGTTGTGGGATGTGTTCTCCAGAATTCCTTGCCACGTGCTCAGGCTTCTTGTATTCTTCTTTTAACTCCAACACACCAATTGTCTTTCATCTTTACTTCACCTTTTTAATTGCATTTCCTTTTAGTCATTTACCGCAGAAAGACTGTAGTTCTAAATAGATATTTCTCCAGGAAAGATGGCTTGTGTGTAGCTTAGAGTCTATATAGTAGAACAATTGTACACATAGTTTGGGGCTTTGCATACAAAATGTGATTCTTAACCTCAAACGAAAGGCTTCGATTTACGCTAGTGTGCAGCCGTAGGGTGGCAACCATCGCTCACATTGTAAAAACACTTACTCTGTGCTGTTTAAGAGTTACTTGGAAAATAAAGACATTTAAGCTATCAAAACGTGCCGTATAGAAAAAAAAAATTTGGGTTTCTACAGGCAGTTCTGAAGCGCCAGAACAAAGTTGTGTGTATTACTGGCCCTTAGAGACTATTCCTAACAATAAATGCAGAAAACCCGAAATGTTATGTTTAAAATGACCAAAATGATAAGAAAGCATGAAGTAACTTTGACTATAAGCAAGAGTGTAAAGAAGTCCTTAGCACATGCCAATGCTGAACCAATTATAAACGCTGATCAGTGATATTCAAGGCCAAGTGATCGTATGGTTGTATGTTCTCGATAATTGATTCGTCCCTAGTCTGAGTAGAAGGGCCCTTCATTTGTGGTGGTTTCCCCTCTTTGTGTGGAGCTAGCCTGTATGATGTGCTCTTGAATGTGTTAATTACTAGCTGCCAGTGATTTCATATGAGGTCATTAACACGGTTAAGTGTGTATTCGTCTCAAAATGAATACTTTGCCTTTGTGTCCTCAAGAGTATTGATCTGTGTTACTGGAGCATTTTGCTTGTCTATACGTTGTCTAGCCATGAGATGATTTGTCTCCAGTGGCAGGTTATGCAGTCTTAAATCCTTAGGAAGGATCAAGTCCAGCATTCAGTAGAGGACATTTTTATTTATGGCTAATTGACTCTAAATTTATATTCGTTTATTAATTGTTGGCTTTTTGCTTTTGATGATACAAAGGATTTTCATGGGGTCACGTAAGATCATTTTATCAGATCTACAATAAAGCACGGGTCTCATCAGATTTTTCTACAGATGGAAAGGTCTAATTTACATGACCTAGCAAAGAAGTGTCAGTGAAACGTGCATTTGGGCACGGAGCATCTTCTTGGCCTGTAGTTTGATGTTTGCCATTTGTATGTCTAGGAAATTTTCTTTTGCAGGGTGCCTATGATGTCGTTTATCCAACCTAACCCTGGTTGAAGCACTATGCACCTTGTATATGTTTGTGATATATTAAATAGGGAGTGTAAAATCAGGCCCTATCTCTATTGTTTGTGTAGAAAACTTTGTGGTGCCCTGATGGGTTCGATTTTTCAGCCTTATTGTATTTGTATAGCTGCATAAATTTTAATTTTTACCATCTTTTGGGTTGATTTTATTTTATCAAAGATTTGTTTGCTTTTATTTGTGAGGACGTATGTGTATTTAGTATGGCATTGCAAAATGTAAACCTACCAAGATAATTTGTATTAAACAACTAAATAGCCTATCCCTAGTATAGGTAATTAATATTCGAGGGTCAGGTCATCAGTTATAAAATCGTAACCCGAACCCCATTGAAGTCAACATGGACCCGAACTTCACTTTATTATTTTCAGTTATAACATAACATGGGTATATCCGAAGATAATAGCTTAAGACAGAATGCAAAACAATATGGCCATTTAGGGGTTAAAAAACTTCCTTATCCACTTGATCATGCTGCAGCAGCTTCTTCTATCCTCACTGAACAGGACCTGCCAAAGAGAGATAAGCTGCAGCACGATCAAGTGGTTAAGGTGACGTTTGTTTTAACCCCTAAATGGCCATATTTTGCATTCTGTCTTGGGGTACTTTCACACTAGCGTTGTTTGAATCCGGCCGGCAATTCCGTCGCCGGATCTGTGAAAACGGATTACATTTGAACAGGATTCTGTTCACATTGAAAAAATGTATTGGAAAAAATGGATCCGCCATTTGTCTTTTTTTTTTTTTTTTGCACATTTTCGGGTTCAACATGCAAAAGCCGGCTCCTTTTGACCGAACACACGGCGCCGGATTCGGCAATGGGGAAAAATGCATTCAGTCAGTGTTCCGGATTTTTGGCCGGAGGTAAAAATACAACATGCTACGGTTTTCTGAAAAGCCTGATCAGTAAAGACTGAACTGGATGCATCCTGAACGGATTGCTCTCCATTCAGAATGCATTAGGATAAAACTGATCTGTTTTTTTTCCAGATTTGAGCCTCTAGGACGGAACTCGGCGCCGGAAAAGAAAAACGCTAGTGTGAAAGTACCCTAAAGAATGCTGTTATTTTCTGATATATCCATGTTTTTTTTAATGGAAAATAAAATAGCCCAAACGCAGAACCCGGACTTCAGTGAAACATCTGGGTACCCAAACTCACAAAGTTTGTGTTCGCTTATCCCTAGTAGTGACCCTTTTGAAGGAGTTATCACATCACAACAACCCTTCTGAGAATTCCCATGGCTGATGACAGTGGTCATTGAGATGCAGCTTTCCACTCTGCTTAACCATATGCCATATTGAACAACCACTTGAAAGGAGTTCTCTGCTTCGCAATTGTTTGGTGCTCCAGTGAGTGTTGCGTCTCCATCTTTTACCACGTATGGCTCAGGACTTTTGCTAACAGCTATGCCCGGCTTTACAACTTCGTGCCATGAAAGTGAATGGGACTGAGCTGCAATAACAGATACATCTACTACTAAAAATACTGAGCTGTATTGTACAGAGTATTATAAATCGGGACGGTACCAGCTGATCGGCAGAGGCGCAGACCATCAGTCTAATGCAATCTTCCTTAAAAAAATAAATAAAATTTAGGCTAAATGCACACGATCAGAATTGCGTGCGGAAAATCCGTACCGTAGGTCATGTACATTGTATTATATAAGAATTTGAAATTATCAATGCACACGATGCATTTTTTTTTTTTTTTTTTTCTCAATGTGGTTTTTGACCTGCGGTTCGAATTTTTAAATCCGCAGCATGTCAATTTTATTAAACCTGACCGGATTTTCTTCATTTACTTAGTAAAATCCGCACCAATTGATGCGGATTGGCTGCACAGATTTGCCTGCGAACACCTGTGGATTCTCCGCACATGAATCCTGAACGTGTGCATGTACCCTTAAGGTGTTCATAACCCTCATATGTTTTAAATGGGTTTTATAGCATTTTACTATAGATGGCCTAATGTCGCAATAGGCCAGCAATATCGGATTGGTGGGGGTCCGGCACCCCCAGAACCCCGCTGATCAGCATTTCTGCAGTAGCTCCAGCACCAGAAGTCCGCATTGAATCTACACATTTTAACGGTGTAGTGGACAGAACTCTGTACGGCATCACTATTCTCATTTAAGTGAATGGAAGCCATGCCGCAGCACCAGCTCTTTATCCGGAGTATAAGCCATCAGTGAAATCCTTGAGTAAATATCAAAGCAACGCAGGGCAAGTCAAGCTGGGCAGGTTTTAAGTGCCCCTAGAATTTTTCTGATGGTGTGGAACTATTTAGTGTGTATTATATTTCGGTGTGAGCTAGTTCTATTTACCTGACGGCGAGTAAGAATGAATCTGACTCCTGGAGTCCTGCAGTAATGTCTGCTTCATTAATGATGCCACCAATGGTGGTAATACTGATTATGTCTGTAGTGCAAAAGTAATTGACTGTAACCAATATATTGCATTGGTCACAAAGTAATGGGCCTACTTATAGGGGTTGTCTCTTGTCAGCAAATGGCCAAAGGTAATACAAGGCACTAATGTATTGTGATTGTCCATATTGCCTCTTTTGCTGGCTTGATCCATTTTTCTATCACATCATACACTGCTCTAATCCAGGGGTTAGAGCCACCGCTGCAGCGCAGATATGAGGTGGCTAAGATGGGAGGTGCTGCGCATGTGTGCCTATATGCACTCCCATGGTCCTAGACACTAGAGCAACAAGTGCCTTCTCCTATAATGTGCAAGTGCAACCACCACTGATGGATTGCAGGGTGGTCATAACCCATGGATATGAGCAGTGTATAATGTGATCTAGCCAGCAAAGGAAACAATATGGACAATCGCAAAACTTTTGTAAGAGCCCTGTATTATCTTCCTTTACGTAATAAGTGCTATTTGCTTAAGTGAGACAACCCCTTAACATCGGGTGTGAGCCGTGGTACTAGATACATCTGCAGATGGATAAACAGTGACTGAAACACGGCACTCAGCGGAGTAGCCGCATGGACTCTTGGTGGTGGCTGCCATAAGATTAGACTTCCCCCAGTGAATATAGTCCGGTGGATCGTAAGAAGACTCCATTGTCAAATGGCTGAAATAGCCCCCTATAAAAGGACTCTAGAAAGCAGGTGACGGTTGTTTGGGTCACAAATGTATAATGAGCGCTTCACCACATTGCGGGCACTGTCAAATGACGCCACACAATATCACTGACAGTCTGAGCTCATTTTTTTGCCTTTTATTAGTGATATGTAGAAAAGTGTTAATAAATGTAAGTGAGCATGATCATATGACTTGTAACATAGGACAATCTTCAGCCTAAATAAGTCCCCTTTTTTATTTTTCTGTACTTTTTAACACACCTTAGCAAATTGTGCTGTTGGTTTTAAACCTGTCTGCCCTTGTGAATGTGCTAATACCTGCGGCGTGGATGTGCCATTCCATGGATGTGGTTAGGGTGATGTTGGCTGTCCTCCCCTGGCACGTGCTTTACAGCTCAGGACTCCACGCTATGCTCTCTTCATATCCAAAAGCTTTCAGCAGGAAGTTCGGGTACGTCTGGAAAACCTGTCTGCTTGTCCTTGTCTAGCTGCCAGAGGATTTCTTTACACTTTTGCTTATAGTCGAGGTTACTTGATGCTTTCTTATCATTTTGGTTATTTTAAGCATAGCTTTTTGGGTTTTCTGAGTTTGTTTGGAGTAGTCTCTAAGGGCCAGTAATACACATATGACTTTGTTCTGGCACTTCAGAACTGGTGTAGAAACCCCCAAGGTTTTTTTTTGTTTTTTGTTTTTTTTCTTCCTCCCTTCCTCCCTTCCTCCCTATACTGCACAAGTTTTGATGGCTTGTCTAATGTATTTATTTATTTTATTTTCACGTAACTCTTTTTTTTCTACCATTTTATTCCCTATAGAACACCAGAGCTTCGGCATGCTGCATTCTTAAACGAACCCCAGAGACACCCCCCCCCCCCCCCCTCAAAAAAATTCAAATTGGAGTCCCACATTTCATGTTTCCCATGGACCTTCAGCTAACATCTCAAGCCTACATTTTTTAGGGCAAAAAAGCATCAGAAAGCAGGTGCAAAATTAAAGAAAAACTTCACTAAAACCAATGTGTGAACCCATCCAAAGTCTGCTTCCACATATTGGTGATTGGTAATGGTTCATTTTTTATTTATTTTTTTGGGTTGGATTTTTCCATAAAAACTTTGAAACCAAGATTAAGAAAGTGCGTGTAGATTAGGGTTCCTTCAGATCCGTATTGAACTTTCTGTTTTTCTGATCCGTTTTATTTTGAGCATCAGTTCCCTGTTTGCATCTGGTTTTTGATGGAAGAAAAAGTACAGACAGGATTTCTTGATGGCTCAAAAGAACAAAGCGCAACTGAGATGCGTAATTATTTTTTCTTCTAGTAGGTGCTGTGGACCTGGGCTGTTCCTGCTTCTGCAGCTCAGCCCCTTTTCAAGGGCCTAGTTTGTCCCAGGGTGGAGAGATATATATATCTATATATATATCAGCACTCCAAGACTTGAAAAGGAAGGTATCTTTATTCACCCATGTGAAAAAATAATAGCAACGTTTCAGCTCACAACTGAGCCTTTCTCAGGCTTGAGACAGGCTGAGTTGTGAGCTGAAACGTTGCTATTATTTTTTCACATGGTGAATAAAGATACCTTCCTTTTCAAGTCTTGGAGTGCTGTCCCATTTCTACATATATATAATGGTGAAGCTCATTCCCTTGGACATAGCACCTGAGCCAGCGTACTGGTGCCGCCGAATTCTTTTTTGATAGATATAGATAGATATAGCTCTATCTCTCTATCTCTATATCTCTCTCTCTCTCTCTATCTCTATCTCTATCTCTATATCTCTCTCTCTCTCTCTCTCTCTCTCTCTATCTCTATATATCTCTCTCTCTATCTCTATATATATATATATCTCTCTCTCTCTCTCTATCTCTCTCTTTTTTGGGGGGGGGGTAAATTTCATTAATCCATTCACAATGGATTAATGAAAGAGAGGTTCTTGTAAGATTATTGGGCAGTTTCTCTGCCTACAAGATATTATCACAGATGCTTGGTTGACTTTTGCAGTTCTCAAAACTGAATTTGACTCAGCAGAGATCACAGGCCGCCTCTTCACAGCAAAACTGTTATAACATGAACAGAGTTGAGAAAAAGACCTTAATCCTAACTTCTACAAACCTATGCATACAGAATCAACCTAATCAAACTAATATGAAAAGTTGTTGTTCTAAAAATCTTCATCTACTTGCATATTATAAGTTATACCAGCAAGAATTAGTCTTTATGTAGAAAACTGATTTAAATCAAATCCACCCTGGTTTGTCCACTTGGAAACCACTAAATATTATTTTATTAATTACATATATATCCTACATATCAATGTATTTGCTTTTTCCTTTATTTATAGGTCAACACTTTGACATCTTGCCACACAGAACTGGAATGAAATCTAACTCTGACCCTAGGAAGCAAGAAAATGGGGTAACATTGGCTCCCGAGGACACGTTACCCTTCTTAAACTGTTATTGTTATGGGTATTGCCCAGAAGATGCCACAAATAATACATGCATGTAAGTGAGGGATTTCTCCAATTTTCTGTTTTGATGTATTGGGCAATGGAAACACTCGCCCCAATTATAATATAATATAAAATGTAATTGCTCTTTGTTTCATAACCAGTTTGTGTGCCATTTGTATTGGTTAAAATGCAATTTTCTTGTAAGCAGAATGGCAGACATTCAGACTGATGTCTGAAATAGTGAACTTTTTACAAGGCCCTAGAGTCAGTCCTAAATATTCTGAATTCTTCTGTGCGACCATTATTTTAAAAGAAAGGCATACGCTGCCATCTAGTGTTCAGTACAGGTTTTGCACCCCAGTTCTTTGGAATGTAGATCCTGGAACAGGTTTGTGCTGAACAGGTTGGATAACTGGAGTATGTCATTGTTATATCTTTTTTTTTTTGTATCATAATATCCAACTTTTATATCTGCTTATAATGCATTCAACATTTATTAAGCATGAATATTTAATGTTTCACTGTTTTCTATAGAAAGCTATTCATTTCTGCTACAAGACACTCTTCATTTCTGTTTTCTTCAAAAGTAACCATCTCCTTTATATCTTGTAGTACAAATGGACATTGCTTTGCTATTATTGAAGAAGATGAGCATGGGGAAATTACACTTACATCTGGCTGCATGAAGCTGGAGGGCTCGGATTTTCAGTGCAAGGTAACATTTGAGACATCTGCTGAGACAACACATTACAAGTGTGCGGGCCTTTACTTATAAGGCTTTAGTACATAGATTATATGTGCCCATTGGCGTACAAGATTGCAAGCGACAACACAGCGGTGCTTATTGATTATATGTAATCGGCACAGAAGAGTTGGTGAAGGTAACTGGGGCCGGGTTAGTGTTGTTGCACCAGAACTCTAGTGTTTTAGTAAAGCAGGCTCAAATTTGTGGACCCGTAAAATGAACCAGACGTAGTACAGGTGAGCCACATCCTTTTAGTTATGGTTTAAAGCTTACCACCCAAGCCACCACTGTGATGGATTTCATCGACTTTTATGATGCCTAAATATTATCTACCCCAGGGTAGCCATTCTGCAATGTTTCTCACATTCTGAAAGCCCTTCCCATTACCATCCAAGTTTTATCCTATGAATTCCCCTTCCACTCCTGTCCTGAAAATGGCTGCTGATGGAGGCGCTAGTAAAGCGGTCTCGACAATCAGTGCTCCCCATTAAAATGCACTGTGCCTGTGGCAGCTTCCTTCCTGGAGGCAGGTCCTAGGAGCCCAGGAAGCTGGCACAGGTGCCAGGTGTTTCAGCTGGAGTAACATGTTCTCCTCCTGAGTGGCCATTTATAGGATGGGAGCTGTCTGGGAAGACTTGGAGACAAGTGAGTAGTTTTAAAAAGAGAGAGAGAATGTTGCAGAACTTCTGAAGATTATTAAGTTGCATATATCACCTTTACCCTCTCCTATACTAATTAATTATATTCAAGGTGGCCAACCCTTTTACAGAGGTTATTTAGCTTTTTAAAGTTCTTAGGGTAGGCAATAAATTAGTTTAGAGGGGTGCAACTGTCGGCACGTGTTTGGAAGGGTAGCATCGCTCTGGAGAGCACTGAAGCCTATTTGTTGTTTACATCGGCCCTAATGCTGTTCATAAATCAGGGTCTTTGTCCCCTTCTGTCCTACTACAATACCCAGAACAGCCACTGCTAAAAGTACGGAGGTGGCTGCGGGGCACCTTCAAATAGCTGATCAGCATTGTGCCAAAAGTCCAACTCTCAACTTACTAACATTAGTTTGCCCATCCTAAGGCTAGGCCATCTGTTGTAAAATGCTGAATATCCCCTTTTAAGAATCAGACCTACTTCCACAGTTTTTGCTAGTGCTACTGAAATTGGTCAACAGGCACGTTGGACAGACCCATTAATAAGGATGTGCACTACCAGATAAGTGTAGAGCTCTATCTACAAGCCTCTTCAGAGCCTGCATATGAAAGAGGTCTCATGATATATTTTTGAAAGGCAGTAACCCTTTTTTCTTCTGTTTGAAAAATGTAGGATTCTCCCAAAGCCCAGATACGAAGGACAATTGAGTGCTGTCGGACTGACTTTTGCAATAAAGATTTGCAACCCACACTACCACCGGATGGGAGACCAGGTAATTTTTCTCTGCGCATAATACATATCTTACTTGGGCCTCATGCACACAACCGTAGTTCAATGGGGCCGCATAAGATGCGGACAGCAAGTATTGTCCTTACTTTTGTCAGAAGAATATTCTTTTAACATACTCCAGCCAGTCGAAGTCTAAAGGTGTGCTAGATGTACAGGATATGATCTTTTCCTGACAATGATGTGCAGTACTACAATGCTGATGAACTATCCTCCAGATAAATGGTCAATATATAATTGGCAGAGGTAACCCCTGCCGATCAGCTGTTTGAAGAAGTAGATGGCAGTGTAATTACAGCTGTTCTGTGCCATTCATGTGAATGGGACTATTGTTTGATCTTTTGAATGATTTCATGGACAACTGATGGGTCGTAATGCAGCCAGTCAGTGTCTCGTGTATGGCTGGTTTTAGCGGAGGTCCTTGTAAAACCGTATGAATGCTGGGAAAGACCTGGAATGTGTATAAAAAAATAAAATGCACTCATCTGTTCCAGCTCTGAGAGTCCCATTTCCACTGCTTCCATCCTCCTGTGGACCAGAAGTGCGACGTCCTATCAGTCATGTGCTGCTTTGGGACACATCACCGCTGAAGCCAAGAAATGGCAGCAGCAGTGCTTGTTACAACAGATGGGACATCACACTTACAGTCCACAGTGGACTTTAGCAGTAGAGACCCTCAGCTCTGGAGCCTCAAAGGTCAGGTGAATATCTTTGTTTTTTGTCTTGAACGTATTCTGGGCCTTAGCTGACTTTACTCGGGAGTCTGATGGCTCCAGACCATGCAGCAGTTATAGTGCAGCATCAGAGGAGTGGGTCCACACTTTTTCTTGCTTGTGAATATATCTGAGTTAATAATGTTAGACAGAACAGTAAGAGTAACTAACCTGCCTTCTGTTACATAGTACCGAATAACAGGGTCATTCTTTTCAGAAGGAATATTTGGCAGAAGTGTCCACGTCATAGCGCTGATTATATCCATTGTGGTCTGCTTATTAATCATGGTGGTCTTCATCTTCATTACCTGCATGTACAAGTAAGATCTTTATTAAAAAAATATATATATATATTTAGCATGTGACTTTTTTTTTTTTTTTTTTTTTGCTGTGATTTGTAAAAATACCAAGGGACAAAAAACCCACCAGGAAACTATCATAACGTTGTGTTTTGTAGGGCGTTATATAGTTTCCTATTTACCAACATGTATCACTGGCTGTGGCGTTTTTGCTCCCCCCCCCAAAAAAACTAACTAAAAATTAACCTGCATGTGCAACCACTCTGTTTTTTGCAGGCACAAGCTGGCAACCCAGAGAATGCTGTACAATAGAGACCTGGAACAAGATGATGCTTTTATACCAACTGGAGAGTCACTAAAGGCTCTCATTGACCTGTCCCAAAGTTCTGGCAGTGGATCTGGGCTTCCCCTCTTGGTAAAGCACAACGTTATCAAGTATTTTCTGTTTAAAAATTGACCAACTACTAACAGTTTTAGACGTCATGCACACATAGCTGTAGGCATTTAATGTGCTGTAATATCGTGCTCCACATAGCATCATATTAAATGTTAATACTTCCTTAAAGAAGCACTCCAGGATTTTATTTTTTTATTTTCTAACTGTATTTAGGGCAAAATAGGCCATTATTACCGAATACGGTAGAGACACATGTAGGTCTCGGCCACTAATCGAAAAAACTAAACAAAAAAAAACTGACCATTGGCTTGATTCAAAGACAGCACCTTGCCTATGTCATTTTTTTTGGGTTAGATTTTTGTGACATATGTTCCCTCTTCAGCTCCGTGGTTTCCTTCTCACTGGGATACTGCCGGCCAATGCCACCAATGATAAAGCCCAGTGGCCCGATGAAGTGTCAGGGAGGGAAGGAGAGGAGAGAATAGGAGGGCAGGCGAGAGGCGTGCTGAATGTGGATAAAGTAAAGGACCTTTGATGTCATCGCCATGTGACTAATATCCACTTGTTGTTGGTCACATGGTGATGACATCATCAAAGGTCCTTTTAACTTATCAGCATCCAGGCAGATCTTGCGGCAGGAGGTTTCCTTCAGTTTTACAGGTGTGCTTTATGCTGTGTCTCTGTGCCTTTTATATTAATAGCAAGTGACCCCAACATGTCATCATATAATAGGCTTCATGGGGTTAATTATGGTGTCACTATTAATGAGGCACATGGAGGTTTAAATTTAGAAACACCATGTACCTCCCATTAAAGGGGTTTTCCAGGCTTTTAATATTGATGAGCTATCCTCAAGGTAGGTCATCAATATCAGATCGGCAGGTCTCCGGTCTCTCTGCTTGCTGCTGCTATGTCTACGGCAAGCAGGAAGAGAGACAGGAGTCGGCACTCTCGCACAGCGCATTCATTCTCTTCATAAAACTGATAAACCATGTTGATGACCTACTCTAAACCTAATTTGTTGTTGGCAGCCATCTTGATTCCTTCTCCCCTCAGATATTGTTTTCCTAATGAATCCTACGTTTCCCATCAAGCATGGCTTTGCAGAGGGCGTGGGTCCCACCACACTGCACTGTGTAAGGGCAGCCATGACACACAACTGCTGTCCCCTCACACTGCAGGGTCTCGGTGTTCTCCTATGTCAGGGGTGGGCAACATCAGGCACTCCAGCGGTTGTGAAACTATAGCTCCCAGCATGCATACTTGCTCTGCTCTTCTCAGAACTCTAATAGAAATGAATCGAGCATGCTGGGAATTGTAGTTTCACAACAGCTGGAGTGATGAAGGTTGCTGATCCCTGTCCTATGTCATGCAGCTTGACCTGTCTGCCTTCTCCCTTGTCAGCTCTTACATACAGGAGGCAGGTAGACCAGTGTGAAGCTCCATCCCAGGGAACTACAATGGAGAATCATCATGTGAGTCAGGAGGTGTATATAACTGCAGCTAGTCACTGTATACACTTACCTACTATATATCTGAACTCCTGGTTCTTTAGATAGAGACAATATATTTTCCAGGCAGGCTTTTATGTGTCTCCTACTGAGGGGAGGCTTCTTTCTGGCAACTCTGCCATATAGCTCAGATTGTTGGAGTGCTGTAGTGATGGCTGACCTTCTGGAAACTTCTCCCATCTCCACACAGGATTTTTTTTTTAGCTCAGCTAGAATGACCATTAGGTACATGCTCACCTCTTACCAAGGCCCGTCTTCCCCATTACTTAGTTTGGAGGGGTAGCCAACTCTAGGAAGAGTCCTGTTTGTTCCAAACTTCTTCCATTTAAGAATTATGGAGGTCACTGTGCTCTTGGAAACTTTCAGTGTAGCAGTGTACCCTTCTCCAGATCTGTGCCTCCACACAATACTATCTCTGAGCTCTCCCAGCAGTTCTTTCCTCCTCATGGCTTGGTTTTTGCTCTGATTTATATCGACTTGATTTTTTTTTTTTGCATAAGGCCGTAACATAACAAAATGTAAAACAAAAATGAAATGGTCTGAAGACTTTCCCAATGCATTGTACATGGGTGGTGGGTTATAAAGTCTTGCTTTTGCCTCTTCTATTTTAACTTGATGAAAGACATTAACCATTATGACACTTTTTGATGTGGATTAACCTATGGTTTGGCCTTACAGGTCCAGAGAACAATTGCAAAGCAGATCCAAATGGTGAGGCAGATAGGAAAGGGACGATATGGAGAGGTTTGGATGGGAAAGTGGAGAGGAGAAAAAGTGGCTGTGAAAGTCTTCTTCACTGCTGAGGAAGCCAGCTGGTTCAGAGAGACCGAAATCTACCAGACTGTGCTGATGAGACATGAGAATATATTAGGTAAGTAAAACTCAAGCCACCTCAAGAAGTAGTTTTCTCGTCTGTATGTGTATACAGTAGTTAAGGCACTTAGGGGTGGGCAGCAACCATAAGAAATGTAAACTCAGCCCAAGGCCTTGCTAACAGCTTAATGAAACTGATAAAAATGTTTCACAAGCTGAAGGACTGTATTTGAGCTGGACATTCTGTGTACTGAC
This sequence comes from Bufo gargarizans, assembly GCF_014858855.1. NCBI lineage: Eukaryota > Metazoa > Chordata > Amphibia > Anura > Bufonidae > Bufo > Bufo gargarizans. The sequence goes on from NC_058085.1 coordinate 177,188,709, forward strand.
ACTGAACCAGAAAGACTTGTAGAAATTTGGGACATTTAAAAAACAAAACAAAAACTACTCAATGCAGGTCTGAATCATACTGGGATACATGAGGGTCAGTGCTAATATCACCATTCTGCATCTAGGGCTTTTCAATGTGTGTGGTTTTTTTTTTTGTTTTTTGGATTCACCCAACTGTAGGCTGCCTGTGCCCATATTGTGGACTGCAATCGCCATTGACTTGAATGGATCCACAAGATGCGGAGCGGAGGCATGGATCGGAAGCCAATATTTTGTTGTTGCAGAATCTCTTGCATATTGTGGACACATTCAAGTCAATGGGGCCGCATCCGCAAACTGCGTGCACACGGGGCGGTGCCTGTGCATTGCGGACCATGATTAGCGGTCCACAGTATGGGGCACACGCTTGTATGCATGAGCCCTAAAGGAGTTTTCCAAGACTTTAATACTGTTGACCTATCTTCTGGATAGTAATCAGTATCTGGTGCGTTCTGACACCTGAGGCCCCTGCTGGTCATCTGTTCGAGAAGGCAGTCTTCTCTTAGCTTTTTCTAGGCCAGTGACGACACGTTCATCGGTTACATGGCCTAGTTGCAGCTCAGCCCCATAGAAGTGAATGGGGCTGAGCACGACACCAAGCAGAGCTGCTGTACAATGTACGGCTGTGTGCTTGGTAAGCACAGAGAAGGCTGCAGCGCTCACAGTAGCACCGATCAGATACTGATGACTTATCCAGAAGATGGCGAATTGGTACTAAAGTCTTGGAAAACCCTTTTAAAGGGTTTCTGTCATGAGAAATAACGTTATGTAGCTGACTGACATTAGCGATGTGCTAATGTCAGCACTACATAACAGTAGGCTTTATAACTCCCTGCCTGCCGCCGTTCTCTTGGAATAAAGACTTTTAAAATATGTTAATGACCCTCTAGGTTCTACGAAAGCATTGCTTCAGCATCTAGAGGCTCTGAACCCTTTGGCACGCCCAGGTCCTGTTGATTGACGTCAGAGTTCTCCTCATCGTCCATTAAATTCCGCGCCTGCGCTGTCCCGTTTTGTATTCGGCGCAGTGATTGAAGGACGCGCTCCTGCTGCCGGCGGCTTCCTTCCTGCTGCCGGATTTACGGGACGATTAGGAGAACTTGAAAGTCAATCAACTGGACCTGGGTGTGCCAAAGGGTGCGTAGATCAAGCCTTATGGGGCTGAAGCAACACCCCAGTAGCACCTAGAGGCTCATTAGCATATTTTAAGTGTTTATTTTAAGAGAACGGCGGCAGACAGGGAGTTATAAAACATACTGTTATGTTCGATGTGCTAATGTCAGTCAGCTACATAACGTTATTTCTCATAACAGAAACCCTTTAAGTAGGATCTTAAAAGTTTCAACCTGTTCATGCAACGGCTCTGCCCAGTGGTCTATACCCAATTAAACCAAAACTCTGACTTAGAAGCTGATCTGTCAATAACGTGTGCTGCCCTGTAGCATAATATTAAAACAGGTCTTTTAATCATGAACCTGGACAGCACAAACATTTTGACTTGTAGAACCTTACAAAGGCTACAATAGACTCCTAGTTATGAGCCACATCCCAGTGACTGATGGACTGCCATGAAGACTTGCGGGAATGCGACAGTCAGCCCAAATAGCACAAATGAAATTGCAGTGACTAATAGAGCAGACCTGTTCCCATACTTGCCCTTACAGCTCGTAGTACACGGAAAGAAAGTAAATCTGACTGTTTTTGTTTTTAGGTTTCATAGCTGCTGATATTAAAGGGACTGGATCGTGGACACAAATGTATTTAATAACAGAATATCACGAGAATGGGTCTCTCTACGACTTTCTCAAGTGTGCCACCTTGGATACAAGATCTCTTCTTAAATTGGCTTTTTCTGCTGCCTGCGGCCTCTGCCACCTCCACACTGAAATTTACGGTACTCAGGGAAAGCCAGCAATCGCACACAGGGATCTGAAGAGCAAAAACATCCTGATCAAGGAAAACTGGACATGTTGCATTGCTGACCTGGGACTTGCAGTGAAATTTAACAGGTAATTCTTAAAACTTGCCAGATTTCCCAGAAAGTATTGCCAACGTTATTTCAGTTTCTAATATTACACCCAATTCAGACTGCATTCATTTCCGTCCATGTGCGGTCAGATTGCACCCGCATAGCACACAAACCCATTAAAGTAAATGGCGCAATTACACTTCAGTTTTTTCTGCACCAACTGTTGGTCAATACAGAGAAACTCAGATCATGCACCAATATTGTCAGTTTTCACTATAAGGTCTCATGCACACGACCGTTGGTCAGCCCGCAAACGGCGGGTCGGCAATCCACAGCCGCCGGCTGTGTGCATCACGGATGCGGACCCATTCCGGAAATGCGGAACGGAGTCACAGAACACAGGAAGCACTATGGAGTACTTCCGTGGTTTTTCTTTCCGTTGTTCCGCACCGCAAATAAATGACAAGTCATGTTTTTTGGCGGTGCGGTCAGACCATGGACCCATTCAAGTTGAATGGGTCCGGCCCACTGCACAGATGTTGCTCGTGCATTGGGGACCACAATTGCAGTCTACAATGCCCGGAACTGTCGTGTGCATGTGGCCTAAGAGTGCATTCACATGACCATATGTATTTTTCAGTCCGCAAAACACGTATCCGCCAAAAATATGGATGACGTCAGTTTTGCTTTATTATAATTTTTTTACTTTTTATTTTTTTATTTTTATTTTTTTAACACGCTCCCAAAACTGTAAAACCCCCTCAAAACGCCCAGGAAATAACCGACACCAACCTTAGCTGGTTATTCTGACTTATATGATAATAGGGCATGGCTGCCACAAGAAGGGGTTGTGCTAAAATTTTGTTGTATGATTCTGTAACACCTATTAGGTGTTTGAAAGTTAAGGCAGTAGTGGCGAACCTCTGTGGGCACCTACACCCTGGAAGAAGTCTATGGTGTACTAATATGCCTTAGACTTTCCCTGCCATTCATCAGCACAGGGCGCACTATAAACACACTGAATGCAGGCAGGCTATTATAGCTAAATGATAAAGTACATGGAATATACTATATTGGTATTCAGGGTAACTTGCTGTGTTGGCACTGTGATAAATAAGTGGGTTTTGGCTTCCATTTTGGGCGCGCGGCCTCTAAACAGTTAATCATGCATATTCTAAGAGCTCATTTACACAACCGTATGGCCGTTGTGCTACTGTTGCTTACCGCAAACAGCAGGTCCACAATACATGGGTGCGGGTAGTGTGCACTCTGGGCCTGCATCCACTGCACATTGACTTGAATGGGTCCGCGATCTGCAAAAGATAGGAAATGTCTTATCTTTTGCAGAGCGGGGGCAGAGATCGGAAGCCCTAACGTCTGCTTTCAGGTCCGTGTCTCTGCAATGCAAAAGAGGACTTGTCTTATGTTTAGCTGTATTTTGCGCATTACTGACCCATTCAGGAAATTGGGTCCACACCGCAGCACGGAGCTCACACAGCCTGTGCCCGTTCATCGCAGACTGCCATTTGTGGTCCACAGCACGAGCATGGTAACTATAGGGTTGTGTGAATGAGCCCTAAAGATGTATCCTAGTTATCATCCACCATCAGGAACTGCTAAATTTGTGTGTATATATGTGTGTGTAATATATGTATATGTGTGTGTATGTGTATATATATATATATATATATATATATGTATTAGGAAATCTGCCCCATTTTATACTGTAGCTCATTTGTTTGGTAGTGAGCAGAAATCTAAAAGCAAAAACAAATTTCAAATTTTTTTTTTATGCCAAAAGCAACTTTATGCTTGAATAGATACAAGTGGTATTGGATAAGAGAGACTTAAACTTTTTTCTGTTGGATGAAAAACTGCACATGTGATTTCAACCTTAGTGTGTAACATTACAAAAATCTTCTGCTTCTCCTTCCTTTCAGTGACACACATGAAGTAGATATTCCCCTGAACACTCGTGTGGGCACAAAACGGTACATGGCACCTGAGGTCCTGGATGAAAGTCTGAATAAGAACCATTTCCAGGCTTATATTATGGCTGACATCTACAGCTTTAGCCTAATCATTTGGGAAATGACCCGTCGCTGCATCACTGGTGGTAAGTCGTCATATAAACCATTGATTGTCGGAGAAACTTAGGGAATATCCGCAGTTTCTTAACGTTATTTGTCAAGCAATAAACTGTCAGGTCGGCTGTTAAGTAGAATCACGGTGCCTCTTACAGCAGCCTGTATACCGATGGTGCATTGCTGAAGTACTTGTAAGATAACATTTATAGTATACCTACTCTCCAGTGTGGTGGTAACCATGTTTTCAGTCTCCATTTCTGATTTGCACAATTTTTCAGGTATTGTTGAAGAATATCAGTTGCCATATTATGATATGGTGCCAAGTGACCCATCCTTTGAGGACATGAGAGAAGTTGTGTGCATTAAGTGCCTACGGCCCACTGTGTCAAATAGGTGGAACAGCGATGAGGTAAGGGGCTCGTTTTCTTCTATTGCTCTGAGGTTTATTTGGATTGCTTACAACACTACATTTTTACAAAGGACTTAAATGGGTTCTCCACGTAGTCTAAATTGATGACCCATGCTCAGATTAGCTCGTCAATATGAAATCTGTGGGGGGTAGACTACTTGCACCCCTACCGATCAGCCGTAAGAAGAGCATGCAACGCTTGTACGAGAGTCTTTGGCGTTTACCTGCTTGTCGTCAACACTGCAGCAGCGGCCACTGTAATTGCAGATCCTACACGTGAATAAGACAGAAGAGATTTAATTACACTGCTTGCCGTCAACACTGCAATGGCCAACAGTGAAGAGAAGTTTACCTGCTGCTCATACAAAGGACAACATGCTCCCTCCCATTATAAATGGGGCTAAAAGTGGCCATATTCCTTCATAGCTTCCAGCCCAAAAGCTGTTCCTCCTGACTTGGGGAATTCAACATTGATTAACCCCTACCACAACCTCTCTCCCCCCACGCACGCACACAATTTGCTGGAAGAATATTGGCAGTACATCAAATATATTGTTGGCCATTCCCAATAGCCAACCTTAGTCTAAGGCTACACGCACACCAACGTTGTTGGTTTCCGTGTCTGTTCAGTGTTTTTTTTTTTTTTTTTGTAAATAGGATGCGGACCCATTCATTTCAATGTGTCCTCAAATTTTTCTTTTTTTGGGCGGTTCAGCAATTTGCAGACTGCAAAACATACGGTCATGTGCATGTAGCCAAAGGTTGGCATTTTATGCCAAGCAATGTTGAAAACTGGGACTCGTGGACATTCAGAGCTGCAGAACGATCAGAATTGCCCACCTCACTTGTACGTGTGTCTACTTTCTATGTTGATTAACACGAGAAGGTTATATTGGAGATTCAGGGAAAGTTAAAGGGGTTGTCTCACTTCAGCAAGCGGCATTTATCAAGTAGAGAAAGTTAATACAAGGCACTTATATATTGTGACTGTCCATATGCTGTCTAAATTTATTTTCCAGCAGCAGTGGCCATGCTTGCACACTATAGGAGAAAGTGCAGATCTCTTTGGTGGCCAGGACTGTGGGATCTCGCATAGGCTGATGCTTTTTCCTATAGTGTGCAAGCACGGCCACCGCTGATGGACTGCAGGGCAGTCGTAACCATTGAAAGGAGCAGTGTATAATGTGATGGAAACATTAAGCCAGCCAACAAAGGATGCAATATGGACAATCACAATACATTAGTAAGTGCCTTGTATTACCTTTCTCTACTTAGTAAATGCTATTTGCAGAAGTGACACAACCTCTTTAAGGTCCCTTTTTGCAGGACTATTATCTGGCAGATTATCAGGAACCAACGTTTATACAATCGCTCATTCCTGATACCTGGCTCTTGTAAATGTGTAACTGATAAATGATCAAGTTTGAGTGAAATATTTGTTTATGCCAACACTAAAATCGGTGCTCTGCTGTCCAGAAACGCTGAATTTGTATGGGGATGAATGACTGCCGCAATGATCACTTCTCCGTCCAGTGGAGGTGATTGCTGCATGTAAATGCAGCTCTTGCTTCCTCTGACTAGTGTGTTATTATCAGGAAGGAATGGTGCCTTCTCCGTAATTGCCTGCTCAATCCCTGCATGTAAATGCGCCATTAATGTGGTGAGGGTGAGTGCAGGAATGGCCTTATGCAAATCATGTACAATAGATATGTTATTGCCATCTTTACGTTTCAGAACATGCTTTTAATACGTTGTCTCCTTCTCCAGTGCTTGCGGGCAATTTTGAAGCTAATGGCTGAGTGTTGGGCCCAAAATCCAGCTTCCCGTCTGACAGCTCTAAGAATCAAAAAGACGCTTGCAAAAATGGTGGAGTCACAAGATGTCAAGATTTGACGGTGGAAATAATCCGGCTTCAAAAAAGGGACTCTAGACAGAGGAAGCAAAGTGCAAGAAGAGGCAACTGAAGATTCAGCGGCCTCCCGTATTCATTTTGCAGGCTGCTATCTAAAGACATAACTCAGTACTATGTAGAATATTGTGCCGGGAGCATCTCCTCACCGCTGGGAGCCGCTGTGTGTGTCAGAACAGAATATTTTTGTTTTTATATTTTATCAAGACTTTTATGACAGACTTCAAAGTTCCAGTTTTATGATTACTGAATTGCATGTTCAAGCTATATTGCTTTCTATGAAAGCAAGTTATTTTAAGATTTGCTTACGCACCCTTGTGGAGAAGAAACATGTCAGCGTTGCCTTTTTACTATATGTACCTAAAGCAAGGTTTTTTTTGTGCCACCAGTTATTGTTTGCCATATTTTTTGTATGGTGCCTCCCCCACGTAATAGTACCTTTCTAACAGGTCTTCTCAGTGCCATTTCTATCTTTGCAACTAAATTTGTATTTTCTTAGTGCATCTCCAGCTCTCATGCGGCCTAAAACCCTGTGTAGCCCGATTTCTGCAATTACACATTCTACATGGTTGTCCAGGTGGACATAGCCTTTAGAGAGGACCTGTCAGCACTCTGACATGTCTGCTTCCCATGACATTAACTCTCTGGGGCATCTGTTCTTATGCATTTATGTTGTTCCTCTGTTATTAATACGAGAAGTTTAGGAGTGAATTGCCAGCGGTGTGTTGCTAGTTGTGGGGCTCCCTGCACAGTCTGAGTCCTGTCCGTGAAGGCAGTGACCGATTATGCAAGGACACACTGTTTTCACAATATTCATGGTAACTAGTGGTTGGCAATTTATTCCTACATTTATAGGAGTTAAAGGCTATGTCCACCTGGACAACCATATAGAATGTGTAATAGCAGAATCGGGCTACAGCACAACAAATGCAAGTAGTTACTAATACGTGCCTGCCAGGAAATCTGACCGGTCCACTTCAAGGCCCATTAATCTGAACAGACCTGATTTATGTTCTGCCAAATCATATAATTCTGAAATTGGGATGGATAAACACTAAAGGAGCGAATCCATTGCAAAGATTTACCTCAGTATTTTATTAGCTAGAAATATTTTTTTTTAAAATAAATTCTGTATTAGTGGAATATGTATGTCCCCGTGAACATCAGTTGCTCAGACTCTTGCACCTGCTAGGAGTATTAGTTTGAAATTATTTTTTACAGGACCTAATAGGGCCTTAGAGGACCCGCTGCCAAACTAAAGCTGTTAACTAGATAAAATAGCCATGTTTTCCACAGTATGGCATGCTTGTTTGATTTTCCTGATGGAGCAATGGAGATTTCTCCTTGTAAAGAATCTGAAGCGGTTGCCACACTTCTATGTCTAATTAGTTTGGATTTGTATGTCTTGCCCAATAACTTTAAGGGGCATAACTCAAAAACAGGGGTCGGGCAGAAAAATCAAAGTATGCCATGTTCAGGGAAGCATGGCTATGTTAACTATATAAACAGCTGACATATTTCACTTTGGTGGTAGGCCCTCTTCAGTTAAGCCCCTGTATGCACACAGCCGTATCAGTTTTGCGGTCTGCAGATCTGCAAAATATAGGTGCCGTCCGCGTGCCGTCACATTTTATTTGTGGACCCGTTTTTGTTTTCAATGGATCCTTGGCCTTTCTCTTTGCGGACATGTGCATGCAAAAAGCACACAGATCATCTGTGTGTTTTCCTGCATACATACGTCCATTCCATGTCCTATACCTGTGCCTGTCCCCAAAATGTGGATGCAACATGGACTGCCAAACATACGGTCTTGTGCATGAGGCCTTATTCTCAAATTTCCTATCACATTAGTACTATGAATTAACTAATGTCCTTTTATATGAAGATATTTCTTGTACATTTAAAATATCTGCCTTTTGTTAATTTAGATTAGACTGGAAAAGTAACAACTCCACTCTTCTGGTGTTGCAAGTCAGTCCCATCCGAGCGAATCTCTGACAACGCTTTTAATGGCCGCACTATTTCTAAGGTGCATAGGTCATTAGCATGTTAGAAATACAGTGAAAGTGGCTTTAACTGTCAGATATGTTGTAACGCCTGCAGTCCATGGACCTCCTCACACATCTTCTGAACCAAACCTAGACCAGGCTCCAGTGGTCCACATCCAGTTTAGGATATAAGAGAAACCCCATGAAAACCCTGACACGAGAGCAGCTTTAGCTGGTTCCTAAGAATAAAAATGAACAGAAATACTAAATGTGCTAGTGTGTTATCGTAGTATTTTCTATTAGGTAATTTTTCTGAACGTCTGGCTAACTGATCAGTCCCTGCATTCGTTTAAAATATTAAGCTATATTACGGCCTATCATAATAAATTCAGGAGTTTCATTGTATTAGAGTATAAAGCTGGTTTTACATGTATTCCAAGCTTTAATTTTAAAGTTGTCTCCTCTCGCCATTACTAACCAGCAGCTGGCTGGGAAACAGCAGTGTGCTCCTGTGCTCTGTTTCAGTAGCTCCCATTGCGGTGCATGAGAGATGGAAACAGCGTAGCACACAAGCTATGGTGGTTTCTGAGTTGGGGAAACAATAGCTTGCTGTGCTATCTTTCTGTAGTTCTCATGCACTTCATTGGGAGCTACTGAAACAAGTGCCAGAGCGCTCTGCTTTCCGACCAGCTGCTAGGTCTCGTGTCACCTTAGTAATGGCGAGATGTGACAACCCCTTTAAGGAAATAGGTTTCTGAGGGGGGGGGGGGGGGGAGGGATGAAATTTGTATTTCCTTGGCCATCAGTGTCAGATAGGTGCAGGTCCCACACCGGTTCTGTCTTGTCCTAGTGTGTCAGGGGTATAACCGATTATTAACATTTGATTATAGGAATCCATTTTTGTGAAATACTTTAAAAGTTTATCTCAATGTTCATTCAGGCAAAGGCCACACGAGTTTGTGGTCTGGCCTTTACTCTCTGATGGCCACAGTTCCCAAAAGGACAACTGCTTGGCTGACCTGAACTTACTATATATCATAGTGCCCAGGTCTTCTGTCCCCCTACTCAGAGTATCTTGTGGGACAGCACAGTAGTGTGGTCAGGCACGGACTCGGCATCATAAGCGACTTTGATGCAGTGAGTTGGAGTCTGTCAAGCCATGATTGATCCAGAAAAAGGCAGCCATTACACAGAGCGTGTATTCCAGACCAGAATTCTCTTAAGAAACCAGCCTCAGAGTAGTTGGATGAGAACATCTGACTGAGCAGACAGTTTATCATTCCTTTCCGATAACTGCCTGCTCATCCGTGGAGGGAAGAGCTGCAATTGAATGGCCAGATATTCTGCCTGGTAAGCAGTACAGATTTATGACCGCTCTTGTTAAAATGAATTTATCCTTGGTATAGGGAATGAAGGAGCGGTAATACGATCTGTTGTCCCATACAGTTTTACTTTGTCTGCAGAACATCCCTTGTATACGTAAAAGATACGATCACCCAACAGACAAGCATTTGCTCATTTGTTAGCTGATCGTGGCATTCTTACATGGGGCAAAGATCAAGAACGAGTGTTCTCCCTGATCAGTGGTCTTGTGAAAGGCCCCTTAGGCGCTGTTCACCGGCCCCCATTTCTTCAGGATCCAAGACTAAAATATTGAGATATCAGACTATTTGTTTTCAAATGTGAACTTGACATTACAGGAATGGCACCACAGGAAAGATGATGGGAGAGCTCGTATTAACACTAGTGCAATCAAAATGTACAGCATCAGCTACTTTAATTTTCCGAAGAGACAGGAACTGCAATTAGTTGCCACTTCATTTGTTTTAATAAATCACTATCTGTGTGTGAACAGATCCATACTAAAAATAAAAAAAACTTGAGTGAGATTGACACATCAACTATTTACAGCAGCAAGAGACTACAGAATAATGGTTATTATCAGATGCAATAATGTGACACTTGCAGTGTTTTTTAATATATGATTTGTCAGCTTACTGCGTCTGAGTGCGGTGATCCTGGCTCGGTTTCTTTCTAAGGCCTCCTGCACACAACCTCATGTTCTTTCCACATCCAGGCTGCATTTTTTGCGGCTCGGATGTAGGTCCATTCATTTTAATGGGGCAACAAGACATGTGGACAGCACACCGTGTGTTGTCTGCATCCATGTGTCCATTCTGCGGCCCAGCAAAAAAGATAGAACGTCGTCTTGTCCATTTTGCAGACTAGGATAGGATATTTCTACAGAAGTAAAAAAAAAATGGCAGCATGCACGCGTCCAGAATCTGCATTCTTAAAGGGCAATGGCTTAACTGGAAACAGATTTTAAAGGGGACCTGTGCCATGAAAATGTAGTGCAATCTGCAGGTGTCATGTTATGGAGCAGGACTCGCTGAGCAGATGGATATATAGTTTTATGGGAATAGACTCTGTAAAACGTATTTAATTTGAAGTCACTGATTGATCCGTGATTGACAGCCTTCCCTCTATGATTATGTATGCAGAGAGCTGCCATTCACTGGTACGACCACCTCCTTGATTTCAAAGTGGAGGACGAACAGGAATTTAAATACATTGCAGGTTATACTGTATCTTATGTTTCCCTAAAACTATGTTTCAATCTGCTCCACTCCTTCTCTTTAACATACTGCTGGCAGATACCACTTAAGTATTGTGGTGACAGGTTCCCTTTAAGTATCTCTGGTGCATGGAAGTGGGGTATATCCATATTTCCTGCCCATGGACAAGATGTATTTTGATGAAATGGATCTCATTTATCAAAGCTATCTAATACTTTAACTGGCCTAGTTGCCAATAGCAACCATTAGTTTTTATTCTCCACAAATTCCTTTAGAAAATGAGAAGAATAAATAATGAGTTTTAATTAAAAAAATTATATAATTTATATTTATAATCTAATCTCAATATCAGTCCCACTGTCTCGCCAGAACCTACACAACCAATTTAATTAGAAATGTTCCATCTGAATCCTACATAAAACTAAGTGACCTTTGTAATCTAATTACCACGTAAAGTGCCGAACATGTTTGGTTGCCTTGCTTTTTAACAAAAATTACTTTACAAATTTGAAGTACCGCTTCCCCCAAAACCCTGTTTTGTTTGTTCCTGTACTCTTTTCCTGAAGATTAAAGGAAATATTGTGCAACCTATGACTGTTTTTGTCATGTGTACCAAGATCTGATTTGTGTATGATAAAATGTACAATAAAGTAACACTATAGGCAATGTAGCAAGTGTAAATAGTTAAGAATCTATCATAAAGCAGTGACTATACTATGATGATATATATGCCAGAACTGTAGAATAACCTTTCAAAATGTAACACTAAATGTATTTTGTACAGCATCTGGTTTCAAAGGTGCCTTATATTAAGTTTACCATAAATTGCTTTGTTCTGTATACAATGTTCAATGTATCATTTCTAAGTAAATAAGCTTATTTTAGTAAACTGTTGTCTTTTCTTTATTCATGGAACAAGAGACAAAGGTATCTGCCCCAAACAATCTGCAGTACGAGTGCAAGTTATAAATAGCAGAGTATTATACATGTGTTTAAAATACCGCAAGTCCAGATCTTTATTTTCCTAATACAAACTAAAAAGAAAAAGGGGAGTCTTATTTAAAGTCAGTTTTATGTTTGATAAATTCGGTGCATCTTTGACCCCTTCGCGCATTCTCATGTACATGTGGGAATGTGTGTGTTTGTTTTTTTTTTGTCCCCCCCACAGCACCATAGAGAGAGGGATCCACCCCCAGGGACAGGAAACCTGCAGAAATAAAAGGGTGGAGCCTCTCTTCCCATTCAGTGGTTTCCGGTCCTTGGAGTGGGAGACCTACAGTTTTTTTCTTTTTAGCTCTTGCCGTTGGTCTTTGCTTCCTAGGAGTTTCCTAGAGGGCTGTCGGTTGCTGCTGGGGTCTATCGTGCTGCTGGGCAGGCTGGCAGGACCCTTGGATACGGAGGTGCTCCTGGGGCCCTCCGTATCATGCGGCAGGCATGTGGGTTAACTCTCACAGAGAGCTCTGCCCCATGGGAAGCGCCATTTGTGCGGCTGAAAGTGGTCATCCTTGAATGCGAGGCTCTGCCACTTGGTTTCGGCTGGAGCAGCGGTGTAGCGCTTCCGGACACGTGGGCGGCCACTTCCGGTACGCGCGGAGGGCATGACGCACTTCATTTTTTTTCCTCCAGCTCCATTGAGGCATGGAACGCATATTGCGCGACTTCCAGTTTCGGATACCGGATGTGACGCGCTTCTAAAGCGGCGGATAGGAAATGGATGCTGTCTTTGGTATTTAAGAGAGGCAAGCCAGACCAGTCAGTAAGCCTATACAGGACGGTCTGTGCGTATCTACAGTCGTGGCCAAAAGTTTTGAGAATGACACACACATTAGTTTTCACAAAGTTTGCTGCTAAACTGCTTTTAGATCTTTTTGTTTCAGTTGTTTCTGTGATGTAGTGAAATATAACATACGTTTCAAAGGCTTTTATTGACAATTGCATGACATTTATGCAAACAGTTAGTATCCAGCTTCTTTTTCCTTATTGTTTCATGGCTGTGTTGGATTTAAAGGACGCTTATTTCCATATACCAATGCACCAGAGGTTTCAAAAATTCCTGAGTGGCGATTCCGATAGAGGGTCAGATTCGGCAATATCAATTCCAGGCATTAACCTTTGGCCTGTCCATGGCCCCAAGGATATTTACGAAAGTAGTGGCAGAGATAGTGGTGTTCATAAGAATCAAAAATATTTTGATAGTTCCATATCTGGACGACTTTATAATTATTGCAAGTTCCCGGCTGGATTGCGAAAAGAACGTTCAGACTGTTGTTCACCAATCAAGAACCGCAGGATTGCTATTCAAGACACGACTACCTCTAGCTGCGGCTACTGCTGCCACAACCCCTTACTCTGCTGCGACCTATGCTTGCGTCAAACATTCAGGCCTCTGCCACTCCTGTGTATGGCCTGGCACTTCTCTGCCTGACTTGTAGCTGAACTAAACAAATGAAATGGAAATTAAAACGCCCCTAAAAGTGATGAATATCTTTTTCTTTTTGTACTGAAATAGGCCACTAAATGCTTTCACCACAATTAACTGCTGAAATGAACTGAGAACATATTTTTTATTGTTGTACTAAAATATGACCCTATACGTTTTGACAAGAAAAAAAATGAGAACTGCGTATATATTTTTTGAAGTACTGAAATACACCCCTATACGCTTTCACCAGAAATAACAACTGCAGAAATGAACTGAGAATATATATTTATTGTTGCACTGAAATTGGCCACTATATGCTTTAACCAGAAAAAAATTTAAGCGTGAACTGAGTATATATATTTCTTGAAGTACTGAAATACGCCCCTATACGCTTTCACCAGAAATAACCAACAGTGCAGTGCGTATATACCGTACAGACCAAAAGTTTGGACACACCTTCTCATTCAGTTTTCTTTATTTTCTTGACTATGAAAATTGTAGATTCACACTGAAGGCATCAAAACTATGAATTAACACATGTGGAATTATATACATAAAAAAGTGTGAAACAACTGAAAATGTCATATTCTAGGTTCTTCAAAGTAGCCACCTTTTGCTTTGATTACTGCTTTGCACACTCTTGGCATTCTCTTGATGAGCTTCAAGAGGTAGTCACCGGAAATGGTCTTCCAACAGTCTTGTCTTGAAGGAGTTCCCAGAGATGCTTAGCACTTGTTGGCCCTTTTGCCTTCACTCTGCGGTCCAGCTCACCCCAAACCATCTCGATTGGGTTCAGGTCCGGTGACTGTGGAGGCCAGGTCATCTGGCGCAGCACCCCATCACTCTCCTTCATGGTCAAATAGCCCTTACACAGCCTGGAGGTGTGTTTGGGGTCATTGTCCTGTTGAAAAATAAATGATGGTCCAACTAAACGCAAACCGGATGGAATAGCATGCCGCTGTAAGATGCTGTGGTAGCCCTGCTGGTTCAGTATGCCTTCAATTTTGAATAAATCCCCAACAGTGTCACCAGCAAAGCACCCCCACACCATCACACCTCCTCCTCCATGCTTCACAGTGGGAACCAGGAATGTAGAGTCCATCTGTTCACCTTTTCTGCGTCGCAGAAGACACGGTGGTTGGAACCAAAGATCTCAAATTTGGACTCATCAGACCAAAGCACAGATTTCCACTGGTCTAATGTCCATTCCTTGTGTTATTTAGCCCAAACAAGTCTCTTCTGCTTGTTGCCTGTCCTTAGTAGTGATGAGCGGCAGGGGCAATATTCGAATTCGCGATATTTCGCAAATATTTGGGCGAATATTCGCCATATGTTCGAGAATTCATGATCTCCAGGCATTATTTTCTTAATTGCGAAAATTCGCATACAAATTTTCGCATGAACTGGTATTTTCACAAAAATCGAATATTTGCAATTACGAATATATTTTGCGATATTCAAAATATTCGCAAATTCTCGAAGTGCCGATATTCGCGATTAAAATTCGCAATTCGAATATTCGTGATCAACACCAGTCCTTAGCAGTGGTTTCCTAGCAGATATTCTACCACGAAGGCCTGATTCACACAGTCTCCTCTTAACAGTTGTTCTAGAGATGTTTCTGCTGCTAGAACTCTGTGTGGCATTGACCTGGTCTCTAATCTGAGCTGCTGTTAACCTGCGATTTCTGAGGCTGGTGACTCGGATGAACTTATCCTCCGCAGCAGAGGTGACTCTTGGTCTTCCTTTCCTGGGGCGGTCCGCATGTGAGCCAGTTTCTTTGTAGCGCTCGATGGTTTTTGTGACTGCACTTGGGGACACTTTCAAAGTTTTCCCAATTTTTCGGACTGACTGATCTTCATTTCTTAAAGTAATGATGGACACTCGTTTTTCTTTACTTAGCTGCTTTTTTCTTGCCATTATACAAATTCTAACAGTCTATTCAGTAGGACTATCAGCTGTGTATCCACCTAAATTCTCCACAACGCAACTGATGGTCCCAACCCCATTTATAAGGCAAGAAATCCCACTTATTAAACCTGACAGGGCACACCTGTGAAGTGAAAACCATTTCAGGTGACTACCTCTTGAAGCTCATCAAAAGAATGCCAAGAGTGTGCAAAGCAGTAATCAAAGCAAAAGGTGGCTACTTTGAAGAACCTAGAATATGACCATTTCAGTTGTTTCATACTTTTTTAATAAGTATATAATTCCATATGTGTTAATTCATAGTTTTGATGCCTTCAGTGTGAATCTACAATTTTCATAGTCGTGAAAATAAAGAACTCTTTGAATGAGGTGTGTCCAAACTTTTGGTCTGTACTGTATATATATTTTTTTTACTGTAATACACCCCTGTACGCTTTGACCAGAAATAACTGCAACAGTGCAGTGCGTATATCATCATCTTTTTTTTACTTAAATACGCCCCTAAACGCTTTCACCAGAGATAACTGCAGCAGTGAACTGAGAATATATATTTCCTGTTGGACTGAAATAGGCCGCTATACGCTTTGACCAGAAATAACTACAACAGTGTAGTGCGTATATATATATGTATATATGTATATATATTTCCTTTTTTTTTTTTTTACTGTAACACGCGCCTACACGCTTTCACCAGAAATCAGTGCAACATTGCAGTGCGTATATATTTGTCTATTGTTTTTTTTACTGCAATAAGCCCCTATATGCTTTCACCAGAAATTACTGCAACAGTGCAGTGCATATATATGTTTATTTTACTGAAATACGCCCCTATACGCTTTCACCAGAAATAACTGCAACAGTGCAGTGCATCTATAGATATATATATATATTTTTTTTTTTTTTTTTTTTTTTTTTAACTGTAATATGCCCCTATACACTGACACCAGAAATATCTGCAACAGTGCAGTGCGTATATATTTTTCTTTTTTTCTCTGTAATACGCCCCTATACCTTTTCACCAGAAATAACTGCAACAGTGGAGTGCGCATATATTTTTCTTGTTGGACTGAAAGACACCCCTATACACTTTCACCAGAAAGAACTGCAACAATGCAGTGCGTATATATATATATATATATATATTATTTTTTTTTTCTACTGTAATATGCCCCTATGCGCTTTCACCATAAATAACTGTAATAGTGCAGTGCATATACACTCACCTAAAGAATTATTAGGAACACCTGTTCTATTTCTCATTGATGTGATTATCTAGTCAACCAATCACATGGCAGTTGCTTCAATGCATGTAGGGTTGTGGTCCTGGTCAAGACAATCTCCTGAACTCCAAACTGAATGTCAGAATGGGAAAGAAAGGTGATTTAAGCAATTTTGAGCGTGGCATGGTTGTTGGTGCCAGACGGGCCGGTCTGAGTATTTCACAATCTGCTCAGTTACTGGGATTTTCACGCACAACCATTTCTAGGGTTTACAAAGAATGGTGTGAAAAGGGAAAAACATCCAGTATGCGGCAATCCTGTGGGCGAAAATGCCTTGTTGATGCTAGAGGTCAGAGGAGAATGGGCCGACTGATTCAAGCTGATAGAAGAGCAACGTTGACTGAAATAACCACTTGTTACTACCAAGGTATGCAGCAAAGCAGTTGTGAAGCCACAACACGCACAACCATGAGGCGGATGGGCTACAACAGCAGAAGACCCCACTGGGTACCACTCATCTCCACTACAAAAAAAGAGGCTACAATTGCACAAGCTCACCAAAATTGGACTGTTGAAGACTGGAAAAATGTTGCCTGGTCTGATGAGTCTCGATTTCTGTTGAGGCTCCCCCAAGACCACTCCTGGCGTGCCTTTTGAATCGGAGGGATCGCAACATTATTCTCAGCCAGGCTAGGAGCAAGCAGGATATCAGGCATGAAAATGCAAGTCTCCCTTTTCCCAGATTTCTCGGCTGATCTCCAGAAGAAGAGGGCCACGTTTGTGGCGGTTAAACGCTGTCTAAGGGAGCTGAATCTACAGTACTCTATGGCCTATCCAGCTCGCCTCAGAGTGATAGACGGCGACAAAACCGTTTTCTTTAGCGACCCCAGGGAGGCTGAGGACTGGGCCTCGAGGAAGTCTGCGCGTCCTTCGCAGCGCTGATCTACTTACCGTCTATGCACAGCAAGTACTACTTATTCCCTCATGTCTGTTATGGATGGGACTTGCTCTGGGACTCCCTGACTTTATTACGTGAGATAGTGTGTCCTGGTCACGTTTCGAGATGGCCACTTCAGTTTAATGGCCTCCAAGGAGAGCACACTTCCTTCCTAGGGACATCTCTGAGTAAATTTGTGGAAGTTATATTAGCTTGTCCCACCATCTTGTGTTAAGGCTGGCAGTTTTTATGCTCTGGCGGGAATGAGGCAAGGAGCACTACCTGTGTGGTAACAACATCTACCTACGCCATGCAGGTCCCCGAGTTATGGACCACTAAGTTAGTCGGTTCTATACCTGACACACTCAGGTCACTTATGTTATTGTTATATGTTGTGTTACTGTATGCTCAAGTTTACACATTTCAAGTATGGCCAAATGCCTCTATGATGCTAGCAGGAGAACAACTGTCTCAGTTGGTTCTGATGTTTACACCGCTGACGCACGTTTTATGTGAGGGGATATATGTCTTTTATTTATTTATTTTTTTAATTCTGGTGTCACCATGGCCCCCTTCAGAGTGATGTCATGGAACGTGAGAGGTTTGGGCGACCCTAAAAAGAGGATTGCAGTGTTTTCCCAGATTAGATCCTTTAACCCACATATACTGGGTCTTCAGGAAACCCATCTCACCCCGGAAACGGGAAACAGGCTTAAAAAACCATGGGCCCAGCATTTATTTAGTGCTTACGGTAGCTCTCACTCCAGGGGAGTGGCCCTTTTGTTTCATAGATCCCTCAGGTGTGAGGTTCATCATTTTGTGGTTGACCCAGGGGGACAGTATATTTTTATATTTGCTCATATTGATTGTGTTCCGTATGTGATTGTTAATTTATATAACTCGCCTCCTGCATCTCTCTCCCTGCTGCAAGCAGTGGTGGGCTTCATGGCCAACTATCCCGCTGCTCGCTTCTTATGTATGGGGGATTTTAATGAAGTGGTGAGCGAGGATCTGGACAGATTTAGCTGTAGGGCCGACAGAGGTGGGCTAGGTGGGGAAAACACGACCCTTGCAAGGATCTCTCAAGAAATGGGATGGATAGATATGTGGAGAGCTAGGAACCCACATACAAGGGAATATTCCTGTTTCACTCCCTCCAGAGGAGCTCTGTCTAGGATAGACTATTTATTCGGAAACTCCATAGTGTACACTGATCTGGTGGACATTCGCTATGGTCCACAGGGGCCCTCTGATCATGCCCTGGTGCTGGCAGGGCTGGAGATTTCCGACACTGTCTGCACGGGCGGGCAAGATGCGCGTACACCCCTTGTGGCTCACCCTGTTTGGTTTAAATGACAGAACTCCAGATCAGCTGAGCATGTTTTTTGGAGTCCAGGATGACTCTACTGATTCCTTACTGTTGTGGGAGACACTGAAGGCGTACCTCAGGGGGTGTCTTAAGTCCTCCATATGGTATGTAAAGAGGGATGCGCGGCGTAGGGAGCATGACTTACATGTCAGATGTAGGGAGGCTGAGAGGGAGTTTATTGAGTCCCCCACTGAGGAGCGCAGGGTGGAGTGGCTGTCTAGGGGAAGGCAGTACATGCTGCACTTGGATGAAAAGAGTAAGAGGAAACTTTTTTTCCTTAGGCAGCAGGCGTTCGAAACGGGCAATCAGACAGGAAAGTTGCTTGCGAATATAGCTCGCTCCAACACTATGGCTCCACCAGTACTTCGCTTACGGGAGACTGATGGACACATAGTGGAGACGGTGCAGGATATATTGAAAATTTTATGCGGGTCTATACAGGTCGGTGGCTAGTTACTCGGGGCAAGAGCTTAAATCATACCATAGCGAAGTTTCCCACCCTAGGCTGAATGACTTGGACAGGGGTATTATGGAGGAGGATATTACCTCGGAGGAGGTGGAGAGAGCCATTAAGGATTTGCCGTCAGGGAAGGCTCCTGGTCCGGATGGCATTCCTGTGGAGGTGTACTCCAAGTATAGGGAGAGTTTGGGCCCGCAGCTGTTAAAGTTATATAAAGCGGCGCACTCCTGCGGATCATTGCCAGACTCGATGTACGACGCTTCCATTGTTGTGATTTTGAAACCCGGCAAGGATCCGTTGGACTGTGGATCTTATCATCCAATTTCCCTTTTGAATTTGGACTATAAAATTCTGACTAGGATTCTAGCTAACAGATTGAACAAGGTGATCACGTCTGTGATCCACTCTGATCAGTCAGGCTTTATGCCTGGAAGATCCACCTCAGATAATATCAGAAGAGCGCAAGTGATTGCGCAGGTGGGAGTTGCTGGGAAAGCAAGATGGGCATTAGCCTCCCTAGACACGGCTAAAGCTTTCGACTCTCTAAAATGGCCCTTCTTGACAGCCGTACTGAGGAGCTTTGGCTTTGGTCCTAATTATATTAGATGGATTGGCATTCTTTATTGTAATCCCTCTGCATGTATTCAGCTAAATGGTTCATACTCTGACAGACTTTCCCTGCTAAGGGGCACTAAGTAGGGTTGCCGCTTTCGCCTCTGTTGTTCGCAATAGCGATAGAACACTTAGCCATTAGACTTAGGCAGGATTCAATCTATACTGGGGTGTCTGTGGGAGGTAGGGAGGATAGGATAGGATTGTATGCGGACGACTTGATCCTGTTTATGTCTGATCCGGAGGTGTCTCTCCCGAGAGCGATTGCAATTATAGAGTCCTTTGGGCAATACTCTGGATTACACATAAATTGGGGCAAGTCTGCCATTATGCCCCTATGGGAACATGATTGATCGGAGTGTCACCACAACCTGCTTGTAGTTGATAGGTTCAAGTATCTAGGGGTAATCATTACTAAGATACCACAGCTCTCTTATGCATTGAATATTGAACCCGTGGAATCTAGGGGGCACTGAGGCTCCGCGACCTAATGCAGAATCCTATCTGCATGACTACCTGAAGGTATCTATGTTGTGGCCTGTCCTAGAGGGTTCCTGTCACAAAAGGGCACACTCCCAATTCACAAGCTAGCCCATCAGATATGGCAGGCATCCAAACTGAATGCTTATAAGGACCTACCCAGTGAAGTCCCCATTTGGGACAACTGTATGTTCCCTCATCTGCTGTGGTTAGAGGGGGTGTCTGAGTGGAGGAGGTACGGGGTTCTAGTGTTGGGGAATCTGTATGAGGGAGGGCAGTTGATCTCTTTCTTGCAGATTCAGGAGAGATTCCTGGTGCCGCGTACCCTCTTCTACAGGTACCTACAGTTGCGACATGCGCTGCAGGCCCAATTTCAGGGTGGGATTAGGCACATATCTAAGTACCCTATCATTGGGGTTTTGAAATCCCAGGGCCCTAGAGGGATAATCTCAGCCTTAGGCCTCATGCACACGACAGTATTTTTTCACTGTCCGCAAAACGGGGTTCCGTTGGTCCGTGATCCGTTACCGTTTTTTCGTCCGTGGGTCTTCCTTGTTTTTTGGAGGATCCACGGACATGAAAAATGAAAAAAAAAATCTAAGTCAAGTTTGCTATTGAAATGATAGGAAAAAACGGACACGGATCACGGACACGGATGACAATCTTGTGTGCATCCGTGATTTTCACGGACCCATTGACTTGAATAGGTCCGTGAACCGTTGGCCGTGAAAAAAATAGGACAGGTCATATTTTTTTCACGGCCAGGAAAAACGGATCACGGATGCGGCTGCCAAACGGTGCAGTTTCCGATTTTTCCACGGACCCATTGAAAGTCAATGGGTCCGCAAAAATAAACGGAAAACGGCACAACGGCCACGGATGCACACAACGGTCGTGTGCATGAGGCCTTATACACACATTTGCTTCACTGTCGTATTCTGGTGACCCCGTTGGCTGTCGAGGATAGGTGGAAGTCGCTTATACCCTCTTTATCTTCTGATGAGTGGGAGGAGGCGTTAATAGCCCCCAACCAGAGTGTCCCCCTCTATTAACAACAAGATGATTCAGCTCTTTATTCTGCACTGCAGCTATCTCACTCCCACTAGACTTCAAAAGATGGGTAGGATTGATCACTCCAGGTGTCATAGGTGCGGTGCAGAGGGTGCCAGTTTCTGGCATATGATTTGGGATTGCCCAATCATTCGCCAGTACTGGGCTGCGGTGCTGGAGGTTCTCACTACTATGGTCCCTACGGCACTGCGGTTATGTCCCAAAATCTGTATCTTGGGTATCGTGGATGAGGAGTCGTGGTTTCATTACCACAGAATTTTCCTAGAGGAAACCTAGCTAGGAAGGCGATTGCCCTGCAATGGATGGGAGATCCCCCCCCCCCCCCCCTCAAAAGGGACAATGGCTCTCGCTTGTGAATGACGCGGTCTCCATGGAGAACATTGTATACAAGCATAGGGGATGCCCACAAAAATTTGATAAAGTATGGGGTGATTGGTGTGCGTCTCCACTTACCCTGCATACTTCGCGTCTGTATTCGACAGCTGATGGCCCTTAGGGTCCTTTACCTTACGGGATACTCACCTGTGGGTTATGTTGTACCCTCTACTGATTAGCCTTTTGTGTGTGCATCATGTCTGCACTGTTTTAAGCGTGTGTCATCTGAGCCACTTTCATGTAAATCTCTAATATGCGACCCCAGCTGTATGCCATTCTTGCGTTCTATATGTGCTATATCTGCTCTTCTATTTGGCCCCTGCGTGGTCACCGTAATGTCATGTGTATGCCATACTTGTCTTATTCTCTTTTAATAAAACGAGTTTAAAAAAAAAAACCTCGCCTGATCTAAACCCCATAGATTCTCTGTCAAGAGGAAGATGAGTCACCAGACCCAACAATGTAGATGAGCTGAAGGCCGCTATTAAAGCAACCTTTTATATCACCCATGCTGATCGCCTCCATGCCATGCTGCATTCATTCAGTAATTCATGCAAAAGGAGCCCCAATTATTGAGTGCATAAACTTAACATTCTTTTCAGTAGACCGATATTTCTGTATTAAAAATTATTTTTGATTGGTGTTTTATTATATTCAAATTTTCTGACATATTAACTTTTTGATTTTCATTAGCTGTAAGCCATAATTCACATTTAAAACAATAAATGCTTGAAATAGATCACTGTGTGTAATGAATCTATATAATATATGACTTTCACTTTGAATTGAATTACTGAAATAAATTTACGTTTTAATGATATTCTAATTTATTGAGATGCACCTGTAGATATGGAAAGGGTAGGGTGTGAAGCAGTGGCGGATCCAGAGCCTGGTCTCGGGAGGGGCACTTCCAGATTATTTTCTGTCTGCCGCCACAAAACAATGGTGCTTATAGAACAGACTACACAGTGTAGCGGTATACTGTATATTGTGTGGCACATTGTAGCGGTATACTGTATATTGTGTGGCACAGTGTAGAGGTATACTGTATATTGTGTGGCACAGTGTATCCTATATGTGTATAACAAACATATTTCACATGAAAACTTACAATTACTTGGCTTGGCCCTTGGGGATCTCGGACACCACTTCAACACTTTGGCCGGGGTGTTTTATCCTAATGAGAAAGATTTCATAATAAGGATTTGGAGAAGGGGCAGAGGGATAACAGAGCAGGGAGAGGATGGTGCTGCTACTAGGGGGCTCATACCATGGGGGAGTAATAAAGCCCAGCATAATGCCGCCCCCCCCCCCCCCAGTAGAAATAATTCTCCTTATAATGTGCAAAAAATACCCCCTTGTAATGCCCCCAGGTGAGCTAATGTCCCCATAGTGCCCCCATAATGTGCCAGTATAAAATACCCCTATATAGTGCCCCCAGTAAATGCCCCCATAGTGCTCCACACCCTCCTTCCTCCTAGTGCCCCCCATAATGTACCAGTATAAAATGCTCCAGTAGATGCCCTTAGTGTCCCCCATAATTTGCAAGCATAAAATACCCCTTCTTAGTGCCCCCCGTAGATGACCCCATAGTACTCCTCTCCCCCCTTCCCCATAGTACCCACCATGTGTCCCAGTATAAAATTGTACTGTACAGAGCGCCCCATATAAAATACCCCTTCTTTGTGGCCCCAGTAGATGCCCCTATAGTGCCCCCAATAATAGTAACATAGTACATAAGGCCGAAAAAAGATATTTGTCCATCCAGTTCGGCCTGTTATCCTGCAAGTTGATCCAGAGGAAGGGAAAAAAAAACCTGTGAGATAAAAGCCATTTTTCCCCACTTTAGGGGAATAAAAAATTCCTTCCCGACTCCAATCAGGCAATCAGAATAACTCCCTGGATCAACGACCCCTCTCTAGTAGCTATAGCCTGTGATATTATTACGCTCCAGAAATACATCCAGGCCCCTCTTGAATTCCTTTATTGTACTCACCATCACCACCTCCTCAGGCAGAGAATAATAATGTGCCAGTAATAACAGCCCCCCCCCCCATGTGCCAGTAATAACAGCCCCCCCATGTGCTAGTAATAACAGCCCCCATGTGCCAGTAATAACAGCCCCCCCATGTGCCAGTAATAACAGCCCCCCATGTGCCAGTATTAATAACAGCCCCCTCATGTGCCAGTTATAACAGCCCCCCATGTGCCAGTATTAACAGCCCCCCATGTGTCAGTAATAACAGCCCCCCATGTGTCAGTAATAATAGCCCCCCATGTGCCAGTAATAACAGCCCCCCATGTGCCAGCAATAACAGCCCCCCCATGTGCCATCAATAACAGCCCCCCCATGTTCCAGCAATAACAGCCCCTCCATGTGCCAGCAATAACAGCCCCCCATGCGCCAGCAATAACAGCCCCCCCGGCCTGTGTCCCACGCTGTATGGCTCATGCGCAGCCGCCCTCCATTCATTTTCTTTGGGGCCATCAAAAATAGTTAGGCAGCCAGATGCCCCCCTATATATAATAGTTATGCAGCCAGGTGCCCCCTATGTACTATTTATGCAGCCAGGTGCCCCCTATGTACTATTTATGCAGCCAGGTGCCCCTATATACTATTTATGCAGCCAGGTGCCCCTATATACTATTTATGCAGTCAGGTGCCCCCTATATGCTATTTATGCAGCCAAGTGCCCCCTATATACTAGTTAAGCAGCAAAGTGCCCCTATATACTTTTTATACAGCCATGTGCCACTATATATTATTTATGCAGCCAGGTGCCCCTATATACTATTTCTGCAGCCAGGTGACCCCCTATATACTATTTCTGCAGCCTGGTTCCCCCTATATACTATTTCTGCAGCCAGGTTCCCCCTATATACTATTTCTGCAGCCAGATGCCCCCTAAATACTATTTATGCAGCCAGGTGCCCCCTAAATACTATTTATGCAGCCAGGTGCCCCCTAAATACTATTTATGCAGCCAGGTGCCCCCCTATATACTATTTCTGCAGCCAGGTGACCCTCTATATACTATTTCTGCAGCCAGGTGCCCCCTATATACTGTTTATGCAGCCAGGTGCCCCCTATATACTATTTATGCAGCCAGGTGCCCCCTATATACTATTTATGCAGCCAGGTGCCCCCTATATATTATTTATGCAGCCAGGTGCCCCTATATATTATTTATGCAGCCAGGTGCCCCCTATATACTATTTATGCAGCCATGTGTCCTCTCAAAGGAAGTTAAAAAAATAACTAAATACTCGCCTAGTTCCTCACGATCCCAGCTCCAGCACAGTCCTCCTCCGCAGCAGCAGCGCGGTGTACAGTCACACATGGGGCTGCTGTGTAGGAGGACTAGCTCACAGCCGATTCCCTGCTACACAAACCAGCAGCACCATGTCTGACACTACATTGCGCTGTTGCTGGGGATCGCTGGTTGTTGCAAATGGTGGTAAGGAAAGCAGACTGCTTCCCTGCTTCACCATTACTATCAGGACTCAGAGACAGCTGAGATAAGGATATAAAAAGATGGGGGAATAGCGCTGGAGGTAACAGCCATAAAGTTAGCTGATGGGGCCAAAGGGAGGGTATACTAAAAAGACAGTTTTTGTTAGTGCAATACCTATGTAAATTAAACTGGCTGGCAGGAAACAGAATCAGGAGACAGGCAGGAACCCAAGCCAGGCCCACCCTCTATGGTGGGTAGTGTGAGGGGCGGATCTTCACCCAGCAGACGTCTGCAGCGCGTGTCTGCTGGATGAAAGCCTTTTCTTCTTAAAGAGGCAGGACAGCGGAGAGTATAGGCTCCATTATGCATTTCTAAGTCACATTGGCGACCATCTGGAGCCCTAAAGGGGTACAACAGCAACTGCATTGCCAGCAACTTGGCCAGATGAGAGTTCAACTTGCTCAAAACTGGCTTGTGGAGTGTGTTTAGTTGTTTTCTGGCCCCACATTCTATTATCAATGACAGACGACACAGCGGAGGAGCCATCTAAGCAGGTAACCAAGTGAAGTGGGGTGAGGACGATGACAAGCAGGGGCGTTGCTAGGGTCTCAAAAGCACCAATGAATATGGCCCAGTTCTCTAAGCCAAACCTCCCTCCACACACTGCATTTTGCTTTACTTGCGATACAGAAGCCTGTCACATCCAGGGGCCTCCAGGTGATGTCTCTTCCGATGTAGATCTTCTCTGTCATCATCTTCCCAATTTGGTCTGTACAACTTCTTTCAGCCACGCCTCATCTCTGCAGAGTGTGACACACAGACATCTTAGCTTCCTCACATTCTCTCAACCTGGAGTCCCCACAGTGTTATCCTGCTGCTTGCTGTGCTCCCCAGTACCCCAAATATTATCCTGAAGAAATATGAGTGCCCCCATATTAATAGTACTCCTCATAGTCCCACCAATAGTAATTTCCTTCTAGAATGCCCTCATTAGTAATACTGCCCCAAACAGTAATAACACTCCCCAAGAGTGCCTCCATTAGTAGAATAGCCCTCTAGTATTAATAATACCCTCACTAAGCCCCCAGTAGAAATAAGGCCCCCTATTGTTCCCCCAGTGGCAATAAAGCTCTTTACAGACCCCTCAGCAGTAATAAAGCCCCCCATAGTGCTCTTAGTAGAAATAAGGCGGATCTATAAGTCCCTCTTATAGAGCCACCAGTAGTAATAAGAATGCCTATAGTGCCCCTGGATTTATAATACCCCTACAGTAACCCCAGTATTTATATGACCCCCTACTGTTATAATGCTCTGCCTGAAGTGCCCCCAGTATTTATAATGCCCCCTGTAGTTATATTCCTCCCTCTACCATACAGTCCCATGTAAATAACATAACACCATCTCTCCTGCCCCCTCCAAAAAATAGTCTTATGTAAATAACATCAATCCCCTCCCCTCACCCCTTCCGATATACAGTCCCATGTAAATAACACTATTTCCCTCCCTCTGCCATAGAGTCCCATGTAAATAACATCACACATCTCTCCAGCCCCCTCCAATATACAGTCCCATGTAAATAACATCCATCTCTATCTACAGCCCTCTCCAACATTCAGTTCCATGTAAATAACATCACTCCCTCCCACAGCCGCCATCAACATACAGTCCCACTTAAATAACATCACTCCCTCCACCAGCACCCTCCAACATACAGTCCCATGTAAATAACATCACTCCATCCTACAGCCACCATCAACATACAGTCCCATACAAATAACATGACCCTCTCCCCAATCACCTCCAACACACAGTTCCATGTAAATAACATCCCTCCCTTCAGCCCTAACATAT
The DNA here is from genome assembly GCF_014858855.1 of Bufo gargarizans. Classification (NCBI taxonomy): domain Eukaryota; kingdom Metazoa; phylum Chordata; class Amphibia; order Anura; family Bufonidae; genus Bufo; species Bufo gargarizans. Next base: position 177,215,870 of record NC_058085.1, read on the forward strand.
AGTCCCAGTTAAATAATCACAACTTCCAGCATTGCTCTGCCCCTCCCTTCATTTACCTCTCCTCATATAGCAGACATCAACACAGCTTCTTACCCCAGGACTTCTCCTCTTCACTGCTGTCCTCTCCTGCACTGGTCACATGATGGTGACATCATCGCAGGTCCTTCTCAACCACTGCCTCCTTTACTGGTCACATGACCTGTGATGTCATCACAGGTCCTTCAGCTTTTCGAGTGCTTTAGATTCAATTGTATAGCAGTCCTGAGGACAGCAATACAGTTGTATCTAGCAGGCAGGCAGAACTTTCGGGGCCTGGGACAAAACATCAGGGGCCCAGGCCCCCGAATGTTTTAACCTAGCAAGGACACTATACTAGTTGTTATTGCTGCCATGCTGCCTCAGGAGAAGGAGGACGGACACATTCCGATAGCTGGATGGTTCTGTTTTCCTACTGGATCTGGTGCTGCCGCTTCATGTGTGTGAAACTGCATGACAATTTAAAAATTAGACCATTTTTACTGCTGGATACAAGTAATCATATTAGAACAGAATTAAATTTGATTAAAGGTGCAGAACTGCACCACATTTACCACAACAAAGAGGTACAGCAGCAAGTGCACCACCAGCAACTTGGCCAGGTGGGAGTTCAGATTGCACAAAAGCGAATTGCTGGTTACTAATAGTTTACTCATGGCCATACATTCCATTATAGATTCCACATGATGAAGAAAGTCTGAGTAGAACAAAAATCAGTTGATGGTGATAAGGACAGTATACTGATTGGGGATGCGGCTTGGCTGCCACAAAAAAAAACACAAAAAAAAAACAGGAGAAGGTGAATAGACTTGTTCCGATTTGCAATGCTGGCCAGTTTCATTTTCCCACAGAATCAGGTGATGCCACCTGATGCCGCAATAGAGTCCTGGTACCTATGTTTGTGTTTGAATGCCCATGGCTAATTTTAATCCTGCTGCAGATCTTGCACATGGCTGTGGTGTTATGCCAGTCTTGGGGAGAAAAACTGCCATGCAGGAGATACTTAGTATCTGCCCACAGTATCAGGTGCATTGTCAGCTCCCGAGCTGACCACACTAGAAACAGATCTGGCCCTGACATTTGTTTTGGAGGTTTTGGCCGTACGTTGCCTCCACTCTTTACTGATGCTTCGGCCACCATCCTTCTCCTCTGATATCTCCTTCTCCTCAGCACCCTGATCTGGCTCCCTGGTCCTCGTGGGCTCCTTGGCACCCTCCAAATTCCCTCATCTGTATTTGCCTCTATTGCCACTGTTGCTATCACTGCTCTTATCTCCACCACCGTGGCTACAAGTGCTACCAAGGTCTACTACTTCACCAACACAGCTATGCATGGGATCCCACACCTCCGCCTGTACCTCCTACTTATAAGGGTTCAAATGCTAACACAATAAGAAGACTATGTTGAGTATCTTCCATAGTGCATGTTGATTTGTTGCCTCTTCTTAGGGAGAAAGAATTTGCCCAACTAAGAGGTGGCAGTGAAGTTAGATGATGCAACCGAAAGGCTTTTCTGGGGCTGCAAGGAGATGGAGCAGAAGGAATCCAGTGGCTCCATGTGGCTCCATGGCAGTGGCGTCACCAAGGGGGGGCCAGAGAGGGCCACGGCCCGACGACATCACGCTGTGCCCCCCCATGTGCCCCCCCATATGAAATGCCCCCCGACTGAGCAGCTCGAGGGGGGGGGGCGGCTTATGCAGGGCACAGGGAGATGAGCGCTTCCATCTCCATAGTCATCTGTATTGCTGTCCTTAGGACAGAGATACAGATGCCTGTGCTAGTGCGGCGGGGCAGGGGAGGGAGAGGCCTATCGGAAGCCAGGGAGAACCATGGCCTACTACTACTACTGGCCAGATGGCTGGTGTTGCTACTGCTGTTTGCACTACTATCCGCAAGATCTTTCCCATGCAGTGATGACAGCAGTGAAACATTTTGGGGGATCTCTAATGTTTATATAGGCTCTGTCACCAGGATCAACCCTATTAAACCAGACATACTGCCTGGTAGGGCTCATCATGCTGATTAAAACTCTACCTTTCTTTTGTATGTATGATAAACAGCATATGCAAATGAGAATTTCAAGCAATCGGAGGCGGGGCTGAATTGTCTGAGCAGTGCTTTGTTACACCCCCTGTGCTCTGCACGCCCCCCCCCCCCCCCACCTCCCATTTATTTACAGGGCTAGACATGAGCCTGAGGGCAGCAAAGAGCTGTGAGCTAGCAAGTAAATATCAGATATTCCCCATATACTTTCCCTATATATTCCTCTATATACCCCATATATATTCCCAGTGGCGTAACTATAGTGTTATGGGCCACAGTGCAAACTTTGGATTGGGCCCTCCCCCCCCATTTTTACTAAGAAACGGCAGATTTTCTTACTAAGGGCTCTTTCCGTACGGCTAATCTGCTGCGTGAATGAGTGCCAAGCCCCATTCTGGACAGCAGAGACACGGAGCAGTAACATAATTGACTGTGATGTTTTTGCTACAAAATCACGTTGACAACTTTATCTCACTGTGATTTTGTAGTAAAAAGATCACAGGCACAGAACATTATCAATCATGTTAATGCTCCGTGTCTCTGCTGTCCGGAACGGGGCGTGGCTCTCTTTCACGCAGCAGATTACCAGCATGGGATCCGTTGTGTTAAAGAGCCCCAAGCCCAATGCATGGCTACACTCACCCAGTCCTAATAAAATCTTGTCCTACCTCATTGGCGTGATGTCTGCTGGATCCAGAACAAGGTCCCTGTGGTGAGAAAAAAAGAATAATCACATAAGGAAGGAAGGAAGGGATAGTGACTGTCCATGTGAAATCACCAGCAGGGGGCGATGTGCTGGCCTGTAAGACTGAGCCATGCCAATGTATAGCAGGGTAATCTAGGACATTTGCCCTAAGTGCAGCCACACAGTACTAATGCCAACCTTGTGGCCCCTCACAGTAGTTACACTCACCTTTGTTCCTGACTCAGTAGTTATGCCTAGATATGTGCCCCCTCACAGTAGTTATGCCAGATTATGTGTCCCCTCACAGTAGTAATGCCCAGTTATGTGCCCCCTCACAGTAGTAATGCCAAATATGTGCCCCCTCACAGTAGTAATGCCGAGTTATGTGCCCCCTCACAGTAGCAATGCCAAATATGTGCCCCCTCACAGAAGTAATGCCCAGATATGTGCCCCCTCACAGTAGTAATGCCCAGATTATGTGCCCCTCACAGTCTCACAGTAGTAATGCCAGATTATGTGTCCCCTTACAGTAGTAATGCCAGATTATGTGTCCCCTCACAGTAGTAATGGTAAGTATGTGCCCCCTCACAGTAGGAATGCCCAGATATGTGCCCCCTCACAGTACTAATGCCCAGATTATGTGCCCCTCACAGTAGTAATGCCAGATTATGTGTCCCCTCACAGTAGTAATGCCAGATTATGTGTCCCCTCACAGTAGTTATGCCAGATGTGAAAGTACAACTCCCAGCATACAAACTTACTTTGCTCCTGTTACTCCCACAGTAGTGAAAGGAGGATTCTGGGAGTTGTAGTTTCACAACAGCTGGAGTGCTGGAGGTTGCTGATCTCTGGTGTATATGACATTTACCAAGTAGCACACATCTCTGCCCTCAGCATGTCTAGCTCTGTCAATCAACTGGAGGCGGGAGTGTGCAGTGCACAGGGGGTGTTACATAGCAGTGCTCAGAGGATTCAGCCCTGCCTCCTGGTGCTCCAATTGCTTATTTGCATATGATTAAAAACACATATTTCTCTGCAGATATTTATCGTACAGAAAAAAGAAAGGTATTGTTTTAATCAGCAAGAGAAGCCTTATCAGGCAGTATGTCTGGTTTAGTAGGGTTTATCCTGGTGACATAGCCTCTTTAAGTTTCAACAGCAAGTACTGGAACTGACCTTATCCAGGGGCAGTTAATCAGACCACCCAATTACTATAGGGTAAGCAAAGATATACTGGAGCATATGTACAGTGTGTGAGGTTCCAACTGTAGGTCACAGTAGCAATACAGACAGCCCCTCAAAGTGTCTTATATTTACAATAGGGGATCTGAGAGTGTGTGCAAGGTATATGATCTGCTGCTTAGATAGATGCCAATTAGCATAGCCCCTCAAAGTGGCTATTAGAACCTAGGGGAGATAGTTAGGTTCATATATATTTGGACACTGACACAAATTTGTTTTTATTTGCCTGTTTACTAAAACATATTCAAGTTATAGCTATATAATGGACATTTCAGCTTTCTTTTGAGGGTATCCACATTAAAATTTGATGAAGGGTTTAGGAGTTCCAGCTCCTTTACATGTGGCACCCTGTTTTTAAAGAGATCAAAAGTAATCAGACAATTGACTCAAAGGCTGTTTCATGGGCAGGTGTGGGCAATTCCTTCATTATTTCATTCTATATTAAGCACATAAAAGGCCTGGAGTTGATTTGAGGTGCTTGCATTTTGAAGATTTTGCTGAGAAGTAAACATGCGGTCAAAAGAGCTCTCCATGCAGGTGAAACAAGCCATCATTCATCTGCAAAAACAGAAAAAAAAATCTGAGAAATTGCTACACTATTAGGAGTGACAAAATCTACAGTTTGGTACATCCTGAGAAAGACAGAAAGCACTGGTGACCTCAACAATGCAAAAAGACCTGGATGCCACGGAAGATAACAGTGGTGGGTGATAGCAGAATAATTACCATGATGAAGAGAAACCCCTTCACAACAGCCAACCGAGTGAACAACACTCTCCAGGATATAGGCATATCAATATCCAAATCTACCATAAAGAGAAGACTGCATGAAAGTAAATACATAGGGTTCACTGCACGGTGCAAACAACTCATAAGCCTCAAGAATAAGAAGGCTAGATTGGACTGAAAATCTTAAAAAAACAGCACACTTCTGGAAGAACATTCTTTGGACAGATGAAACCAAGATCAACCTCTAACAGAATGATGGAAAGAAAAAAGTATGGCGAAGGCATGGTACAGCTCATGATCCAAAGCATACCACATCATCTGTAAAACACGGCGGAGGCAGTGTGATGGCTTGGGCATGCATTGCTGTCAGTGGCACTGGGTCCCTAGTGTTTATTGATGATGTGACACAGGACAGAAGCAGCCGGATGAATTCTAGGGTTTTCAGAGACATATTGTGTGCTCAAATGCCGCCACACTGATTGGTCGGCGTTTCATAATACAAATGGACAATGACCCAAAAGATAAAGCTAAAGCAACCCAGGAGTTAATTAAATCAAAGAAGTGGAATATTCTTGTATGGCCAAGTCAGTCACCTGATCTGAACCCAATAGAGCATGCATTTCACTTGTTAGAGACTAAACTTCAGACTGAAAGGCCCACAAAACAAACAGCAACTGAAAACCGTTGCAGTAAAGGCCTGGCAGAGCATTAAAAAGGAGGAAACACAGCGTCTTCTGGTGATGTCCATGAGTTCAAGACTTCAGGCAGTCATTGCCAACACAGGGTTTTCAACCAAGTATTACAAATATACATTTTATTTACAATTATTGTATTTGTCCAATTACTTTTGAGCCCCTGAAATGAAGGGATTGAGTTTAAAAAATGCTTTAGTTCCTCCCATTTTTATGCAATCATTTTGTTCAACCCACTGAATTAAAGCTGATCAGCCGGGACCCCCGCCGATCAGCTGTCTGAGAAGGCAGCGGCGCTGGCAGTAGCAGGCCCAGTGATGTCATGACTAGTATCAACTTGCCTGGGCGCGGCTGAAATCCGTTCGCTTGAATGGAGCTTAGCCGCGCCCAGGCAAGTTGATACTAGTCTTGATGTCACTGGGCCTGCGGTAAACAGTGAGAAGGCCGCGACACTCCTGGAGCGCCGCTGCCTTCTCAAGCTGATTGGCGGGGGCTCTGGGTGTCGGACCCCCACGATCAGTTTAAACAAAATGCAGAACCTCTTTAAGAGTGGAGCCATGTAGAGTGCATTAATTACAGGATATTGATTGAATGTCAAATGCTACTAATTTAATTCAGAATACTTGACATTTATCCCCAAGAGTGATATATACCATTTGCCTGCATTTAAGCAGCACAAAGCAATTGCAGCAGGCAACATCACCAGGATATATATCAAACTGCACAGCCTTTCCTTCCTCTCTCAGTCCTATATCTCTCCCCCACCCCCCTTTTTCCATGAAGCTCTAGGACAGCATACAGGGAGTGCAGAATTATTAGGCAAGTTGTATTTTTGAGGATTAATTTTATTATTGAACAACAACCATGTTCTCAATGAACCCAAAAAACTCATTAATATCAAAGCTGAATATTTTTGGAAGTAGTTTTTAGTTTTAGCTATTTTAGGGGGATATCTGTGTGTGCAGGTGACTATTACTGTGCATAATTATTAGGCAATTTAACAAAAAACAAATATATACCCATTTCAATTATTTATTTTTACCAGTGAAACCAATATAACATCTCAACATTCACAAATATACATTTCTGACATTCAAAAACGAAACAAAAACAAATCAGTGACCAATATAGCCACCTTTCTTTGCAAGGACACTCAAAAGCCTGCCATCCATGGAATCTGTCAGTGTTTTGATCTGTTCACCATCAACATTGCGTGCAGCAGCAACCACAGCCTCCTAGACACTGTTCAGAGAGGTGTACTGTTTTCCCTCCTTGTAAATCTCACATTTGATGATGGACCACAGGTTCTCAATGGGGTTCAGATCAGGTGAACAAGGAGGCCATGTCATTAGATTTTCTTCTTTTATACCCTTTCTTGCCAGCCACACTGTGGAGTACTTGGACGCGTGTGATGGAGCATTGTCCTGCATGAAAATCATGTTTTTCTTGAAGGATGCAGACTTCTTCCTGTACCACTGCTTGAAGAAGGTGTCTTCCAGAAACTGGCAGTAGGACTGGGAGTTGAGCTTGACTCCATCCTCAACCCGAAAAGGCCCCACAAGCTCATCTTTGATGATACCAGCTCAAACCAGTACTCCACCTCCACCTTGCTGGCGTCTGAGTCAGACTGGAGCTCTCTGCCCTTTACCAATCCAGCCACGGGCCCATCCATCTGGCCAATCAAGACTCACTCTCATTTCATCAGTCCATAAAACCTTAATAAAATCAGTCTTAAGATATTTCTTGGCCCAGTCTTGACGTTTCAGCTTGTGTGTCTTGTTCAGTGGTGGTCGTCTTTCAGCCTTTCTTACCTTGGCCATGTCTCTGAGTATTGCACACCTTGTGCTTTTGGGCACTCCAGTGTTGTTGCAGCTCTGAAATATGGCCAAACTGGTGGCAAGTGGCATCTTGGCAGCTGCACGCTTGACTTTTCTCAGTTCATGGGCAGTTATTTTGCGCCTTGGTTTTTCCACACGCTTCTTGCGACCCTGTTGACTATTTTGAATGAAACGCTTGATTGTTCGATGATCACGCTTCAGAAGCTTTGCAATTTTAAGAGTGCTGCATCCCTCTGCAAGATATCTCACTATTTTTGACTTTTCTGAGCCTGTCAAGTCCTTCTTTTGACCCATTTTGCCAAAGGAAAGGAAGTTGCCTAATAATTATGCACACCTGATATAGGGTGTTGATGTCATTAGACCACACCCCTTCTCATTACAGAGATGCACATCACCTAATATGCTTAATTGGTAGTAGGCTTTCGAGCCTATACAGCTTGGAGTAAGACAACATGCAAAAAGAGGATGAGGTGGTCAAAATTCTCATTTGCCTAATAATTCTGCACTCCCTGTATAGGGAGTTGGGATACTAAATCCAGTGAAATCCCTGGCCTAGGTAATGTTAATGGCCCCATGACACCTCTCCTAACTCCAAATGGGAATAACCCCTGTATATAATATACCGGAGCACCCTTCAGCTAGGGAACCCTAGGAAGTACTGTAAATGACTATGTGAAGTAATACTGGCCTTCCGCACACATTTCTTGCTACCACATTATTAATTCAGTAATAATGCAGCTATCTTGACTCAATACAACTGGTATATATATGCTGTTATTGGAGTAATAATGCACAGCAATCTTGATGCATTGTTAACTAGTATATAAATGCTGTTATGGCAGCAGAATGTGTTCGGTAATAATGCATGTAATCTTGATGCAATGCAATGCATTAATGGTTAACTGGTATATAAATGCTGCAGCGCAATGCGTTTATTAATAATGAACACATTGCGTTAGAAAAAATAAGCAATTTTTTATTTTATTACAAAAAAAGCTGGCTGGCTGTTCATACAGAAAAATATGAGTTTCTTGCAGGATTCTGTAATGCAGGACTTGAGAGCAAGCTGTATGACACAACTGAGACTCATTCACTATCTATGCTAAGCTTTCTCTGATAAAACTCTAAAATCTACTCTATATTCACTCATTATACTGTCCCTATAATTGCCCTTATCGTGTCCCTAGTAACTGACTTGTGTCTGCAAAAGTTTTTTGTCAGAGACAGCCACAACACATAGTATCACATCCACAGTTCAGAACAGAATGGTGTCTGTCTCGTGCTGATTGGCTCATCAGGCTGTTTCTCAGTCTGAGCCAATCGGGGCAAGCCCTTTCCGCGTCCCTTCCAAGATCATGTGATCATCCATCTTTTTCTTTCTTGTACTCACCAATTTTCACATTAAAATGGCGCTAGGCACTGTTTTTTTCAGAATTCATCTGAAGTGAATCACCAAAACTTCAGCGTCATTTGGTGGACACATTTTTATTAAATTCGTAACCAATTTGATTCATTTAGAATCGATTTGCTCAACTCTACTTCTATACCAGGACCAAACTAAAACCACCATACAGTAATAAAATATTATCTTCATACTGAAGGCAAATTGCCACGCAAAGGCCAGTGGATACAGTATTACAGTTACTCCATGACTAGTACCATTATCACTACAAAGTGACTGATTAATACTACCATACTATTACTGAATAAAAAAACCAATACAAAGACCAATATTCCCACCATTCAAATGTTGTTCACGTTTCCCATCTATTCCTTTAGTCCCAGACTGCTAAGGTGACTTTATACAGCTAACCCTAACTCATCTCTGCAGAGTTTGCAACAGACATATTTTGTTCTTGCAGCATCATGCCTACATTTTTCCGACCTACACAAACTCGCGATCTTGCTCATGACAAATTCTCAGGATAGGTCATCAATATCAAACGAGTGGGGATCCAATTCCCACCACCCCCGCCAGTCAGCTGTCTAAAGGGGCCATGGCGTTCTTGCAAACGCTGCGTCCCCATAAGTATTTACCTGTACATCATCTATTTTATAATTGTGGTGCAATGTGATTACAGCTTCCTCTCCAATTTAAGTGAATGGGACAAACAACTTTTTTTTAACAACCTTTTATATATTCAGATAATTGCTTGAGCTAATGGGCTCACGAATGATCATTCACTGCTTACTTGTTGGCAGCACTTCTCCTGTTTAGACCGGATGATGGCTGTCCACAATTAGTAATTTTCATGTTCACATAAAATATATGCTGAGCCAATGAATGAGTGTTTGGTTGTTTGTTGGATAATCGCTGGGGACCTTTACTTTACAGGACAATAAAAGTCAAGTGTTTGCAATTGTGATAATTCGCCTGGACCATCTGCCTGTGTATAAGTCCCCTAATAAAAGATGAGTTAGGATGCTGCTCGAAGATGTGACCTTTTATGTTTATCTTAATTTATCCATATGGAAAGCCATTCTTAATACATTCCCACCATATTAGTGCCACAGTTATTTTCAACCAATACTTATGAACACACAAGTTCAAGTGGGCGGACTGCCAACTCTACCTACAGGGTACAGCCTGAGCCCTCTGCTTGGCTGCCACTTATAGAAATAATGGTCTAAAGCTCCCAGAGTTAATTAATGCTGGGGACATCAAGCACTTATGTACTTGGCTAGTGGCCGCAGGTGCCCTCCTGATTGCTGAATTCAACTGTATTAACATGCTTAGGCAACTGGAATAGGAGGATGGAACATGGAAGCTGGAACTGGCCACCACAGAGAGGCGTGGTATCTTTGCCATAGCATGTGTCTGAAGGCCAGGGAGAAAAGCGGGATTACCCACCAGGTATGTTAATGGTGAGAGATTAGATTGTAGTGAAAACTTAAATCTAACAGATCTCCATAGGAGAAGGGAGAAATGTGACAAAATAGAATTAGTGCGGATGGCATCTGGTAGGGGGAGGGTAGACCAAGTTAGGGCCCTCCAAGTGTAAGGAGCAATCAGGGATTGCTCCAATGAAATCCACAATGGATGTGTTTTAGGATCTAGATGGGTTAAGAACAATTGAGCCAGTCTGGCTGCTTTGTAATATTTTATGAGGTCTGCAACTGAAAGACCTCCTTGGGTTTTATGTCGGCACATCAGTATCCTAAATGTTCGGGGGAGTTTATTTGCCCAGATGAATTTCATGATAACAGTTTGGAGAGCCCATAGGTCGTTGGTAATGAAAGGTATGGGGAGGGTTTTAAATAAGTAAAGAAGTCTAGGAAGAACTACCATTCTTATTATGTGATCATTTTATATTTAAATGCCGGTTAACATGCAGCTCTATAGCATAGTGGTTAAGGTTCTGGGCTCTAATGTAGAATGGAGTTCAAATCCTGGCAAAAACATTTCATAAATAGAGATTAAATGTATATATTTGATATTTTTTTAGTAATTGTAAAAAATGTATGGCACAAAATAAATGTGTAATTACAAAAAAATAAAATAAATAAATAAATAAATAATATATATATATATATATATATATATATATATCTATATATATATATATATAGATAAAATCATACTTCTGATATATATGAATACATAATATGTGGGAAACTACTACTGATGTTTTTATCCATAATATATTTACATATATTATAATATATTATATATTATAAATATATAATAATATATGTAATTATATTATGGCTAAACATTTAGCTATTTTAATTACATTTAGCCTCTATTTCTGAAATGTTTCTGTTAACCTGCAGTTTAATATAAAATTATACTTCTGCTGTATAGGAATACTTACTACAGGAGAAACTACTATGAGGTTTTTCTGACACAGTTTATCATTCAGCTTTATAGCTGAGTGGTTAAGATTCTTGTCTCTAATGTAGAAGGTTGTGAGTTAAAATACTGGCAGAAACTTTTCAGAAATAGAGGCTAAATTAGATTTAAATACACTGGGTGTCCCCAAGCACTGACTTCATATATAGACATAGCTATATATGGAGTCAGAGCAGGGACTCCTAAGCGCTGACTCACACTGGGGGATTCCCCCACTGTACAGCGATCTTCTGCATAGACCTCAGTGGGACCCGGCACCCTCCCCTCTTCAGAGCGGGGGGGGGGGGGGGTGCCTGGTTTAATGCTCGGGTTCTCCCACTGGCTTCCATTGTGCTCGGGTGCTCTGGTGCTCTACAGAGCATCCCAAAGTGTTCTGCTTGAGTACTTTGGTGCTCAATTAACACTATACTTTACCTATTACATATTGTGTCAAACCCTATTTTACCTGTCAAACACACTGACGTGAAAAAGGAATTTTAGTGAACAGCAAATTGAAATGGAGAAACCAGAGTCAGGCAGCTGCAGCCAAGGCCAATAAGATAATGGTTATTCACTTTAGAAAAAGACAACTAAGGGGAGATCTACAAACTATGTTAAATATCAGGGGTCAGTACAGAGATCTCTCCCATCATCTATTTATCCCCAGGACTGTGACTAGGAGACATCCTCTGCGTCTGGAGGAAAGAAGGTTTGTACACAAACATAGAAAAGGATTCTTTATAGTAAGAGCAGTGAGACTATGGAACTCTCTGCCTGAGGAGGTGGTGATGGTGAGTTCACTAAAAGAGTTCAAGAGGGGTCTGGATGTATTTATGGAGGTTAATAATTTTATCGGTAATAGTTATTAGATTTCTAGAGAAGCAGGGGTGGATTGGCCATAGACCCTACAGGGAAATCTCCCGGTGGGCCGATGCCTAAGAAGGCCATTTAAGCCCTCCTCACAGCAGCCAGCCTGGTACATAATGATCTCTCACGCACCTGGCCAGGAGCCGCAGGTGTCCTGCTAAATTAAACTGCATCTATGTCCTCAGTTCAGCAATACAGTTGAATACTTAGATGGCAATATTTTGAGCTGCACTAAGGTAGTTGGTTCAGCTGGGGTGGTATATTGCTCTTCACTATGGTATTGCAGGCTCTGTCTACAGGTCCTTCTAAAAAAAATTAGCATATTGTGATAAAGTTCATTATTTTCTGTAATGTACTGATAAACATTAGACTTTCATATATTTTAGATTCATTACACACCAACTGAAGTAGTTCAAGCCTTTTATTGTTTTAATATTGATGATTTTGGCATACAGCTCATGAAAACCCAAATTTCCTATCTAAAAAAATTTGCATATTTCATCCGACCAATAAAAGAAAAGTGTTTTTAATACAAAAAAAGTCAACCTTCAAATAATTATGTTCAGTTATGCACTCAATACTTGGTCGGGAATCCTTTTGCAGAAATGACTGCTTCAATGCGGCGTGGCATGGAGGCAATCAGCCTGTGGCACTGCTGAGGTGTTATGGAGGCCCAGGATGCTTCGATAGCAGCCTTAAGCTCATCCAGAGTGTTGGGTCTTGCGTCTCTCAACTTTCTCTTCCCAATATCCCACAGATTCTCTATGGGGTTCAGGTCAGGAGAGTTGGCAGGCCAACTGAGCACAGTAATACCATGGTCAGTAAACCATTTACCAGTGGTTTTGGCACTGTGAGCAGGTGCCAGGTCGTGCTGAAAAATGAAATCTTCATCTCCATAAAGCTTTTCAGCAGATGGAAGCATGAAGTGCTCCAAAATCTCCTGATAGCTAGCTGCATTGACTCTGCCCTTAATAAAACACAGTGGACCAACACCAGCAACTGACATGGCACCCCAGACCATCACTGACTGTGGGTACTTGACACTGGACTTCAGGCATTTTGGCATTTCCCTCTCCCCAGACTTCCTCCAGACTCTGGCACCTTGATTTCCGAATGACATGCAAAATTTGCTTTCATCCGAAAAAAGTACTATGGACCACTGAGCAACAGTCCAGTGCTGCTTCTCTGTAGCCCAGGTCAGGCGCTTCTGCAGCTGTTTCTGGTTCAAAAGTGGCTTGACCTGGGGAATGCGGCACCTGTAGCCCATTTCCTGCACACGCCTGTACACGGTGGCTCTGGATGTTTCTACTCCAGACTCAGTCCACTGCTTCCGCAGGTCCCCCAAGGTTTGGAATCGGTCCTTCTCCAGAATCTTCCTCAGGGTCCGGTCACCTCTTCTCATTGTGCAGCGTTTTCTGCCACAGACTTCCCACTGAGGTGCCTTGATACAGCACTCTGGGAACAGCCTATTTGTTCAGAAATTTCTTTCTGTGTCTTACCCTCTTGCTTGCTTGTCAATGATGGCCTTCTGGACAGCAGTCAGGTCGGCAGTCTTACCCATGATTGCGGTTTTGAGTAATGAACCAGGCTGGGAGTTTTTAAAAGCCTCAGGGATCTTTAATGAACTTTATCACAATATGCTAATTTTTTTAGAAGGACCTGTACTTCTGTTGGCCCTGCCTAATTATGTTACTAACTTCTGTTAGTTTTGACCTACCTACAACATAGGGCCACTTTTATGATTTTTTACCAGGGCCACTTTTAGTTCCTAGTCCACTCCTGTAGAGAAGGGTTATTGATCCAGGGAGTTATTCTGATTGCCTGATTGGAGTCGGGAAGGAATTTTTTCCCCTAAAGTGAGGAATATTGGCTTCTACCTCACAGGGTTTTTTGCCTTCCTCTGGCTCAACTTGCAGGATAGCAGGCTGAACTGGATGGACAGATGTCTTTTTTCAGCCTTAAAAACTATGTTACTATGTTACTAGATTTAGTGCGGATTCCAACCCAAGATAGGGCATGCTGCTTTTTTCCACATGAAAAAAAAACTAGTTCTGCTTCCTATTAAAATGAATGGGAGGCTGTTTTAAGGCTTTTTTTTAAAGTTGATTTTGAGGCAGAAACATGACAAAATGAAGGCAAAAAAAAATATCATATCTTCTTGTTCTAAGTAGGGATGAGTGAACCTCTGAATTTGTAGTTTTGAGGGGTTCGGACGAACTTTGTTTCAAAGTTCGGTTCGGGTTTTGAACTTGGCCCAAATTTAGCCCTGAACAACGAACCCCATTGAGGTCAATGGGGACCCGAACTTTGGGTCACAAATGGTTGTAAAAAAGTCATAGAAAGGGCTAGAGGTCTGCAAAAGGCTCCAAAGTGGGTGCAAACAAATGTGGATATTGAAATGACTTAAAATGACATAAAATACATAAAAATAGAAAATAGTAATCTTGAACCAAGAGGCCGAGGTCCAAATGGAGTAGTAAGTTGAGGAGGCTGTGGATATAGCGGTGTAGGTGGAAGAGGCAGAGGAGGTAGAGGAGGTAGCCAACACTCTCTCAGTTTTTTCTTTTATGCGTCTGTCAATTCTGTGTGTGACCTTTAGCCATTTTTGGGAGTGTGGCCGGTATATTTCTCTACTCTTCCAACATAAGACAAAATAATCTGGAGCCAGGAGGTGGAGGTCCAAGTGGAGGAGGAGGCAGACGTGTAGGTGGAAGAGGCAGGAAGGAAGCCAACACTGTTTCTGTTTTTTTTTTTTTTTTACGTGTCCGTCAATTTTGTGTCAGGTTGCTAAGGGCCATGGCGTGACAGTTTGGTGCTTGTATGTTCTGGGTTAAAACTAGGTAAAAATTTTGTCTCAGTTTAAGATCTCATACGTCTCCTATTTGGGGACTATATATTAAAAAAATTCTCCTACTACAGTAAGACAGATGCCAAAGGGGTGTTCTAAATTTTAAAAAAATTGCCAGAGTGTCACAAACACACTCCACAGAAGAAATTCCTCTCCCACAATAGTTAGAGGGATGAAGGTGGTGTTCCTAATTTTTAAAAAAATTCATGACTTTCACAGAAACACTACACTCAATTAATGAATTCCACTCAATTAACAGACTGATTGACTATTATATTTCCCTGTGACGGTGGCAAGTACAGTTTTCACCCCCCAAAAAATAGGTAGGTCACACCGACCAATTAACAGGCCTATTAAGTATTATATATCCCTGTGACAGTGACAAGTAAAGGTTTTTTCACCCCCCAAAAATAGGTATGTCTCACCCACACAACTAACAGACTGATTAACTATTATATCTCCCTGTCACTCGTGCAAAGGAGTAGGATTGCACCGAATAAAAATGCCAACAGGTTACCCTCAGACTGAACAGCATGATTAATTATGGTATTTCTGTCTCACTGGTGCAAAGAAGCTGTATTGCACTGATCAATAATGCCTACAGGTCACCAGCACAGTTTTTAAAAATAATAAAGGCCTAACACCCTCCATTCCTGCAGCAGCGTCCTGTCCCTACACTAGTCAGGGCAGAATCGCGGCGCACCATGTGATCCAGCATGCATGGTCACATGGTGCACCGGCCATTCACAGCCATGCCAATACTAGGCATGAGTGTGATGGCTTCCAAATGCCCACCGCTTGAACACTTGCTGATTGGCTGCAGCCTTTCAACAAGCTTTATTTAACCTGCTCAGGACCGCCGTACGCAGGATTGCGTCTTTGAGGCGGTCCTGTTTCTCTGGGTGGACGCGCCGGTGCGTCCTCTCGCGAGACGCGAGATTTCGGGCAAAGCCGCAGCGGCCTCTGGTACTTCGCTAGCCTCCCATTTGTAAGACAGGCTTGCTTTTTTTCTTGGGTAGTCTCAGGGAATACCCCTAAATTTAGTTGCCCAAATGTCAAACAGGGGGTATTCTTCTGAAGAGGCCTACAGGCTTCTGACCCAGTCGGATGAGGAATGGGAACCCTCATCTGATGAATCTAGCGGGTCAGAATATGAACCTGTAGAAAGCAGTGGCTCTCTGACCCAAAGTTCGGACGAGGAGGTTGAGGTCCCTGATAGCACCAGGCGTACCCGGCCCCGTGTCGCTAGACCACAGGTTGCGCAGGATCCGTTTCAAGGGCAGCAGAGTGGGGCTGGCGCTGTCGGATTACGTGGTGAGGCATACACCAGCAGCGCAGCCCATCCTGGACCTAGTACCAGCACTGCCGTACAACATGGTGAAGTGGCGAGCACCAGAAGGGCAGTTGAAGCTGGTACGGTGGCACGTGCATTAGTTACCCCGTCGCAGCCACCGCAAAGACGGGCCCGTAGAGCCCCTAGAATCCCTGAGGTGCTGGCAAACCCTGATTGGCAGTCCCCAACTTCAGCCGCACCTGTAGTTCCCCCTTTCACCGCCCAGTCTGGAGTTCGGGTTGAGACAGCTCAGATCGGTTCGGCCCTGGGATTTTTTGAGCTGTTCTTGACTGCGGAGTTCTTGGACTTAGTCGTGGCAGAAACAAATCGGTATGCCACTCAATTTATATCCGCCAACCCGGGAAACTCTTATGCCCAGTCTTTCCGGTGGAAACCAGTCCAAGTTTCCGAATTTGAAATTTTTCTGGGCCTTCTCCTCAACATGGGTCTAACTAAAAAGCATGAATTGCGGTCATATTGGTCCACAAACCCAATTCATCACATGCCCATGTTCTCTGCTGCTATGTCCAGGACACGATTTGAGACCATCCTGCGTTTCCTGCACTTTAGTGACAATAGCACCTCTCGTCCCAGAGGCCACCCTGCTTTTGACCGGCTCCACAAAATTCGGCCCCTCATCGACCACTTCAACCAGAAATTTGCAGATGTGTATACCCCTGAGCAAAACATCTGCGTAGACGAGTCCCTTATACATTTTACCGGGCGCCTTGGCTTCAAACAATACATCCCAAGCAAGCGCGCCCGGTATGGGGTCAAATTGTATAAGCTCTGTGAAAGGGCCACAGGCTATACCCACAAATTTCGGATCTATGAGGGAAAAGATCAGACCCTGGAGCCGGTCGGTTGCCCTGACTACCTGGGGAGCAGTGGGAAGACAGTCTGGGACTTGGTGTCACCCTTATTTGGCAAGGGGTACCATCTTTATGTGGACAATTTCTACACAAGTGTGGCCCTCTTTAGGCATTTGTTTCTAGAACAGATTGGCGCCTGTGGCACCGCGTGAACTAGTCGCGCAGGCTTCCCCCAACGGCTCGTTACCACCCGTCTTGCAAGGGGGGAGAGGGCTGCCTTGTGTAACGAAGAACTGCTCGCAGTGAAATGGAGAGACAAGCGTGATGTTTACATGCTCTCCTCCATTCACGCAGACACGACAATCCAAATTGAGCGAGCAACCCGTGTCATTGAAAAGCCCCTTTCAGTCCATGACTATAACCTTCACATGGGAGGGGTGGACTTCAATGACCAGATGTTGGCTCCGTATTTAGTGTCCCGCCGCACCAGACGCTGGTATAAGAAGGTGTCTGTATATTTAATTCAATTGGCTCTGTATAATAGTTTTGTTCTCTACAGTAAGGCTGGGAGAACTGGATCCTTCCTCAAATTTCAGGAAGAGATCATCGCGAACCTCCTGTACCCAGGAGGTTCCGTGGCCCCATCCATCAGTGTAGTTAGCCGTCTACACGAGCGACATTTCCCCAATGTCGTTGCTGGTACCTCAAACCGACCGCCACCCCGAAAAAAATGTTGTGTCTGTAGCAGGAGTGGAATAAGGCGTGACACCCGCTATTTCTGTCCTGACTGCCCTGACCACCCTGCCCTATGCTTTGGAGAGTGTTTTCGGAAGTACCACACACAGGTACACCTAGCATAGGGATCACATCTCACCAGGACAGGTACACAGGGCTATTAGGGCCCATTCACATACAGCTGCTGCAAACCTCTCCTTTCACCTGGGATAAAGTGCATAATGTACTTCGCCACATCTTTGGGCAATTTGCGCTTTGCACATTGTCCCATGGGGAAGGAGAGGTTTGTCCTATAAACGTAAAAAAACTAAAACAAAAAAAAAACACCAGTAAGCAAAAAAGTTCAGTTTCAAAAGTTAAATAAAGTTTATATGTTCTGTTCTAAAGTTATTATAAAGTTAATAAAATTTATTGCGTTGTGGCCTGTTTTTTTTTTTTTTTTTTTTTTTTTTTACCTTCCAGGTGGACCAACCGATCGACTAGCTGCAGCACTGATGTGCATTCTGACAGAAGCATTGCGCTGCTGTCAGATTACACGCAAGTCGGTGTATGCGGCGCTGCAAGACGAGATTTCTCCTCTGCAGTAAAAGATACGTTTGCCAAGGCATATGAGCTGAGGAGGTGGCGGTGTTCCTATGCTTTGGCAAACACTTTGTATATAAAGAAAAAAATCCCGGCAATGATTTATTCATCCACATCGATTGATGTGAATGGAGAAATCTGGTTTGCCAGGGCATACGAGCTAAGTGGGTATGGATGTTGGGCGGAGCTCCTATGTCCTGGCCTTTCCCCTCCTTTTTTTTTTGGCAGAGATTTTTTCATCCACATTGATCGGTGCGAATGAAGAAATCTGTGCCGTTCATTTTTTTTCTTTCAGCCCAGAGGCTGAACGGAAAAAAATATCTCATTACCTGTATGCTCAATATAAGGAGAATAGCAGAAACTCCTAATGCTGGCCATACATGTAATGATTGTGGAGACCCTCAAATGCCAGGGCAGTACAAACACCCCACAAATGACCTCATTTTGGAAAGAAGACACCCCAAGGTATTCGCTGAGGGGTATATTGAGTCCATGAAAGATTGAAATTTTTGTCCCAAGTTAGCGGAAAGTGAGACTTTGTGAGAAAAAAAAAAAAAATAATCAATTTCTGCAAACTTATGCCCAAATTTTTTTTTCGATGAACTCGCGATTCCCCTCATTGAATACCTTGGGGTGTCTTCTTTCCAAAGTGGGGTCACATGTGGGGTATTTATACTGCCCTGGCTTTTTAGGGGCCCTAAAGCGTGAGAAGAAGTCTGGGATCCAAATGTCTAAAAATGCCCTCCTAAAAGGAATTTGGGCCGCTTTGCGCATCTAGGCTGCAAAAAAGTGTCACACATGTGGTATCGCCGTACTCAGAAAAAGTTGGGGAATGTGTTTTGGGGTGTCATTTTACATATACCCATGCTGGGTGAGATAAATATCTTGGTCAAATGCCAACTTTGTATAAAAAAATTGGAAAAGTTGTCTTTTGCCAAGATATTTCTCTCACCCAGCATGGGTATATGTAAAATGACACCCCAAAACACATTCCCCAACTTCTCCTGAGTACGGCGATACCAGATGTGTGACACTTTTTTGCAGCGTAGGTGGGCAAAGGGGCACACATTCCAAAGTGCACCTTTCGGATTTCACCGGTCATTTTTTTACAGATTTTGATTGCAAACTACTTCTCACACATCTGGGCCCCTAGAATGCCAGGGCAGTATAACTGCCCCACAAGTGACCCCATTTTGGAAAGAAGACACCCCAAGGTATTTTGTGATGGGCATAGTAAGTTCATGGAAGTTTTTATTTTTTGTCACAAGTTAGTGGAATATGAGACTTTGTAAGAAAAAAAAAAAATCATAATTTTCCGCTAACTTGTGACAAAAAATAAAAAATTCTAGGAACTCG
This sequence comes from Bufo gargarizans, assembly GCF_014858855.1. NCBI lineage: Eukaryota > Metazoa > Chordata > Amphibia > Anura > Bufonidae > Bufo > Bufo gargarizans. The sequence goes on from NC_058085.1 coordinate 177,235,499, forward strand.
CCATGCCCCTCACGGAATACCTTAGGGTGTCTTCTTTCCAAAATGGGGTCACTTGTGGCGTAGTTATACTGCCCTGGCATTCTAGGGGCCCTAATGTGTGGTAAGTAGTTTGCAATCAAAATGTGTAAAAAATGGCCTGTGAAATCCGAAAGGTGCTCTCTGGAATGTGTGGCCCCTTTTCCCACCTTGGCTGCAAAAAAGTGTCACACATCTGGTATCGCCGTACTCAGGAGAAGTTGGGGAATGTGTTTTGGGGTGTCATTTTACATATACCCATGCTGGGTGAGAGAAATATCTTGGCAAAAGACAACTTTTCCCATTTTTTTATACAAAGTTGGCATTTGACCAAGATATTTATCTCACCCAGCATGGGTATATGTAAAATGACACCCCAAAACACATTCCCCAACTTCTCCTGAGTACGGCAAAGGGGCACACATTCCAAAGTGCACCTTTCGGATTTCACCGGTCATTTTTTACAGATTTTGATTGCAAACTTCTTCTCACACATCTGGGCCCCTAGAATGCCAGGGCAGTATAACTACCCCACAAGTGATCCCATTTTGGAAAGAAGACACCCCAAGGTATTTTGTGATGGGCATAGTGAGTTCATGGAAGTTTTTATTTTTTGTCACAAGTTAGTGGAATATGAGACTTTGTAAGAAAAAAAATAAATCATCATTTTCCGCTAACTTGTGACAAAAAATAAAAAGTTCTATGAACTCACTATGCCCATCAGTGAATACCTTAGGGTGTCTACTTTCCGAAATGGGGTCATTTGTGGGGTGTTTGTACTGTCTGGGCATTGTAGAACCTCAGGAAACATGACAGGTGCTCAGAAAGTCAGAGCTGCTTTAAAAAGCGGAAATTCACATTTTTGTACCATAGTTTGTAAACGCTATAACTTTTACCCAAACCATTTTTTTTTACCCAAACATTTTTTTTTTATCAAAGACATGTAGAACAATACATTTTGTGAAAAATGTATATATGGATGTCGTTTTTTTTACAAAATTTTACAACTGAAAGTGACAAATGTCATTTTTTTGCAAAAAAATCAGTAATTTTCGATTAATAACAAAAAAAGTAAAAATGTCAGCAGCAATGAAATACCACCAAATGAAAGCTCTATTAGTGAGAAGACAAGGAGGTAAAATTCATTTGGGTGGTAAGTTGCATGACCGAGCAATAAACGGTGAAAGTAGTGTAGTGCAGAAGTGTAAAAAGTGGCCTGGTCATTAAGGGGGTTTCAGCTAGCGGGGTTGAAGTGGTTAAACTACGAACAACTAACCCAGACACAGACTTTAGCACCAGAATCCGTGTTCGGGTTCGGTACCCGGGCACCACAATTTCCTTTGTGGTCCCGAATGTGGCGGTCCGCACACACATCTAATGTGTGTGTGGACCTCCTGCATTTGATAAACATGTCCGATCCTTTTGCTGTCAAGAGATAATCCATTGCAGAATGGTCTGCATCTGCTTACACCACTCTCCCCATTGAGAATACGTGCATGCTCAGCTGGGGGTTGAGATAGATAGCTGTCAGATAAATGCTTGTTTGACCAACAGCTATCTAATATAAAGACTGCTTTTAGAGCATATTCGAATGAACATATTTGGTTTTACAACCTCAAAAAAACTGATCCATGAAAAGCAAATACATTCAGTTTTTTTCTCATTCCCATCAAATGAACTGCCTGTTCTGATCCACCAAAATGGACCAGAATAGGACATGCAGTATGTTTTTTGAATCAATCACACTGATCCTTTAAAAAAACAGATTGGGAATGAGGCTACTTTCACACTAGCGTTCGATCGGATCCGTTCTGAACGGATCCGATCATATTAATGCAGACGGAGGCTCCGTTCAGAACGGATCCGTCTGCATTATATTGGCATATAAAAGCTAAGTGTGAAAATAGCCTCAGACGGATCCGTCCAGACTTTCAATGTAAAGTCAATGGGGGACGGATCCGCTTGAAGATTGAGCCATATTGTGGCATCTTCAAACGGATCCGTCCCCATTGACTTACATTGTAAGTCTGGACGGATCCGCACGGCCAGGCGGACACCCGAACGCTGCAAGCAGCGTTCAGGTGTCCGCCTGCTGAGCGGAGCGGAGGCTGAACGCCGCCAGACTGATGCAGTCTGAGCGGATCCGCATCCATTCAGACTGCATCAGGGCTGGACGGAAGCGTTCGGCTCCGCTTGTGAGCCCCTTCAAACGGAGCTCACGAGCGGACAGCCGAACGCTAGTGTGAAACTAGCCTAACCCATTGACTTGTGCTGTCCGGTTAGCTCACGAAAAATAAATAAATTCTTAGGCCACTTTTAGGGCTCTTTCACACGTCGTTGGGGCTCTATGCCGGAAGAATCCTGATCGGTTTTATTCTAATGCATTCTTAATGGAGTGAAATCAGTTCAGGATGCATCAGGATGCATCAGGATGTCTTCAGTTCCGGAACGGAACGTTTTTTAGGCGGAGAAAATACCGCAGCATGCTGCGCTTTTTGCTCCGGCCAAAAATTCTGAAGACTTGCCGCAAGGCCGGATCCGGAATTAATGCCCATTGAAAGGCATTGATCCGGATCCGGCCTTAAGCTAAACGTCGTTTCGGCGCATTGCCGGATCCGACATTTAGCTTTTTCTGAATAGTTACCATGGCTGCCGGGACGCTAAAGTCCTGGCAGCCATGGTAAAGTGTAGCGGGGAGCAGCATACTTACCGTCCGTGCGGCTCCCGGGGCGCTCCAGAGTGACGTCAGGGCGCCCCAGGCGCATGAATGACGTGATCGCATGGCACGTCATCCATGCGCATGGGGCGCTCTGACGTCACTCTGGAGCGCCCCGGGAGCCGGGCGGACTGTAAGTATACAGCTCCCCCGCTCCCCGCTCCTACTATGGCAACCAGGACTTTAATAGCGTCCTGGCTGCCATAGTAACACTGAAAGCTTTCAGTACACTTGCGTTTTTCCAGATCCGGCGTGTAATTCCGGCAAGTGGAGTACACGCCGGATCCGGACAACGCAAGTGTGAAAGAGGCCTAACACCAGAGTTTTATACCTCCATTGTTTTGCTTCGGCACATAACTAAGACCAACGGAGCTAAGCAGACTCCAATGACAACAATGGAGTCCATTCAGTTTCCGTTCAGAATCCTGTTTTTGTACCAGTCCTGCATACAGGACTTCTTTGTCTAGTCTTTTTGATGGAGCCTCCAATGCAGATGTTAACTTGCCCTAACTCTGGGAGGATGATTGCGTTGACGCTTTGTAAAATCATAGTTTCTATTAAGCAATGCCCACATTCTACTTTATATCCACTTATTTTAAGCTCATTAGATTTTTGGGATTTTGTAGAATTCGATTACATTTTCTGGAATGATAGGATGACATTAAATACAGACGACTATCCAATGTGATGAATTTTTTACATTTCACCAGTTAGTGGCAGCATTGAGCCGTCTTAGAGAAGGTTTGTGAAATCTTAAAGAGACACTTTTTAATAATAGGCATACAATATGGACATATTTACATGTATACTGATCGATAGGAAACATGTAGAGATTTTCTTTTTCCAAACTGCTATATCAGTAATACTAACAATTATTGGTAACTGTATAAAAAGTCCAGGCATGTACTACTTGCCAACAAGTATACAGTATGTAGACTAACACATGACATTGCCCACAATCTACCATATCATTCACTGTTTAAAAGACAAAAATTTCTCCATGAAACAAACATGATAGTAGCTGGAGATACTATACATTCACCATGCTACAGGGGCACATCGTTACAGATGCTTGTTATCCAGAATACAGGGAGAGATCCTTACTAAGTTTCCAACTTTAGGTTGAATTCACACATAGGTTTTTTGTGTGTCTTTTTTTAGCATTTTTGTACTTTTTGTCATGTTTTTGCACATATGATTATTGGTGTTATATTTTCTGGAGAAAAAAAAACCTGTCAGCTCTGCTTGTTAGCTAAAATTCTGTGGGAAACATGAAACGCAGGATACACAAGCATTTTTTTTTTTGTTAGTGGAATTAACAAAAATGCAGCATTTTGAAGCAATGGAGTTTTTTTTAGGCATTATTTCATCCACCTTCTCTATAGGAAAAGCCAGAAAAAACACCATGCAAAAATGGTAATCCAAAAACACCACTCTAAGGATACTTTCACACTAGCGTTTTTTTTTCCCGGTGTTGAGTTCCGTCACAGAAGCAAAAATCTTGAACACTTGTCGGAATTAATTTCCATTGAAATGTATTAGTGCTGGATCCGGCATTAAGTGTTCTATTAAAACTGATCAGTTTTTCCGGTCTGCGCATGCGCAGACCTTTAAAAATGCATAGATAAATAAATACCGGGTCTGTTTTTCTGGATGACACCGTAGAGATGGATCCGGTATTTCGATGCATTTGTCAGACTGATCCGCATCCGGATCCGTCTACAAATGCCATCCATTTGCGTCAGGATTGCTGGCGACAGAACTGCCCTAATGATGTGGTATGCCAAAAAATTCTAGTGCTTTTTATGGCATTTTTTAGTGGTATAAAAATTGTAGAGCAACTTTGTGTTTGCAGGAAGCCTTATTTAGTATAATGGACAGGGGAGGGCTGGCAGCCTTAGTCCTGGGGGGCAAATCCATTCAAGTGGCCCATTTTAGCCCCTCCCATTATTAAAAGCCCCTCCTACATATAATAGGCCACTCCCAACAAACACTGTACAGCTGAAATTCTATTGTTGAGGCCTGTCTCTACACATCATACGGAAAGAGGGGGAGGCGTGTCCTGGCTGCACTGCCTGCTTCACATGATACAATAAACAGCAGGCTACAGCCTGGAAGCTCCTCCGCTCTCCTCCTTCCCCAGATCCTGCTCAAGGCCTGTGGTTCCCCCCATTATCTGCCACCCGCCCGTGGCCTGCTGCCCACCTTGGCCGTCCTCACTCAGCTCTGAATCCTCCTTCTGCAAATGGCAGGGGGAGGAGCCGGAGCATCTCCTCTCCTACATAGTGCCCCATACCTCTTACATCCAGTGATGTCACCTTTGTTGTAGATGTTCTCTTTCCTCATCTTCTCCATTCAGACCAGACCGCCATGATAATTTTTCAGCCATCTCCCGTCTCTGCAGAGATTGACAAACAGACATTAGTTTGCCACATTATCATATTCTTCACATCTTCTGAACACCGTTTCCTGCCACCCCCAATACTATACTGCAGAAACAGTCCCCCTGGAAATACTACTACCACACAGATAGTGCCCCAATACTGTGCCCCCAATACTATACTGCAGAAACAGCCCTCCTGGAAATACTACTACCACACAGATAGTGCCCCAATACTGTGCTCCCCAATACTATACTGCAGAAACAGTCCCCCTGGAAATACTCCTATCACACAGATAGTGCCCCCTTCAACAATTATTGGCACACAGTGCTCTAAAAAATAACTGCACCCAGACACTAATAGTATAAAGATAATGTCCCCCAAAAATAATTGTGCTAAGCAGATACTATGCCAGGGTGCCCCCCAAAGTAACAGTGCTTCCTAAAATCCCACCAATATAAATAATTCTCTGCCAGAGCACACTTAGTAGTAATAATGCCCCTATAGTGCCCTAGTAATCATGTTCCTCATAGCCTCCCAGTAGTAATAATTCTCCCTATAATATGACAGTACATGAAATACACCAGCTTAGTGCCCGCAGTTGAGCTAATGTCCCCATAATGTATGCCAGTTTAAAATACCCCTATATAGTGCCCCAGTAAATGCCCTCATAGTGCTCCTCTCCCCCTTCCCCATATTGTTCCCCATAATATTCCAGTATAAAATGCCCCTTCTTAGTGCCCCCAGCAGATCCTCCTATAGTGCTCCTCTCCCCCATAATGTGCCAGTAAAAAATGCCCCTTCTTAGTGCCACCAGATGCCCCAATAGTGCTTCACTCCCCCATAGTGCCCTCAAATAATGCCACATAGTGCCACTCTCCCATATAGTGCCTCCCATAATGTGACAGTAAAAAATGCCCCCCTAGTGCCACCAGATGCAATAGTGCCCCCATAATGTGCCAATAAAAAAGGACCCTTTAGAGCCCCAACTTCCCCATAGTGCACCCAAATAATGCCCCTATAGTGCCAACAGATGCCCCATAGTGCCGCTCTCCCCTATAGTGCCCCCCATAATGTGCTAATAAAAAAAGGCCCTTTAAAGCCCTGTGAGGCAGTGACAGGTCTCACGCAGGTTGGAGGCAAGGAAGGGGTGGAAAGTGCGGTCCACACCCTGTTCCACCACAGGTGAGACAAGCTGGATGGAGGCTCTGTCTGTATGGTCTCAGCTGGGCCAGGCTGAGGGACCACAAGGCTGGGAGATAGCCTGGAGTTGGGGGATGCAGCGACGCCTGGGAGGGTCGCAGGGCCATAGTCAGGCAGACTATTGAGCCCCAATCCCCCACAAGAAACAGTGAACTAAACACAGTGGGCAAACTGTGCTCTGTACAGCCAGGAGGCCGTGGGATGTTGGCTGACAAAGCCGCACAAGTTCACAGGGTGTGAACTGAGACCTAGGTGAGTCAGGAAACTCTGTGTTATTTAGAGCCTAGCCGGCCAAGTGTTTATTTTTTTATGTGGATGTGACATGTGTTTTAGGTGAAGCTGCGACTTCATGATGACCTGTATTGGATGGAGTGTGTGAAATAAGCACGAGTTTGGACATTATATCCGTGTCTGGTAAAGTAACCTGTGAGAATGACCCCCAGAGAAGAGCTAACCCCCCACTGCCCCCAGATGCCCCATAGTGCTCCTCTCCCCATGGTGCCCCCCATAATGTGCCAGTAAGAAATGTCCCCATAGTGCCCCCCCAAAAAATGGGCAAGAAATAAATGCCCCCAGAGTGCCACCACTAAAAAAAGGGGCTGTAAGAAATGCCAGATGCCCCCATAGTGCCAGCTCCCCCCGCAAAGAAAAAAACTAAAACAAAAAACACTAATACTTACCTCCATCAGCAGTGATGCGATGCAGGGCTCTTCCGGCCTGTGTCCCCCGCTGTGTGCTGCCTGGCTCAGGCAGCGCAATGATAATGATGTTATTGCGCCGCCTGAGTCGGCCTCTGATAGGCTGCAGGCATTAGTGCCTGTGGCCTATCAGAAGAACAAGGAAGGGAGACACCTCTCCCTCCCCTGCCACAGCACAGCCATCTGTATGGCTGTCCTGAGGACGGAGATACAGATGAATATGGAGATGAGCGCTTCCACAATGTAAGCGCACATCTCCTACTGCCCCCCCACAGCCGCCGGAAACTAGAACCAGGGCCGCTCCGCCTGTGGTGATTGGCGGTGAGGCCCAGCGACCATTTTTAACATGCTTTAAGGCGGCCTGGGGGGGCAATTGGCTCCCTGCCCCCCTTCCCAGCCCTCCCCTGATAATGGAATCTGTCAGCACAAAACGCTGTGCAATCTGCAGGCAGCACGTTATAGAGCAGGAGGAGCTGAGCAGACTGATATTGTGAGAAAAGATTCAGCGCATTTTTTAACTTGTACATGTAAATATCTTATATTTCCGAGTTCAGTAGTCATATGAGTGGTCTGATCAGTGACTGATACAATTCCCTCTATAAGTGTATATATAGATGTCTGTCACTGATAACATGGCCCACTTGACCACTGAAATCAGAAAGAGCAGAAATCTTAATGAACTAAATATCTTTTTCTGAATCTTTACCCATCAAACTATATATCAATCTGCTGCCTGCAGATTGCACTGCATTTCATGGTGAGAAGTTCTCTTTATAGGTGTTATCCAACCCCTATAATGACCCCCCGAGATGCTAGGGAGGCTCGTACCCGATAGGGCTTGCTATTGGATATTTTGATCCATGCGACAGGGAAATGCAGCGGCGGCCGTGCAGGGATCAGAAGTGACACGGGGAGCTGGGTAAGTATAACCTAAATGAGAGGCTTGGGAATTGGGGGTCATTATGGGGGTTGGATAACCCCTTTAATGATATGAAAACTAAGTTTTTAAAATAATTTATATTAAAAAAAATCATGTTGTGAAGAAAAAACAAACTAGTAACATAGTATTATGAGCTATTTTGTATGTATTGTGACAGTTTTGCCCAGTGTTAGAACATCATAAGTACTGTGGTGTGAAAGAGGCCCTCTACTGGAACAGTCAAGACACAGTAGTGTTAAACTGTAGACCAGAAAGTGTAAGGAAAGTTATTTTCCCCGATGACCAGTTGAGAGTAGAGATAAGCGAATTTCATGTTATGAAATTCGTTCACGCTTCGTTTGGTGGTAAAAGCAGAATTGCTTTATGGATTCTGTTATCATGGATCATAACGCAATTCTATGACGGAATGCATAACGGAATGCCTTTAGAGTCATTCCGTTATTCATTCTGTCATAATAGAAATCTATGGGCTGCAAAACAGATCCGTCCTGTTTCCGTTATGCAGGAGATGTCACTGCTTGAGGAAGGTTCCAGTGTGTGGACCGAAACGTTGTGTTGGTGAATTAAAGTCATTCATTTTACTTCTTTGGAGAGCCATGGAATATTTTTGTTTTCTGCATTTTTTGAGACATTGGATCGCTCCAACATCAGCTGGCACCCTTTTGTACTTTGGACGTGCGGTGCTGCTCATAATATATATTATTTTTGCTATATATATATATATATATATATATATTGTAGAAAGGCACAAGGGACCATCATAGATGGAAGATATGTGTCAATGAGGTTCCTGGCCTCGGTGATGTAGGAGCCAGTAGTGCATATGTCCACAGCAGTTGCTGATGGACACTTTGGTAGTTAGCATAGCTGTGAAAAGCTAATCTGGGACGGCTCTTACTGGGAGTAGCCATAGTGCTGGGCGGGTGGCTACTCCCCATGGTCCAGGCCGGGTTTTGACTGGCTTACAAAAAGTCAGCCAGCAGGGTCAGGTGGTGTGTGTGTGATTACCTGGCTGACGTTGGAGCTCTGGATAGTTGGGTGTTTTTGGAGCTGAGTGAAAGCCGGAGGGTCTCTGCCGAGAGACGGAGGACAAAGCAAGATCCCCCTCCACTCCGTGGGGATTACAATACTGTGCTTTAATAATACCTGTGTGATGTCACCAGATACAGGACTGAAATGTTTTATTCTTTAAGTGTCGGTTGTAGTAAGCCGATCACTGCCACCTGTTGACTTGTTGTGTGCCAACAATAAAAGACTTTAATTTTCACTGAATAAAAGCTGCTGTGTATTTATCCGAAGGCTACCATTTGGGAAATCCCTACAATTGGTGTCGGAGACGGGCACACCCAGGATTGCTTGAAGCAGTAACAAGTTAAAATGTCAGAGGTGTTTTTTTTCCCTCTGGTTGGACTCTTAAAGTGCCAGAAGCCAAAATTACTGAATGGACTTTTTTTTGTTGAAAGGAAGTTTTCCAATTGATGTCCTGGGTTAAAGCAGCAGCGGAGCTTCAACAAGAGTCAGTGAAAATGGAGGATCTTATCAAGCAGATGGTGCAGAGCAATCTGCAGCAGCAACAGGCCTTGGAGCAGCAGCAAAGGGCTCATGCAGAGGCTTTGCAGGCTCAACGGCAGGCTAATGCCCATCAGCAGGAGACAAACTGCCTACTGTCAGAGCAAATTGCAGCCCTAAGGCCCCTTGCAGACGAGCGTGTCCGGATTAGGTCCGGATTATTTTCCCTTATAACATGTTTATAAGGGAAAATAATAGCATTCTTAATGAATGCTTACTAAAATGTGGCTTTAGGGGTTAAACAAATAAATAAAATTAACTCTCCTCATCCTGTTGTTCGCACAGCCGACATCTTCTTTTTTCTTCTTTTTTCAGGACCTGCCAAAGGACCTTTGATGAAGTAATCGTGCTCACCACGTGGTGAGCGCGGTGACGTCAGCACAGGTCCTGCTGAATAAAGATAGAAATCTTCCTCTGGATAGATCATCAGCATCTGATCGATGGGGGTCCAACACTCGGGACCCCTGCCGATCAGCTGTTTCAGAAGGCAGCAGTGCTCCAGCCTTCTCACTGTTTACCGCTGGCCGAGTGATGTCAAGACTTGTATCAACTGGCCTGGGCAGGGCTAAGCTCCATTCAAGGGACCGAAGCTTAGCCGTCCCCCAGGCCAGTGATACTAGTCATGACGTCACTGGGCCAGCGGTAAATAGTGAGAAGGCTGGAGCTCCGCTGCCTTCTCAAACAGCTGATCGGCGGGGGTCCCGGGTGTCGGACACCCACCGATCAGATGCTGATGATCTATCCAGAGGATAGATCATCAGTGCATGTCCTATATTAAGCTGGCATGTCCTAATATTAAGTTACGACCCATGTCCGCAGATAAAATGGAGGCGGTCAAGAAAGCCCTCGTGGAGGCTAACTTGCAGCAGCGGGAGGCTAACAAGCAGCAGCAGGAAACTAACCAGCTGCTATTGCAACATGTAATGGTGTTGCAAGCGGCTGGAGCGTCCCAGAACGTCCACAATGCCCGGAAAGCTGTTCCTGCGGCGATCCCTAAGATGTCCCCCTCAGATGACGTCGAGACCTATCTGGCAATGTTCAAAAAGGTGGCCGTAAGGGAGAAACTACCCTAAGACTACCCTGGCGTCTGGACCCCAGCAAGTGTTTTTTGATCTCCCCGATGATCAAGCGGCCGACTACCCGTCCGTAAAAGGTGAAATCTTGACGAGACTGGGGGTAAATGTTTTGGTCAGGACTCAGCGGGTGCACCAGTGGGAATTTAACCCGCCAGACCACAATATTATGACCTGCTACACCGGTTGCAGAAATGGCTGCAGCGTGACATATTGACTCCCACTACTATGCTGGACCGTCTGCTGGAGGATGAGTTTTGGAAGGGTTTGCCATACTCTCTCCAGCACTGGATTGGCCAGGTGTCTCGAGGTAATGCCTTAGAGATGGTTGCCATGGTGGAGCGCTACGAGGCCACATGAAATCTGCAGGGGGGTTCTTTTGGCAGGGGGCCAATCAAACCCCGGAAATCTCCACCACAGACCCTAGGGCCTGTGCCAGCCAAACCAACCCAGGACGTTTTCCCTGCTGACCCAGCCCTAGTGATTTGCTGGCGGTGTCACGAGCCTTGACACATAAGGGCCGACTGTCCCCATGGATACCAACTATGGCTACCGCCACTCATTGTATGCCAGGAAGCTCTGTGGCACAGGTAACTCCGAGACTGTAGACAATAGCCACCTGTGCCAGCAGGAAATGGGGGACACTCTGGCCGTGGCACTGCTGAATTCAGGGAGCCTGGTGTCACTGGAAAGAGCTGCCCTGGTGCGGCCTGTCGAGTATACTGGCTGAAAGGTCGGCATTGTGTGCATTCATGGGGACTTAAAGAACGAATGGAAACAGTTTTACCTCTGGTTAGGGAGCATATGGAGACAGTGCAGCGAGCCCAGAGTAGGATCTATAGTCGGCAGGCTCGGGTCCGGACCTTTAACCCGGGTGATTGGATATTGGTTCTGGTACCAACCGTAGACAGTAAGTTCCTAGCTAGGTGGCAGGGGCCCTATGAGGTTCTTGAAATGATTGGAGAGGTAGATTACAAGGTACACCAGCCAGGGAGGCGAAAACATGAGCAGGCGTACCATGTGAATCTGCTCAAACCCTGGAAAGATAGGTAAACCTGTATGGAAGACAGCCCACGACAAGGGTTCCTAGGGGAAGTGGTTTCGGCCCCTCTGTCTGAAGTAAGGGAAGCGGCTGCCACAGTGACAAAAGCTGACAGCCTCTCCTCTAAAGAGGCTCAGGAAGCCAGGGAGTTCATTAGTAGGAACACGGATGTATTCTCGGACCTTCCTGGACCCACTTCCATAGTCTGACATGAAATTATCACTGAGCCTCAGGCAAAAGTCCGGTTAACCCTTTGAGGACCGACCAAGGGACATATTTGTCCCATGTTTTTAATTGCCTGTATCATCTAAATAAGAACTTAAAATACTTTTTTTGTACTTTGGTTTTAGTCAAAATATTAACAACTTAACAACAAATGGATCTAGCTTTATTTATTGTTCAAATACATTCTTAAAGGGAAAAAAATATAATTATTTTTATATTGATGACGGTAATCTTATTGTCCTCAGAGGGTTAAAACCGTATCGGGTACCTGAGGCTCGCCATCAAGCCATCACGGAGGAAGTGCAGCTAATGCTCCAGCTAGGTGTCATTGAGGAGTCAAAAAGTGAATGGGCCAGTCCAATAGTCTTAATACCCAAGCCGGACGGGATATTGCGGTTCTGTAACTACTTCCGCAAACGTAATGAGGTGTCCAACTTTGACGCATATCCCATGCCCTGAGTGGATGAGCTTATTGAGAAGTTGGGCCAAGCCCTGTATTTTTCTGTGTTGGAACTCACTAAAGGGTACTGGCAGGTACCCTTGATGGAGGCTGCCAAGGAAAAAACGGCTTTCATCACAACAGAGGGGATGTATCAGTACAAGGTATTACCCTCTGGTCTACATGGCGCTCCCGCCACGTTTCAAAGGCTAATGGACATTGTACTCCATCCACATTGTCAGTACGCTTCGGCGTACCTGGACGATATCGTTATCCACAGCACCGACTGGGAAAGTCACCTACCTAAAGTACAGGATGTAGTGGACTCCCTTAGGAAGGCTAGCTTAACCGCTAACCCAAAAAAGTGCGCAATAGGGTTAGAAGAATTGAAGTACCTGGGGTATGTAATTGGGCGTGGAACTATCAAACCTCAAGTGAACAAAATTGAGGCAATTAGGAATTGGCCCAGACCTGTCACTACTCGGCAAGTAAAGTCATTCCTGGGTATGGTGGGGTACTATATGAGGTTTGTCCCCAATTTTTTTACAGTTGCCACACCATTGACAGGCCTTTTGAAAGGACGCAAGTCAGTTACGGTTCAGCGGAATGAGAAGGTAGAAAAGGCTTTCTCAGCTTTGAAGTCTGCGTTGTGTGAGTCCCAGGTATTGGTGACGCTTGACTTCAAGAGGGAGTTTGTGGTACAGACCGATGCCTCTAAAGTAGGCCTCAGAGCTGTACTCTCTCAGGACATTAATGGGGAGGGACATCCTGTTGTTTTCCTAAACCCGAAGCTTACCCCAGCCGAGACTAGGTACAGTATAGTGGAGAGAGAGTGCCTGGCCATCAAGTGCCTCGAGTCTCTCCGCTATTATCTGTTGGGGAGAAAGTTCCATCTAGTGACCAACCACTCCCCTCTCAAGTGGATGATCCAAGCCAAAGAGAGGAATGCTCGGCTCACCAGATGGTTCTTATCTTTACAAAACTTCAAGTTTTACGTGGAACATAAGGCAGGCAGGTTACAGGGAAACATAGATGCCCTGTGCTGGGTAGACTGTCTGGCGGGTGTTCACCCCCTCAAGGTTGAACAAAGGGAGAGGTATGTAGGAAGGTGCAAGGGGCCGTCATTGATGGAAGGTATGTGTCACCAAGATTCCTGGCCTCGGTGAGGTAAGAGCAGGTAGTTTTAAGTGTCAACGGCAGCTAGTGCTGACTTACAGTTTTTTTTGTTAGTATGGCTGTAAAGCTGATCTGGGCCGGCTCTTACTGGGAGTAGCCAAAGTGCTGGGTGGGTGGCTTCTCCTCATGCTCCATGCCGGGTCTTTTTGGCTTATATAGAAAACCCAGCCAGCAATCTCAGCTGGGTGTGGTTTATCCTCAATCTGATAGAGCAGCTGGGTAGTCTCTGTGTTTTGAGACCTGTGAAATTGTGCCGTGCTAAAGGGCTGAGAGCCGCATGCCGAGAAACAGGCCCCTAAAGACTGCTGTCGACTGCGGGTGGAAAAATGCTACCTAGGTGAAGATTTTGTTCTATGGACATTGCATGGTGTAATCAAACACTAAGACTGTGAACAGTCATTTTTGTTTTTCCTTATGTGTGCATAAACATCGAACTGTTTAAGTTAAAGACTTTGTGATTGCCTCTATACTGTGTCCGCTAGCCTGTCTACCAGAGCAAAACCTCACAATACCAATGCATGGTAATGGACCTAGAACATAGCCATGTATTAGGGGGACACTTAGGGGCTGATAAAACAGATGAAAGGGTTTTGCAGAGGTTTTATTCGCCCGGGTGTTACAGAGAAATTAAGGATTACTGCCAATCCTGCCCTACGTGCCAAGTAACCTCTCCAGTCGCAAACTTCCTCAGCCCTCTAAGGCCATTACCAATTATCGAGACATCATTCGAGAGAATTACAATGGATTTAGTCGGGCCTTTGGTAAAATCTGCTAGGGGGCACTAATATATATTAGTGGTAATAGATTATGCTACCCGATACCCTGAGGTGGTGCCCTTGAGGAAAGCTACCGCTAAAGTTATAGCCAGAGAACTGTTCCAGATTTTTTCCAGAACAGGGCTGCCCAAGAAGATCCTGACTGACCAGGGGACCCCGTTCATGTCCAGGGTCATGCAGGTTGTCTGCAAGGTATTACAAATTGCCCATTTGCGTACCTCAGTGTACCACCCACAGACAGATGGCCTGGTGGAATGCTTCAATAAAACTTTGAAGGCCATGTTTAAAAAAGTTGTCGAGAAAGATGGCTGAGATTGGGATTACCTGTTGCCTTATCTACTTTTCCCAATCCGAGAGGTACCCCAAGTGCCTTTTGAATCGTTGCCTGGAAGGCATCCACAAGGCCTATTAGATATTGCTAAGTAGACCGGGGGAGTGAGGTTACGCCTTACAAAAGTGTAATTGAACATGTTACTACATTGCAGGAGTGAATAGCTCAAATAACACCTATTGTGAAAGAGCATATGCTCCAGGCACAGGAGGCGCAAGCAAACATATACAACAGGACAGCCCGTCTTAGACAGTTCAGTACAGGGGACCAGGTTCTAGTCTTAGTCCCTACAGTAGAGAGCAAGTTCCTGGCCAAGTGGCAAGGGCCCTATGAGGTAACTGAGAGGGTGGGCAAAGTTAACTGCTGGGTACATCAGCCAGGTAGGAGAAAGCCCTATCAAATCTACCACATCAACTTACTAAAACCATGGAAGGATAGGGACCCTCCTGAGAGCCCATGTCTGTTGATCCTACCAGACTCCACCATTGACAATGTAAAAATTGCTGAAACCCTGCCCCCTTCCCAAAAATACCAATGCCAGCTCCTGTTACAGCAGAATAGGGACTTGTTTACAGAGACTCCTGGCTTAACCAAGGTCATGGATCATGAGATTCTAATGGAAACTTAGTCGCGAGTAAATTTAAAACCGTACAGGATACCCGAGGTCCGAAGGGAGATAGTTTCCAAAGAGGTACAGAGAATGTTAAAACTGGGGGTAATTGAGGATTCGAAAAGTGGGTGGTCTAGTCCCAAAGTCCAATGAAGAATGGAAGTTTTGTAATGACTACCGCAAATTAAACCAGGTGTCCAAAGTCAATGCTTATCCCATGCCCCAGGTGGATGAGCTCATTGAGAGACAAGGGCCAGCTCGAAACATAACAACCCTGGATCTTACAAAGGGATACTGGCAAATTCCGTTGTCGAGAGAATCTAGGGAAAAAACTGCGTTTTCTACACCGGAAGGGTCCTTCCAGTATGTTAGGATGCCGTTTGGGTTGCAAGGGGCCCCTGCCACCTTCTAGAGAGCTATGGACCAAATCTTATGCCCACACCGGGCCACTTTCTTGGATGATATAGTGATCTTCCGTCAAGATTGGGAGAATCACTTCAGTAAAGTTCAAAGCATCCTAGATGCGCAACGAAAGGCCAGATTCACTATAAATCCAAATAAGTGTGCCATGGGGTTGGAAGAGGCTTGAAACGTGGGATATATTGTAGCAAGAGGAATAATAAAACCCCAAGTAACTAAAGTGGAAGCTATCCAAAAATGGCCCCACCCACTTACCAATAAACAGGTCAAAGCCTTTCTCGGTATTGTGGGATACTACAGGAGATTTGTTCCTAAGTTTGCATAAATAGCAGTACCCCTGACCGACCTTACAAAAGGGTCGAAGTCTGCTGTGATCAAGTGTTCCCCAGAGGCTGCAGAGACCTTCCAAAAACTTAAGTCCGCCCTCTGTAGACAGCCCATCTTAGTAGCCCCTGACTTCTCCCGGGAATTTATTGTTCAGACAGATGCATCAGAAGTAGGCCATGGGGCAGTAATGTCTCAAGTCATAAATGAGGAGGAACATCCCGTGTGTTACCTCAGCAGAAAACTGTCCCCGGCAGAGTGGAATTACTCTATAATTGTAAGAGAATGCTTAGCCATTAAGTGGGCCCTTAATTATCTCCGATACTACCTCCTGGGAGATTTACACTGGTCTCAGATCATGCCCCTCTGCAATGGTTAAGCGAGAAAAAGGGTAAGAATGCCTGTGTCCCCCATTGGTTTCTAGCCCTACAGGACTTTAGGTTTTTCAGTAGAGCATAGGCCAGGCAGACTACAAGCAAATGCGGATGCCCTATCCAGAGTACACTGCACGTTTGTTGGAGTTGCCAAGACCCCCGGCTTTGGGCAAAGGGGGGGGGGGGTATGTAGAAAGGAGCAAGGGACCGTCATAGATGGAAGATATGTGTCACTGAGGTTCCTGGCCTCGGTGAAGTAGGAGCCAGTAGTGCATATGTCTGCAGCAGTTGCTGATGGACACTTTGGTAGTTAGCATAAGTATGAAAAGCTAATCTGGGACTGCTCTTACTGGGAGTAGCCATAGTGCTGGGTGGGTGGCTACTTCCCACGGTCCAGGATAGGTTTTGACTGGCTTGCAAAAAGTCAGCCAGCAGGGTCAGGTGGTGTGTGTGATTACCTGGCTGACGTTGGAGCTCTGGATAGTTGGGTGTTTTCTGAGCTAACTGAAAGCCGGAGGGTCTCTGCCAAGAGATGGAGGACAAAGCAAGATCCCCCTCCACTCCGTGGGGATTACGGTACTATGCCTTAATAATACCTGTGTGATGTCACCAGATACGGGACTGAATTGTTTTTCTTTAAGTGTCGGTTGTAGTAAGCCGATCACTGCCTCCTGTCGACTTGTGTGCCAACAAAAAAATACATTTATTACTTTAATTTTCACTGAATAAAGGCTGCTGTGTATTTATCCGAAGGCTACCATTTGGGAAATCCCTACTATATATAAATTTGTGGTCATGGCTACGGCCAAGAGATATCCGAAGAACCCTAGGGAGAGAAACAACGGGAACAACCTAACCCAGCTATTCGTGTCTTAGCTGACCTGACTAAATGGCTTGTTGTGTGCCCTAAGCCATGATCGTGGGTAGGCCTATAAGTGGGCATACCCTGTGGAAATGAGAAGATAAGGGAGGGAGGGTGGGGCACCTGAAAACACACGCCTGTGAGTGAGGGTGTGGCTCGTATATGAAGAGCCTCCGCCCCTCCCACAAATGCAGGCTGACTAATCAGCCTTACCAACTTGTGGTCATGGCTACGGCCAAGAGATATCCGAAGAACCCTAGGGAGAGAAACAACGGGAACAACCTAACCCAGCTAGGCGTGTCTTAGCTGACCTGACTAAATGGCTTGTTGTGTGCCCTAAGCCATGATCGTGGGTAGGCCTATAAGTGGGCAAAAACCAAGCCAAGTAGGGTAGAAAAGGAATTTGAATGGCATGTGCAAACTAATCCCCAAGCCAACTGCAAGGCGTCCGGGATCTAGAGCGAAAATTTGGGGTATATGAGGCAAGACCAATAGGAGACCTACAACCCATCTAGTGGATGACAAGGCCAGAGGCATGATGCTCAATATTGCGGATACTGCCCCAAAGCGGTATGGAGGACCGAGAAAACGTTGTGAAATGGATCATAAAAACCAACTAAAACTTGTAAAGTTTGGTTCTAGTGCGAGTACTGGCAATGCCCTAGCGTCTGGAGATCGTGGGACCGAAACCTAACTGCCTAGACTATGCAGGAATGAGGGCCAAAAAGAACCATGTAGATTGGAAGAGAATCCTTGAATAGTTCCCCAGACAACAGCTATCCGCGCGTTGTTCTACTGTGCGCCCCTGAGAATTGTTTTTACGCTTGAGACGTGAAGACCGACCTACTATCTGGATCTTCTACCGTGAGGAAATGCTGGACCTTGTCCAAAATCCGATTCAACGTGGTTGTAGGGAGTCAGAGGTTAGTGCGGCAAGAAGCTACAAAGCCAAATAACAAGCTCCATTCTGGTTCCATGCTGAAAAGAAAGAATCCTACCACCAGAGAAGCTAGTTTGCTAATGACACCCAGCGGCAGCTGTGCACCTGAAAACACACGCCTGTGAGTGAGGGTGTGGCTCGTATATGAAGAGCCTCCACCCCTCCCACAAATGCAGGCTGACTAATCAGCCTTACCTATATATATATATATATATATATATATTTTATTAATATTATTTTTTTACTAAAACAGGCATGTCAGGGGTGGTGATGAGGTCTCAAAGTTATCTGTTTTCTCTCTTCTTTGACCATTTCTGCCAGACATCCTTCCAAAAAACCATCTATAAACAAGTTCCTTGTGTTCGCAGTGAGAGATCTGTCCCTAATAGGAAGGCTAGATTTTTTTCTGCTGGCAACAAAGCTGGCAACAAAGTGTGATATCAAGGGAAAGATGCAGTAAAACAGTTCTATTTGTCTAGTGTGTTGAAAACTAGGAAGGGTAGCAGTTTCTTGTGGATACTCTTCTTTTTTTTTTTTCTTTTCAACTTTTCTTTATTTCATAATATCAAAATAACTCAATAAATCAATAATCAATATACAAATATAGTTATATTTAGCTACAAAAATACACAAACGAATCCCATCCTTTTAAGAAGAGGGAGAAAGAGAAAGAGAGAGACACAAATTAATTTAACCAATATTTGATTCTTCTTGTCCAAGCCCATCTTCTTGCTCTCTCTTCAGCAGGAGACGATTCGTCATCACTGACGTCACACACTCCTGCCAGCCTTCCTTGTTCCTGTTGCGCATTCGATGGGACCGTCGTCCGTCTCTGACAGCCATCCGTCTGCTGATGTCAGTGTATAGGCTTCTGTGTCAAGCCTTTATTTTACTAACTCATGCACAGTACTATGTAAGTACTGTGCATGAGTCAGTACATAGCGATCAGCTTCTGTGCTGTCCCTATGCTGTGGATGTCACTGTGGGCCAGTTTGGATGCCACTGGGGCACAACAGATGTCACTGTGGGGCATCATACCTGTCACTATAGGGCACTGTGGATGTCACTGTGGGGCATTATAAATGCCACTGTGGGCCAGTATGAATGTCACTGTGTGGGACTGTGGATGTCACTGGGGCCCTGTGGGTGTCACTATGCGACAGTATGAATGTCACTCTGGGGCAGTATGAATGTCTCTGTTGGGGACTATGGATGTCAATATGGAACAGTTTGAAAATCCCTGTGGGGCTGTATGAATGTCACTATGGGGCACTGTGGATGTCACTGGGGCACTGTGGATGTCAATATGGTACAGTATGAGTGTCACTGTGAGGCAGTAAGAATGTAACTGTGGGGCACTGTAAATGTCACTGTGGGGC
Source organism: Bufo gargarizans (assembly GCF_014858855.1). NCBI lineage: Eukaryota > Metazoa > Chordata > Amphibia > Anura > Bufonidae > Bufo > Bufo gargarizans. The sequence continues at coordinate 177,254,992 of NC_058085.1, forward strand.
AGTATGAATATTACTGTGGAGCAATTTCGTCACTGTGGGGCACTTTGGATTTTACTGGGGGTTTTGATATTGCATATTCAAGCTGTTTATTGCACTCTGGAGATGTGAGGGGGGGGGGGGGGGGCTTGTGAACTGTCAGTGATGTGATGCAGCAAGAGAAAAGACACTAGCAGGATTCATGTGTGGGTGTAGTAACATGGCCACAGGAGGTGTAGTGGGCATGGTTATTGCAGACGGAGCAATATGGCAGACGGGGCCAGCCTGCAACTCATCAGCTAGGTAGGTAGTGAAGAAAACAGGAATCTTTGGATGTAAACAGATCTGCCAGGAATGTCTGATGCCACACAGTGGAACTAGGAGCAGCACACTATGTCTGCAGGGTCAGCTCTCCTGAATATGGATGCCCAACGGCATAGGTAGGTTTAGAGTAGGACCTGTCTGACTGAGATCACCTTAGCAGGGGTAGGTGGGCACAGATGTGTTTTGATCAAAATATATTGTCTGAGAGTCTCAGATTATATGATACCAGAATAAGGGCTTAGTCCATATACAGTGAGGAACAGAACTAATTGAACACCCTGCGATTTTGCAAGTTCTCCCACTTAGAAATCATGGAGGGGTCTGAAATTAACATTGTAGGTGCATTCCCACTCTGAGAGAGAGAATTAAAAAATAAGAAATTGTCTTGCACTGCTGAACATAAGTATTTGAACAGCTGAGAAATCAGTGTTAATATTTAGTACAGAAGCCTTTGTTTGCAATTACAGAGGTCAAACGTTTCCTGTAGTTCTTGGCCAGGTTTGCACACACTGCAACAGGGATTTTGGCCCACTCCTTCACACAGATCTCCTCTAGATCTGTCAGGTTTCGGGGCTGTCGCTTAGCAACACAGAGTTTCAGCTCCCTCCAAAGATGTTCTATTGGATTAAGGTCTGGAGACTGGCTAGGCCACTCCAGAACCTTGATATGCTTCTTACGGAACAGCTCCTTGGTTATCCTGGCTGTGTGCTTTGGGTCATTGTCATGTTGGAAGACCCAGCCATGACCCATCTTCAATGCTTTGACTGAGGGAAGGAGGTTGTTGCTCAAAATTTCACAATAAATGGCCCCATTCATCCTCTCCTTAATACATTGCAGTCGTTCTGTCCCCTTCACAGAAAAGCACCCGCAAAGCATGATGTTACCACCCCCATGCTTCACAGTAGGGATGGTGTTCTTGGGATGCAACTCATCCTTCTTTTTCCTCCACAAACACGACGAGTGAAGTTTAGACCAAAAAGTTCTACTTTGCTCTCGTCTGACCACATGACTTTCTCCCATGCCCCCTATGGATCATCCAGATGGTCATTGGCAAACTTCAGCTGGGCCTGGACATGTGATGACTTGAGCAGGGGAACCTTCCTGCATGATTTGAAACCATGACGGCGTAGTGTTCTACTGACAGTGACCTTTGAAACTGTGGTCCCAGATCTCTTCATCTCATTGACCAGCTCCTACCTTCTAGTTCTGGGCTGATTCCTCATCTTTCTTATTATCAGTGATACCCCACGAGGTGAGATCTTGCATGGAGCCCCGGTCCGAGGGAGACAGACAGTCGTCTTTAGCCTCTTCCATTTTCTAACAATTGCTCCAACAGTTTATCTATTTTCACCAAGCTGCTTGTTGCCCTTTCCAGCCTTGTGGAGGTCCACAATTTTGTCTCTGGTGTCTTTTGACAGCTCTTTGATCCTGCCCATGGTAGTAGTTGGCGTCTGACTGACTGTGGGGTGATAGGTGTATTTAAAGAGCGGAGACAGATGCTACTAAGTAAGATTAATGAGTGGAGTAGAGGTGGACTTTTTAAAGGCACAGTAACAGGTCTTTGAGAGATAGAATTCTTGCTGTTTCTCAGGAGTTCAAATACTTATGTTCAGCAGTGCAAAACAAATAAATTCTTTAAAAATCATAAAGTGTGATTTACCAGATTTTAATTTTTTTTTTATTCTGTCTCTCAGAGTGGGAATGCACCTACAATTTCAGATTCCTCTATGATCTCTAAGTGGGAGAACTTGCAAAATCGCAGGGTGTTCAAATACTCCTGTTCCTCACTGTATTATGTTTATATCCATTGAGTTAGTGCATTATTTTCCGTGATTTTTCCCTTATAAATGATGCCATGTACATGCAGCATATTTAGTTATCATATTGTGCAGGATGTTTTGTATCTTTTGCTGTGATTTTTGATAAATTGATGTGCTTGAAGGAGTGGCACCTTCAATTGTGAATGCGCTCCTATTATCTGGGGAGTAGCATTCTTGTGCACCCCACCTTTCCCACATGCAGCTTTGATTAGGTGGTACATATACAGTACAGACCAAAAGTTTGGACACGCCTTCTCATTCAAAGAGTTTTCTTTATTTTCATGACTATGAAAATTGTAGATTCACACTGAAGGCATCAAAACTATGAATTAACACATGTGGAATTATATACATAACAAAAAAGTGTGAAACAACTGAAAATATGTCATATTCTAGGTTCTTCAAAGTAGCCACCTTTTGCTTTGATTACTGCTTTGCACACGCTTGGCATTCTCTTGATGAGCTTCAAGAGGCAGTCACTAGGGATGAGCGAACCCGAACTGTATATTTTGGGGTGTCTGTGACACGGACCCAAACATTTTCGTAAAAGTCCGGGCTCGGGTTCGGTGTTCGTAGCTTTCTTGGCGCTTTTTGAAAGGCTGCAAAGCAGCCAATCAACAAGCGTCATACTACTTGCCCCAAGAGGCCGTCACAGCCATTCCTACTATTGGCATGGCTATGATTGGCCATTGCAGCATGTGACCCAGCCTCTATTTAAGCTGGAGTCACGTAGCGCCGCACGTCACTCTGCTCTGATCAGTGTAGGGAGAGGATGCAGCTGCGACTGTTAGGGCGAGATTAGGCAGTGATTAACTCCTCAAAAACACTTAATTCAGTGATCGATCTACAGCTGTGGATCATTGAACTGCTGCTATTTAATTGCTCACTGTTTTTAGGCTGCCCAGAGCGTTTTTCAGTCACTTTTTTCTGGGGTGATCGGCGGCCATTTTGTGTCTTGTGGTGCGCCAGCACAAGCAGCCACCAAGTCCATTTAACCATCAATAGTGTGGTTATTTTTTTGCTATATCCTACATCAGGGGCTTGGCTGTGCTTGCTATTTTATTTAGGGGTGAAATACAATTGCCAAAATAGCAGTACCCTAAATCTGGTGTTTCAGCTGTGGCCAGCCAATTGTAATACTGTCTGCTGTCTGGCAAAGCATATATTTTTGTTCTGGGTTGAAATACAATTCCCAACTTAGCAATTCCCTAAATCAGTGGTTTCTGCTGTATCAGGCCTACTTTAAATCTATCCTTAAAAGGGTATATTAGATTGAAGGTGCAGATAGGGTCATTCTCAATAACTTCACACACACGCTACCATGCATTTCCAAGTCTAATTCTGTCCGTAAACGTATACCTGTCACACAGCGCCTAAATAATAGGCCTCAAATTTATATTCAGCTAAATCTGTGGTTATTGCTGTAGCTGGTCAAGTTATTTAGTGTCCGTCAAAGCACAGTTTTTGTTCTGGGTTGAAATACAATTCCCAACTTAGCAATTCCCTAAATCAGTGGTTTCTGCTGTATCAGGCCTACTTTAAATCTATCCTTAAAAGGGTATATTAGATTGAAGGTGTGGATAGTGTCATCCTCAATAACTTCACACGCTACCGTGCATTTCCAAGTTTAATTCTGTTCCTAAACGTATACCTGTCACCCAGTGCCTAAATAATAGGCCTCATATTTATATTCAGCTAAATCTGTGGTTATTGCTGTAGCTGGTCAAGTTATTTAGTGTCCGTCAAAGCACAGTTTTTGTTCTGGGTTGAAATACAATTCCCAACTTAGCAATTCCCTAAATCAGTGGTTTCTGCTGTATCAGGCCTACTTTAAATCTATCCTTAAAAGGGTATATTAGATTGAAGGTGCGGATAGTGTCATCCTCAATAACTTCACACACTACCGTGCATTTCCAAGTTTAATTCTGTTCCTAAACGTATACCTGTCACCCAGCGCCTAAATAATAGGCCTCATATTTATATTCAGATAAATCTGTGGTTATTGCTGTAGCTGGTCAAGTTATTTAGTGTCCGTCAAAGCACAGTTTTTGTTCTGGGTTGAAATAAAATTCCCAACTTAGCAATTCCCTAAATCAGTGGTTTCTGCTGTATCAGGCCTACTTTAAATCTGTCCATAAAAAGGTATATTAGATTGAAGGTGCAGATAGGGTCATTCTCAATAACTTCACACGCTACCGTGCATTTCCAAGTCTAATTCTGTCCGTAAACGTATACCTGTCAGCCAGCGCCTAAATAATAGGCCTCAAATTTATAGTCAGCTAAATCTGTCGTTACTGCTGTGCCTGTATTAGTGTAATACGGTACCTAAATAGATAGCCAGATAGTGTTAGGTGTCTGTAAAAAAAGGCCTGAATTTGAATTCAATACATTGGGCCAAATAATATTTTTCTTATTGTGGTGAACGGTAACAATGAGGAAAACATGTAGTAAGGGACGCGGATGCGGACATGGTCGTGGTGGTGTTAGTGGACCCTCTGGTGCTGGGAGAGGACGTGGCCGTTCTGCCACAGCCACACGTCCTAGTGTACCAACTACCTCAGGTCCCAGTAGCCGCCAGAATTTACAGCGATATTTGGTGGGGCCCAATGCCGTTCTAAGGATGGTAAGGCCTGAGCAGGTACAGGCATTAGTCAATTGGGTGGCCAACAGTGGATCCAGCACGTTCACATTAGCTCCCACCCAGTCTTCTGCAGAAAGCGCACAGATGGCGCCTGAAAACCAAGCCCATCAGTCTGTCACATCACCCCCATGCATATCAGGGAAACTGTCTGAGCCTCAAGTTATGCAGCAGTCTCTTATGCTGTTTGAAGACTCTGCTGGCAGGGTTTCCCAAGGGCATCCACCTAGCCCTTCCCCAGCGGTGGAAGACATAGAATGCACTGACGCACAACCACTTATGTTTCCTGATGATGAGGACATGGGAATACCACCTCAGCACGTCTCTGATGATGACGAAACACAGGTGCCAACTACTGCGTCTTTCTGCAGTGTGCAGACTGAACAGGAGGTCAGGGAGGAAGACTGGGTGGAAGACCATGCAGGGGACGATGAGGTCCTAGACCACACATGGAATGAAGGTCGTGCCACTGACTTTCACTGTTCGGAGGAAAAGGCAGTGGTGAGACCGAGCCAACAGCGTAGCAAAAGAGGGAGCAGTGGGCTAAAGCAGAACATCTGCGCCAAGAGACTCCGCCTGCTACTGACCTCCGCCATCTGGGACCGAGCACCCCAAAGGCAGCTTCAAGGAGTTCCCTGGCATGGCACTTCTTCAAACAATGTGCTGACGACAAGACCCGAGTGGTTTGCACGCTGTGCCATCAGAGCCTGAAGCGAGGCATTAATGTTCTGAACCTTAGCACAACCTGCATGACCAGGCACCTGCATGCAAAGCATGAACTGCAGTGGAGTAAACACCTTAAATACTAGAAAGTCACTCAGGCTCCCCCTGCTACCTCTTCTGCTGCTGCCGCCTTGGCCTCTTCTGCTGCTGCCGCCTCGGCCTCTTTCTCCGCCTCTGGAGGAACATTGGCACCTGCCGCCCAGCAAACAGGGGCTGTACCACCAACACCACCACCTCCATCACCAAGCATCTCAACCATGTCACACGGCAGCGTTCAGCTCTCCATCTCACAAACATTTGAGAGAAAGCGTAAATTCCCACCTAGCCACCCTCGATCCCTGGCCCTGAATGCCAGCATTTTTAAACTACTGGCCTATGAAATGCTGTAATTTAGGCTGGTGGACACAGACAGCTTCAAACAGCTCATGTCGCTTGCTGTCCCACAGTATGTTGTTCCCAGCCGCCACTACTTCTCCAAGAGAGCCGTGCCTTCCCTGCACAACCAAGTATCCGATAAAATCAAGTGTGCACTGCGCAACGCCATCTGTGGCAAGGTCCACCTAACCACAGATACGTGGACCAGTAAGCACGGCCAGGGACACTATATCTCCCTAACTGCACACTGTAGTGGCGGCTGGGCCCAAGGCGGAGAGCTGTTTGGCGCACGTCCTTCCGCCGCCAAGGATCGCAGGGCAACATTTTTTGCCTCCTGTTGCCTCCTCCTCCTACTCGGCTTCCTCCTCCTCTTATTCCACCTGCTCATCCAGTCAGCCACACACCTTCACCACCAACTTCAGCACAGCCCGGGGTAAACGTCAGCAGGCCATTCTGAAACTCATATGTTTGGGGGACAGGCCCCACACTGCACAGGAGTTGTGGCGGGGTATAGAACAACAGACCGATGAGTGGTTGCTGCTGGTGAGCCTCAAGTCCGGCCTGGTGGTGTGCGATAATGGGCGAAATCTCGTTGCAGCTCTGGGACTAGCCGGTTTGACGCACATTCCTTGCCTGGCACATGTGCTGAATTTGGTGGTGCAGAAGTTCATTCACAACTACCCCAACATGTCAGAGCTGCTGCATAAAGTGCGGGTCATCTGTTTGCGCTTCCGGAGTTCACATCCTGCCGCTGCTCGCCTGTCTGCGCTACAGCGTAACTTCGGCCTTCCCGCTCACTGCCTCATATGCAACGTACCCACCAGGTGGAACTCTACCTTGCACATGCTGGACAGACTGTGCGAGCAGCAGCAGGCCATAGTGGAGTTTCAGCTGCAGCACGCACGGGTCAGTTGCACTGCGGAACAGCACCACTTCACCACCAATGACTGGGCCTCCATGCGAGACCTGTGTATCCTGTTGCGCTGTTTCGAGTACTCCACCAACATGGCCAGTGGCGATGACGCCATTATCAGCGTTACAATACCAGTTCTATGTCTCCTTGAGAAAACACTTAGGGCGATGATGGAAGAGGAGGTGGCCCAGGAGGAGGAGGAAGAGGGTTAATTTTTAGCACTTTCAGGCCAGTCTCTTCGAAGTGACTCAGAGGGAGGTTTTTTGCAACAGCAGAGGCCAGGTACAAATGTGGCCAGCCAGGGCCCACTACTGGAGGACGAGGAGAACGAGGATGAGGAGGAGGTGGAAGAGGATGAGGATGAAGCATGTTCACAGCGGGGTGGCACGGAGCTCGGGCCCATCACTGGTGCGTGGCTGGGGGGAAACGCAGGACGATGACGATACGCCTCCCACAGAGGACAGCTTGTCCTTACCTCTGGGCAGCCTGGCACACATGAGCGACTACATGCTGCAGTGCCTGCGCAACGACAGCAGAGTTGCCCACATTTTAACGTGTGCACACTACTGGGTTGCCACCCTGCTGGATCCACGGTACAAAGACAATGTGCCCACCTTACTTCCTGCACTGGAGCGTGATAGGAAGATGCGCGAGTACAAGCGCACGTTGGTAGACGCGCTACTGAGAGCATTCCCAATTGTCACAGGGGAACAAGTGGAAGCCCAAGGCGAAGGCAGAGGAGGAGCAAGAGGTCGCCAAGGCAGCTGTGTCACGGCCAGCTCCTCTGAGGGCAGGGTTAGCATGGCAGAGATGTGGAAAAGTTTTGTCAACACGCCACAGCTAACTGCACCACCACCTGATACGGAACGTGTTAGCAGGAGGCAACATTTCACTAACATGGTGGAACAGTACGTGTGCACACCCCTCCACGTATTGACTTATGGTTCGGCCCCATTCAACTTCTGGGTCTCCAAATTATCCACGTGGCCAGAGCTAGCCTTTTATGCCTTGGAGGTGCTGGCCTGCCTGGTGGCCAGCGTTTTGTCTGAACGTGTATTCAGCACGGCAGGGGGCGTCATTACAGACAAATGCAGCCGCCTGTCTACAGCCAATGTGGACAAGCTGACGTTCATAACAATTAACCAGGCATGGATCCCACAGGACCTGTCCATCCCTTGTGCAGATTAGACATTTATAACTACCTCCCCTTAACCATATATTATTGTACTCCAGGGCACTTCCTCATTCAATCCTATTTATATTTTCATTTTACCATTATATTGCGGGGCAACCCAAAGTTGATTGAACCTCTCCTGTCTGGGTGCTGGGCCTAAAAATATCTGACAATGGACTGTTCCAGTGTTGGGTGACGTGAAGCCTGATTCTCTGCTATGACATGAAGACTGATTCTCTGCTGACATGAAGCCTTAATCTCTGTTATGGGACCTCTCTCCTCTGCCTGGGTGCTGGGGCCTAAATATATGACAATGGACTGTTCCAGTGTTGGGTGACGTGAAGCCTGATTCTCTACTATGACATGAAGACTGATTCTCTGCTGACATGAAGCCTGAATCTCTGTTATGGGACTTCTTTCCTCTGCCAGGGTGCCGGGGCCTAAATATATGACAATGGACTGTTCCAGTGTTGGGTGACGTGAAGCCTGATTCTCTGCTATGACATGAAGACTGATTCTCTGCTGACATGAAGCCTGAATCTCTGTTATGGGACCTCTCTCCTCTGCCTGGGTGCTAGGGCCTAAATATATGACAATGGACTGTTCCAGTGTTGGGTGACGTGAAGCCTGATTCTCTGCTATGACATGAAGACTGATTCTCTGCTGACATGAAGCCTGAATCTCTGTTATGGGACCTCTCTCCTCTGCCAGGGTGCCGGGGCCTAAATATCTGACAATGGACTGTTCCAGTGTTGGGTGACGTGAAGCCTGATTCTCTGCTATGACATGAAGACTGATTCTCTGCTGACATGAAGCCTGAATCTCTGTTATAGGACCTCTCTCCTCTGTCTGGGTGCCGGGCCTAAATATATGACAATGGACTGTTCCTGTGGTGGGTGACATGAAGCCTGATTCTCTGCTATGACATGAAGACTGATTCTCTGATGACATGAAGCCTGAATCTCTGTTATGGGACCTCTCTCCTCTGCCTGGGTGCCGGGGCCTAAATATATGACAATGGACTGTTCCAGTGTTGGGTGACGTGAAGCATGATTCTCTGCTATGACATGAAGACTTATTCTCTGCTGACATGAAGCCTGAATCTCTGTTATGGGACCTCTCTCCTCTGTCTGGGTGCCAGGCCCTAAATATATGACAATGGACTGTTCCAGTGTTGGGTGACGTGAAGCCTGATTCTCTGCTATGACATGAAGACTGATTCTCTGCTGACATGAAGCTAGATTCTCTGCTATGGGACCTCTCTCAAATTGATATTGGTTAATTTTTATTTATTTTATTTTTATTCATTTCCCTATCCACATTTGTTTGCAGGGGATTTAACTACATTTTGCTGCCTTTTGCAGCCCTCTAGCCCTTTCCTGGGCTGTTTTACAGCCTTTTTAGTGCCAAAAAGTTCGGGTCCCCATTGACTTCAATGGGGTTCGGTTTCGGGACGAAGTTCGGGTCGGGTTCGGATCCCGAACCCGAACATTTCCGGGAAGTTCGGCCGAACTTCTCGAACTCGAACATTCAGGTGTTCGCTAAACTCTACTAGTCACCTGAAATGGTTTTCACTTCACAGGTGTGCCCTGTCAGGTTTAATAAGTGGGATTTCTTGCCTTATAAATGGGGTCGGGACCATCAGTTGCGTTGTGGAGAAGTCAGGTGGATACACAGCTGATAGTCCTACTGAATAGACTGTTAGAATTTGTATTATGGCAAGAAAAAAGCAGCTAAGTAAAGAAAAACGAGTGGCCATCATTACTTTAAGAAATGAAGGTCAGTCAGTCCGAAAAATTGGAAAAACTTTGAAAGTGTCCCCAAGTGCAGTCACAAAAACCATCAAGCGCTACAAAGAAACTGGCTCACTTGCGGACCGGCCCAGGAAAGGAAGACCAAGAGTCACCTCTGCTGCGGAGGATAAGTTCATCCGAGTCACCAGCCTCAGAAATCGCAGGTTAACAGCAGCTCAGATTAGAGACCAGGTCAATGCCACACAGAGTTCTAGCAGCAGACACATCTCTAGAACAACTGTTAAGAGGAGACTGTGTGAATCAGGCCTTCATGGTAGAATATCTGCTAGGAAACCACTGCTAAGGACAGGCAACAAGCAGAAGAGACTTGTTTGGGCTAAATAACACAAGGAATGGACATTAGACCAGTGGAAATCTGTTCTTTGGTCTGATGAGTCCAAATTTGAGATCTTTGGTTCCAACCACCGTGTCTTTGTGCGACGCAGAAAAGGTGAACGGATGGACTCTACATGCCTGGTTCCCACCGTAAAGCATGGAAGAGGAGGTGTGATGGTGTGGCGGTGCTTTGCTGGTGACATTGTTGGGGATTTATTCAAAATTGAAGGCATACTGAACCAGCATGGCTACCACAGCATCTTGCAGCGGTATGCTATTCCATCCGGTTTGCGTTTAGTTGGACCATCATTTATTTTTCAACAGGACAATGATCCCAAACACACCTCCAGGCTGTGTAAGGGCTTTTTGACCATGAAGGAGAGTGATGGGGTGCTGCGCCAGATGACCTGGCCTCCACAGTCACCGGACCTGAACCCAATCGAGATGGTTTTGGGTAAGCTGGACCGCAGAGTGAAGGCAAAAGGGCCAACAAGTGCTAAGCATCTCTGGGAACTCCTTCAAGACTGTTGGAAGACCATTTCAGGTGACTACCTCTTAAAGCTCATCAAGAGAATGCCAAGAGTGTGCAAAGCAGTAATCAAAGCAAAAGGTGGCTACTTTGAAGAACCTAGAATATGACATATTTTCAGTTGTTTCACACTTTTTTGTTATGTATATAATTCCACATGTGTTAATTCATAGTTGTGATGCCTTCAGTGTGAATCTACAATTTTCATAGTCATGAAAATAAAGAAAACTCTTTCAATGAGAAGGTGTGTCCAAACTTTTGGTCTGTACTGTAGCTGTGAGGGCTCCTCCTCTTATTGGTTGCTGTTGCACACAGAGGTAACTAGGAGCAGCACACTATATGTGCAGGGTCTGCTCTCCTGAATATAGATGCCCAAAAGCATAGGTAGGGGAAGGGAAAGCCTAGACATGAAAAACAGGTATTAGGTATATATGCATCATGAGGGGGGTTAGTAGCACATAAAAATATTTTGATTTTGGGACCGGACAACTCCTTTAACCTCTTCTCGACATCCAATGTACATGTATGGAGGATGTTGAGTCTTTAAAGATGGTGCCTGCTCCAGAGCAGAGATAGTGCCATAGCCGCTGTATGCCTCCTGTTTCATACAGCAAACACATGCAGTTAAAACCTGTAAGCAGTGGTAATGTCGACAGCAGACACTTAACATCTCAGATGCTGTGGTGAAATGTGACCTCGGTGTTTGATAGGGTTAAAACCCGGAAGAGTGCGCTTCTAGGTAATAAATGCCTTAACTGGATGGAGATTGGGGAAGACATTATTTTCATAGTATGAGCCTGTACTAGGCTTTCAGGCTCATTACTTGTATATTACAGTTCAGTCCAGCAGATGGCAGCACTGAACTGTAATATGGTTATTTCTCTATAGTATAATGTTGCAAATTCCATTATCCTATGCAAATTGTAATCTGATGATTGTAAGTTAGGGTCCAGTTTGGGAACTAACAAAAAGTAAAAAAAGTTTTGTAAAATATTAATAATATTTTAATATTATTAAAATAAAAAATATAAATCGAAATTCAAATCAACCATGCCACCAAAAAATATCAAGGGCATGAACTTTTGTGAAAATATCCGCACTATTAAAATATAAAAAATCCTAGCCCATACGGTGAATGGTGTAATGGAAAAAAATGGTCGATTTGCTGTTCTTTTAACAAAAAGTTATGCACACCTCAAAATGGTATTATCAAAAACTACAGATTTTCCCACAAAAAAATTAACCCTCACCCATCTCCATAGACATAACTATAAAAAAAATAATGCGGGTCAGAATATAGCATTGACCGGAAAAAATACATTTTTCAAATGTTTTTTTTTTTTTTCATTATTAAAGCTAAAAGAAAAACTATACATATGTGGTATTGCTGTAACTGTATTGACCTGGAAAATGTCAGCTTTACCACATAGTTAACGCTGCAAAAACAAAACCCATAAAACTGTAGCCAAATTGAAATTTTTTTCAAATTCGACGCCATGTGGAATTTTTTTCCCACTTCCTACTACATCGTATGCAATAATAAATTATGTCATTAGAAAGCACAACTTTTCCCATAAAAAAACAAGCCCTCATATGGCTATATGAACAGAAAAATAAAAATGTTATGTCTCTGGGTAGGCAGGAAGCGAAAAATGAAAATGCAAAAATGGAAAATCGCTGCGTCAGGAAAGGGGTAAGCTATAAATACATCTGATTTAATCAATTCCGATTTTTTATTTTTACTTAGAGGAATGCAAGTGAACCCTATACACCATATACTACTGGGAAATGCTCTGCGACAAAAACAAATACATAGTGAGGATATTACTCAATATCCTATTCCAGTTAGGGCTCATGCACATGACCGTGTGCCCTCCGTGGCCCTATTGCGGCCTGCATACAGCGGGTCCCCAATACACGGGCAGCGGCCGTGTGCATTCCTCATCACGGATCGCAGACCCATTCACTTGAATGGGTCCACAATCACGGAGATGCTGAACGGAGGAACGGATCGGAACCCCACCTAAGCACTACGGAGTGCTACTGTGGTGTTTCTTGGCATGCCTCTGCACCGCAAAAGAGTAGTGCATGCAGTGCGGACCGTGGACCCTATTCAAGTGAATGGGTCCGCGATTCACATGCGGTTGCTCCACGGTGTGTGCCCGTGCATTGCGGACCACAATTTGCAGTCCAAAGCATGGGCACAGAGCCCTTACATTCGTAGGCATGAGCCTTTATTCTGAGAATCCCCAATTTTCTTTATCCTATAGAGAGGAAACAAGGCTCTCAGATCTCATCAACATTTGATATATTTTTGAGGCAGCAGATTTAGTATATACTTTATTTAAAAGAAAAAGCTTGAAATAAATATATTTATCCCAACCATTTTCTTTTAACCAAGATCTTATTTGATAGTAATTCATACTCTTTGGAAGATCATATTCCAGGGATAATAAATCAAAAGATTTAAAGAGGTTGTCCAGTCGCAAAATAATATCTAAATTATTTTTATGTGCTCACAATGCACATATATGCCCCTAATTCCTTTTTTTCATCTCTGTACTTTCCTCCCCCTGTCTGGGCATCTGAGTATCTTAGCAGGTCTGTTTACATTCAGAGCTTCCTGTTTTTTTCACTACCTAGCTTTATTCATAAACCAAGCTTAGCTGCTCTGCAGAGTGGTGAGATGCAGGCTGGCCCCGTCTGACATATTGTTCAGTCTGCAATAGCCATGCCCACTACACCTCCTGTGGCCATGTTACTACACCCACACATGAATCATGCTAGTGTCTTGTCTCTTGCTGCATCACATCACTGACAGTCCACAGGCTCTTCCTTCACCATCTCGAAAGTGCAATAAACAGCAAGCACATCAAAATAAATCTGTATATAATCCTATATACTATATATGATACAGCCTGCTGTGGCTGTAACATTGCCTGTTGTGTGTGATACCGCCTGCAGAGCTGTGTATCCAATGTCTTCTTTTACTATACTGTCTTGGGCAGGCAGTTCCGTTGCCAGAACTGCCTACCGTATCCGGAAATCCATTTGTTTCCGGATCCGAATACCCATTGAAGTAGAAGCCCTAGGTAGAAAGACTGCAGTTGGGCAACAGCTCCTACGCTACTTACATGCAGAGACAGACAAATACCTAGAGGCAAAACAACACAAAAACAGGGTTGTACGTAAATGGGTCTGTAGCAGACAGGCTATGCAGTACCAAATGAGAGACAGAGACTAGTCTGAAGACAAGCTGAGATCAGAACTAGGGATGAGCGAACTCGAACTGTATAGTTCGGGTTCGTACCGAATTTTGGGGTGTCCGTGACACGGACCCGAACCCGGACATTTTCGTAAAAGTCCGGGTTCGGGTTCGGTGTTCGTCGCTTTCTTCGCGCTTTTGTGACGCTTTCTTGGCGCTTTTTGAAAGGCTGCAAAGCAGCCAATCAACAAGCGTCATACTACTTGCCCCAAGAGGCCATCACAGCCATGCCTACTATTGGCATGGCTGTGATTGGCCAGAGCACCATGTGACCCAGCCTCTATTTAAGCTGGAGTCACATAGCGCCGCCCGTCACTCTGCTCTGATTAGCGTAGGGAGAGGTTGCGGCTGCGACAGTAGGGCGAGATTAGGCAGATTAACTCCTCCAAAGGACTTGATTAACTGATCGATCTGCAGCTGTGGATCATTGAGCTGCTGATCCTCAATTGCTCACTGTTTTTAGGCTGCACAGACCGTTTGTCAGTCTCATTTTTCTGGGGTGATCGGCGGCCATTTTGTGTCTTGTGGTGCGCCAGCACAAGCTGCGACCAAGTGCATTTAACCCTCAATGGTGTGGTTGTTTTTTGGCTAAAGCCTACATCAGGGTGAAGCTGTCACACCAAGTGCATTTAACCAGCAATAGTCTGTTCATTTTTTGGCCATATACAAAATCAGGGGCAAGCTGCGCCTGTCACCAAGTGCATTTAACCCTCAATGGTGTGGTTGTTTTTTGGCTAAAGCCTACATCAGGGTGAAGCTGTCACACCAAGTGCATTTAACCAGCAATAGTCTGTTCATTTTTTGGCCATATACAAAATCAGGGGCAAGCTGCGCCTGTCACCAAGTGCATTTAACCCTCAATGGTGTGGTTGTTTTTTGGCTAAAGCCTACATCAGGGTGAAGCTGTCACACCAAGTGCATTTAACCAGCAATAGTCTGTTCATTTTTTGGCCATATACAAAATCAGGGGCAAGCTGCGCCTGTCACCAAGTGCATTTAACCCTCAATGGTGTGGTTGTTTTTTGGCTAAAGCCTACATCAGGGTGAAGCTGTCACACCAAGTGCATTTAACCAGCAATAGTCTGTTCATTTTTTGGCCATATCCCAGTCTAATTCTGTCACTAAATCCATACCGGTCACCCAGCGCCTAAATACTAGGCCTCAAATTTATATCCAGCTAAATCTGTCCCTAGTGCTGTAGCTGGGCGAGTTATTTAGTGTCCGTTCAAGCACATTTCTTGTTCTGGGTTGAAATACAATTCCCAATTTAGCAATTTCATAATTTAGTGGTTCCTGCTATATCAGAGCTATTTGAAATCTATCCCAAAAAGGGTATATAATATTGAAGGTGCACATTGGGTCATTCAGAATAACTTCACACACACCCGCTACTGTGTATTTCCAAGTCTAATTCTGTCACTAAACCCATACCTGTCACCCAGCGCCTAAATACTAGGCCTCAAATTTAAATCCCTCTAAATCTCTCGTTACCCACCGCTGTACTGTTGTTGCTGGGCAAGATATTTAGTGTCCGTCAAAGCACATTTTTTGTTCTGGGTTGAAGTACAATTCCCAATTTAGCAATTTCATAATTTAGTGGTTTCTGCTATATCAGAGCTATTTGAAATCTATCCCTAAAAGGGTATATAATATTGAAGGTGCACATAGGGTCATTCAGAATAACTTCACACACACGCTTCTGTGCATTTCCAAGTCTAATTCTGTCACTAAATCCATACCGGTGACCCAGCGCCTAAATACTAGGCCTCAAATTTAAATCCCTCTAAATCTCTCGTTACCCACCACTGTACTGTTGTTGCTGGGCAAGATATTTAGTGTCCGTCAAAGCACATTTTTTGTTCTGGGTTGAAGTACAATTCCCAATTTAGCAATTTCATAATTTAGTGGTTTCTGCTATATCAGAGCTATTTGAAATCTATCCCTAAAAGGGTATATAATATTGAAGGTGCACATAGGGTCATTCAGAATAACTTCACACACACGCTTCTGTGCATTTCCAAGTCTAATTCTGTCACTAAATCCATACCGGTGACCCAGCGCCTAAATACTAGGCCTCAAATTTAAATCCCTCTAAATCTCTCGTTACCCACCACTGTACTGTTGTTGCTGGGCAAGATATTTAGTGTCCGTCAAAGCACATTTTTTGTTCTGGGTTGAAGTACAATTCCCAATTTAGCAATTTCATAATTTAGTGGTTTCTGCTATATCAGAGCTATTTGAAATCTATCCCTAAAAGGGTATATAATATTGAAGGTGCACATAGGGTCATTCAGAATAACTTCACACACACGCTTCTGTGCATTTCCAAGTCTAATTCTGTCACTAAATCCATACCGGTGACCCAGCGCCTAAATACTAGGCCTCAAATTTAAATCCCTCTAAATCTCTCGTTACCCACCGCTGTACTGTTGTTGCTGGGCAAGATATTTAGTGTCCGTCAAAGCACATTTTTTGTTCTGGGTTGAAGTACAATTCCCAATTTAGCAATTTCATAATTTAGTGGTTTCTGCTATATCAGAGCTATTTGAAATCTATCCCTAAAAGGGTATATAATATTGAAGGTGCACATAGGGTCATTCAGAATAACTTCACACACACGCTTCTGTGCATTTCCAAGTCTAATTCTGTCACTAAATCCATACCGGTGACCCAGCGCCTAAATACTAGGCCTCAAATTTAAATCCCTCTAAATCTCTCGTTACCCACCGCTGTACTGTTGTTGCTGGGCAAGATATTTAGTGTCCGTCAAAGCACATTTTTTGTTCTGGGTTGAAGTACAATTCCCAATTTAGCAATTTCATAATTTAGTGGTTCCTGCTATATCAGAGCTATTTGAAATCTATCCCAAAAAGGGTATATAATATTGAAGGTGCACATTGGGTCATTCAGAATAACTTCACACACACCCGCTGCTGTGTATTTCCAAGTCTAATTCTGTCACTAAACCCATACCTGTCACCCAGCGCCTAAATACTAGGCCTCAAATTTAAATCCCTCTAAATCTCTCGTTACCGCTGTACTGTTGTAGCTGGGAAAGTTATTTAGTGTCCGTCAAAGCACATTTTTTGTTCTGGGTTGAAGTACAATTCCCAATTTAGCAATTTCATAATTTAGTGGTTCCTGCTATATCAGAGCTATTTGAAATCTATCCCAAAAAGGGTATATAATATTCAAGGTGCACATTGGGTCATTCAGAATAACTTCACACACACGCTTCTGTGCATTTCCAAGTCTAATTCTGTCACTAAATCCATACCGGTCACCCAGCGCCTAAATACTAGGCCTCAAATTTATATCCCGCTGAATTTGAATACAATACATTGGGCCAAATAATATATTTGTTGTTGTGGTGAACCATAACA
Organism: Bufo gargarizans; assembly: GCF_014858855.1. Lineage (NCBI taxonomy): Eukaryota > Metazoa > Chordata > Amphibia > Anura > Bufonidae > Bufo > Bufo gargarizans. The sequence continues at coordinate 177,272,241 of NC_058085.1, forward strand.
ATGAGAAAAACATCTAGTAAGGGACGCGGACGTGGACATGGTCGTGGTGGTGTTAGTGGACCCTCTGGTGCTGGGAGAGGACGTGGCCGTTCTGCCACATCCACACGTCCTAGTGTACCAACTACCTCAGGTCCCAGTAGCCGCCAGAATTTACAGCGATATATGGTGGGGCCCAATGCCGTTCTAAGGATGGTAAGGCCTGAGCAGGTACAGGCATTAGTCAATTGGGTGGCCGACAGTGGATCCAGCACGTTCACATTATCTCCCACCCAGTCTTCTGCAGAAAGCGCACAGATGGCGCCTGAAAACCAACCCCATCAGTCTGTCACATCACCCCCATGCATACCAGGGAAACTGTCTCAGCCTCAAGTTATGCAGCAGTCTCTTATGCTGTTTGAAGACTCCGCTGGCAGGGTTTCCCAAGGGCATCCACCTAGCCCTTCCCCAGCGGTGAAAGACATAGAATGCACTGACGCACAACCACTTATGTTTCCTGATGATGAGGACATGGGAATACCACCTCAGCATGTCTCTGATGATGACGAAACACAGGTGCCAACTGCTGCGTCTTTCTGCAGTGTGCAGACTGAACAGGAGGTCAGGGATCAAGACTGGGTGGAAGACGATGCAGGGGACGATGAGGTCCTAGACCCCACATGGAATGAAGGTCGTGCCACTGACTTTCACAGTTCGGAGGAAGAGGCAGTGGTGAGACCGAGCCAACAGCGTAGCAAAAGAGGGAGCAGTGGGCAAAAGCAGAACACCCGCCGCCAAGAGACTCCGCCTGCTACTGACCGCCGCCATCTGGGACCGAGCACCCCAAAGGCAGCTTCAAGGAGTTCCCTGGCATGGCACTTCTTCAAACAATGTGCTGACGACAAGACCCGAGTGGTTTGCACGCTGTGCCATCAGAGCCTGAAGCGAGGCATTAACGTTCTGAACCTGAGCACAACCTGCATGACCAGGCACCTGCATGCAAAGCATGAACTGCAGTGGAGTAAACACCTTAAAACCAAGGAAGTCACTCAGGCTCCCCCTGCTACCTCTTCTGCTGCTGCCGCCTCGGCCTATTCTGCTGCTGCCGCCTCGGCCTCTTCCTCCGCCTCTGGAGGAACGTTGGCACCTGCCGCCCAGCAAACAGGGGATGTACCACCAACACCACCACCACCACCTCCGTCACCAAGCGTCTCAACCATGTCACACGCCAGCGTTCAGCTCTCCATCTCACAAACATTTGATAGAAAGCGTAAATTCCCACCTAGCCACCCTCGATCCCTGGCCCTGAATGCCAGCATTTCTAAACTACTGGCCTATGAAATGCTGTCATTTAGGCTGGTGGACACAGACAGCTTCAAACAGCTCATGTCGCTTGCTGTCCCACAGTATGTTGTTCCCAGCCGGCACTACTTCTCCAAGAGAGCCGTGCCTTCCCTGCACAACCAAGTATCCGATAAAATCAAGTGTGCACTGCGCAACGCCATCTGTAGCAAGGTCCACCTAACCACAGATACGTGGACCAGTAAGCACGGCCAGGGACGCTATATCTCCCTAACTGCACACTGGGTAAATGTAGTGGCAGCTGGGCCCCAGGCGGAGAGCTGTTTGGCGCACGTCCTGCCGCCGCCAAGGATCGCAGGGCAACATTCTTTGCCTCCTGTTGCCACCTCCTCCTTCTCGGCTTCCTCCTCCTCTTCTTCCACCTGCTCATCCAGTCAGCCACACACCTTCACCACCAACTTCAGCACAGCCCGGGGTAAACGTCAGCAGGCCATTCTGAAACTCATATGTTTGGGGGACAGGCCCCACACCGCACAGGAGTTGTGGCGGGGTATTGAACAACAGACCGACGAGTGGTTGCTGCCGGTGAGCCTCAAGCCCGGCCTGGTGGTGTGTGATAATGGGCGAAATCTCGTTGCAGCTCTGGGACTAGCCAATTTGACGCACATCCCTTGCTTGGCGCATGTGCTGAATTTGGTGGTGCAGAAGTTCATTCACAACTACCCCGACATGTCAGAGCTGCTGCATAAAGTGCGGGCCGTCTGTTCGCGCTTCCGGCGTTCACATCCTGCCGCTGCTCGCCTGTCTGCGCTACAGCGTAACTTCGGCCTTCCCGCTCACCGCCTCATATGCGACGTGCCCACCAGGTGGAACTCCACCTTGCACATGCTGGACAGACTGTGCGAGCAGCAGCAGGCCATAGTGGAGTTTCAGCTGCAGCACGCACGGGTCAGTCGCACTACAGAACAGCACCACTTCACCACCAATGACTGGGCCTCCATGCGAGACCTGTGTGCCCTGTTGCGCTGTTTCGAGTACTCCACCAACATGGCCAGTGGCGATGACACCGTTATCAGCGTTACAATACCACTTCTATGTCTCCTTGAGAAAACACTTAGGGCGATGATGGAACAGGAGGTGGCCCAGGAGGAGGAGGAGGAGGATGAGGAAGAGGGGTCATTTTTAGCACTTTCAGGCCAGTCTCTTCGAAGTGACTCAGAGGGAGGTTTTTTGCAACAGCAGAGGCCAGGTACAAATGTGGCCAGCCAGGGCCCACTACTGGAGGACGAGGAGGACGAGGATGAGGAGGAGGTGGAGGAGGATGAGGATGAAGCATGGTCACAGCGGGGTGGCACCCAACGCAGCTCGGGTCCATCACTGGTGCGTGGCTGGGGGGAAAGGCAGGACGATGACGATACGCCTCCCACAGAGGACAGCTTGTCCTTACCCCTGGGCAGCCTGGCACACATGAGCGACTACATGCTGCAGTGCCTGCGCAACGACAGCAGAGTTGCCCACATTTTAACCTGTGCGGACTACTGGGTTGCCACCCTGCTGGATCCACGCTACAAAGACAATGTGCCCACCTTACTTCCTGCACTGGAGCGTGATAGGAAGATGCGCGAGTACAAGCGCACGTTGGTAGACGCGCTACTGAGAGCATTCCCAAATGTCACAGGGGAACAAGTGGAAGCCCAAGGCCAAGGCAGAGGAGGAGCAAGAGGTCGCCAAGGCAGCTGTGTCACGGCCAGCTCCTCTGAGGGCAGGGTTAGCATGGCAGAGATGTGGAAAACTTTTGTCAACACGCCACAGCTAACTGCACCACCACCTGATACGCAACGTGTTAGCAGGAGGCAACATTTCACTAACATGGTGGAACAGTACGTGTGCACACCCCTCCACGTACTGACTGATGGTTCGGCCCCATTCAACTTCTGGGTCTCTAAATTGTCCACGTGGCCAGAGCTAGCCTTTTATGCCTTGGAGGTGCTGGCCTGCCCGGCAGCCAGCGTTTTGTCTGAACGTGTATTCAGCACGGCAGGGGGCGTCATTACAGACAAACGCAGCCGCCTGTCTACAGCCAATGTGGACAAGCTGACGTTCATAAAAATGAACCAGGCATGGATCCCACAGGACCTGTCCGTCCCTTGTCCAGATTAGACATTAACTACCTCCCCATAACCATATATTATTGGACTCCAGGGCACTTCCTCATTCAATCCTATTTTTATTTTCATTTTACCATTATATTGCGATGCTACCCAAAGTTGAATGAACCTCTCCTCTGCCTGTGTGCTAGGCCTAAATATATGCCAATGGACTGTTGCAGTGGTGGCTGACATGAAGCCTGATTCTCTGCTATGACATGCAGACTAATTCTCTGCTGACATGAAGCCAGATTGTCTGTTACGGGACCTCTCTCCTCTGCCTGGGTGCTGGGCCTAAATTTATGACAATGGACTGTTGCAGTGGTGGCTGACGTGAAGCCTGATTCTCTGCTATGACATGCAGACTGATTCTCTGCTGACATGAAGCCAGATCGTCTGTTACGGGACCTCTCTGCTCTGCCTGTGTGCTAGGCCTAAATATATGCCAATGGACTGTTGCAGTGGTGGGTGACGTGAAGCCTCATTCTCTGCTATGACATGCAGACTGATTCTCTGCTGACATGAAGCCAGATTGTCTGTTACGGGACCTCTCTGCTCTGCCTGTGTGCTAGGCCTAAATATATGCCAATGGACTGTTGCAGTGGTGGGTGACGTGAAGCCTCATTCTCTGCTATGACATGCAGACTGATTCTCTGCTGTCATGAAGCCAGATTGTCTGTTACGGGACCTCTCTGCTCTGCCTGTGTGCTAGGCCTAAATATATGCCAATGGACTGTTGCAGTGGTGGGTGACGTGAAGCCTCATTCTCTGCTATGACATGCAGACTGATTCTCTGCTGACATGAAGCCAGATTGTCTGTTACGGGACCTCTCTGCTCTGCCTGTGTGCTAGGCCTAAATATATGCCAATGGACTGTTGCAGTGGTGGGTGACGTGAAGCCTCATTCTCTGCTATGACATGCAGACTGATTCTCTGCTGTCATGAAGCCAGATTGTCTGTTACGGGACCTCTCTGCTCTGCCTGTGTGCTAGGCCTAAATATATGCCAATGGACTGTTGCAGTGGTGGGTGACGTGAAGCCTCATTCTCTGCTATGACATGCAGACTAATTCTCTGCTGACATGAAGACAGATTCTCTGTTACGGGACCTCTCTCCTCTGCCTGTGTGTGTGCTGGGCCTAAATATATGCCAATGGACTGTTGCAGTGGTGGCTGACGTGAAGCCTCATTCTCTGCTATGACATGCAGACTGATTCTCTGCTGACATGAAGCCAGATTCTCTGTTACGGGACCTCTCTCCTCTGCCTGTGTGTGTGCTGGGCCTAAATATATGCCAATGGACTGTTGCAGTGGTGGCTGACGTGAAGCCTCATTCTCTGCTATGACATGCAGACTGATTCTCTGCTGACATGAAGCCAGATTCTCTGTTACGGGACCTCTCTCCTCTGCCTGTGTGCTAGGCCTAAATATATGCCAATGGACTGTTGCAGTGGTGGCTGACGTGAAGCCTCATTCTCTGCTATGACATGCAGACTAATTCTCTGCTGACATGAAGACAGATTCTCTGTTCTCCTCTGCCTGGGTGCCGGGGCCTAAATATCTGAGAATGGACTGTTCCAGTGGTGGGTGACGGGAAGCCAGATTCTCTGCTATGGAACCTCTCTCCAATTGATTTTGGTTAATTTTTATTTATTTAATTTTTATTTTAATTAATTTCCCTATCCACATTTGTTTGCAGGGGATTTACCTACATGTTGCTGCCTTTTGCAGCCCTCTAGCCCTTTCCTGGGCTGTTTTACAGCCGTTTTAGTGCCGAAAAGTTCGGGTCCCCATTGACTTCAATGGAGTTCGGGTTCGGGACGAAGTTCGGATCGGGTTCGGATCCCGAACCCGAACATTTCCGGGATGTTCGGCCGAACTTCTCGAACCCGAACATCCAGGTGTTCGCTCAACTCTAATCAGAACCAGACGGACAACGCAGTAACAAACAAGAGACAGAGGAATGAGCAATCCAATAAGCTCAGGAACACAGCTAGTGAGTCAGAGACTATCATTGGCACTGGTGTATGGCACCCATTATCGACGCTCAATTAGTCATAAACACTAGCACAGGGATGGCCAACCTGCGGCTCTACAGATGTTGTGAAACTACAGTTCCCACCATGCCCTGCTGTAGGCTGATAGCTGTAGGCAGTCTGGGCATGTTGGGAGTTTTGCAACAGCTGGAGAGCCGCAGTTTGGTCATACCTGCACTAGCACATAGGAATAGAGCAGCTGGGCAATCAGCCCACTGATAATCTTTTCAGGCACTTACCCGCTGTAGGGAGAAGCAGAGCATTGCATCCTGTTGCTATAGATGAATATGTGTCACCAGGGGCGTGGGTTTGCAGTGTGTCTCTACCGGAGTAGCCATGCCAAAGCGGAGATTGCGCCGCTGGAGCTAAGACAGGCGAGTTTGTGACATTACCACCCCCCCCCCCCCCTTTTAAGAGGGGTCATCTGACCCTCAACCTGGGGAGCTTTGAGGGAAATTTGAGATGAAACTTTCTTATTAAATGAGGGCCATAAACATCCTGAGTACCCATGTTCTCTCCTCAGCACTATATACCTTCCAATGAATTAGGTACTGCAGAGAGCCCTGAACTCTCCGGCAGAGATGAGGGAATTGAAGCTGACAAAGTGGAATTCATTTAGAATTTCTGGAAAAATTGTATTCGCAACGGATGCTAATTTCCTCTAGATATCTCAGAAGGAGCTAGGGACATTGATAGGAAAGTGATTTACAAGTGTAGGGAACGATTATTTGTGGATCCAAATAGTCATTAGACAGCTCTGTCATTCCAGCTTTTTATTATTGGGCTGCAAGTGTTATGTTGGAAAGCCTTTAGAGGCTTATGTCTTAGTATCTTATTCAGTACTACAAGAAAAATATATGCGCATTTCACTTCTGCAGTTTTTTCTGTTGAAAGCATATAGGGGCGTATTATAGTTCAACAAGAAAAATATATATGCACTGCACTGTTGCAGTTATTTCTAATAAAAGCGTATAGGGACGTATTACAGTAAAAAAAAGATATATATAGCATATAAGACGCACCTATGTTTTAGAGGAGGACAATAAAAAAATAAAAAAATTTTCATTAGACTTAAGGTCAGACCAGCAATCAGACCCCCAATATTAATCAGACCTCAGCTGACAGCCCTAATCAGACCCCCCAATGTTAATTAGACGCCAATAAGACCTCAGATCAGACCCCCGATCAGATCTCAGCTCAGACCCCAAAGTGAATGACCCCCAATCAGACCTCAGATAAGAGCCCCCCAAAAAATAAGACCCCCATGCCTCTTATCTTTAGAACCCCAGCCTTTCATCAGCCCCCTGCCTTTCATCAGCCCCCAGCCTTTCATCAGCCCCTAGCCTCTTATCAGCCCCCAGCCTTTCATTAGTCCCCAGCCTTTTATCAGTCCCCAGCCACTACACTGGTGCATTTATTTCTGCTGAAAGCGTTAACAGGCCTATTTCAGTACAAAAGAATATATTCTCAGTTCACGTTGGCGGTTATATGTGTTTAAAGCATGGCTGGGAGTCATCAGGGTGGCAGCAGTGGGAGTAGGGAGCCAAACGTGCCCGGGGTAGAGCACCTGCTTCGCAGCAGCCTACCTGCCCGGGAAGTAGTGATGCAGGGGTTCACGGAGATAGCAGCTGTTGCAGTCAGTCAGTGAGGTGGTTATATGTGTTATTTTGTATTTTAGTATAAAAATAAAAATAAATTCTTAGTTCACGTCGGCGGTGGTTATATGTGTTGAAAGCCTTTAGTGGCCTATTTCAGTACAAACAGAAAAATACATTCTCAGTTCACGTTGGTGGTTATATGTGTTGAAAGCATGGCTGGGATTCAGCAGGGTGGCAGCAGTTGGAGGTCGAGCGCCAAAGGTGCTTGGGGTAGAGCACCTGCTTCAGCCTACCAACCCGGGAAGTAGCAGGGGTTCACGGAAGTAGCGGCAGTAGCAATCAGTCAGTATGGCAGTTACATGTGATAAAATCTTTATTGTATTATTTATTGTTTCGGTCGAAAAATGTTATTTATTTAGCGGTCAGCGCTGCAGTTATATGCAGTTAAATCTCCATGATGTCTCCATGATAAATCTGAAGCGTGGGGGTACCGTGTGGCTTCTACACACTTTCAAAATAATCCTTCAGCGGAGCGAATAGATGCCGGATGACCAGGACGCTCCATGACCTTCTCAGGAGCTGCTGTTGTAGCAGCGGTTAATTTCTGAGACGTTCGTATAGTGCGGGGGGAATCCAAAGACCATTTCCAGCTCCGTGTTCTGTTATATGTGGTAAAAACTTTATTGAAGTATTTTGGTGGAAAAAAGAAATTTGATTCAGTGTTCGGCGCTGCACTTATATGCATACATATTTTTGTGAATTATTTTGGTAGAAAAACAAATGTCATTCAATGTTCAGCGCTGCAGTTATATGTGGTAAAATCTTTTGTGACTTTGCAATGAGAAGGATGCAGGGTATAGTTGCACTGACGCCAAATTATGCAGTAGGTCAGGATATGGGTATAATAGTCTATAGTTTTGTTTGTGACGCCAATTGCAGCGTGCACAGGGTACTGTCACAGGGCCCTCTAAGGGGTTATAACTCACGCCCAGTGGCGTAACTACCGGGGAAGCAGGGGAAGCAGCTGCTTCGGGGCCCGGGCTGCCAAGGGGGCCCGGCGCCTCAAGCAGCGTGTGTGACAGTTTATTTTCAAGTTAGATAAATATCGTGTTCAGGGCCCCTTCACAGCCGCTAGAGTGATCTAATTTTACTGTCTGCTAAAAGTCTCCTGGTCTGGGATTCGAACCCACAACCTCCAATCTATAAGTGAATCAGTGGCAAAGCATTTACCCTCACAGCCATAAAGGCTGCATTACAACTGACTGTAAAAAAAAAAAAATACATCTATATACATGACAGCTGCCCAAACACACCTAGCACTGCTATATCTGTATATGACAGCTGTCCCTGCACATTCAGCTCTGCTACATCTCTATATATGAACAGCTGCCATGTGTATAGATGTACACTTAGCCAGCTATAACAGTAGAAGTCTCATATTTTTTCACTCAGCCTCAAGGCAGCTCTTATGGTCTAGTGGATAGCTGCTCTGCCTCTGAAGCAGAAGGTCCTGGGTTCGAATCCCAGCAGACTCTTTTCTGAAATACAAGCACTGACTCCATATAAGGGCATACAAGGCGGGACACAGGAAGAGGCTGCATCGCATCGCTGACATGGAGGTAAGTAGAAGTGTTTATTATTTTTTTTTTAATACCCGACTGTTACTGCCATGGGGGAGCGGAAGGCACCTGATACTGGCACATGGGGGGAGGGGGGTTGGCACCTGATACTGGCACCTGGGGGGGGGGGGTTGGCACCTGATACTGGCACATGGGAGTGGGGTTGGCACCTGATACTGGCATGGGGGGGGAGGGAGAGAGGCACCTGATACTGGCATTGGGGGGGGGGGGGGAGGGAGAGAGGCACTTGATACTGGCACTTTTTTTGTGGTGGTGGTGGGGGGGGGGGGGAGATGGCACTATGATACTGGGACATAGGGGGGGGGGGGGAGTCACCTGATACTGGCACCTGGAGGGGAGAGGGGGGGTTGGCACTTGATACTGGCACATGGGGGGGGGGGGCACCTGATACTGGCACATAGGGAGGGGGGAGGGAGAGAGGCACTTGATATTGGCACTTTTTAGTGGGGGGGGGGGGAGATGGCACTATGATACTGGGACATGGGGAGGAGAGAGGCACTTGATACTGGCACATGGGGGGTGGGAAGGAGAGAGGCACTTGATACTGGCACATGGGGGGAGATGGCACTATGATACTGGGACATGTGGGGGGGGGAGAGGCACTTGATACTGGCACATGATAGGGGCACTTACTGGCACATTATTGGGGGGCATTATGGGGGACACTAGGCCGGCAGCCTATCAGAGGCCGGACACTGAGCGGCATCTACTGGGGCACTATATATGGGGCATTTTATACTGGTACATTTTGGGGGGGCACTAGCAGGAAGGGGGGAGAGGAGCACTATGGGGGAAGTTACTGGGGGCACTATATAGGGGTATTTTATACTGGCACATTTTTTGGGGCACTATGGGGACATTAGCTCAACTGGGGGCATTACAAGGGGGTATTTTTTGCACTGTCACATTATAAGGAGAATTATTACTACTGGGGGGGGGGGCATTATGGTGGGTTTTATTACTGCCCCATGGTATGACCCCCTAGTAGCGGCACCAGCCTCTCCCTGCTCTGCTATCCCTCTGCCCCTTCTCCAAATCCTTATTATAAAATCTTTCTCATTAGGATAAAACACAACATCAGCTCCGCCGAGCCCCCGGCCAAAGTGTGGAAGTGGCGTCCGAGATCCCCAAGGACCAAGCCATGTAACTGTAAGTGTTCATGTGGAGTATGTTTATGTTATACACATATAGCCTACACTGTGCCACACAATATACAGTATACCGCTACACTGTGCCACACAATATACAGTATACCTCTATACTGTGCCTCACAATGTACAGTATACCGCTACACTGTGCCCCACAATATACAGTATACCGCTACACTGTGCCACACAATATACAGTATACCTCTACACTGTGCCTCACAATATACCGCTACACTGTGCCACACAATATACAGTATACCGCTACACTGTGCCTCACAATATACCTCAACACTGTGCCACACAATATACAGTATACCGCTACACTGTGCCTCACAATATACCTCTACACTGTGCCACACAATATACAGTATACCGCTACACTGTGCCACACAATATACAGTATACCTCTATACTGTGCCACACAATATACAGTATACCGCTACACTGTGCCACACAATATACAGTATACCTCTATACTGTGCCACACAATATACAGTATACCGCTACACTGTGCCACACAATATACAGTATACCGCTACACTGTGCCACACAATATATAGTATACCTCTACACTGTGCCACACAATATACAGTATACCGCTACACCGTGCCCCACAATATACAGTATACCGCTACACTGTGCCAAAGGAGTGGGGTTTACACAGGAGGAGGGAGGTGCGAAGCGCGCTGAGGGGGGCCCTTACAAATATTTGCTGTGGGGCCCAGTCACTTCTAGTTACGCCCCTGCTCACGCCCCAGGTTAGGAATGCCAGAGTGGTGTAATGTCTCTGTATGGTAGTGGTAAATGTGTCAACAGTGTCTCCTACCTGGGTACGGCTGGAATCCTGGATTCTGGCTCACTTGCAATAAATTGAGTGTAGTGATAGTAGGAGTAATAGAGGAATTTGCAGCAGAAATTGAGATCCAGACTTTTAGGTGAAGTTCAAACTTGTCTTTACTGATTGCAAACTTTCATCCAGGCAAGATACAGCTTTTGTCTTGGGTCCCAGCAGGTATTGGCAATGGTTGGCAGGAATTTATCTTCTGCTCTATCAACCTGGAGCTTGCAGGAAAGGATGTCTGCTTTGTAGCTCTGTACTATGGCAGGAATTTGGCTTCTGCACTTTCTATCTTCTGCTGTATGGGGACTGACTAGCTAGGAGGAATATGACTTCTCCTAGGTCTCTGGGTTACTCACAGTTATCTTCTCAGGGTATGCTTTCTTCCTAGAACTGGCGTTTGTCTGCTTGCTTCATCCAGCCGAGGCTGCAGGGCTCAGGCTGGGGATGGGGATCAATGTCTCAGCCGAGACAAGATCCTGGTTTGGTTCCCTATATCTGGGAGCTCCTAAATGCACACCCTACTCCTTGAAGGGGATGGGCTACACTCACCTCTAACTTCCTTCTCTCCCCATGCTGCAGGAGGTAAGCACAGCCCACTCTGCTCACAGAACGGGAGCTAAACTGGAATGAACTTTTCTATCTTAGAAATACTAAACTGAACCTAATGCCCTTACCAGACCATTGCAGATTGTAGCGGGGTACAAGAGTTTAGTAACACAACTCTGGGGTGTTACATTCCCCCTTACTTCAAGTTAAGCCGCCCTCGGCTTATGCTTAGGAGGGGAGGAACCAGCTCTGGGGTGCCCAAATTAATACAAAGTTCTGCATGTATTACACATATGACATACAAAGACTAACATATAACGGCTACCCTAGGTTCCTGCCCGCATGAGTGGGGTGTCCTAAGTAATAGTTTCCCTCTCGGTATAACCAGTGAACCAAGGTCTGCACTAAGCAATCACTACTGACTAACTTTGAAGTGTTCTGGCCTCTAAACACCAAAGGAAGCATGGGGGTGTCTTTAATCTGTAGTCCCGCCATTATGTAATGAAATGCCCACAAATGGAAGGGTGGCTTTATCCTGTATTCCCTTCCCTGCACCAAAGTCAAAATATAAGGCTTATAGCACAAACTGCAAAGGTATGTGGATAGCTCACCACCCTCCTCAGTGTGGTAGGGGTGCTCTAGCCGAGAAGACTGCTCACTCTAACAGTCCAAGAAAGTAGAATAAATGGAAAAAGGCGGCTGGCACTCACTATGTGGTTTCACATCAAACAACAATTTATTAGAATCACTATACCGCTAATATGGCAATATAATACATACAATATAAAAGTGGTAATTAAAAAATCCCCTAAAAAATAAATAATAAAATGCAAAGTATCTTATTATATTGAGTCATAAACCGCACCACAAATGACTAAAGTCTCTGTTGGAGAATAAATCGCTCTTTGTCTATTTGGGCAGTAATGTCCACTTTGATACCAATGCTGTCACTTTAAATGCAAAATGTAGCCCAGTCCACAAGCTGTGTGAAATGATGTTGAGGAGTAGTATCACTCACTTTATGTTTCTCTTTCACAGTCCGTATAACAATCTTTTCACTTCCAATTTGGGATATATGATCGATTTCTAGGGTAAATGTTTGTAGCTTACCCTCCCAGACGAATCTCCAGCCGTCTGTTTGTACTGCTTCTGCTCGCTCTCGGCGTCTCCGCTCTCCGGCGTTTGTCACGTGGTGTACCGGAGTTATCGCGGGATTTGAGTGTTTCAGTCCGAGGATCTGATGAGAGCTGCAGAGTAGGTAAAGAATGGAGCGCTCCACTTGTAGAAAATAATTCAGATATCGTCGATCATGTAGAGAGCTTGTATAAAGCTTGTTGTTGGCAGGGATATAACGCTAAACGCGTTTCGAGGACTTCAGTCCTCTTCCTCAGTAGCTATATCCCTGTTGTTGAATCCCCTCCTTTTATATCTTCATCAACAATCCACAAAATCTGGACTGGAATCACTTTTCTTCCCATTGCGGTTTTTTGGTGCGATTTTTGGTGCGGTTTTAAAATCGCATATGCGTTTTTTGTGGCATTCAAACCGCAACCTATTTGTTAGTATAAATGTATCACTTCACAGTTCTTCACAAATATAAAATCACAATAGTAATGCTCAATATATAAGATAGTATGAAAAAGTATAAGAATATAAAAATATATATAAATATATATATATACTATAAGCTATGTTCCAGGAGATCAATGTTTTAATAAAAAATGATTAAAAACCAACATAGTAAATTATGACAAATATTCATTCATAGAAGGCATCTATATCCTCGAGGGCCTCATCCTCTATGGATTTTCTTTTTATCTTTCTTATAATATTCGTATCAATGTTGGAGAATAACGACAATGGTGGTGTGCACATCAAACAAGAGGAGACCACAGAGCCGGTAAACGGCTAGACATGTGATCTCCGCTTGAATAAGGGGCACACCACCCAATCTATAAGAATCCAAAAATCTCCAGTTCTGCATTTAAACCACCTGGCATTAAACTTCCAAAATTGTATATTTGTTTGGATTCTGCCCTAGACATCCGCTCGATATGGTTTCCACCTCTCCAGTGTCTATCAATTTTTTCTAGTGCTACAAATGACAGGCCTGATGGATCTTGTCCGTGGGCTTCTTTAAAGTGCCTTGAGAGTGAGTGTTTATCGTACCCCTTTTTGATATTAGAGATATGTTCCGATATCCTCACTCTCAAGGTCCTTTTTGTACGTCCAATGTATTGTCTTGCACACGGACATTTGACTAAATAGATCACACTCTCTGAGTTACATGTTAAAAATTGTTCGATCTCCCATGTAAAAGAATTCTGTGTGGAGGAAACTGTCTTAACATTCCTAGGGATTTTTGTGGTTTTACAACATATACAATGTCCACATTTGTAAAAACCTTTTAAATTCGTTAATCTCCCAGAGTTTGATGTTATTCTTTTCCTAGTTTTGATCGATGGGGCAACTTTTATCCCTAAATTGGCTGCTCTTGTATATGTTATTAATGGTCTGGCTGGTATTAACCTACCTAGTATTTTATCTTGTAGTAGGTGATGCCAATGTCGTTTAATAATTTCCTCCACCTTTCTTCTCTGTGTTGTATATGGCAGAATAATCCTGAATTGGGAATCCATTTCTTTTGGTTCTACTGTTTTTACAGTTAGTAATGCACTCCTAGGTAATTTCCTAACCTTTTCCAATGCATTTTCTAATAAATTGGTTGGGTATTGTTTCACTAGGAATTTGTCCTTCAGGTGCATTGCTTCCAATTCGAATTGCGCTTCTTCGGTGCAATTCCGTTTCAGCCTACGGAATTGTCCGAAGGGTACATTTAACAGCCAGTTAGGCAAATGACAACTGGAGTGCAAAATAAAAGCATTTCGAGAGGAGGGTTTTTGATATGTCTTGCAGATGTATTTATCCGCTGCCCTCGTAATTGCCAAATCTAAAAATTCTATTTCTGTCATATTGATATTTTGGGTAAAAATTAAATTCAAATTATTGTCATTAAGTCCCATTAAAAAACTATTCAGACTATCTTGATCTCCCTTCCAGATTAAAAGGACATCGTCGATATATCGACGCCAGAGCACCAGGTTACCCCCTCTATGCTGATCAATAGTTTCTTGTTCCCATTGTGCTAGGAACAGGTTTGCATAGCTGGGGGCAAACCTGGTGCCCATGGCTGTTCCTCTAATTTGTAAATAAAAACATCCCTCAAAATAAAAATAATTATGTTGTAAGATGTGTTTAATACCTTCTAAAATAAAATCTGATTGTTGTTCTTTCATTTTCTTACTGTTTTCCAATTGGGTTTTAATGGCTCTTATTCCAGCTTCATGGTCTATCACTGTGTAGAGGGACTGGATATCGAGTGTGGTCATAATCCAGTCCTCTCCCACATTTAGCCCTTCTAAGATTTGAATTATTTGCGTGGTGTCTTTTAGATATGATGTAGTGATTTTCACCAAGGGCTGTAGCCATGTATCGATGTACCTGGACAAATTGGATGTTAAAGAGCCAATACCTGATACTATGGGGCGGCCGGGAGGACTCCCCATGTCCTTATGTACCTTAGGAAGGCAATAAAAGACTGGGAGTCTTCCCGGCGTCCCCATAATATAATCAGATTCATGTTGAGACAGAATCCCCTTTTGTGTGCCTTTCTGGCAGTATTCTTCTAATTTATCAAAGAATTTTTTTGTAGGATCTGTATCCAATTTTTTGTATGTACAGTTGTCAGATAATTGTCTCAAACATTCTTGTGTGTATTTGGCAGTATCTAAAATCACGATTGCTCCCCCTTTATCTGCGGGGCGAATCGTGATTTTCTCATTTTTTTGAAATTCTTTAATTGCAGACACTTCTCTATTCGTTAAATTTTTTCTATACAGCTGTTTGTTTTTGATTTTTCTGAGATCAGCTTCAACATTTTTCTGGAAACTTCCCATTTCTGGGCCAATTTCATTTCTGGGAAATTTTTTTGATTTGTTCTTCAAATTCGTATGCATAAATCTTTCTTCTATTTGTCCAGTTGTAGAAATTGGATTTTTGATGAAATATTTTTTCAGACATATGTTCCTCATAAATTTTTGGATCCCAATGTAGGTATCAAATTTGTTTAGTTGTGCACTCGGTGCAAATTTTAAGCCTTTATTTAAAAGGGAAATTTGTGCCTTTGTTAAACTCGTATCACTTAAATTAATAATGTTATCTAAATCCTTATTACGTGTATCTACCTGTGAGTTCTTCTTTTTCCTCCCCCTTCGTGTCTTATTGTTTCTTGTTGATAATTGTGATACGTTTGTTTCTGATTTTCTCTCTGAGTGTATGTTGGTGGTGTTTTGTGATGATCCCTCTGTCCTAATGGGCGTGCTTGATGTGGTGTGTAATAAGATTCCTCCTGTCTGTGATGATTGTGATGTCTTAGATTGTATTGATGTTTCTGTGGTGTTTGTGCTCTCCTGTTGTGTTCCGGTGTCCGTGCATGTCTCGTTTTTACTCTGGGTGAATGATGTGGTGGGGTCCCATCTAAAAAAGGCTGCTGCGCTAATGTTTCAAACCTATTTCTAGTTGGTATTGTTGGTTTTATTAGTTCTACAGAGGGTCTGATTCTATTGTCTAATTTATTATGGTCATTTTGTATTATCTTTGGGACAAAATTATGTTTTTTACTCTTTTTTATAATGATCTCAGATTCAGTTCTGTCTAAGCTCTTACATATTCTGTCCTGCCATGAATCTAGAACACTGTCTTTCGGTAATTGTTCTATTTTTATTTTCAGCTTATTGATTTCTTCTGTAATATTTCCTAAAATCTGTACTCTCCTTTTTATAATTAATTCGACCAATGACCTAGATTGTGTATGTAGGAGATTGGTCCATTGAAGATTAAATTCCTCCCCACATAAATCCTGTGCTGGAGTTTTCAACAGTTGTAAACCCTTTGGAATTTTGTCTTGGTCTAAATAATGACGTAGGGATCTGATCTCCCAGTTCTGTTTTAATTGTTTTATAGCTAGATGTTCTAATTCTCTAAATGTATCATGTACAGATAAAATCTCTGTATTGTCCATCAATGGGACTTCAAATAGAAAGGTGTCTGCTTTTTGTTTCTTTAATTCAATATGACTCCACATATCCATCCTGAGTCCGGTGGGAGCTAAATCCACAAACGAGTGATTAAGAAAATGAAAACTGCAAAGGTATGTGGATAGCTCACCACCCTCCTCAGTGTGGTAGGGGTGCTCTAGCCGAGAAGACTGCTCACTCTAACAGTCCAAGAAAGTAGAATAAATGGAAAAAGGCGGCTGGCACTCACTATGTGGTTTCACATCAAACAACAATTTATTAGAATCACTATACCACTAATATGGCAATATAATACATACAATATAAAAGTGGTAATTAAAAAATCCCCTAAAAAATAAATAATAAAATGCAAAGTATCTTATTATATTGAGTCATAAACCGCACCACAAATGACTAAAGTCTCTGTTGGAGAATAAATCGCTCTTTGTCTATTTGGGCAGTAATGTCCACTTTGATACCAATGCTGTCACTTTAAATGCAAAATGTAGCCCAGTCCACAAGCTGTGTGAAATGATGTTGAGGAGTAGTATCACTCACTTTATGTTTCTCTTTCACAGTCCGTATAACAATCTTTTCACTTCCAATTTGGGATATATGATCGATTTCTAGGGTAAATGTTTGTAGCTTACCCTCCCAGACGAATCTCCAGCCGTCTGTTTGTACTGCTTCTGCTCGCTCTCGGCGTCTCCGCTCTCCGGCGTTTGTCACGTGGTGTACCGGAGTTATCGCGGGATTTGAGTGTTTCAGTCCGAGGATCTGATGAGAGCTGCAGAGTAGGTAAAGAATGGAGCGCTCCACTTGTAGAAAATAATTCAGATATCGTCGATCATGTAGAGAGCTTGTATAAAGCTTGTTGTTGGCAGGGATATAACGCTAAACGCGTTTCGAGGACTTCAGTCCTCTTCCTCAGTAGCTATATCCCTGTTGTTGAATCCCCTCCTTTTATATCTTCATCAACAATCCACAAAATCTGGACTGGAATCACTTTTCTTCCCATTGCGGTTTTTTGGTGCGATTTTTGGTGCGGTTTTAAAATCGCATATGCGTTTTTTGTGGCATTCAAACCGCAACCTATTTGTTAGTATAAATGTATCACTTCACAGTTCTTCACAAATATAAAATCACAATAGTAATGCTCAATATATAAGATAGTATGAAAAAGTATAAGAATATAAAAATATATATAAATATATATATATACTATAAGCTATGTTCCAGGAGATCAATGTTTTAATAAAAAATGATTAAAAACCAACATAGTAAATTATGACAAATATTCATTCATAGAAGGCATCTATATCCTCGAGGGCCTCATCCTCTATGGATTTTCTTTTTATCTTTCTTATAATATTCGTATCTCGTATTCTCCAACATTGATACGAATATTATAAGAAAGATAAAAAGAAAATCCATAGAGGATGAGGCCCTCGAGGATATAGATGCCTTCTATGAATGAATATTTTTCATAATTTACTATGTTGGTTTTTAATCATTTTTTATTAAAACATTGATCTCCTGGAACATAGCTTATAGTATATATATATATTTATATATATTTTTATATTCTTATACTTTTTCATACTATCTTATATATTGAGCATTACTATTGTGATTTTATATTTGTGAAGAACTGTGAAGTGATACATTTATACTAACAAATAGGTTGCGGTTTGAATGCCACAAAAAACGCATATGCGATTTTAAAACCGCACCAAAAATCGCACCAAAAAAACGCAATGGGAAGAAAAGTGATTCCAGTCCAGATTTTGTGGATTGTTGATGAAGATATAAAAGGAGGGGATTCAACAACAGGGATATAGCTACTGAGGAAGAGGACTGAAGTCCTCGAAACGCGTTTAGCGTTATATCCCTGCCAACAACAAGCTTTATACAAGCTCTCTACATGATCGACGATATCTGAATTATTTTCTACAAGTGGAGCGCTCCATTCTTTACCTACTCTGCAGCTCTCATCAGATCCTCGGACTGAAACACTCAAATCCCGCGATAACTCCGGTACACCACGTGACAAACGCCGGAGAGCGGAGACGCCGAGAGCGAGCAGAAGCAGTACAAACAGACGGCTGGAGATTCGTCTGGGAGGGTAAGCTACAAACATTTACCCTAGAAATCGATCATATATCCCAAATTGGAAGTGAAAAGATTGTTATACGGACTGTGAAAGAGAAACATAAAGTGAGTGATACTACTCCTCAACATCATTTCACACAGCTTGTGGACTGGGCTACATTTTGCATTTAAAGTGACAGCATTGGTATCAAAGTGGACATTACTGCCCAAATAGACAAAGAGCGATTTATTCTCCAACAGAGACTTTAGTCATTTGTGGTGCGGTTTATGACTCAATATAATAAGATACTTTGCATTTTATTATTTATTTTTTAGGGGATTTTTTAATTACCACTTTTATATTGTATGTATTATATTGCCATATTAGCGGTATAGTGATTCTAATAAATTGTTGTTTGATGTGAAACCACATAGTGAGTGCCAGCCGCCTTTTTCCATTTATTCTACTTTCTTGGACTGTTAGAGTGAGCAGTCTTCTCGGCTAGAGCACCCCTACCACACTGAGGAGGGTGGTGAGCTATCCACATACCTTTGCAGTTTTCATTTTCTTAATCACTCGTTTGTGGATTTAGCTCCCACCGGACTCAGGATGGATATGTGGAGTCATATTGAATTAAAGAAACAAAAAGCAGACACCTTTCTATTTGAAGTCCCATTGATGGACAATACAGAGATTTTATCTGTACATGATACATTTAGAGAATTAGAACATCTAGCTATAAAACAATTAAAACAGAACTGGGAGATCAGATCCCTACGTCATTATTTAGACCAAGACAAAATTCCAAAGGGTTTACAACTGTTGAAAACTCCAGCACAGGATTTATGTGGGGAGGAATTTAATCTTCAATGGACCAATCTCCTACATACACAATCTAGGTCATTGGTCGAATTAATTATAAAAAGGAGAGTACAGATTTTAGGAAATATTACAGAAGAAATCAATAAGCTGAAAATAAAAATAGAACAATTACCGAAAGACAGTGTTCTAGATTCATGGCAGGACAGAATATGTAAGAGCTTAGACAGAACTGAATCTGAGATCATTATAAAAAAGAGTAAAAAACATAATTTTGTCCCAAAGATAATACAAAATGACCATAATAAATTAGACAATAGAATCAGACCCTCTGTAGAACTAATAAAACCAACAATACCAACTAGAAATAGGTTTGAAACATTAGCGCAGCAGCCTTTTTTAGATGGGACCCCACCACATCATTCACCCAGAGTAAAAACGAGACATGCACGGACACCGGAACACAACAGGAGAGCACAAACACCACAGAAACATCAATACAATCTAAGACATCACAATCATCACAGACAGGAGGAATCTTATTACACACCACATCAAGCACGCCCATTAGGACAGAGGGATCATCACAAAACACCACCAACATACACTCAGAGAGAAAATCAGAAACAAACGTATCACAATTATCAACAAGAAACAATAAGACACGAAGGGGGAGGAAAAAGAAGAACTCACAGGTAGATACACGTAATAAGGATTTAGATAACATTATTAATTTAAGTGATACGAGTTTAACAAAGGCACAAATTTCCCTTTTAAATAAAGGCTTAAAATTTGCACCGAGTGCACAACTAAACAAATTTGATACCTACATTGGGATCCAAAAATTTATGAGGAACATATGTCTGAAAAAATATTTCATCAAAAATCCAATTTCTACAACTGGACAAATAGAAGAAAGATTTATGCATACGAATTTGAAGAACAAATCAAAAAAATTTCCCAGAAATGAAATTGGCCCAGAAATGGGAAGTTTCCAGAAAAATGTTGAAGCTGATCTCAGAAAAATCAAAAACAAACAGCTGTATAGAAAAAATTTAACGAATAGAGAAGTGTCTGCAATTAAAGAATTTCAAAAAAATGAGAAAATCACGATTCGCCCCGCAGATAAAGGGGGAGCAATCGTGATTTTAGATACTGCCAAATACACACAAGAATGTTTGAGACAATTATCTGACAACTGTACATACAAAAAATTGGATACAGATCCTACAAAAAAATTCTTTGATAAATTAGAAGAATACTGCCAGAAAGGCACACAAAAGGGGATTCTGTCTCAACATGAATCTGATTATATTATGGGGACGCCGGGAAGACTCCCAGTCTTTTATTGCCTTCCTAAGGTACATAAGGACATGGGGAGTCCTCCCGGCCGCCCCATAGTATCAGGTATTGGCTCTTTAACATCCAATTTGTCCAGGTACATCGATACATGGCTACAGCCCTTGGTGAAAATCACTACATCATATCTAAAAGACACCACGCAAATAATTCAAATCTTAGAAGGGCTAAATGTGGGAGAGGACTGGATTATGACCACACTCGATATCCAGTCCCTCTACACAGTGATAGACCATGAAGCTGGAATAAGAGCCATTAAAACCCAATTGGAAAACAGTAAGAAAATGAAAGAACAACAATCAGATTTTATTTTAGAAGGTATTAAACACATCTTACAACATAATTATTTTTATTTTGAGGGATGTTTTTATTTACAAATTAGAGGAACAGCCATGGGCACCAGGTTTGCCCCCAGCTATGCAAACCTGTTCCTAGCACAATGGGAACAGGAAACTATTGATCAGCATAGAGGGGGTAACCTGGTGCTCTGGCGTCGATATATCGACGATGTCCTTTTAATCTGGAAGGGAGATCAAGATAGTCTGAATAGTTTTTTAATGGGACTTAATGACAATAATTTGAATTTAATTTTTACCCAAAATATCAATATGACAGAAATAGAATTTTTAGATTTGGCAATTACGAGGGCAGCGGATAAATACATCTGCAAGACATATCAAAAACCCTCCTCTCGAAATGCTTTTATTTTGCACTCCAGTTGTCATTTGCCTAACTGGCTGTTAAATGTACCCTTCGGACAATTCCGTAGGCTGAAACGGAATTGCACCGAAGAAGCGCAATTCGAATTGGAAGCAATGCACCTGAAGGACAAATTCCTAGTGAAACAATACCCAACCAATTTATTAGAAAATGCATTGGAAAAGGTTAGGAAATTACCTAGGAGTGCATTACTAACTGTAAAAACAGTAGAACCAAAAGAAATGGATTCCCAATTCAGGATTATTCTGCCATATACAACACAGAGAAGAAAGGTGGAGGAAATTATTAAACGACATTGGCATCACCTACTACAAGATAAAATACTAGGTAGGTTAATACCAGCCAGACCATTAATAACATATACAAGAGCAGCCAATTTAGGGATAAAAGTTGCCCCATCGATCAAAACTAGGAAAAGAATAACATCAAACTCTGGGAGATTAACGAATTTAAAAGGTTTTTACAAATGTGGACATTGTATATGTTGTAAAACCACAAAAATCCCTAGGAATGTTAAGACAGTTTCCTCCACACAGAATTCTTTTACATGGGAGATCGAACAATTTTTAACATGTAACTCAGAGAGTGTGATCTATTTAGTCAAATGTCCGTGTGCAAGACAATACATTGGACGTACAAAAAGGACCTTGAGAGTGAGGATATCGGAACATATCTCTAATATCAAAAAGGGGTACGATAAACACTCACTCTCAAGGCACTTTAAAGAAGCCCACGGACAAGATCCATCAGGCCTGTCATTTGTAGCACTAGAAAAAATTGATAGACACTGGAGAGGTGGAAACCATATCGAGCGGATGTCTAGGGCAGAATCCAAACAAATATACAATTTTGGAAGTTTAATGCCAGGTGGTTTAAATGCAGAACTGGAGATTTTTGGATTCTTATAGATTGGGTGGTGTGCCCCTTATTCAAGCGGAGATCACATGTCTAGCCGTTTACCGGCTCTGTGGTCTCCTCTTGTTTGATGTGCACACCACCATTGTCGTTATTCTCCAACATTGATACGAATATTATAAGAAAGATAAAAAGAAAATCCATAGAGGATGAGGCCCTCGAGGATATAGATGCCTTCTATGAATGAATATTTGTCATAATTTACTATGTTGGTTTTTAATCATTTTTTATTAAAACATTGATCTCCTGGAACATAGCTTATAGTATATATATATATTTATATATATTTTTATATTCTTATACTTTTTCATACTATCTTATATATTGAGCATTACTATTGTGATTTTATATTTGTGAAGAACTGTGAAGTGATACATTTATACTAACAAATAGGTTGCGGTTTGAATGCCACAAAAAACGCATATGCGATTTTAAAACCGCACCAAAAATCGCACCAAAAAACCGCAATGGGAAGAAAAGTGATTCCAGTCCAGATTTTGTGGATTGTTGATGAAGATATAAAAGGAGGGGATTCAACAACAGGGATATAGCTACTGAGGAAGAGGACTGAAGTCCTCGAAACGCGTTTAGCGTTATATCCCTGCCAACAACAAGCTTTATACAAGCTCTCTACATGATCGACGATATCTGAATTATTTTCTACAAGTGGAGCGCTCCATTCTTTACCTACTCTGCAGCTCTCATCAGATCCTCGGACTGAAACACTCAAATCCCGCGATAACTCCGGTACACCACGTGACAAACGCCGGAGAGCGGAGACGCCGAGAGCGAGCAGAAGCAGTACAAACAGACGGCTGGAGATTCGTCTGGGAGGGTAAGCTACAAACATTTACCCTAGAAATCGATCATATATCCCAAATTGGAAGTGAAAAGATTGTTATACGGACTGTGAAAGAGAAACATAAAGTGAGTGATACTACTCCTCAACATCATTTCACACAGCTTGTGGACTGGGCTACATTTTGCATTTAAAGTGACAGCATTGGTATCAAAGTGGACATTACTGCCCAAATAGACAAAGAGCGATTTATTCTCCAACAGAGACTTTAGTCATTTGTGGTGCGGTTTATGACTCAATATAATAAGATACTTTGCATTTTATTATTTATTTTTTAGGGGATTTTTTAATTACCACTTTTATATTGTATGTATTATATTGCCATATTAGCGGTATAGTGATTCTAATAAATTGTTGTTTGATGTGAAACCACATAGTGAGTGCCAGCCGCCTTTTTCCATTTATAGCACAAACACTATGGTGACTATGGGTAGCTAAAATGGCACTAAGGCTTGAGGTACCATACCTTAGGCAAAGGCACAGAAGTGGAGGTATTAGCGACTCCATGCACTTCTGGCAGTCACAGCAGGGGGGCATGATAATCCCATGAAACTCCTGGAAGACACCTCAGGATGGGCGCAATCCTGAACACATAACAAGCGGGAAGGAGGGGTCAAAAACTCCTCTAACCATTACCAAAGCAGCGGGGTTATCCGTGTAGTTACTGGATCTGCCAGGACTTACCACTTGGTCCTACCCTGGGTACCTATGGGCATATAACACCCGGTGTAGGCCATTAGTATTAAGCGTCCATATAGGCAGTCCATTTAAAGGGGGGAGAGAACAGGAGCTGTAAAGCAAGACACACAAGAGTAAGTTGCTACATATCTGGTTAAGTGCAAAAGTAAGTGCAATTTCACAATAAGTGCATGAGGTCACATTGCAGCACCTAGAAGAGAATACACACAAAGGGCATATGATACTTGAATGTTACATAACATGTAAACATTAGGCAGAATTAGTGAAATAATATCACAGTATAAATCACAAAGAGATCAGGAATACGTTTGAGTCTTTTCTTTGGGTGCAAGCTTTTAATGTTGCATAACCTGTAAAACATTGCAAACATATTATGCATTTCTTAGCGCAATAATAATAAGCTCAAATAAAGCTTGAGTCCTTTTTCTTTTGAAGTGCTTTTACCACCTCCCGACCGCCTAACGCACCGATGCGTCCGGGAGGTGGTTGATTTACTCCTCCTGGACGCATCGGCGCATGCGCATCGCGGGACGGCATTTCGTCAAGGAGTATTTCGTCAGCAACCTGCCAGCCAATGATCGCGGCTGGCAGGTTGCTGATTTTTAAAAAAACCAATCAGAGTGCCAGATAACAGATCATATTAGTAAATATGATCTGTTATATGGCTGGCCTGCTCCTCTGCTGGTTCTTTTCATCGGTTGGATCCAGCAGAGGAGCAGGCTACACAGTGAGTACACCAACACCACATACTAGCCCCAGATCACCCCCCTGAACCCCAATTAACCCTTTGATCACCCCTTTGATCGCCCCTGTCAATCACTAGTGAAAGGAAAAAAGTGATCAGTGCAAACTGTCACTTTTCTTTTTCACTGGTATTGACCGTTTTTTAGGTATAGTTTAGGCCCCTTGGTTAGGTAGTTTAGGGATCAGTTAGCGCCCAGCCCACCTCACCGCAGTCACTGATTCGCTGATTAGCGTATCGCTAATCAGCATTTGTACTTTTATAGTATCTGGAAGTGATCAAAACTGATCACGGTCAGCTCTATAATTGTATTAGTGTCACTTTAGGTTCGCCCTCCACCCAAAACGCAGTGTTTGCCCGATCAGGCCTGATCGGTCGCCCACACGTGCGTTCACCCACGCCCGCCCCACCGCAGTGACAAAAAATATATTTTTTTTATCACTGCACATTCACTTTACACGTGCTGCGGCGATAAAACAATCAGTTTTGATATTTTTTATCAACCGCAGTGCCCTCCGGTACTTCGCTAGCCTCCCATTTGTAAGACAGGTTTGCTTTTTTTTCTTGGGTAGCCTCAGGGAATACCCCTAAATTTAGTTGCCCACATGTCAAACAGGGGGTATTCTTCTGAAGAGGCCTACAGGCTTCTGACCCAGTCGGATGAGGAATGGGAACCCTCATCTGATTAATCTAGCGGGTCAGAATACGAACCTGTAGAAAGCAGTGGCTCTCTGACCCAAAGTTCGGACGAGGAGGCTGAGGTCCCTGATAGCACCAGGCGTACCCGGCCCTGTGTCGCTAGACCGCAGGTTGCGCAGGATCCACTTCAAGAGCAGCAGAGTGGGGCTGGTGCTGTCGGATAACGTGGTGAGGCATACACCAGCAGCGCAGCCCTTCCTGGACCTAGTACCAGCACTGCCGTAGAACATGGTGAAGTAGCGAGCACCAGAAGGGCAGTTGAAGCTGGTACGGTGGCACGTGCAGTAGTGACCCCGTCGCAGCCACCGCAAAGACGTGCCCGTAGAGCCCCTAGAATCCCTGAGGTGCTGGCAAACCCTGATTGGCAGTCCCCAACTTCAGCCGCACCTGTAGTTCCCCCTTTCACCGCCCAGTCTGGAGTTCGGGTTGAGACAGCTCAGATCGGTTCGGCCCTGGGATTTTTTGAGCTGTTCTTGACTGCGGAGCTCTTAGACTTAGTTGTGGCAGAGACAAACCGGTATGCCACACAATTTATAACCGCTAAGCTTTTATGCCCAGCCTTTCCGGTGGAAACCAGTCCAAGTTTCCGAAATTAATTTTTTTTTGGGCCTTCTCCTCAACATGGGTCTAACTAAAAAGCATGAATTGCGGTCATATTGGTCCACGAACCCAATTCATCACATGCCCATGTTCTTTGCTGCTATGTCCAGGACACGATTTGAGACCATCCTGCGTTTCCTGCACTTTAGTGATAACAGCACCTCCCGTCCCAGAGGCCACCCTGCTTTTGACCGGCTCCACAAAATTCGGCCCCTCATAGACCATTTCAACCTGAAATTTGCAGATTTGTATACCCCAGAGGAAAACATCTGCGTAGACGAGTCCCTGATACATTTTACCGGGCACCTTGGCTTCAAACAATACATCCCAAGCAAGCGCGCCCGGTATGGGGTCAAATTGTATAAGCTCTGTGAAAGGGCCACAGGCTATACCCACAAATTTCGTGTCTATGAGGGAAAAGATCAGACCCTGGAGCCGGTCGGTTGCCCTGACTACCTGGGGAGCAGTGGGAAGATAGTCTGGGACTTGGTGTCACCCTTATTCGGCAAGGGGTACCATCTTTATGTGGACAATTTCTACACAAGTGTGGCCCTCTTTAGGCATTTGTTTCTAGAACGGATTGGCGCCTGTGGTACCGCGCGAACTAGTCGCGTGGGCTTCCCCCAACGGCTCGTTAGCACCCGTCTTGCAAGGGGGCAGAGGGCCGCACTGTGTAACGAAGAACTGCTCGCGGTGAAATGGAGAGACAAGCGTGACGTTTACATGCTCTCCTCCATTCACGCAGACACGACAATACAAATTGAGCGAGCAACCCGTGTCATTGAAAAGCCCCTCTCAGTCCACGACTATAACCTTCACATGGGAGGGGTGGACTTCAATGACCAGATGTTGTCTCCGTATTTAGTTTCCCGCAGAACCAGACGCTGGTATAAGAAGGTGTTTGTATATTTAATTCAATTGGCTCTGTATAATAGTTTTGTTCTCTACAGTAAGGCTGGGAGAACACGATCCTTCCTCAAATTTCAGGAAGAGATCATCGAGAACCTCCTGTACCCAGGAGGTTCCGTGGCCCCATCCACCAGTGTAGTTAGCCGTCTACACGAGCGACATTTCCCCAATGTCGTTGCTGGTACCTCAAACCAACCGTCACCCCGAAAAAGATGTCGTGTCTGTAGCAGGAGTGGAATAAGGTGTGACACCCGCTATTTCTGTCCTGACTGTCCTGACCACCCTGCCCTATGCTTAGGGGAGTGTTTCCGGAAGTACCACACACAGGTACACCTAGAATAGGGATCATCTCACCAGGACAGGCACACAGGGCTATTAGGGCCCATTCACTCACACAGCTGCTGCAAACGTCTCTTTTCACCTGGGACAGAGTGCATAACGCACTTCGCCACATCTTTGGGCGATTTGCGCTTTGCACATTGACCCATGGGGAAGGAGAGGTTTGGTAAAAAAAAATAAAAAAAAAACACCAGTAAGCAAAAAGGTTAATGTTTAGTTCAAAAAGTTAAAGTTGATATGTTCTGTTCCAAAGTTAATAAAATTATTGCGTTGCGGCCGGTTTTTTTTTTTACCTTCCAGGTGGACCAACCGATCGACTAACTGCAGCACTGATGTGCATTCTGACAGAAGCATTTCGCTGCTGTCAGATTACACGCAAGTCGGTGTATGCGGCGCTGCAAGACGAGATTTCTACTCTGCAGTAACAGATACGTTTGCCGAGGCATACGAGCTGAGGAGGAGGCGGCGTTCCTATACTTTGGCAAACACTTTGTATGTAAAAAAAAAATCTAAAAAAATCCCGGCAATGATTTATTCATCCACATCGATTGATGTGAATGGAGAAATCTGGTTTGCCAGGGCATACGAGCTAAGTGGGTATGGATGTTGGGCGGAGCTCCTATGTCCTGGCAGACGCCTTTCCCCTCCTTTTTTTTTTTTTGGGCAGAGATTTTTTCATCCACATTGATCGATGCGAATGAAGAAATCTGTGCCGTTCATTTTTTTCTTTCAGCCCAGAGGCTGAACGGGAAAAAAAAATCTCATTACCTGTATGCTCAATATAAGGAGAATAGCAGAAACTCCTAATGCTGGCCATACATGTAATGATTGCGGAGACCCTCCAATGCCAGGGCAGTACAAACACCCCACAACTGACCCCATTTTGGAAAGAAGACACCCCAAGGTATTCGCTGAGGGGCATATTGAGTCCATGAAAGATTTAATTTTTTGTCCTAAGTTAGCAGAAAGTGAGACTTTGTGAGAAAAAACAAAAAAAAAAAATCAATTTTCGCTAACTTATGCCAAAAAAATACATTTCTATGAACTCGCCATGCCCCTCATTGAATACCTTGGGGTGTCTTCTTTCCAAAGTGGGGTCACATGTGGGGTATTTATACTGCCCTGGCTTTTTAGGGGCCCTAAAGCGTGAGAAGAAGTCTGGGATCCAAATGTCTAAAAATGCACTTCTAAAAGGAATTTGGGCACTTTTGCAGCCTAGATGCGCAAAAGTGTCACACATCTGGTATCGCCGTACTCAGGAGAAGCTGGGGAATGTGTTTTGGGGTGTCATTTTACATATACCCATGCTGGGTGAGATAAATATCTTGGTCAAATGCCAACTTTGTATAAAAAAATGGGAAAAGTTGTTTTTTGCCAAGATATTTCTCTCACCCAGCATGGGTATATGTAAAATGACACCACAAAACACATTCCCCAACTTCTCCTGAGTACAGCGATACCAGATGTGTGACACTTTTTTGCAGCCAAGGTGGGCAAAGGGGCACATATTCCAAAGTGCACCTTTCGGATATATGAGACATTGTAAGGAAAAAAAATAAAAATAAAAAATCATTTTCCGCTAACTTGTGACAAAAAATGAAAAATTCTAGGAACTCGCCATGCCCCTCACGGAATACCTTGGGGTGTCTTCTTTCCAAAATGTGGTCACTTGTGGGGTAGTTATACTGCCCTGGCAATTTAGGGGCCCATATGTGTGAGAAGTACTTTGCAATCAAAATCTGTAAAAAATGACCGGTGAAATCCGAAAGGTGCACTTTGGAATGTGGGTCTCTTTGCCCACCTAGGCTGCAAAAAAGTGTCACACATCTGGTATCGCCGTACTCAGGAGAAGTTGGGGAATGTGTTTTGGGGTGTCATTTTACATATACCCATGCTGGGTGAGAAAAATATCTTGGTCAAATGCCAACTTTCTCTCACCCAGCATGGTTATATGTAAAATGAAACCCCAAAACACATTCCCCAACTTCTCCTGAGTACGGCGATACCAGATGTGTGACACTTTTTTGCAGCCTAGGTGGGCAAAGAGACCCACATTCCAAAGTGCACCTTTCGGATTTCACCGGTCATTTTTTACAGATTTTGATTGCAAAGTACTTCTCACACATATGGGCCCCTAAATTGCCAGGGCAGTATAACTACGCCACAAGTGACCCCATTTTGGAAAGAAGACACCCCAAGGTATTCCGTGAGGGGCATGGTGAGTTCCTAGAATTTTTAATTTTTTGTCGCAAGTTAGTGGAATATGAGACTTTGTAAGGAAAAAAAAAATAATCATCATTTTCCGCTAACGTGACAAAAAATAAAAAGTTCTATGAACTCACTATGCCCATCAGCGAATACCTTAGGGTGTCTACTTTCTGAAATGGGGTCAGTTGTGGGGTTTTTCTACTGTTTGGGCATTGTAGAACCTCAGGAATCATGACAGGTGCTCAGAAAGTCAGAGCTGTTTCAAAAAGCGGAAATTCACATTTTTGTACCATAGTGTGTAAACGCTATAACTTTTACCCAAACCATTTTTTTCTTTTTGCCCAAACATTTTTTTTTTTTATCAAAGACATGTAGAACAATAAATTTGGCGAAAAATTTAGATATGGATGTCGTTTTTTTTGCAACATTTTACAGCTGAAAGTGAAAAATTTCATTTTTTTGCAAAAAAATCGTTACATTTTGATTAATAACAAAAAAGTTAAAATGTCAGCAGCAATAAAATACCACCAAATGAAAGCTCTATTAGTGAGAAGAAAAGGAGGTAAAATTCATTTGGGTGGTAAGTTGCATGACCGAGCGATAAACGGTGAAAGTAGTGTAGTGCAGAAGTGTAAAAAGTGGCCTGGTTATGAAGGGGGTTTCAGCTAGCGGGGTTGAAGTGGTTAAAGTTGAATCCTCTGGAAACAAAAGTCACTTGTAATCCAATGGGAATAACAGAGTTAATTGTAATCCAATAAAAATGGCATAAATTGTCATAAAAAACACATAAAAGCAGCATAATGAGAGCCGTAGTTCCATAAAGTTATCAAGTAACCTGAGAAAGGGGATAAAACAATGTAAACTTGGACATAAGGAGTTAAATGATGATGGAGGGAGTCCTAACAAAGGTGGCCATCTGGCTAAGGCTGCAACTAGAGGCAACGGGATAAAACAGAACTGGCAAACAGTTTTTAGTAGAAAAGGGCATTTAGAGAAGGACGCCCAGGTCCTCCTCACTGCTGGAGCTACTGAAGCGCATTAGGGGGGTGCTCCTGCTTCTGGTAGCTCAGGGTTGCAGCAGTAGTGGTACGCCACTGCCCTCTGGTGGTGTCCTTAAGTAATGGCTGTGCAGCCAGCCTGGCAAAGGCTGCAGTGACCTGCTGCAGACCGGGATCTCTAGCTGGTGCAGAAGTGGTTAACACCTCCGGCTCAAGGGGCTCTGGCAGGCAAACTGGGGGTGCCCGGGGCAGCTTCCAGGGCAGTACGTATGGCTGCACCCTGGGGTTGAATGTCAGCACAGAATGATTAATCTGGCCCACCCATAGTGTTGGTTGTGCGGCCAGGTCAGGGATGAGGGGCTTCGGTTCTGGCTGGTGCTGTTCTTTGAAGTGCATCCTTCCATCTGGGGCCTCCTGAAGGCAGCATACTCTCCCTGCAGAGCCTGGATCTTCCTGCCAGGTCTCTGGGGTCAAGGCAGGGGACAATGGCTTGGCCAACAGTCACACCGACGAAAGGTCCTTGGATGGAGCGCATGGGGCTATATTTCACCTGATCCCCCACGTACAGGTTGTGACGGGCCTGGGGCAAGTAAGAGTGCTTGACAGAAGGGCGGCCCACAAATATTTCTTCCCCACTGTAATTGTCTTGTAGGAATCCACTGAGAACCAGAGTATGGTCCCAGTGTGCCGGATTAATTTTGGGTCACCTGGCTGGGGGTCATCTAAGACTTGCTTGAACCACTCTTCAATGGCCAATTTATAATCCAACGCGGTCTGGGCGTGATCGATGATCTCGACCGGGACCTCAGGATTGAGGCGTCCTGCCCCAGGGGAGTTTGTCCGTTATGCGCTGTAGTTATATGTGGTAAAATCTTTTTTGAATTATTTCGGTGGAAAAACTAATTTCCACCCCCTCCATTAACTTCCTCCTCTCTTCATTCTCATCCTCAGCACACACACTGACTTGACACCCCCCAGCTATATATATAATTGGTGCTAGCACCACCTAGGGGCGAATAAAGGTAAATGACACTGCCAGCCTGTTAAAGGGAATTACAGCATGATACCACAATACATTTGATATGACATTTAGCAACAGTTTAAAGTGGCCACATATTGCACATAGCGGGACACTGCATCAAGATGAATCAGGTGTGGAATAGCCAGAATTTCCACAGACCAATGCCTGATGCATCAGACTAGATCATACATTGTGCCACACCAACAATTCGACAAGAGACTGGTTTCTTCTGACTACCTGCCTCAGCTACTATTCTGATGCTGCAACCCGCCTGAAGCCACACATCTGATGCCAAGTGTTCCTTCTTGCACCCACCTTTGTCAGCGGGTACTGCTATTGCCACTTATCGCCCCACTATGTTACCGTGTCACTTTGTGGTCTCCTGATGCAGCTGCTGCTGCCATCTCCACACTGTTGACTTGCCACTTTGTGGCCTCCTCATGCTGCTGCCATATCCACACTATGTCACCTTGCCACTCTGTGGTCTCCTGATGCTGCTGCTGCCATCTCCACATTATGTCACCTTGCCACTCTGTGGTCTCCTCATGTTGCTGCCATCTCCACACTAGGGGCATTGCTAGGGTCTCAAAAGATCCGGGGCCCAAGCCCCAATCAATATTGCCCAATTCCCAATATCAACCAATCGCCCCCCCCAACCACTCCCCCTTCAAACACTAGCACTGAAGATATTCTACTGTACTTGCTATACAGCTATATAGGTCCTTACAGAGCCCCTAGTAGAAATAAGGCACCCCTATTGCTATCCCAGTGGTAATAAAGCTCTCTACAGACCCCTCAATAGCAATTAGGCCCCCCATAATGCTCGTAATAGAAATAATGTAGATCTATAAGTCCCTCGTATCTAGCCCCAGTAGTAATAAGAACGCTTAATGTCCCCTGGATTTAAAATGTCCCCATAGTGCCCCCAGTATTTATAATACCCCCTACTGTTATAATGCTCACCCTGAAGTGCCCCAGTATTTATATCGCCCCCTACTCTTAAAATGCCCACACAGTGCCCCCAGTATTTATATTGCCCCTACTGTTATAATGCTTGCCTTGAAGCCCCCCAATATTTATAATGCTACCTGCAGTGCACCCTGTAGTTCTATTCCTCCGTTTACTGTCCTCAGAAATTATCATTCCTCAGCCCCTCCTCCATACAGTCACATGTAAATAATATTATTTCCCTTCTCCGTCATGGAGTCCCATGTAAATACCATCACACTCTCTCTCCAGCCCCCTCCAATATACAGTCCCATGTAAATAACATCCCTCTCTATCTACAGCCCCCTCCAAAATACAGTCCCATGTAAATAACATCACCCCCTCCCCAGCCACCATCAACATACAGTCCCATGTAAATAACTTCACCTCTCAATATTCAGTCCCATGTAAATAACATCACTCCACTCCCACCGTCCCACGTAAATTTTGAGGATGGCAATACAGTTGGATCTACCGTCGTGGCCAAAAGTTTTGAGAATGACACAAATATTAGTTTTCACAAAGTTTGCTGCTAAACTGCTTTTAGATCTTTGTTTCAGTTGTTTCTGTGATGTAGTGAAATATAATTACACGCACTTCATACTTTTTAAAGGCTTTTATCGACAATTACATGACATTTATGCAAAGAGTCAGTATTTGCAGTGTTGGCCCTTCTTTTTCAGGACCTCTGCAATTCGACTGGGCATGCTCTCAATCAACTTCTGGGCCAATTTCTGACTGATAGCAACCCATTCTTTTATAATCACTTCTTGGAGTTTGTCAGAATTAGTGGGTTTTTGTTTGTCACCCGCCTCTTGAGGATTGACTACAAGTTCTCAATGGGATTAAGATCTGGGGAGTTTCCAGGCCATGGACCCAAAATGTCAAAGTTTTGGTCCCCGAGCTACTTAGTTATCACTTTTGCCTTATGGCACGGTGCTCCATCGTGCTGGAAAATGCATTGTTCTTCACCAAACTGTTGTTGGATTGTTGGAAGAAGTTGCTGTTGGAGGGTGTTTTGGTACCATTCTTTATTCATGGCTGTGTTTTGGGGCAAAATTGTGAGTGAGCCCACTCCCTTGGATGAGAAGCAACCCCACACATGAATGGTCTCAGGATGCTTTACTGTTGGCATGACACAGGACTGATGGTAGTGCTCACCTTTTCTTCTCCGGACAAGCCTTTTTCCTGATGCCCCAAGCAATCGGAAAGAGGCTTCATCGGAGAATATGACTTTGCCCCAGTCCTCAGCAGTCCATTCACCATATTTTCTGCAGAAGATCAATCTGTCCCTGATGTTTTTTTTTGGAGAGAAGTGGCTTCTTTGCTGCCCTTCTTGACACCAGGTCATCTTCTAAAAGTCTTTTCCTCACTGTGCGTGCAGATGCGCTCACACCTGCCTGCTGCCATTCCTGAGCAAGCTCTGCACTGGTGGCATTACGATCCCGCAGCTGAATCCTCTTTAGAAGACGATCCTGGTGCTTGCTGGACTTTCTTGGACGCCCTGAAGCCTTCTTAACAAGAATTGAACCTCTTTCCTTGAAGTTCTTGATGATCCTATAAATTGTTGATTGAGGTGCAATCTTAGTAGCCACAAGAAAAGACAAAGATGTTCTTAGAGGACTGTGTTTAATTGTTTATTTGTGTTTATTTTGAGTCGAGACTAAACAGACTATTCTCTGTTTCTATACTCCTTAGAGGTCTGTTCATAGATCATTCTCTAAAAGGTTTACTAATTTGCTAAATTGACTGGTAACCATTATCTTCTCCTTTACCTGTTTTTCCTTGACTTATCCTTCCCTCCTCTCTCCCTCCTTCCCTACTCTTTCCTTGTTAGTCTCCTTCTGTTTTGTTGATCATGTATCAATAATGTTACATTTACACTGGAAAAAAAAATTTCATTCCCTTTTTATTTATTTTCTGGATATGTATATGGATATATATGTATATTATTTGTCAGATATTTAGAGAAATCTTTATAATTATTCATTTGGAGTGACGTAACTCCAAAATGTATATCCTTAAAATACCTTTAAAAATAAAATATTTACACAATATCCTTGCCAGTGAAGCCATTTTTATGCAATGCAATGATGGCTGCACGCGTTTCTTTGCAAGTCACCATGGTTAACAATGGAAGAACAATGATTTCAAGCATCACCCTCCTTTTAACAGGTCAAGTGTGCCATTTTAACCCAATCAGCCTGACATAATGATCTCCAGCCTTGTGCTCGTCAACATTCTCACCTGAGTTAACAAGACGATTACTGAAATGATCTCAGCAGGTCCTTTAATGACAGCAATGAAATGCAGTGGAAAGTTTTTGGGGGGATTAAGTTAATTTTCATGGCAAAGAAGGACTATGCAGTTCATCTGATCACTCTTCATAACATTCTGGAGTATATGAAAATTGCTATTATAAAAACTTAAGCAGCAACTTTTCCAATTTCCAATATTTATGTAATTCTCAAAACTTTTGGCCACGACTGTATATGGCAGACAGTACATTTTGGGCCTGGGAAAAAACATCAGGGGCCCATGCCCCGAATGTTTTAACCTAGCAACGCCCTCCACACTATGTCACCTTGCCACTCTGCGGTATCCTGCTGCTGCCATATCCACACTGTCACCTTGCCACTCAGTGGCCTCCTGATGCTACCGCTACCTCCAAACTATGTAACCTTGCCACTCTGTGGTATCCTCATGCTGCTGCTGCCATCTCCACATTATGTCACCTTGCCACTCTGTGGTATCCTGCTGCTGCTTCTATATCCACACTATGTCACATTGCCACTCTGTGGCCTCCTGATGCTTCCATATCCACACTATGTCACCTTGCCACTATGTGGTCTCCTGATGCTGCTGCCATCTCCACACTATGTCGCTTTGCCACTCTGTGATCTCCTTATGCTGCTGCCATCTCCACTTTATGTCCCCTTGCCACTCTGTGGTCTCCGGATGCGGCCGCCACCACCAAAATATGTCATCTTGCCACTCGGTGGCCTCATCATACTGCTGCCATCTACAGACTCTCTCATTGTGCCACTCTTTCAAAGTGTTTTTGTTCCAGTAAAAATGATGGGTGACTGAAAAAACTGTATGGACCGAATGACGTCGTGTGAGGTCGTTTGACATCAGAAAGGGTGAGGAAAATATATATTATGAAACAACAAATATACAAAAGTACAAGAAAACAATGAAAACCCTCCTAATGCTGCCGCCACATGAAGACTCAGTCATTGTGCCACTTGGTAACCTCATACTGCTGCCACCTCCAGACACTGTCATTGTGCTACTCGGTGGTCTCATCATACTGCTGCCATCTACAGACTCTGTCATTGCGCCACTCGGTGGCCTTCTCCTGATGCTGCTGCTGCATCCACCACCTCCAGACTCTGTCATTGTGCCACTCGGTGGCCTCCTCATACTGCTGCCCACTCCAGACTTTGTCATTGTGCTACTCAGTGGCCTCTTCATACTTCTGCCAACTCCAGACCATGTCCTTAGGCCACTCTGTGGTCTCCTCTCCATCTCACCACTATGTCATAGGTCCACTCTGTGGACTTCTCATGCTGTTCCATCCCTACTTCATGACTGGTCCACTATTTTACCTTTCGGCCTGGCTGACATCATCGCTGAACCTTGGGTGTGGACAACTGCACCAAAATTTGACCGAAAACCCACTAGCTACCATGTTCTTTCTGTCTCCCATTCATGGGAAGCAGCGGTGAGGATCCCCTCTTAGCAAGGTCGTCGTTAAAATCCGCCGCTCCGCTATCCTCAACGCCGCTTTTCATTAAAATGACTGGAAGGCAGAAAGGATGCATGCCGTAAAATCTATTGTGTGAATATCATCCTGCTCTTCCATAACAATGACATCCACAGTGCCATCCAGAGTGTCCCACACTGCTATCCACTGTGCCCCACAGTGCCATCCACAGTGTGCCCCTCATAGTACCATTCATAGAACGTTTTCTCTCCCCTCTTGATAAATGGCATCTAAAATGCACTGTATTATTTCTCTATTCAAACTAGACTATAAGATATGAAATATGTTGTCAGGCTCGGACTGGCCCACCAGGGAGGCATGGATTCCTTGGTGGGCCCCCAGTCTCCTATGGCCGAGATAAGATAAAGGAGTAAGTATTTCTCTTGTTTCTCAGGAGAGATAATTATTATAGCCACTGGTGTACATTGTAAAGGAGGCCCCACACTATCTTCTAGACTTCTTCGGCTGCTTGATATGAAAGCACAATGAAATTCCAGCACTCACGATTTTGGTAGCTAAAATCTTCGTCTTTTATTCAGGCAGTAGACATATAAACAGGACATCCACCCACAAGTGCAGCAACCTTGACGCGTTTCGAACAGTAGTTCTTAGTCTTAACAATGAGCAGTGTCTCCTCTGGCACCTTTATACCAGTCTGTACCAAAATGTAATTGCTTTTCCCCTCCACCTGAGGGGTGGGGGAGTGTAGGAGGCAGGGAACATTTTAACCTCTTGTTTTAACCTCAACACTTCATGCAATATCTGGAAAATAACACATATAATTTAAAATTTACATATACGGAACATCCGCAAAGTATCAATTTTCTTGATTTAACACTTACAGGAAAACTGAACCAGATTATACAAACTAAAACCTACCGCAAGGAAATAACAGGAAATACACTACTACGGGCAAATAGCCATCACCCCCTACACACAATAAAATCAATTCCTGTGGGAGAATTCACACGTGCCTACAGAAACTGCAGTACCGCAGCGGCTTTTGAAATAGAGGCTCAAACTATTATAAATAGATTAAAACAAAGAGCATATCCAAACTGGATGATATCCAGAGGCCTAGCTATAACTAAAAAGAAAAATAGAGAAGCTTTACTCTTTTCAACTCCTAAAAATAAAAATATCTTTAAACAGATATCAAAAAGTGAGAGTTCAGATATAAATGTAAATAAAAACGAAAAAGATAATTTACCTACACTTGTTTTGACGTACAGTAAACAATTTGAAAAAATTCAACAAATTATTAAAAAATATTTACCTATTCTTCATGATGACGAAATATTGCACTGTGCGCTAAAACAAGGTTGTAGAATTGTGTCAAGACGGCCAAGAACTATAGGGAATGATTTATCACCCTCCATGTATATACATCGAAACAAATATAAACGGGATCCCTGGCTTATATACAAGGGTTTCACTAAATGCGGAAGTTTGCGCTGCCGCACTTGTACATACGCAGTAAATACCAAAACTTTTCACGATGCGAATAACTCACACATATATCCAATCAAATCTTATATTAATTGTAATTCTATGGGGGTGGTATATATCATAAAATGTATAGCCTGTGACATGTTATATGTGGGATGTACCACTAGAAAATTTAAGGTCCGAATTCTGGAGCACCTCAACTACATAAAAAATCCGCATAGTGTGAACACATCCAATGCGGCTAAACATTTTATTAGTAAACACGAAAGCCAGGTGCGCAATTTCAAAGCCTTTGCAATTGAACAGGTGAAATTACCTAACAGAGGAGAAGATTTTAAACGTTTAGTGAGACTCAGAGAGGCTTTTTGGATTTTTAAGTTGAATACCAGACATCCAAATGGCCTCAATAAGAAAAATGAACTTATGTATTTCTACTAACTCATGACTTTCCTGTTTTTTCACATTTCCTCTCATCATAACTATGTATGCATGCATTTTTTCAATTCAAGAGCAGTAATAGAGAAAAGGGATCCATGCCAGAATTAGCAACACAGCACTAATATATGTGGATCCATACAAATAAGTTGGCTATATATAACCAATATGGTGTTCTGATGCTATCCTGACAATTGACATTCTTTGACAATTTTAATATGTTCACTGTTTTTATTCAATGGTTATTTTTCAACACAAATTTTTGTAATAATCAGTGACTTTGTATAGATGCATGAATTTTCTATTGTGAGACATATGAGCAGTGCCTCACCTGGAAAACAAGAGGTTAAAATGTTCCCTGCCTCCTACACTCCCCCACCCCTCAGGTGGAGGGGAAAAGCAATTACATTTTGGTACAGACTGGTATAAAGGTGCCAGAGGAGACACTGCTCATTGTTACGACTAAGAACTACTGTTCGAAACGCGTCAAGGTTGCTGCACTTGTGGGTGGATGTCCTGTTTATATGTCTACTGCCTGAATAAAAGACGAAGATTTTAGCTACCAAAATCGTGAGTGCTGGAATTTCATTGTGCTTTCATATCAAGAATATACGGGCTTGCCGGCCTTTTCCGTGCACGCAGGTGGTGGAATAATTGGGTGAGCTGGACTTTTCTTTGTGCTTCTTCGGCTGCTGGCTGTGAAGGAGGAGAGAAGGTGTCTGCCTCCTCCTGCCCTCCCTGCTGTCAGAAAACTGTGGTTGCTGGAGAGAAGGACTCCTCTGCACTGGACTGATTTTTCAGGTGTGTGGCAGTAATGAGCTGTAGGAGACTGTAAGTGGGAAATAGGGAGTTTTTTTTTATAGCAGACACAGATCTATGAATGTGTGCTACTCTATGCAGAGTTCAGAGTGGCATTGGGGGTAGTGATGGACTAATATCGGCCGGGGCGATTCGCGAACGTGATCAAATGTTCGCGAACCACAAGTTCGCGGTGGCCCCATTCACTTTAATGGCAGGCAAACCTGAAAAACCTTCAGGTCATATTTGCAGACACTAAATACTTACTAGAAGGGCACAAATAGCCCCACAACATGGACAGTGACATACTAGAGGGGAATCAATGACAAAAATTCCCACAAAAAATATGTATTTTAATCATGGGCCGTTTTTATAATGCCTTTTTAAAGGGGAATTCTTATAAATGTGCCCTGCTAGAGCCTAGAAATTTTAGATTTTAGGCCACGGGAGTAAAGGTCACTGAATAACAATTTTACTATAGACCACTGGAGTACAGGCCCCAAACATTAGGCATTCATCGTACATAAAAAGATCAAGTGATTATGCGGCTGGAGGTATATTAGACAGTCATTGGATATCAATTTTACTGCAGGCCTGTGGAGTACAGGCCCCAAACATTAGGCATTCACCAGACAGAAAACATCAAGTGATTATGTGGTTGGAAGTATATTAGACAGTTATTGGATATCAATTTTACCGCAGGCCAGTGGAGTACAGGCACCAAACATTAGGCATTCATGGGACAGAAAAGTTTAAGTAATTATGTGACTGGAGGTATATTAGATGGTCATTGGATATCAATTTTACTGCAGGCCAGTGCAAATACATGTCAATACATATGTTTAAACAAACTAATAATATAAAATAGGATAAAAAACATGGCAAATGAAATCTCTCCTATTGAATAAACCCATGGTCTGGAGTTGGCAGAAGTATGAAGAGGCCACTGAGTAGCACAATGACAAAGTCTGGAGTGGGCAGCAGTATGAGGAAAGATAAAGTCATTATGTGGCTGGAGATATATTAGCCAATCATTGGATAAAATTTTAATGCAGGCCAGTGGAGTACAGGGCCCAACCATTAGGCATTCACCATACAGAAAAGACCAAGTGATTATGTAGCTGGAGGTACATTAGGCGGTCACCTTATAACATTTTTACTGCTGGCCAGTTAGATCACAGGCTCCAAAAATGATGCATTTATCGTACAGAAAAGATCAAGTGATTATGTGGCTGGAGGTATATTAGACGGTCAATGGATATCAATTTTACTGCAAGCCAGTGAAGTACAGGTCTCAAACATTAGGCATTCACCGGACAGAAAAGATCAAGTGATTATGTGGCTGGAGGTATGTTAGACGGTCAATGGATATCAATTTTACTGCAGGCCCGTGGAGTACAGGCCCCAACCATTAGGCATTCACTATAAAGAAAAGAACAAGTGATTATGTGGCTGGAGGTATATTAGGCGGTCACCGTATAACAATTTTACTGTTGGCCAGTGAGAGTACAGGCCCCAAAATTAATGCATTCACCGTACAGTAAAGATTAAGTGATTATGTGGCTGGAGGTATATTAGACGGTCAATGGATATCAATTTTACTGCAGGGCAGTGGAGTACAGGCCTTAAATATTTTGCATTTACCAGACAAAAAAGATCAAGTGATTATGTGGCTGGAGATTTATTAGGCGGTCATTTGATAACAATTCTACTACATGCCAGTGGAGTATAGGCCCCAAACATTAGGCATTCACCGGACAGAAAAGATCAAGTGATTATATGGATGGAGGTATATTAGACGGTAATTGGATAACAATTTTACTTCAGGCCAGTGGAGTACATGCCCAAACATTAGTCATTTACCGTACAGAAAAGAACAAGTGATTATGTGGCTGGAGGTATATTAGGCGGTCACCATATAACAATTTTACTGTTGGCCAGTTAGATTACATTAAATTAAATTATGCATTAATTGTACAGAAAAGATCAAGTGATTATGTTATTGGAGGTATATTAGACGGTCATTGGATATCAATTTTACTGCAGGTCAGTGAATACAAGTCCCAAATATAAGGCATTCACCAGACAGAAAAGGCCTTTTATGGCGCTGTATTTACATAAGACTGGGACCATTCTTTGTTCTGAGTGGTGGCGGATATGTGTGGGCTGGCATGAGGAAATTCAATTAAACGTTGTCGTCACAGGTGTTGAATCCCATCGAGATCCATGCCTCATTCATTTTTAGAAATTTGAGGCAGTCCACACTGTCATGAGCTAGCCAAGTTCACTTATCGGTCATGATCCCTTCTGCTGCGCTGAACATCCTTTCGAACAGGACACTCAACGAGGGGCAAGCCAAGAATTCCATGGCAAATTGTGCCAGCTCTGGCCACAGGTCAATCCTGCACACCCAGTAGTCTAGAGGTTTCTCGCTTCTCAGGGTATCCACATTGGCTGCTAACCCGATGAGTTGGACACCTGTCGGTCTAGGCGTTCCCTGAGGCTGGATCCGGAGGGCGGCTATCGATGGGTTGTTTGTAAGAATGATCTCATATCCGAAGTGACTAACACATCTTCAAACTGCCCTCTTCTTGCATGTGAGGTAGGATTGGTACCTGCAACTTTTTTTTTGTGGGTGGAAATTCCTCTGCCAGCGCCCGCAACAGCAGAATGCAGCATCTCTCGCAGCAAGGCCTGGAAATGCTGCAATCTAACAGCCATTTGTGATGCTGGTAACATGTCTGCCATTTAGTTTTTTTTACCGGGGGTCTAAGTACATTGCCACCCAATGCAAGAAGAGAGAAAAAAAGAGAGAGGACAGCGCCTCAAGTGTGGTGTTGCTGTAAATATTATTGTATATACATAATTAATTCGCTTACCAGAGACTGTTATGAGGTAGTCACAACAGCTATACAGGCTCCTGCTGGTATATATCCTGACCAACAGGGAGGCATGGATTCCTTGGTGGGCCCCCAGTCTCCTATGGCCGAGATAAGATAAAGGAGTAAGTATTTCTCTTGTTTCTCAGGAGAGATAATTATTATAGCCACTGGTGTACATTGTAAAGGAGGCCCCACACTATCTTCTAGACTTCTTCGGCTGCTGGCTGTGAAGGAGGAGAGAAGGTGTCTGCCTCCTCCTGCCCTCCCTGCTGTCAGAAAACTGTGGTTGCTGGAGAGAAGGACTCCTCTGCACTGGACTGATTTTTCAGGTGTGTGGCAGTAATGAGCTGTAGGAGACTGTAAGTGGGAAATAGGGAGTTTTTTTTATAGCAGACACAGATCTATGAATGTGTGCTACTCTATGCAGAGTTCAGAGTGGCATTGGGGGTAGTGATGGACTAATATCGGCCGGGGCGATTCGCGAACGTGATCAAATGTTCGCGAACCACAAGTTCGCGGTGGCCCCATTCACTTTAATGGCAGGCAAACCTGAAAAACCTTCAGGTCATATTTGCAGACACTAAATACTTACTAGAAGGGCACAAATAGACTGTTATGAGGTAGTCACAACAGCTATACAGGCTCCTGCTGGTATATATCCTGACCAACAAACAGGCGCTTGGCTGCAGCCTGGGTTCCTGCCTGCGCCCAAAAATACAGGTGCTGGAGCTGAAGTCAGACATAGGTTGAGAAAAGTCGAACTTATAAATCCACTGACTTCATTGTCTCCGCATTTCAGGGGTGAATAACCCCCTTAATCAGGACAGTTGCCACGCAGTTCTGGTCCTTTCTCTTTATGCTTTTTATACTGGGGTCCCTCCTCAAACACTGGAGCATAAAGGCCCCCATTTGCACGAAAATTGGAAGCGGTGGAGCGCCCTGGCTCCTGCTCATCGCCCAGGAGAATGTCGTCCTCGGTCTCCTCCCCCCATCCACGGACAACACCAGGGGTCCCCGAAAAGTTTAAAGCCTACTCTTCTTGCTCCTCCTCCTCCCCCCAGGCACCATCCTCCTCTGACTCCTCTTTAGACTCCTGGTGTCTTGTCTCAGATGGAGTAGCCCCCCCCTGGGAATTCATTCAGCATTGCGACTTCCTCATCTTCCAGCTCCGGCTCCTTTATGGCTTGCTCAATGACACAACGCAATGCACGCTCCAGAAAGAAGGCATAAGGTACAATTTCGCTGATGGCGCCCTGGCTACGACTGACCAGTTTGGTGATTTCAGATGTCTGCATGCCTCGCGCATGAGCAGCCACTGGCGTGGTGAAAAGAAACCAAGCTCCCCAGAACCTGTCCTGCTGCAGAGTTCGTACAGGTAGTTGTTAATGACACGTTGCTGCTGGAGCAGCCTATCAAGCATATACAAGATGGAGTTCCAGCGCGTCGGGCTGTCACAAATCAGACGTCTGACGGGCAGGTGTTGTCACCGCTGAACGTCATCAAGGCGAGCCATGGCCGTGTAATATCTTCTAAAATGGCCAAAGATTTTCCTGGCCTGCCACAAGACGTCCTGGACCCCAGGGCAGGGCTGGCCTTAGGTGTTCAGGCGCCCTGTGCGAGCTTATCTTGTGCCCCCCCCCCCCCCGTTCACGTAAACATACACAAAGAGGAAAACAATCTTTGTAACAAACAGTTTTTTTTTTTATTACAGATAATTTAAGTGCAAAAGCAAACTAGTCTCCTGCCCCCCTTAACCATACTCTGTCACCTTTGCCCAGTCCCCTGCCCCCTTAATCATACCCAGTGTCACCCAGAGCCAGTCCCCTGCCCCCCTTAATTATACCCAGTGTTACCCTTACCCAGTCCCCTGCCCCCTCAATTAATATATACCCTGTCCCCCTTAAATTAAGGGTGACCGACACTGGGTATGATTAAGGGGGCAGGGGACTGGATAAGGGTGACACTGGGTATGATTAAGGGGCAGGGGACTGGCTTTGGTTGACACTGGGTATGATTAAGGGGGGCAGGGGACTGGGTAAAGGTGACAGGGTATGGTTAAGGGGGGCAGGGGACTGGCTATGGGTGACACTGGGTATTATTAAAGGGGCAGGGTCTAATTGAGGGGGCAGTGGACTGGGTAAGGGTGACACTGGGTATGATTAAGGGGGCAGGGGACTCGGTAAATGTGACAGGGTATGATTAAGGGAGCAGGGGACTGGCTCTGGGTGACACTGGGTATGATTAAGGGGGGCAGGGGACTGGGCAAAGTTGACAGGGTATGATTAAGGGGGGCAGGGGACTGGCTATGGGTGACACTGGGTATGATTAAGGGCCAGTTCCCTGCCCCCTTTAATCATACCCTGTCACCTTTACCCAGTCCCCTGCCCTTCTTAATCATACCCAGTGTCACCCTTACTCAGTCCGCTGCACACTCAATTAGACCCTGCCCCCCTTAATCATACCCAGTGTCACCCATAGCCAGTCCCCTGCCCCCCTAATCATACCCTGTCACCTCTACCCAGTCCCCTGCCCCCCTTAATCATACCCAGTGTCACCCTTATCCAGTCCCCTGCCCCCTTAATCATACCCAGTGTCTGTCACCCTTATCTAGTCCCCTGCCCCCTTAATCATATCCAGTGTCTGTCACCCTTATCCAGTCCACTGCCCCCCTTAATTAGACCCTGCCCCCATTTAATGAAAGATATTTGGTAAATAAGAAAATAAAAAACAATAAGAACAGGTACTCACTATTTGAAGTCTTCTGCTCCCTTCCTGTCTGCAGAGCACCGGCCGCCGCCCTCACACATTGAGCGGATTCTTTCATGGCTCTCTGTGAAGGCACAGCACTTGGATGCTGTGCCTGCGCCCCTAAGCTCCTCCTCCACGTTCTGGCACCTGACCTGGCAGCTGCAGCTGCTCAGCTCGCTAGGCTCGCCTCAAACAATCTCGAGGCGGCCTGCTGTAAGAGACCGACTGCGAGCTGTGTCGGCCGCCGGGCGCCCCTGTTGCCATGGTGCCCTGTGCGGC
Organism: Bufo gargarizans; assembly: GCF_014858855.1. Classification (NCBI taxonomy): domain Eukaryota; kingdom Metazoa; phylum Chordata; class Amphibia; order Anura; family Bufonidae; genus Bufo; species Bufo gargarizans. Next base: position 177,316,875 of record NC_058085.1, read on the forward strand.
CGCACAGCTTGCACACTCCAAAGGCTGGCCCTGCCCCAGGGTATTTGTCAACGAATCGCTGCACAACTAAGTTCAGGACGTGTGTCATGCACGGCCCGTTTGTCATTTTGCCCTGTTTCAGCACGCTCAGCAGATTGACACTGTTGTCGCACACCACTTTACCAACTGTCAAATTGAGCGGGGTTAGCCACTGATCGGCCTGTGACCACAGAGCTAAAAGCAGTGCAGGACCAGTGTGGCTCTTGGCTTCAATGCACAACAGCCGCAGCACAGCATGGCAACTTATCACCTGGCAAGTCGAATAGGTTCTGGGGAGCTTGGTGGATGCAGCGGAAGAGTCGGTAGCAGTGGAAAAGGAGTAGTCAGCCGAGGAGGAGACGGAGGATGGAGCAGGAGGAGGAGAAGAAGAGGCAGGCCTGCATGCAATCTGTGGCGGTAATACCAAATTCACATAGGTGCCACGGGTTGCATGCTTGACCACCATCAGAAGGCTCACCCAGTGGGCAGTAAAAGTTATGTACCACATGTCTGTGGTCAGATGTATTTTGGGACCGACACTGTGTGCCAGAGATACATTCACTCGCCGCTGAATGTCGCCATATAGCTCCGGGATGCCCTTCTGGGAGAAATATTTCCTTCCGAGGACCTTCCATTGCAGTGTGCCAATGGCCACAAATTTTCTTAAGGCCTCCGAGTCCACCAGTTTATATGGCAGTAGTTGGCGAACTAGCAGTTCTGACAAGCCAGCAGTCAGCCGTTGGGCAAGAGGGTTATCGGGCATCATCAACTTTTTACGTTTGAACATTTGGGCCATGGAAGTCTGCCTTTTGCCAGATGAACGAGACAACGGCATGGTGGAAGGTGGAGTGGAGGACAAATAGGAGCAGAGAGGAGAAGGAGAATAGGCAGGACATTAAGCGCCGGGAGTGTGGCTTTGTGGGTTCTGACGGTGTTGCTCCCACTAGGCTCGGTGATGGGGGCCAGGTGCCTTCTTAAGGTGGTCATCCCTAGGTGAGTGTTGGTCTTACCGCGGCTTATGCATTGACAGCACAGGCTGCATATGGCAACACTACTGTCAGCAGCTGACATGTTAAAAAAAGCCCACACTGCGGAGCCATGTGCCAACATCCTGGGAGCGCTAGATGTGACCGTGCACAGCTCTTTCCAGATACATTTGCAGTCTGCTTTTTGCCTCCTGTGCACTGCGAGTTCTGCCTGCTTCTCCTCCTTCTACCCCATATCTGCTGCTCTGTCTGTGGACTCTGTTCTTTGGTCTCGCCTCTGTCTGGTTCCTCCTTGTCCTGGCTAAAGCGTCCACTTTCTGCCAACGTGCCTGCAAACCAGAATTGACTGGCAGGCAGCGGTGGGCGAACAGGACTGGTGCAAGGATTTTTATCACCCTAAGAGAACATTAATTTTGCCACCCCCCTTGACTCAGCCCATTGACCACGCCCTTTGACCCGCCCCTTTTTTGTCGGCCTATTTAATGACTGTTGCATGCAACATTTTACTTGACCAGCTAATTTTAGATATTCTTGGTGGTCATCTGTGCCATTTTGGCCTTAAAACATTACATGACTACCTACACTACATTACATTATTGACAAATGCCATTTACTGAAGTGAGACAACCCCTTTAACCCCTTTAAGCATAAATGTCTGGTATGAAATGTATCAAATCTTACAGGATAGGTGATAAATATCAGATTGCTGGGGTCTGACTGCTGGAACACCCACTGATCATGAAAAAAGAGACATTCAATTACATTACCGCCAATCTATGTACACAAGGGTCTTAAAAGGGTTGTCTCACTTCAGTAAGTGGCATTTATCATACAAAGTTAAAACGAGCAACTTACTAATATACTGTTATTATCCATATTGCTTTCTTTGCTGGCTGGGTTCATTTTTTCATCACATTATACACTGCTTGTTTCCACGGTTACAGACCACCATGCAATCAAGCAGTGGTGGTCATGCTTGCACGCTATAGGCAAAAGTGTCAGCCTCTCTGGTGGCCGGGACCATGGGAGCACACATAGGCTAGGGCTTTATCCTATAGTGTGCAAGCAAAACCACCACTGATGGATTACAGGGTGGTCTGTAACCATGGAAATGAGCAGTGTATAATATGATGGAAAAATGAATCCAGCCAGCAAAGGAAGCAATATGGATAATAACAATATATTAGTAAGTGGCTTGTATTAACTGTCTCTACATGATAAATCTGACTTAATCAAGTGAGACAAGCCCTTTAAGATCACGTTCCCTTGATCATAGGGGTCCCAACAGTCAGACCCCCACCAATCAGACACTTATCGCCTGTCGTGTCATTTAGCTGTTTCACCTTTTCACATTCCCTATCCTTAAAGGTTTTCTTTGGGTGTAAAAAAAATAAATAAATAATAGTCTGGCCCAAAATATGTGTCAAACTATAATAGAGATTCTCGTCTGTTAAAGGACCTGTGTCCACTTTTCTAGTTATCCTCTATCCACAGGATCGGGCATAACTAAGTGATCCATGGGGTTTGACCGCTGGAGCCCCCACTGATCCCCCTTCTTGATTAAGTGGCAGGTTGAGCATATGCCCTGCTTCTCTATCCATTCTCTATAGGGTCGCTGTAGATGGCAGATTACAGCCTGGCTATTTCGAGTAGTCCCAAAGAGAATAAATGGAGCAGCAGGGCGTATGTGTGGCCTGCCACACCATCAAAAAGGGGGAACTGGACCGTTCCTGGGATCAGTGGGGGTCGCAGAATCGGACCCCACTAATAATATAGTTATGCCCTATGGTGTGGAGAGGATAACATGAAAACCTGCACAACCCCTTTAAATCCTCCACCACCAGTATCTCTTTACATGGCAGCAGTGATGCCTGTAAATACGGAATATCATCACTACCGCCATGTAAACCATACGTGTCAATACTGGAGAATATCATGCACTGTGCAGAATTTTTCGGGGCATAAGTCCAACCCCCTTTGCAAGGCCCGCAGCCTATCAGAGGCCGGTCTAGGCGCAACGTCATCGCGCTGCCTGAGCCGTACAACGCGGGACACAGGCCGGAAGAGGCCTGCATCGCATCGCTGTGTGATGGAGGTGATTATAAGTGTTTTTTTGTTTTTTTTTTATACCGGACTATCTGTTACTGCCACATGGGGGGTTTAGGAGGCACTTGATACTGGCACATGGGGGTGGGGGGGTTTGGCACTTGACACTGGCACATGGGGGTGGGGGGGTTTGGCACTTGATACTGGCACATGGGGGGTTTTGGCACTTGATACTGGCACATGGGGGGTTGGCACTTAATACTGGCACATGGGAGGGTTTGGCACTTGATATTGGCACTGGGGGGGTTTGGCACTTGATACTGGCACATGGTGTGGTTGGCACTTGATACTGGCACATGAGGGGGCATGGAGAGGCACTTGTTACTGGCACATTGAGGGGGAAGAGAGGCACTTGTTACTGGCACATGGGGGGGGGGTGGAAGAGAGGCACTTCTTACTGGCACATTGGGGGGGGTGGAAGAGAGACACTTGTTACTGGCACATGGGGGGTGGAAGAGAAGCACTTGATACTCGCACATTATTATGGGACACTATGGGGCTTCTACTGAGGCCACAAAGAAGGGGAATTTTATATTGGGGGGGGGGGGGGCTCTGTGTGGTACTAGTATTATCTGTTTCTGCAGTATAGTATTGGGGAGCACAGTGGCACAGTATTGGGGGTAGTAGGATGATTTGTCCAGAAGATGGGAGGATGATGGAAAAGTAGTCAACTAAGATTTTTGTTGTTGTTGTCAAACTGCAGAGATGGAATATGGCTACAAAATGGTGCTCTGGTCTGAAGGTCTGAAAGGAGAAGACGAGGACAGAGAACATCTACATCAAAGGAGACGTCACTGGATGTAAGAGGTATGGGGCGCTGTATTTCTGTAGTGATGGGGGGGACATTAAAGTCAGCAAGTGTCACGTGGGGGGGGGGGGGGGGCCTTATTGTTTTTCGCCCCAGGGCCCCATTTCACCTAGAACCGGCCCTATCCAGGTCTTTGTCTTCTGTTTTAACTTATTCAAAAGGGGCATTATATTCAACATAATATAATCATCAGGATTCTTATAGCAGGTTTGCATGGGCCAAATGTCGGGCAAATTATTGAGGATGAATGTTCAAACGAACTCTGGTTCCTAACAATCTGCTCATCTAAAGGTGCAGCTAGGGCGGCCAGATGTCCAGTTTTAGGCCAGACAGCCTGGTTTTCAGGCTCCTTGTCCTCCAGCACTGTGCTGTCTGAGCGTGAGCTGCAGCGACTGACTGAGGCTTCTCTCACCCCCAGTCACTAGAGCTGCAGACATGGTTTCCTGTGGCTGACTGAGAGGGAGAGAAGCGCCCCCGGCTTCCCTCAGCTCACCTTCCCCTCAGAAATTTCTTCCCTTTCCTCCCCCGTTTTTCCACGGGCGGTGATGGGGTGTGACTTCATGGGGACGTAGCTTCATGGAGGTGGGGTGTTTCAGGGTGTGGCCAGTGAAGTTTGGCTTTCTTGGGTGAAGCCAGTGGCCACCCTAGCTGCAGCCGATCACTGTCATTCATGCAGGCGAGTAAATTATCGTTTCTGGGCAGCAGATCGTGTTGCCTAAACAGGGATCTGCTGCCAAGAAACAATGCAGCTGTAGGAGGATGAGTGATCCCAGTAGCGACCCCTTGTTCTCATACTCTTGAGGTGATCACTGGACGAGCAGTCAGTTGTCAGGAAGTGTTCGGCTGCTCCTCGGCAGTGTAAACCCACTATAACTGTGCTTTAGAATAAGTTACTGTATTATGGTGGGATTAGACGGGGCAAGAAGCAGCCAATTATCGTGAAAGAAGCGTTCCTTTCCGACAACTAGCTGCTTGTTCATTGGGGCTGAAGTGCTGCATTTACATACAGTGATCACCTCCACAGTATGAGAACATGCGATCGCACCATCGTCATACAGGTGCATTGTTTCTGGGCCCAGAAATGATAATTTACTTACCTGCCAAAACTTCTGTTTCACCAGATGAACAAGCGTTCCACATGGGGGTTTTACATGTGCCAATAGTTGGGCAGATTATCGGTAACAAACGTTACTCTGAATTCTCGTTCCCAACAATATAGAGGTGCAACTGATCACACAATGAACAAGCTTTTCTGGTCTTAATGACCAGAGAGGGTCAATGCTTTACATTACAAAAAACAGAGGCCAGATGGCATGAACAGGTTGAGTGCTTCCAGAGCACCTATATATGTATACTTTATTTCTAAATGATGCACAGCTCCAGATTCCAAATACATACGCTATTTCCAAAGCAGAACATACATTGTATACATCTATCTACAAGTACAGATTTTAAGGTCACATAATAATAGAGAGAACAATATGAAATAATTAAACTGTACTTTGTTCAACTGCTATCTACATGCAATAAATAAGTGGGGAGGAAGGGAAAACTAGACAATACAGAAACTGACATTAAAAAAATTATTGACATAAAAGGTACAGGATAGAGACATGTACAAACATCACCTAATATGCATGGTAACAGGGAAAATGTTGTTTGTAACAACTAGAATAGTTTGAGATATATATACCGGTATATATCTGTGATTGATATATATATATATATATATATATATATATATATCAATCAGTGCAACTGAATAGATTGTCATTTCGTTCAATAAACAGAGTTGGATATTTTATGTCATTCATATTCTGTGTGTAGATATGCTTGAGATCAGACTGGCACCAAAATAAAGATATCTGTTAGCATTTGTGTATGGTTTTACTTATCCTTTGATAGTCAATGCACTAATATGTGTGTACAGTATTATATATAAGATTAAACATTTTGTAATTAATATTATATAACAGAGGTACTCAACTTGCAGTTTCCAGCTGTCCGGACCCCTGCAGGACACTGTTACAGTTGATTACAACCGTGAAGCAGGGAGCTGTCAGCTCCCTGCTTCAGCATCCCACCATCATTGGAGGTTCATTGGTGGCAGGCCCCATGCAGTGATGTCATTGCACCAACCATGCCAAGCCACAGGCAACAAATCACAAAGGGGGCACTGAAGAGGGTATCACTGTGAGTGGCACACAAGGGGGCATCAGTGTGTGGGGTCACTTATAGGAACATTCTACTGTGTGGGGAGCACTTAGTGGACATCACTTTCTGTGGGAGGAACTGAAAGGGGTTCTCCGGGAATTAGGAAAATGAAAATATGTAAAAATTACTTTATTACAAATATATTCCTAAATACCTTTCATTAGTAATAATGGTTCATTTTTTCTAGGGAGCAATGATTAGGAGAAACAAAATGGCTTTCCTATTAGTGCACACAAAGCCTGTCCTAATCACCTAGGACACGTTACTTCACAGCACTGAGGTAAAGAGCTGCCTCTTATCCTCCTCTCCTACTTGTCAGGGATTATGATCTTGAATACAGATGAGAAGATCTTTAGCTGAATCTCTGTGGGAATCACTGGCGGATCAGGGGGGGGGGGGACAACGGGTCAATTGCTCCCCCTCGAGAATATTGTGAGAGAGTAGGCGCTGCTCCGTTCGCTCGCTGTGGCCCCGTTACCTTCTCTCGCGCTGTTTGGTAATTGCTACTATCGGAACACCAGGGAGGAGTCTGCCCTGTTTCTCCCTGGGGCAGAAAAAAACTCCCAGGCTGTAAGCTCTGTGCTGCGATTGGACAGCCCTACAGCCAGGGAGAAGGAACGCCCAGGGAGAAACAGGGCAGACTCCTCCCTAGTGTTCCGATACTAGCAATTACCATACAGCGCAGGAGAAGATAACGGGGCCACAGCGAGCGAACGGAGTGGCGCCCAGGGATAATAGTAAGTGCAGTGAGATTCCTGGGTGCCGCACTACATATACAGATAGTTATCTTACAATGTTTGGACCCATGAAAGGTCCTCTTTAATACATTTTTCAGGGTCCCTTCACATACACTGGCACATCGGCACCGGCGACATTGGTGGCCCGCTCTGTCCCTTCCCCCCCCTCCACGTGCATCTTACTGCCAGCCAACCAGAATCAACCCAGCACAAGCCGGCGCCGTTTTAATTAGGCCCGCCCACCAAGTTCCGGGCCCGGAAACTGGAAGTCCGGAACAGAGGAGCGCTGCATGGGAGTCGGGACAGGGACGGGACCTCACCTTGAGGGTTGCGGACAACTGTGGCAGTACCAGTGACAGTCTGACAGACTGTGCCCCTCCCAAGACCAGCCTCTGGATCCACCACTGGTGGGAATGGAGTTCATGAGGAGACATGAAGTAACATAGAAACATAGAATGTGTCGGCAGATAAGAACCATTTGGCCCATCTAGTCTGCCCAATATACTAAATACTATGGATAGCCCCTGGCCCTATCTTATATGAAGGATGGCCTTATGCCTATCCCATGCATGCTTAAACTCCTCCACTGTATTTGCAGCTGCCACTTCTGCAGAAAGGTTATTCCATGCATCCACTACTCTCTCAGTAAAGTAATACTTCCTGATATTACTTCAAACCTTTGTCCCTCTAATTTAAAACTATGTCCTCTTGTAGCAGTTTTTCTTCTTTTAAATATTCTCTCCTCTTTTACCTTGTTGATTCCCTTTAAGTACAGAGAGGAGGGACAGGAAAGACTGTGGTAATGGAGACTGCATATACAGTCATGTGAAAAAATTAGGACACCCTTTGAAAGCATGTGGTTTTTTGTAACATTTTTAATAAAAGGTTATTTCATCTCCGTTTCAACAATACAGAGAGATTAAAGTAATCCAACTAAACAAAGAAAACTGAAGAAAAGTCTTTTCAAGATCTTCTGTAAATGTCATTCTACAAAAATGCCTATTCTAACTGAGGAAAAAGATAGGACACCCTCACATGTATTCCCTCTTAAATTGGCTCAGATCTCACACAGGTATATCACACCAGGTGCACATAATTAGTAGATCGTTACTCTGCATGTTGAATGAGGCTTGCCCTATTTAAACCTCAGACATTTAGTTTGGTGTGCTCCTGACTGTTGAAGTGAGAGTGAGCACCATGGTGAGAGCAAAAGAGCTGTCAGAGGACTTCAGAAAAAAGATTGTAGCAGCCTATGAGTCTGGGAAGGGATTTAAAAAGATCTCAAAAGATTTTGAAATCAGCCATTCCACTGTCCGGAAGATAGTCTACAAGTGGAGGGCTTTCAAAACAACTGCCAACATGCCCAGGACTGGTCGCCCCAGCAAGTTCACCCCAAGAGCAGACCGCAAGATGCTAAAAGAGGTCTCCAAAAACCCTAAAGTGTCATCTCGAGAACTACAGCAGGCTCTGGCTACTGTTGATGTAGAAGTACATGCCTCTACAATCAGAAAGAGACTGTACAAGTTTAACTTGCATGGGAGGTGTGCAAGGAGGAAACCTTTGCTTTCCAAGAGAAACATCGAGGCCAGACTGACATTTGCCAGAGATAAAGTTGACAAAGACCAGGACTTCTGGAATAATGTTCTTTGGACAGATGAGTCCAAAATTGAATTATTTGGACACAACAGCAGAGGACATGTTTGGCGTAAACCAAACACAGCATTCCAAGAAAAGAACCTCATACCAACTGTGAAGCATGGAGGTGGAAGTGTCATGGTTTGGGGCTGCTTTGCTGCAGCAGGACCTGGTCAGCTCACCATCATAGAATCCACGATGAATTCTACTGTGTATCAGAAGGTGCTTGAAGAACATGTGAGACCATCAGTTAGAAAATTAAAGCTGAAGCGGAACTGGACCATGCAACATGACAATGACCCAAAACATACTAGTAAATCAACCAAAGATTGGCTGAAAAAGAAGAAATGGAGAGTCCTGGAATGGCCAAGTCAAAGTCCAGATTTGAATCCCATTGAGATGCTGTGGGGTGACTTGAAAAGGGCTGTACGTGCAAGAAACCCCTCAAACATCTCACAGCTGAAAAAGTTCTGCATTGAGGAGTGGGGTAAAATTTCCTCAGACCGATGTCGAAGACTGGTAGATGGCTACAAGAACCGTCTCACTGCAGTTATTTCAGCCAAAGGAGGTAACACTCGCTATTAGGGGCAAGGGTGTCCTATCTTTTTCCTCAGTTAGAATAAACATTTTTGTAGAATGACATTTACAGAAGATCTTGAAAAGACTTTTCTTCAGTTTTCTTTGTTTAGTTGGATTACTTTAATCTCTCTGTATTGTTGAAACGGAGATGAAATAACCTTTTATTAAAAATGTTACAAAAAAACACATGCTTTCAAAGGGTGTCCTAATTTTTTCACATGACTGTAAGTGCTGCTGCTCATCAGCCACATCCCCTCCTCCTCTCTGTACTTCATGTCTCCTCATTAACTTCATTCCTACAGAGATTCAGATAAAGATCTAATCAGTTGTATTCAGGATCATAATACCTGTCAAGCAGAGCAGAGAGGAGGATGAGGCAGCTCTTTACCTCAGTGCTATGAAGTAACTTGTCCTTCTGTGTAAGGTATTTGGGAATATATTTATAATGAAGTAATATTTAAATATTTTCATTTTCTCAATTCCCGGAGAACCCTTTTAAGGGCCTCAATCTGAGGCACTTAAGGGATCATAATCCTGCTGTGAGGAGGGGCACTTAGGAACATCCTGCTGTCAGGGTGCTGCTTAGTGGCATCATATTGCCATGGGGACCTAAAGTGACATCATACTGTGTGGGGAGGCACTAAGGGGCATTATATTCTGTTGGGGCATTAAAGGGGTTTCATACTGTCTGAGGGACACTAAGCCCATTATTACCATCTAGGGGGCACTAAGGCAACATTCTTATTGTGTTGGGGCATTAGGCGGATAGGATGGGATTAGAGGAATAGCTTATTGTTAGAAAAAAACTACTTGCTGTGGAGGGCTACACCCCACTGGTGTTGTCTCTTCTTAGGGCGCATGCACACAAACGTGGTATGGTTCCACATGTGGACCCATTCACTTCAATGGGGCCACAAAAGATCGTTACTCCATCGTTACTCCATTACATGGCCTTGCAAACATTATAGATCATGTCCTATGCTAGTTCATTTTGCAGACAAGATTAGGGATTTCTAAAATGGGCCGCCTGTTCCATTCGGCAAATTGCGGAAGGCACACGGGTGGCATCCATGTTCGTGCGCATGAGCCCTTACAGTTTTTTGCCACTCTGACCCTCACCCAATGGCACACCCAGGTATGTGGACTTTTATAAAAAGTACCCCAGGTATATAAAGTGCACAATTCACAAATAATAGCATTAGTGGCACATTAAAGACTATGTGCATGTTTACAGCCATGTTTTATTACTCAAATGCCTTTATAATCAGTCAACTTTGCATTTTGTCTTGATCAAAAATTAAGGGGCACATTTATTAAGACCGATATTTTAGATGCCGGTTTTAATAACCCCTATACCTGGTGGTGGATCTACTGCAGTTATAAAGAGGCGCCGGCCTCTTCATAACTTCGGTGGATCCACTGCCGGTCTAACTGTAAGCCAGCTTCCTAGCTGTCTTACATTTAGACCATTTTCTACTCCTAAAACAGGCATAGAAAATGGTAAATTAGACAGGCCTGCCTTCCACTTTTTTACCCTGCGTAGGCAGGGAGAAGCCTCAGATTGTGACACAAAGGATCTTTACACCGCAATATGTGCCAGAAATATGCCTAATTTAGCATTTCTATTTGATAAATGACCCCCTAACTTTCTATTTTGTGTCTGCAACTCCTATGCAGACCTATGTGTCACCATAGTTACATAATACAAACAGGAAATGTTTGATGACTCTTTTTAGAACCAATTGAAGTCAATGGGGCTATTCACATGGCTATTTTTAATGGCCGGCAAATAGCCTAAAAATATAGGACATGTTCTATTTATTTTCCGCTTTCACTGTTCAGCAGACCCCATTGAAATCAATGGTACCATTTTTAATGGACGTTTAGACAGGAGTGCACCCAAAATGGATACACTTGGTCTTTCAGGGATTAAATAAAAATAATAAAAAAATTATAATACCTCATCCACTTGGATGCAGAGACACTTGCTCTTCACTAGATGCAAAAGGACCTGACATCCCTTTCCTGCTGCATCCAGTGAAGAGAGAGTTTCCTTGCGCCTGAAAGTGGATGAGTTTTTTTGGGGGGTTTGAACACAAGCAGAATGGGGGTCGATGGGGTGAATACTGAGTAACACTAATGGGGGCATTCATAGCCAGAAAGTGGCTCCAAAAATGGTGACAAAATGACCATGAAAAACATGTGTCTGTTCTTCATGGTCATTTTTTTGTGTCATGTGTATGTAACCTTACTGTCTATAAATAAACACCATTAATAAGAAAGAGCATCGGGATTGGAAATATTTTCAAGCTTTAGGTGAAACGTGTGTGAGGGGGCTGGGTCTTCCTGGTTGGTAATCTATTATTTTATGTTTTTTGTCTGCACCTTTTACTTGTTTTAAGCACTATGGCAGGCTGCTTTACTAGCATTCCTATAGACATTGAAGGTACTTGCACTTATTGAGCTTCTAATGTGATTTCCTTGGGATTATGTGCAATTAATACAATTACTTACATTGAATTTGTGATTCCTACCAGGGTTGTTCCCTGAATTGTTTGTTACTTCCATTTATGCTCCTGTATCACGCTTATTATTTTATTGGATGTTACTTTATTTTAACTGCTAAATAAAGCTTTAAAATATTTGCAATCCCGATGGTCTTTGTTATTCTTGGCGTTCATAAATAATGGGCATTATTGCATGGGTGTTGACCGTATGTTATATTGCTCCAATATGTATATGTCTATACATAAGAAAGATAAAGAGGAAATATGACCTTTGCTGATATGTCTGTTTTAGTAACCAATGAGGTGTGTCCCCGCACACTCTAAAACTCCTTGATCAGTAGACAAGGGGAAGGGTAATACCTACATGTTCTTTTTTTTAAAAACTTTTCCAGTAGGAATAACAGAGAAATGGCATAACACAGAGTTCTAAGAAAAGATGCTCCAGCATCGGTATTTCATCAAGAATACAAATAATTTCTAAAAACATATCATGAATGTCCGGAGAACTGAAAGGTCTTAAGGAGGAAGAATGCTGAAAGATTTGGAAATCATATGAACTGGCATTAACATGGATAGTCGAACCTTGAAAATTGTTAGCGCTAACAAAGGAATGTTCAATCATTGCCAGTCATGGAAACAGGATCGCTAAAAGAAAGCAAACTGTATTCTGTTTTCAAATTCAGTGATTATATAGTGGACGTCAGAGATTTCTTGTAATGTCTACTGATATAAGCTCACGTTTTGAATACCAGATAACCAGACAGAGAAGTTTTCTTTGTGTTCTTTTTGATTGACCCCTGAAATAGTTCAAACCAAACCTTCTCATTTTTCTTAAGCTCTACAACTGCAAACTGGTGCTTAAGGCCTTCTGCTGGCTCAGTGTTGCTGTTTTCAAGGGAAATACTGTGTCGTCCGTTAAAAACCAAATATCCAAGTCCGTTACCAACGCCAAAATCCACACTTATTGAAAAGGCATAGACTCCAGTGTATGGAGCTGTGAAGTGGCCATCTGAGGAAAATGCATCTCCATAATTAAGATCAATATCATTAAATCGGATCATTTTTGCTCCTTCAGCACCAGTGGTAAAAATTGCACTGAATGCAACAAGAGGATCTAAAAGAAAACACAAACCATGGACAGTTAATTTACAGACAACATTGAAAATGAAATGGACAATATATTACGTTAGGAATTTAAATACACATGGTTTGTTTGAGGACATGGTGATTTTCAGTTTTTTACTTCTGGCTTTACTAGACTTTTTTATTTTTACATTCACATAGCCGTATGAGTTTTTTTTTTCCGGTACTATTTTAATTGTACATGTGTTTTGGTATGATGTTTATTTTTTTATTGTTTATTTTTCTTATGGTGATTTTTTTAATAACTTTCTTTTATACTTTTTAAAAGTTCCCTAGGGAACTTGAACTTGGCATCATCAGATGGCTTTGGGCATAGACTCTAGTGCAGTATGAGAAACTTGCTATGTCTATGACAAATTCACTATGTTCATTTGGAGCCTCTCACAGAACCTCTGTGGAGGGCTTCAGATCTGTCATAGGAGCCTACCACAGGGAAGCAACATCTCCCCCAATTGCTGTTAGGGAGAGTCATTCCAGTCCTGGACACACAGGTCTCCCACTTGTTTTTGGCAGATGCCGTGGTTACATTTGACCACGGCATCTGAAGGATAAAAATTCAGTGATTGGCATTATTGCTGATCGAAAACATTAACCCTGGCTGTCTGTTGTGTGAATCAGCAGGCACCCAGTGGCTATGATGCTCACTCCTGCTGGAGTCATCCTTAAAGAGATGACATCCACCATACATGTACGGTAAATGTCATCAAGGGGTTAAAGGAGAAATCAAACCAAAGAACAACTAAGTAGTAAAGAGGCAGTCCATATGGTCAATATAGAGCTCCTGGAGGTGGCCCATTCCAGGGTCATCAGATGTCCATTTAAATGTGATGTGAGAACTTGTACTGGTATGTGCTCTCCACTGCTGCTACCATGCAGTTCTGGATAATATACGCAATGGCATCTGTTATGGTCATCATACAGATTTTTTTTAAATCTTTCCCAATAACTGGGTTCAAGAAGACATTGCACTTTTCCAGGTGTAGTCTCAAAATAAAAAGTAAAGCTATTTTACTGTATATGGGCTCTTACTAATTGAACTCATTGCTTGCTGTAAAAACAGGATGTTGAAACAGGTCCAATGCTGATTGAATTCAGTAGATAGACATGCATAATTTACCTTGCAGGAGTAGTTATTGATATTCAGTATACACACTCCTACAGGAATCAGAGATTGACAATAAAGCTCCACAATTTAGAAAGAATTTATAAGAGGCCTGCCTAAATTAAAATTTATTCACATTATTGAAAATGTTCCTTATGGCTAAATTTGCAGGGCATTTTATTATGCTAATTCAACCAACTAGATCATCAGATTACAAAGTCCTTAAAGTTTATTTTTTGGGGAATATTAAGTTTTAAGTGACATGTCACTGCTGTATCTAGTCATCAGCTGCAGCAGCACACCTGGCCATGTACATGCCCTGGCCGGAAAAAAAACAAGTCAGGCACTGGAAGATGGAGGACCAGGAGCCAGCATGCAGGACTGGAGCAGTAGAGAGCAGATTAATTAACCTTTGGTGAGGCGAAACAGGACTGCGGCCGTCTCTGAAAATGTAATAATCCTGGAAAACCTCATTAAATGGCTTCACCCATTAATGTTGGCTAAACCGTCTGATTTTGGGTAGACCAGCCAACAATCTAATGTGTATGAGGGCCTCCCAATTTCTACTCTGACAAATCATGCTCGGGGAAAAAAAGGATTGGGTTTGTTGAATTTCAACAGTCAATCCTTTTGTTCTCAGGGGATATAAGCCACTGCCCTGTTGTTATACCAGGGGTGTCAATAAGCCAACAAGACTATACTTCCTTCCTACTTCCTATAAGTTGTAGGAAATGAAACATTAAATTGTCACATATGATCAATTGTTTTTAAAGTAATAACTCTGCAGGTAAAATTGGTGGTCCAGATATTGCCTAAAGAGAACCTGCTACCACAAAATGCAACAAAACCTGAAAGGACCATGTTGTAGAGCAGGAGAAGCTGAGCGGATATATATGTACAAATTGAGCGAGGATTGACTAATGGTTTGCATTGTGCCTCATTTCATGAAGAGTGCCAACTTTAAAATAATATATTTTTTACAGGCATTGTTTACTTCTGCTGGACACTATGAACAGCAGAAAAACAACACCTACTCTCTTTGGGTTGTCTGTGAAATTGCGGATGGTTGGTTAGCCTGGCCACAGAAATTAAAACTGCTGTGACTTTCAGACTACCCCTTTCTTCCAGTGTCAACATTGGAGAAAATGGTAATCTAAGGCCTCTTTTAGACGGGCATCCTGGATTTGCTCCGGATGCGTCCCGGGTGCATTGCGGGAAACCTGTGCGAGTGAGCATGCAATTTCAGTCAGTTTTGAATGTGATTGCGTTGTGTTGTTCTGTTTTTTCCACACGAGTGCAATGCATTTAGCACGTGAGTTGATAAAAAACTGAATGTGGTAGCTAGACCCAGAGTTCTTTACTGAAGTTCAGGTTTGGGTTTGGTGTTGTGTTGATGTTATTATTTATAAGGGAATAAGTGAAAATATTAACATTCTTAATACAGAATGCTTACTAAAATGTTGCTTGAGGCGTTTAAAAAAAACAACTCACCTCATCCACTTTAACGCGCAGCTGGCATTGTCTTCTTTCTTCTTCTTTGAGGACCTGCAAAATGACTTTTGACATAATCTTGCTATTTTCTATCTTCATTCAGCAGGACCTGCGCTGACATCGTGGTGAGCGCGAATACGTCATCATAGGTCCTTTTGCAGGTCCTCAAAGAAGAGGAAAGAAGACGATGCCGACTGCGCTATCAAGCACTTGCTTGCGGATGCTAAGCGATTTTCACAAAGCCCCATTCATTTCCATGGGGCCTGCATTGCGTGAAAAACGCACAATATAGAACATGCTGCGATTTTCACGTGACGCACGAGTGATGCGGGAAAATCACCGCTCATCTGCTCAGCCCCATTGAAGTAAATGGGTCCAGATTCAGTGCGGGTGCAATGCGTTCACATCACGCATTGCACCCGTGTGGAATTCCTGCCTGTGTGAATGGGGCCTAAGACTGTGCTAATACCTGTAATAGGAAGTCTTAGTGGATGGAGTAGGTGGCATTGAACTCACCAGTACCTGCTGCCCATTTCAGTCTGATACAACGGCCTGGAAGAATGTCCCTATAACAGTATAAAGAAAGTATTGGAAAGTGGAACGTACCTTGATGGGGTGATCCTGTTTCATCAGATTGCCAGTGTTCTTCACTGTGTTTTTTATTTTGTTTTTTATTTTGTGTTTCTAATCCTTTTTGTCTTTTTTTCATTTTTTTATCAATGAATGACTTGAGCTTTTCAATATCCAGAGGTACATCTGAAGAAATTAATGCTTCATAATTTCCAAATACCTTATGGAATAACTGGATGTGTTCATTATAAAGCTCTCTTAAATTTTCAATGTCCAACTTTATAGAAATAATTGAAGTGTTAAATGGTTTTAAAGCATCTCTAATTGTATCATTTTTAGAATGTGTTGAATTAGATAATGAAGACTGTAGCTCGTTAACTTTGGCATAGAGATACTGAAGATCCCTTTTCAAGATCATAATATCATTGTGTTCAAATTCATTAGCATCATGATCTCTAGATGCTTCATGATTTGGCTCCATGTGCTCTAAACTGCCACTCCGTAAGGATCTATCAAGTGTTCTTCCTTCATTATGTTGCTCAACATTGAAAATGGCAGGGGAATCAGGAGAATTTTGATTTCCATAATGCATCTCCAAGAATTGCAAACGTTCACTCAATGAATCAGTATTGAGCAGCTGCTTTTCCAGCACATGCAAAGTGTTGTTC
The DNA here is from genome assembly GCF_014858855.1 of Bufo gargarizans. NCBI lineage: Eukaryota > Metazoa > Chordata > Amphibia > Anura > Bufonidae > Bufo > Bufo gargarizans. The sequence continues at coordinate 177,333,439 of NC_058085.1, forward strand.
AGCACTTCATGCATTTTTATGACTGTCATATACACAGCTTCTGGATTATCTTCAGACAGAAGTTCAAGAGCTTCTTCTCCAAGCAGAGCTTCCAACACTCTCTCATGTCTTGTTGCATCTTCAAGAAGAGAGCTGAAAGAACTGTCTAGATGTTTAATATGCTTGTGGATCTGACCATTGTCCATCCTAATATGTCTGACATCTTCTGTAAGGTTTTTTATTTGAATTTGCAACTGGGAAGTGATGAGCATTAACTTTCGTCCTTGTTCTTGTTGGGCAGCAAGAGATTGACGGTTAAACTGAAGGGCCTGTGCTAAATCTTCTACAGAATGCTGCAGATATGTCTTTGAACTTCCCTCCTTCTGTTTAACATCTTCTATTCCATATAAAACATCTCTAAATTGATTTGAGAAGTTCCGTTGTATTTCCTCAAGAGCAATTATGTCCAAATTCATTTTGTGGCAGTCACAATTATCAAATAACTCATCACTACTGTTTTGTATACTGTTAACAGTATAATTAAGTTCCATTATCTGCCTCTGAATTAGATCTTTGATTTCTTCCACGATGAGGCTTTTTTCCATGAACTGCATCTGGACTTTTTCTGAATTCTGTTTAAATTCGGTACGGAGTTCCTTTAACCATTTCTCCAGAATATTAATATTTTCAAAAGCTGCCTCTGATTCAGTCAATAAATCTTTAATCTGGGTCTCATGTTCTATAAGGGTTTCATTTACTTGGTAATTTGCAGTAGAAGATAGTTCTACATGTCTTGGGGAACAAAGTAGTGTGATATTTTGAGCCAAATCTAATAGATCATCTTGATGTTGTTCTTGCCCTCTGCGAAGTTCTCCAATGCTAAAGTTTAAGTAGGAATACTGTGACTGTTGAAACTTCAGATTCCGTTTCAACTTTACATCTGCATCAGCTTTTATCATGGTCAAATTATGATGGATCACAGTTTGTTGTGTATGGAAGTTGTTATCTATCTGCTGTTTCAGTTGTTCAAGTTTATCAAAATTTTCTTGAATTTTGGACTCAAATTTAGTCCCTAGCTCATAGAGGTCTTTCTTTGGTACAGAATTCTCCAAGAATATATCCAATGTTCTTCTGTTAATCTCAACACTTTCAGAAAGGTTCTTAACCATACCATTAAGATTTTGAAGACTTTTGTTAAAACTGTTCCATATGGGACTAAAATGAGCTTTGAGGAAATTTTCTATATGTGGTAATACTATTTCCCGGACGACACGGTCATCTATTTCTGCAACAAAAGTATGCACATTTTAAAAATATAATTAAGAGTTAACCCAGACTTTAAATCCAAACACATAGGGGTTCATTTATTAAGAAGCTCTTTAGCTGGTGGTGGATCGCTAAAGAGGTGCCGACCTCTTCATAACTTCGGTCGATCCTCTGCCTTTTCTAAATGTAAGACAGCTTCTAGAGATGAGAGAAGTTTTGGAAAATTTGATTCGGCTTCTTCGCCGAATTTTACAAAAAAATTTGCTTAGTGGCGAATTACTTCGTCTCGAAGGGTATTTTTTTTGTAAGTAGCGGGTGCAATGACAGAGAGCTGCGATAGCACAGCTCCCATCATTGTACCCCTCATATGCCGAGTTTATACATGATCATGGCATCTGAGAGTAATAATACAGTGTAAAATTAACAGAAAAAATATATGAAATCATACTTACTGCCTCCATTGGCTCACAATGGGCCGGCCGTCGCCGTCTTACTTGAAGTGGTCACCACACACAGGATTTCGGCTGAGATCTTCAATCAAGATAGTGGCGGACGGCCCGTCACGAGCAGATGGCGGAGGTAAGTATAATTATATATTTTTTTAATACTATTTCTGGTTAAATTGATTTGCTACCACGAAGCACGAGGAAATTTGGCTTTGCGGCAAATTGGATTAAATTTGCTCATCTCTAACAGCTTCCTAGCTGGCTTACATTTAGACCTGCTGGCCCATCCTCTTCCCTGCCCACACCACACCCACTTATCTAGACCTGGCATGAGCAGGGAGAAGTCGCAGACTGCGGCGCAACTAACCATAGTTCCGCAACTTGTGCCTAAAATACGCCTAATTTCAAGAGGGGCCTGGGTGGATTTCTGGAGTGTAATAATATTACATGTTGTAGTTACTAGAGATGGGTAGTTGATTGGAGTCAGGAATTTTTTCCCCCTAAAGTGAGGAAATTTGGCTTCTACCTCACATTTTTTTGCCTTTCTCTGGATCAGCTTGCAAGATAACAGGCTGAACTAGATGGACAAATGTCTTTTTCGCATACTTATAAACTATGTTACTATGTATAAATGATGACCATAGTATATACAATAATGATCAAGCTGTGCTTCACATACAATGTATAAAAACTGTTCTTAATTCATACTGATGGAAGTTTTTGATGGAGAATTACCCCAAACATGCATGCCCCCGATAGAGCGCAAATTTCCTAAAAAAAAATTCAGGTCCAATTAGGTAGAATCAGTCACCAGATTCCATTTGTTCTGAATACATTTGGTCCTAATCTAAAGTGCTCCAATTGTCTTTAGAAGTTGTATATAACACTTCTAGAGCATTATCTATAAGTCTTCTAGAGCATTATCTAACCCCTTTCAAGCTCTTAACACCATGGTGGCATCAAACAGACTATTTAATAACACACTGAATTGTCAGATTTTTTTTAAGCTAAAAAAACGGTCTAAAAATAATCCTTTTTGTGGTAGATGCCTTCGTATTTTAACTTTAAAATTGCAACTGCCACTTTTTGCGATTAATGTGGGACAAAAATGTATATTTGTTGGAAGATACTTTTTTTTGTAATTTAGTAACATATTCAGTTAGTTTTTAATAATTGTGCTCGTCTCTAGCCCCTACCCCAACATCTAAATAAATGTGCCACACCAGCATACCTGACTGATTCTGACTGATGCCAAGTGCAATAGTTGAATTATTCCCCAGTGCGTTTTCAAGATCCTGAAGATGACTTGCAGCCTCATGAATATCATTTTGAATATCTTCCAGTAGGTTTTCTTGGCTTTCAACAGCTTTAATTATTTCAGTCACCTCTGCAGAACAGCACAAGAAATTAAAATATAATTTTTAACGTTTTGAAATGTATAAATAAACTATAGATTATAGGGGTTGTCCACGTTTGACAATATCTTATATCTAGAAGTAGTCCCTGAACACAAAAAATCCAAATAATGGTGTCCTGCAGCTGGCTGGAATCCACATTGATCAGCTGTAATCTGCAAGGGAACAAGTAAATAAATGCACAACCACCACAGGAGATGTTAAAGGCTATATACACACCTTTGGAGGCAATTTTTGCTTATGATGGCATTTTACTCATTTTGCGCTAAAAATCTTATTTTCAATTGGCCTTAGGAAGAAACTGCAAAATTGGTATAATCAGATGATTATACCAATAAAGGAATTGACAAGAAGCACCTGTTGTGAAACTGCTGTTTCTTCCTAAGATTCTACAGTCGATCCAGGCGAGGGAGGTTACTTTTTGCGTGTGTCTTGAGCTTCATCCGGCAAAAAACCTCCCTGGTGAAGTGAGTCTTTATTTTGAGTCTTATGATTTATTCAATATATATCCAATTTATTCAATATATATCCAATTATGGTTCTGTATATCCCACTCCTCAGGGATGTTGATTTTATGTTTTATGACCCCATGATATATTCTCTTATACCATGCTGACAGCATTTGTTAGGTATATGGATAGACTAAAATAATTAACTGCTAGTCATTAGTTATACTCTACATCATTTCTATCATTACCTTTAACTGCTCTAAATCACTAATAGAGGTTTGGCATCGTTTCTGTGGTTATACTCCCGTTTTATATTCTTCTTACTTTCACTTTGTGCCGGTAATCTAATAAACTTTATCTCTAAACTACTAAGAGGACATAACCACTTATTTAAGTCACATTCTTATCAGTAAGATGAGAACTGAGCTCTAGTGAGTGTTTATAATGTCAGAGAGCAGAGATAAGGAGCTATTCAGATCCCCAACTGACAGAAAAGAGAGAAAATCTACAGGCTGCTTCTAGAGCATCTCAGGAATGTACAGAAAAAAGGTCTCCATATTTTTAATAATAAAGACTAATTGAAAAAAAAAAGTTTTTAGCTGAAAATGAGTACAATGCAATAATAAACAAAAAGGTGTACATAGCTTTTAACCATTGTATTATCCCCTGAAATGAATGGATACTATGTGTAATGTATCGACAAGCTGAGTCCTTCCAAACTCTTGTAAATGTTTTCTACTCCAGCTACTGTAATTGTCAGAGGTCCCAAAGGAGGGACTTTGCTCTATTATTCTAGAATGGCATGACAGCCAATTTTTTAAATAAGACCACCCTTTAAATATTATAATAGTATTTTAAACAGAAGTTGGATAATTGCATGTTGTACATTTCCAAAATAAAATTCTGAGCAACATATCTGAATGAACAATGGAAGCCTGGCTTTCACACAGTGGTAGGCTATGTCATCAACACTACACATTTGATGTGTACAACTGGCTTATGTGTATTGCTGTGGCTGTGGAACAGTTATTCACCAGGCATTCTTTTCTTCAGTCATCAACCTACAAATATAACTTGCTAAGATATAATCTATATGGCCACCTTTAGGGTAAACTGCAGAGATGCCATTTTACATTATCAGTAACATTTTAAAGGGGTTGTTCCTTTGAAAATTTGCAATTTTTCTAATCAGCATCTGGATCTGAATACTTTTATAATTGAATGTAATAAACAATTTAATATAATGCATATGTATGCACACTATTTTGACTTTGCATGTATTGTATACCTGCTTTGGATATGGTAAACTTTGTGGTTTAATTTAATAAGATGTAGTGTAGCCACTGAGTTATTCACTAAAATCTATCCGTGTAGCACCATCTGCTGTTTGTTCTTTTTCTTATTTCTCCATTCACCTCAGTAACATTGAGGTGGTCACACATGGTCAATTCAATCCTTCAACTGTCACTAGCCTTGTTAGAAGTGGGGACAGTTACAGGGAGAGAGCTGCAGTAGAAAGGACACACCTCCTGACCAGTGATAGGGAGAGAGCTGTAGCAGAAAAGACATGCCCCTTCAGCTCTTACCAGAATAGAGCTGCAGCAGAAAGAACATTCCTCCTGAGCTGTGACAGGGAGACAGCTTCAGCAGAAAAGACATACCCCCTGAGCTCTTACCAGAAGAGAGATGCAGCAGAAAAGACATGCCCCCTGAGCTCTTACCAAAAGAGAGCTGTAGTGGAATAGACAAACCCTCTGAGCTGCCAGTTTGAAGAAAATATCAATTGGAGCAATGAATTGGGAGAGCTCTAGATCCATATGAGGACTGGTTCTATCTTTGCTATAAAGAGATTCTTATGATCTATATGATGCCTGATTTTAATTTTTATGATGCTGATTTCCACAGTCGATTTCTTCTTTTGCAATACACAGGGTGAAATCTATGGCAAACTCTGACAAATTCACATGTATCTCATTGTGTGAATGTACCACTTGTGGTACAGACTAAATTACACTTTGTGGTTTTCAATGTGTTCTCATTTTTTCTTTTACATAAAATCAAAATATACATTTCCCAAATACATTATTTTAGTACATTCATATATAATGTTTTATTATCCTCATTTTACAATTGTACATTTACTTTAAAACCTGTATCTATTATATGAAGGAAAAACTCACTTACCTGCGCTCAGTAGAGATTCCTCAGTTTTCTCAGAACTGGATATATGATCCAAAGGAATGTGAATAGCATTGGGATCTGTAAATGTGAAGTACATTTTTTTTAATAAAGCTTAATTAATACTAGTATCTTTTTTATTAATCAAATTATATTACATTGGGTTGCTTGTAATATATTGTATAGGCACTGTATATATATATTATAAAATATTGGCATTCAGACATCAGTCTGATAGACCAGGGTATACTTATAGAAGGGACCCTATAGTAAATATTAATGTTACCACTTTGGGTAGGAACAATGGGTGCTTATTTGCCCCTACAGACCTTCCTACAGTTCTTGGGTTGATCCCACATTTGGAATTCTGTTTGTCTTATGAAGAGGATAGTTTTGCACATATTCTGATCCTCCATTAAAATGATGTGCCTATCCAGGGCTTTGACCAATGATGACCTATCATTTACACTTTTATAAATTTGTACAAAAAGGAATAGAAAAATAACAAAAAATTAATTCTCAAACCGCAATTCCTCCTGGAGCTCAGCAAGTCTATGGTGAGGTAGGTTCAGGTTCACACTTTGTCCCAAATGTTGTATAAAAGACCGCACAGCTCCTAAATCCTCAGTGGAAATGTCAGTATTCAAAGGCACACGGACAGCATCCTCCGATACAATCGATCACTAGATTGAAATCCGGACTTCAGCTCCAGTCGAAGCTTTTGCCTCCTAGATATTATGCAAGCCAACTCGACGTAGTGAAGTACCGCAGATGTTCTAATAATCAAGTTTTTTTTATTATACTCACAATGTTAAAACAGGTAAATTCATATAAAACCAATTCAAATTAATCTGGTTTCTCCGCCTACCCGACCCGGGTTTCGCTGTTCTAAAATTCATATTGTTAAAACAGGTAGCGAAGCGAAGAGCGAAACCTGGGTCGGGCAGGCGGAGAAACCAGATTCATTATAATTGGTTTTATATGAATTTACCTGTTTTAACATTGTGAGAATAATAAAAAAGCAATAAAAAAGCGTGATTATTAGAACATCTGCGGTACTTCACTACGTCGAGTTGGCTTGCATAATATCTAGGAGGCAAAAGCTTAGACTGGAGCTGAAGTCCGGATTTCAATCTAGTGATCGATTGTATCGGAGGATGCTGTCCGTGTGCCTTTGAATACTGACATTTCCACTGAGGATTTAGGAGCTGCGCGGTCTTTTAGATCATTTACACTGCACAATGTTGTGGAGCATTAGTGTCAACAGATCATATTCAATATGAGGTTTGGGACATTTAATTGAATCCCACCGATTTCAGTACCACTTCAGTCTGAAAACACTCAGATCTACTGTACCTCTTTGGCTTAGATGTTACCTCCTCCCAAGTCTCAACATGTACAAAACCAACTTCATCAACTTCTCCCCATGTTGCTCAGCGTCATGCCTATCAATCACAGTTAACAGCTTTATGTTTTCTCCAGTCTCACAAGCCTGCTCCGTCAATATAACACTTGATTCCGCAATAAATTGTAACCAGCTCATCACTATCGTATGCAGAGCGACCTCATGCGCGGCACCCTGGAGGTTGGGTCACACATAAAACAACTAGCAGAGATCCCAGTAAAATCTCTTTTTTCTTTATTTAGCCATGTGGGTGGTATCCCCCAGCAAACTGTTCAAAGACCATCCAATGGATTTAACCCCCCCACCCCAAGCTGCACTGACACACAACAAAATCACAACATGTGGCAAGTTGCATACAAATCATCATACTAAATGTATCGACTGTAGCCACATAAAATTATCCAATGGGTAAATAACAAAGTCTACAATTGTATATAAAGTAATCAGGGCCGGCCTTAGGTGTTCAGGCGCCCTGTGCGAGCTAACCTTGTGGCGCCCCCCCCCCCCAAAAAAAATAAAAATAAAAATGCTTGTTGCTGGCATCATGGCATAGGCTGGCTGACTATCCAACCAAGTAGTTACCAGCCCTCACACCCCAAAGGCCGGTGTAATGTTATACTTCCCTAGTTCGTGAGATTTCCCTACCCTCGTCACTTCCGGTCGCACCGGACATGACGTGAGGAGGTGTGCAGCATCGCGCAGGCGCACAACGACAGGTTAGGGAAATTTCACAGCAGCGCATGCGCCAGGAGCCTCGCCGGCGGTTAGGGTAGGGAAAAACTATGGGCCAATGCGCAGTGATCGGATGGATGTTTTCAGCTGAACACCGGCCGACACTGCGCATGCACCGGGAGCCTCACCAGCGGTTAGGGAAGGGAAAAATTTACGTACGGGCCAGTGCTTTTTCCCTACCCTAACCGCTGGTGAGGCCCCCAGCGCATGTCGGCCGGTGTCCAGCTGAGAAAATTAGTTTCCAATGTAGTATTAATAACTAAACAATTAAATAATAAACATATTGCATTGTCTACTTACCACCAGGACAATAAGATGATCTGGACTCTGGCTGCAGTCTGGCTCTGGGGACTCCATTGTCACTCTCATTATTTCCCCCCCCCCCGCCATCACTCTCATTATTCTCCCCCCCCATCACTCTCATTATTCTCCCCCCCATCACTCTCATTATTCTCCCCCCCATCACTCTCATTATCTCATTATTCTCCCCCCCATCACTCTCATTATTCTCCCCCCCATCACTCTCATTATTCTCCCCCCCATCACTCTCATTATTCTCCCCCCATCACTCTCATTATTCTCCCCCCCATCACTCTCATTATTCTCCCCCCCATCACTCTCATTATTCTCCCCCCCCCCATCACTCTCATTATTCTCCCCCCCATCACTCTCATTATTCTCCCCCCCATCACTCTCATTATTTCCCCCCCCGCCATCACTCTCATTATTTCCCCCATCACTCTCATTATTCTCCCCCCCATCACTCTCATTATTCTCTCTCCCCCATCACTCTCATTATTCTCTCCCCCCCATCACTCTCATTATTCTCTCCCCCCATCACTCTCATTATTCTCTCCCCCATCACTCTCATTATTCTCTCTCCCCCATCACTCTCATTATTCTCTCCCCCCATCACTCTCATTATTCTCTCCCCCCCATCACTCTCATTATTCTCTCCCCCCATCACTCTCATTATTCTCTCCCCCCATCACTCTCATTATTCTCTCCCCCCATCACTCTCATTATTCTCTCCCCCCATCACTCTCATTATTCTCTCCCCCCCATCACTCTCATTATTCTCTCCCCCCCATCACTCTCATTATTCTCCCCCCCCTCACTCTCATTATTCTCCCCCCCTCACTCTCATTATTCCCCCCCCATCACTCTCATTATTCTCCCCCCCCCTCACTCTCATTATTCTCCCCCCCCTCACTCTCATTATTCCCCCCCCCATCACTCTCATTATTTCTCCCCCCCCATCACTCTCATTATTTCTCCCCCCCCATCACTCTCATTATTTCTCCCCCCCCCCATCACTCTCATTATTTCTCCCCCCCCCCCCATCACTCTCATTATTTCTCCCCCCCCCCCATCACTCTCATTATTTCCTCCCCCCTCCCACTCTCTTTTCCACCTCTAGTGTAGCGTGGCCGAGCTCTGTTCGATCCGCAGTACAGGAGCATTTGTTTCCTGTACCCGGCCGGACTGACAGGAAGTGCACACTAAGTGAGCACTTCCTGTCAGTCCGGCCGGGTACAGGAAACAAAAGCTCCTGTACCGCGGATCGAACAGAGCTCGGCCACGCTACACTAACAGCACACAGCAGGCGCAGGCAGGCGCTCAGCCTCAGCCACTCAGGCGGCGCAGAATGAGGGGCGCCGCCAGCCGCCCGAAGTTTTTTTTTTTTAAACCGCAACGTGCGCCCCCTGCTGAATACAGGGGAGGGGGAGATGGAGGGGGCGGGGGCCCGCCCGCCCCGTGGGAAAACATAAGTGCCGCCTCGCCTGCCCATATTACATTGCGGGCTGTCGGCCGCCCGGCGCCCCTGTTGCTATGGCGCCCTGTGCGGCCGCACAGCCCGCACACCCCAAAGGCCGGCCCTGAAAGTAATCATGTTCACTAATAAGAATTAATATGATCACGATGAAGCTTTATACCCTGTGGTTGCCTAGTCTCTAGCATTAACATTCAGAAAGTCTACCTCCTGTTAAATGGTTGTCCTGGAAAAGATAATGATGGACCTTATCTTCAGGATAGGTCATCATTATTGCATCAGCGGAGATCCAAGTCCTGACACCCATGTGGATCAGCTGTTTCAGGGAGCCACTGTATTCACTCTGGTAAGCAAAACAAGGTCCCGGCAGCTTTCTAAGGACAGTGCTGTACATTGTATAGTGGCAGGGCTTGGTATTGCAGCTCAGCCCCATTGACTTGAATAGGGATAGGTACTAATGTACAGTGATATCCCTGGCCTAGGAAGAGGCTGCAGAGCACAAGGCCTCTTCTAAAAGCTGATTGGTGGGGGTCGTGGGTGTTGCATCCCCGTTAATCTGATACCGTTGGGCCTCTTTCACACGACCGTATTAGCTTTTTAATTTTTTTGCTGTTCGTTTTTCATGGATCCGTTGTTCCATTTTATGTTTCTATTGTGTTTTCGTTTCTGTTCTGTTTTTATGTTCCGTTTTTACGTATGGCATATACAGTATGCATGATTACATAGAAAAATTGGGCTGGGCATAACATTTTCAATAGATGGTTCCGCAAAAACGGAACGGATACGGAAGACATACGTGTGCATATTTTGGCGGACCCATTGACTTGAATGGAGCCACGGAACTTGATTTGCGGGCAATAATAGGATATGTTCTATCTTTCAACAGAACGGAAAAATTTAAATACGGAAAACGGAATGCATACGGAGTACATTGTGTTTTTTTGCAAAAAACGGCCCGTAAACGGAAAAAAAAAATGTCGTGTGAAAGAGGCCTAAGTCATAAATATTTTTTCCTGGATAACCCATTTCAATATCATCCTCCTGATATCTCCTCCTCTGACTAGTTTACACATTCTCTCAATTCTTATAAAAGAAAACCCCTAGACACCTCCTGCATGCAAATCCTTGAAATGCCATTATAGCAGTTAACACGGACGTGATCACTTTTTATGCATCGGTAGACTTTGTTATGCACACATTGTATAATGTTATGCTGCTACACTAGATACATTTACAGTGATATGATGATTTGCTTGTAAGTTACCATGTATCGTGATTTCCCTCATATTTTGAGCTTGTGGGTGTAGCCTGTGGATTTATTTAAATCCAGCAGATGGTGTTTGAACAGTCGCTGGGGGTTAAACACCCATTATTCAGTGTCTATATATATCCAATAATTGTATTTGTAAATGTCATGTGATTGTGTCATATGTGTTTTAAAGAGGACCTATAACCTTTGCCAACATGTCTGTTTTAGCAACTACTTGTATTCCTCATGTAATAACAGTTCTGGAACATCTATTAAGACTCTATGTTGGTATCATTCATTTATTATTCCATCTGGTAACTATGAATAAATTGCTAGCAGTTTGCAATGAAGGTCCAGATGGGTGTTACCAGCTAGGGGTGTGTCCCAGCCCAGCCTGCCACTAGAAGCACTGATTGTATAATGTCAGACTGTGCACGGACATACCCCCAACTAGTAACACCCATCTTTACCTTTATTGTGGAATGAATTATATAACATAGAGTCATACGAATAGATTCTCCAGAAGGATGTGTTGCAGGTCCACTTTAAAAAGGGCATGCTAACTCACTCACATGACTGTGAGTAAGCACTGATTTATATGCAGAAATGTTCAAATAAAGCTATGTATCAGGGGTTGTTTCAACAACAACTGAATAAAGAAGTCATACAGTGTTACTGAGATCTCCACTCACTGCTGGACTTGTCTGTTTGCTTTATGACATTGGATTCTGCATTGTCCTTCTAACATATCACATCCAAGCACATCTATGCTCTTACCACTTCCTGCAGCCTTCCACTCATAAACATTTCTCAAATCCGCTCATTCCTCAAGCTTGAGTCAACAACATGGCTTGTGCATTTCCTCAACATGTAGTCTACAGAAACATCCTCCTCTATGGCCTCCCATCCAACACTCTTGTGAGCCTCCAATCCATCCTCAGTGCACCCTCCAACTTTGCCCAGATACCCCCTCGTCTCTGGTTCCATCTCCCCATCTCCCCTCTGCCAACCCCTTCAGTGACTCCTCATTGCCCAGCAAATTCAGTTCAAAATATTAATGGCAACATACAAGGTCATCCACAACCTCTCTCCTCTATTCAGATGCACACTAATCTCCTGATATATTCCAACATCTGATCCCCAATCCTCACAAGTTAAATTTCTGCGTGGTCCTCTTTTCTGATTCTCACCTAATCTACTCCAAAACTTCTTCTTTGCATCCCTCATACTATGGAACTTGCGACCCAGCAATTCAAGCCTTCTCCCAGCATCCAAACTTTCAAAAACAAGCTGAAAAGTTACCTCTTCAGGAAAGTCTACAACATTCAATAACCTTGCTGCCACTACAATATATATATATATATATATATATATATATATGTATAGCTTGTATACTCCCTTACTGTCTCCTTCCACCATTCCACCATTCCTTGTGTAAGCCCTCTTCAGCAGGGTCTTCTCCCCCTTGTACAAGTTTGTTTTTTTACATCTACATCCCTTCCGTTTGTCCGCAAATTTTGTAGGTTGTGTTTCCGTTTGTCTTCAGTTTTTTTTTGCGGTCCGCAAAAAAAACCTGAAGGCTGTAATTCTTGAAATTTAATATATACAGGTTTCCCAGCAACCATCCTAAAAAAAAAAAAAAAAAAGGATGCGGATGACATATGGATGGCTTCCGTTGGTCATCCGCATTTTTTTGCGGACCCATTGACTTCAATCGGTCCGCAAAACATTTATTGCGGACAAGAATAGGACATGCAATACTTTTTGCGGACGGGAAACACGGACAGCGGACATGGACAAGAAATGGATGAGTCCACCGCATTTTTAACGGATCCATAGAAATGAATGGGAAACCATCCGATCCGCAAAAAAAAACAGAACGGAGGCCGCAAATAACCACTGCCGTGTGCATGTAGCCTAAAGGGGATTCTCTTACCAGTGACCTCCCTATCCAGCTGTTTGCACAGACACAAAGTTATGGTTCATCTGATTAAAACACTGTTTCTCTTTTGTTGATCCGAGGCTCCGCTCCTGAGTTATCATACCTTTTCTTAATATGCAAATTAGACCTTTGGTGCAATGCGGGTGTCACTATTGCTCTTGTTGCACCCAAGCTCCTTTCTGTTACCAGTCCCTCCCTTGTTGCTTTGATTTACAGGGCTTGGAAGTGACAAAGCAGAGAGGGAGAAGCTGGCCACAGAAAGGAGCGGAGCCTTGGTGCAACAAGAGAAAAAATGACACCCTCATTGCACCAAAGGCTTAATTTACATAATACCGTAATAAAATGTATCAGACCTCAGGAACGGAGTATTGGATCAACAAAAGAGAAATGTTTTAAACCACAGCTATGTGTCTATACAAACAGTTGGATAGGGAGGTCACTGGTGGTGAATTCCCTCTAAGTTAGTTTATGCTTATGGTACCTGTTTTTGTATTATATTATGCATGGATATCCCTTTTCATACATACAGCTCCCTGGAATCAATGGTGCTTTAAAATAGAAAGTAGTAATAATACTAATAAAGTCAGCTCGGATATAACTTATTCATAGGACCAGCACCTTCAGTCTGTTCTCCTCTTACCAGCATATTCACAAGTGGAACCAGTATATCCAGTACAACATTTCCATTCCAAACTGGTCACAAATTTCCTTTTAAGTTCATAAATTGGTTTTTGTGCTATCCGGTACCTGAAGGAAAAAAAGGGCACATAATACATTCATGGTCTGCAATATTTCTTTCATATCAAAACTGCATTTGAAAATGGTATAAATGCTAAAGATATGAATATCCCTTTAATAAACTGTCATATGGACGCATTTATGGTACAGCCGAGCAGGACGTAATGTGAAACAGCACAATCTGAGTGAAATACACGTGGTTTCCCTCAGATTTTGCTGGGAATTTGCCATGGATTTCACCCTGTGCAATGCAAAAGGTGAAGTCTATGATGGAAATCTCAGCATGTGAGAATCGTCAGCACACTGTATATTTAAAATGGACTGCAGGTTAATTTAAGATTCCTGCTGATTTACCACTCGGTATTTCACAATAGCAAATCCATGGACGTACCCTTAAAGGGGCTATCCGATTTCTGAAACATCCCCCATGTGCTGGGCCCCTCATAGGTAATATACATACCTGGTCCCCACACCATCACTGCTTCTTCTCCCTGTACATGGATAAAAACATCCGGTATCGGGGGTGAGCAGCCAATGGCAGGCGGGGACGGGAACGAGCCTCCCTAGCATCGCGGGTGACGTTGGGGAGGCTCCCCCCGTCTGCCATTGGCTGCTCCCCCCCAACACCGGATGTTTTCATCCGTGTACAGGGAGAAGCAGCAGTGACGGTGCGGCAACTAGGAGCGGCACGGGGTGCGGGGCAAGTATATTGCCTCTGAGGGGCCCAGCACATGGGGGAGCTGTTTCAGAAATCGGATAACCCCTTTAATCTGGAAGTGCCAAATTCAGTAACTGTACATAGTAAAGGTACATCATCCAACAGCCCCAGTAAAAGCGCTGCTAATGATCCCCATCAAATTCATATTAACAAAATGGACAATATAGAGTAACACAGAGCAACAAAATGATACTCTGCATACTTACATGGTTTTCTGACAGTCAGCTGTTCCATGGGGACACGGCTGCTGGGACCTTATAACGTACTTCTCAGTTTTACAGACATCCACATAGGTCACAATTCGTTTGCGCACAACAGGACACCATTTCCTAAAGATACAAACGTCATCAGCGGATGTGTAATATTTTGTGTTATCTTCATGCGACCTTGGTCATGTATGAGCATTTGGAGATTGACATTTTATCTGTGCCAGTTTATTTGATTATTCAGCAAATACGAACTATTTATGAAGAAGGCAGAGAACAGCTATATCCCGAATGACTGCTGCCCCAAACGAGCTGCTGACATGTTCCTTACACGCTTATTTTCTAATGAGATTGTCCCTACTCAGAAAACACGCATTGCAGGGGCATAACTAGAGTCCAGTGGGTCACCAGGCAAATTTTTGACTCCTACCCGACCTTTTGCCACATGCCCAAAGCAGCATATACCTTACAAGAGGGTTGCCCGCTACCATATGTCATGCATAGGGTCAAGGGAAGGGCACCCTTATATATGAGATGTACCATACAGAGGATGAGCAGGCTCAAACAAAGTAATCCTGCACCAGGACATCTTGATAAAAGATTATACTTTATTCCCAAGCCATAAAATGCAGCACATGGAGCAACACTGTTGTTCCAACACCTAGAAATAATCTAAGCAAAAAACTAAAAAAACTGCTACATTTATTAGGCCAATTTTACAAAGGGCATCTGGGTTTCATTTAGATGGCCATTTTAATATAAACCATAGTTATGTACAAATTGCCATTCACATTGCATTTTTCTATTGATGCCAACAGAAGGGGAAAGGCAAATACTCAATGCTAAAACATAGTTTTTTTTTTTAAAACTGCATTTTCTAATAGGAAACCGTTTTAGATGAAAATGGCAGGTTTGGCAGATAATTCTCTAATGTGTATGGGGGCCTTCAGGCGCTTTCAGCACAATCCCTGATTGGGTTCCAAGATCTAACTCTGAATTGCATAATCTTTCAACCTAGGTTATAGAAGGTGCAGATTTTTTTTTGGAAAAGGTAAAAACCGTAAAGCCTTGGATAGGAAAGCTCATTTCATAAATCCTTGTACTTCATCAAACGCCCACTCACAGTCAGGCAGGAATTGTAAATGCCTGGTCAAGGAACAATGTAAGGAAATGGGGACTTTTCAGAGGTCACTGTATGTTTATGATTACATCCATGTCTTCACTGTTCCCAGCAGCTCACCAGCATAAGACATGGATTCAGTGACACAAGAACTTGATTTAAACTGGGATCTCTGCCAATTCCCATACAAAAAAGCACGTCACAACCACATTTCTGCATTGAATTATTTTCTTTAGTAGAAAGTGTGATTTTAGGGGTTTTATGACACATTATAAACGGAAATATCACATGCTGTAAACACTAGGAATGTATGGTATAAAAGGTTTAATATGGACGCATTAAAAATATTTTCCCATAACAGTCTATGCTCAATAGTGGGGGAACTGCACTGAGTTAGGGCTCTTCTCTAGCACATGCACACAAAGTCATCATGCAGCTAAGTTGATGAGATTTTCCAAATCTTGTCTCCATGGTACAGACATTTTTAGTGTAGAAATTGACCAGCAGTGCGGATATTTAAATCCACAGGATGCCAATAGTTTGCTCAGATTTTCAGTACAGATTTCACCCTTTGCATTACAAAGGAAACACAATGAAATTGGCGTGGAAAATCCACATAGCCAACACTGCCCTGCGCATGTACCTTTGGTGCATTTAACAGTCTGGGATTAGAAATTAAGGGGAACATGTATTAAAGGGACACTGACAGGCCTTCTGAGCATAATTAGCTCTTTATATGCCCCCCTAGGTCTTATAATAAGTTTCCAATTCATATAAGTATTATCCCTGTGCGCATTGTAAAACGTTAAAAATAATCTTTATAATCACCTGTCCTTTCTGCCCAAGGGGCGTTCTTTGTGCCGCATTTGTGTCCAGCCGCGTCTCAACTGCCGGATCCTTAGACACGCCCATCTCATTAGTATTCACTTCGCTGGGCGGTATTTTCCTGTCCCCGACATTCGGAGATCCTGCTCATGCGCCCGGCACCCTCGCTCGCCGGGATCACATTGTGCCAAGTGAATACTAATGAGATGGGCGTGTCTAAGGATCCGGCAGTTGGGACGCGGCTGGGCACAAATGCGGCACAAAGAACGCCCCTTGGGCAGAAAGGACAGGTGATTATAAAGATTATTGTTAACGTTTTACAATGCACACAGGGATAATACTTATATAAATTGGAAACTTATTATAAGGCCTAGGGGGGCATGTAAAGAGCTAATTATGCTCAGAAGGCCTGTCAGTGTCACTTTAAGACCGTCATTTTCCATGCCAGTCTCAAGGCCCTCTGCACTGCTGGAGAAAGCTCCAAAGTTATATTTGTGGTCGGGGCTATGTGTGAAAGAACCTACCCCCTAATGTAGGCCCCAACAGAACTAGCGGCTTGAGTTGTGCCATAACCGCTTCCGTCGAGAGTACACCTGAAAGAGGGCATACCCTGCAGGAGAGTGAAAGGAAAAGGGCGGGCTGGGAGGGGAACACTGCTGCCGTCCGTCCCCTCTGGAGAAAGGTGCGTGCCAGATATAGGGCAGGGCGCCCCTCCCACAAATACAGGCCAATTAATCAGCCTTAATACAGAGACATAGGCCTCCACATAAGTTTGGTGCTTTGTCCTGCAGGCCATGCAACAGACTTAACTGTATGCCAACCCTCTTGCTGGTGTAGATTTAGGCCATTTCAACACCATAATCCATGGAAAATGATGAATGAACCAGGATTGCTGGCCCACCAACTTCCCCATCTGTGCCACGACCCCTTTTCTTGCCACATCGGAAAAGTGGCATGAAAAAGAAAAAAAAAATCTATTTTTTCTGCATAAATGGCCTGTAACCAAATTTAGGACTTGTTTACACCACAAAAATAATGTAAGTTTCCCCATAAGTGTTTGCTTGTTTGAGAAGAAACATCTCTGCTGCAAGTCAGCTCCAAAATGCACAATTGACAATTTCCCAAGTGTCATGATGTCTATAGTCAATGCTATTTCTCCTGATCCGCTAAATAATAAGATATATACTGGAATTTTCATATACACAACAAGTTAGAATGGCAGATTCCCACCATTTTAGACATCATAACTACCTATTGTTCCCTGTAGATGACATAAGGCCATTGTCATTAAGACTTTTATCTCACCGAAAATTATACTCATTTTCTATCAGTAACATGGCAACCACAAGTTGTGTTAGGGTCCTTTAGCATGGTTATGGGGGGCCAAACTGAGGGATGATGCCTGTCGATATAACAAGTCAATTAACACTAGTTTAAAGGGTATTTATACAGGTAAATGAAAATTACATGGGGTCCAAACATTTATTGTTGGTAGTGCTGTGATACTGACAAAACATCTGGGGTGTTTAGATGGACCAGAGATTGACCAAGAAAACATTTCTGTGAATGTTCATTCTCAAACCTCTGCCTGTGTAGAAGAACCTTTAGAATATTCAGATACACTAGATTGATTTGGGGTGGGGAGCAACTTTAGATTAAGGGGCACAGAGCTTTTACAGTAGCATTCGGAGATTCTTCCCTAAAATGGAGAGTCCATTGGATTGGAGGTAGAGTAGAAGCTCATAGTACCTCTGCTTGCTTTCTACAGGCAAAACAGAGGCCTAATAGAATATATATATATATAATCCTCTTTAGTGCTCGTACCCTACATTATTGTTAATGTAAGCCTTGAACTGACCGTTTTAGATAATTTTATCTCTTACAATGTCTGAGTAATTTAAATACATTTCAGATTAAATACAGCCCAATAGCGGCCATTTATGTTACCAGATTAGTATTTTTTTCCAGTGAGAGGATGAACACATACAGAGGACACAGTTGTTCTGGCTTACAAAGAATAGAAGAATTTTATTTTTGATTTTCTGCTTGGAAATGGCATCTGGAAAGATTCACTTGTAGATGATGGCAGCGGTGAGAGAAGGTTAGGGGATGGAGATTGCTTTGAGACAGTTTAGTCATGCATGGTTTTCAAGTCATAAGATGATAATATGATTCATAATAAAGTGCCTTCAGCAATTTCCATAACTTTAGAAACAAAATCTGTAAAGCAAATGAATCCATCTGAAAAATCAGCCTGTAATATCTGATTACTCAATGGTACACATTGCACAATATGTATGAATTGTTGGTTGACTGGAAGCTTGTGTATTTAAGTTATATTCTGTCAGAAAAAACCCTCCAGATACGTGTAAGACCTGTGATATGAAAACACGTACGTCCATTGTATGTGTCAGTAACTTGTTTTCTACTTAATGAGATTTTTCAACTCTATCTGCGTCTGACATTTTGTGCTCTTTCTACTGCATTCCATTCTCTTAATACAAATATCCAACATAGAGAGAAATGAACTTCTGTCTGCCTGTAGCCACCACTAGGGGGAGCTTAGTAGCTTGCGGCTTACTATTTTAATGTTAGGTCAATATATACACACACAATAATATACATTAGGCTCTAGAGATGAGCAGAGAAATTCTCAAAGAGAAAGAGAGTTAGACTCTCCTACAGTATACTGAATGGAGACATCTGAGATGCTAGTGGCCAGACCAGAGAAAAGAAGGCAGCAATGGAGAAAAGTAGAGTACTGGGTGTGTTGATTATACATGTGTTATGTATAGTCAAATTTCACATTTGAATTGGAGGGTTACTTTCAAGCTACTTTCTATGCAAGGGATATCTTTTCTTCATTAGAAAAACGGAGAGCTCAGATTACTATGTATTATAATATTAACCGGGATGGAATTGTCTTTCTATAGCATAGTGATATATGATATATGGCACCTGTTCACAGTGGGAAAATGTATCTGAAAACACTGCATATCATGGGATATACATGTGATGACTGCATCCTTTCCAAATCTAAAGGCCCAAATACAGAGTACTGTTAGCCTAACCAGCCATTTTTGGTGGGGCGGCTGACAATCTATTTTTCCTTGTGGGAGAGAGGGATAGGGCAAGCTGAATGCTTGATCCTTTAGTTCTCCTGAGAGTCTGGCAGCAGCTTTCTCCTCTCTCGGCAGATGAGTGTTCAGCCTATGATCTGCTGAAAGTATATAGGAACCTTAAAGGGAGTTTGTCGGCTGGATTAAGGATTATTATTTGCAGTATTACATGAGTAGTACTGCTGATAAGGAGTCTGGATTGTTACCTTCTATTTTCATACTGCCCTATGACTGTTGAGCTGTGTGCACATAACGGAGAGGACCTCCTGAGTGCAAGCTCAGTTGTCCGGACAATGGATTTCAGAGGAGCTTTACCAGCACATAGTGGGGAATAGGGGGACAGTAGAAAAGTAAATAGTAGCTGTCTGGTCTCCATATCTGCAGTATTACTCATGTAGCACTGTAGATGGTAGGTTCTACAACGAAATCATTATTATACGTATAGAAATGAAGTCCCGCATGAAGCTGTCACGGGCATTCATTACTGTTATATTAGCTAATATAGGCCACTTTCAGTTAAGCGTTGTTTGTGTTTCCATCATGGATCTGCAAAAAATGCTTCTGTTACCATAATATAACCACATGCATCCGTCATGAACGGATCCGGTTGTATTATGTCTTCTATAGCCATGACGGATCCGTCATGAATACCAGTGAAAGTCAATGGGGGACAGATCCGTTTTCAATTGTGAGCCAGGACGGATTACATTGTGAGCCAGGACGGATCCGTCTTGCTCAGCACTACATTGCGGACAGAAAAATGCTGCTTGCACCGTTATTCTGTCCACGATGGGAGTGGAACCAAACAGAACGGAATACATTTTGGTGCAGTTCAGTTTTGTCCCCATTGACAATAAATGGGGACAAAACTGAAGCGTTTTCTTCCACTATTGAGATCCTATGATGGATTTCAATAGCGGAATTGAGAACGCTAATGTGAAAGTAGAAGTCTGATGAACACAAATATGAGCTGTTCCAGATGTCAAGCACTTTCTTAAAATAACGGTCTTCTGATTTTCTTTCTCTTGTCGCAGATGGCACAAACATTTATTGCAAATAAGGGCAGCAGCATGGCATAACCTTCCGGATAGTAAAAAGTAATTAGCTGATGTCATGGAAGGTTAAACTAGGAACAAATGTATACTGCAGGAAAGTCTTCATCATATCTTCAAGCCTTTTCCTGCTAAAGCAATATATTGCAACCATGTAGAGAAGCCTGCATTGTTCTCACTTCCCGTAACTTTTTCTGACAAGGGCATGAACACCACATGGTTAGATCAGATTCCAGATTTAGCACAGAACATACCAAACCCAAAATAATAATATAAAATTCAATCAAATGAAACATACACATGTAACAACAGAAAAAACAGATGTGGTATAAAGAGGGCGTCCAACTGGGTGATGGCTTTTCTAATTATGGTCCAATATAGCTAATTACAATTTTTTTCCCTATACAGTGTAAGAGCTCTATCAGACTAGCGATATAAAACTCATCCGTTTTCTAGGGGGAAGACTTTTTTTTAAGCCCTAGTAGCTGCATGTAGTCTTTAAAAAGTTAAATGGCACATGGTTGAAAGTGGTGAAGGAGAGATTCCTGAAAGTTCAAGTTAAGCCTCGTTTACTCCGGCCAGAATAGTATTGGAACTTTTTTGACAACAGTGGGAACCCACCTTCATTGGATACAAGGTATTTTGTATCTTAGCTTGTGTTTTTTTTTTTTCTTTTAAAAATAAAGGGTGTACATGCTTCCATCCATTTCTCATTGTGTCCAACAATATATAAAGGGGTTTGTCATAAATAATATTCAACATTTTTCAAACCAGCACCTGGATCTGAATACTTTTATAATTACATGCAATAAAAAATGTTGTATAGCTGCTGAGTCATTTATTATAATGTATATGTATAGCGCCACCTGCTGGTTGGGTCTTTCCTTATTTCTCCATCCACCTCACTGAGGTGGTTGCACATGCTCAGTTTAAAACTTCAACTGCCACCAGCCATATCTTCTGTTAGAAGCTGTGGCAGTTACAGGGAAAGAACTGCAACGGAAAGGACATGTCCCATTGAATGCCAGCCTGAAATAAATCTAGCAGAACAATTGGAGAAATGAATGGGAAGATTTCTGGTTCCATATAATGTTAAGGTCTGGTTCTAGTTTTGCTAGAAAAAGATTGTCATGTATTCTATGATTTTCATTTTCATTTTTAAACTAATTATGGTATAACCCCTTTAAACAGCAGGGATAATGCCTTGTAGGGTTGACCCTGCTGATCAAAGTGATACCAGTCTTGTGAAAAACTCTTCCCAAACAAGAATTTTTTAATTTTTTTTATGCAAATAAAGGCCCCAGTGCCCCGAGGGATGGGGCTCCTTAATTTTACAGTGTTGGTGCACTGAAGCCTTCATTTGCATAAAGTTTAAATGTTTTTTTTTCCCTCAGGAATGTAACAACTAATTTTCACAAGAAAGGTACTATTTTGATCAGCAGGATTAACTCTACCAGGCATTATGCCTGTGTTAACAGGGTTGATCCTATTGACACGTGCTCTTTAAAAGGCATTTTTTTATGAGAGAATGTCTGATTGGTTGATTGGTGTGGGCCCCATTCCCGGTTCTAGAAGTAATAGGAACATCCAAGGCTTGGCTATTTCTGTCACTCAAACAGATGGAGAGTAGTAGACATGTATGGCTATCTCTCCCTTCAGTCTTCCAATTGTCTTGATAAGTGGAGGTCTCAGAGGCTCATCAGACTTTGATTCACATCATATGAATATGCCAAAATAATAGGCACTGAAAAGTAAAATTTTCTGAAGAATTAAACATTAACATGATGCAGATTATTGCACAACATTTTAGACCATAAAACCCTATAACTTAATGTTGCGAATATTTTTTCTTAGAACTAAAGCAAGATTCAAATGATTGGATATTTGTACTGAGGTTTGCTCATTGCCATCCATCTAACCTTGACCCAAGAATAATGCATTGATTTGTAGCTGTATTGAATGGGCCGCTAGATTTCTTTGTTAATTGAAATACATACTGGGTAGTATTGATGAAAGAGAAGCTTGCTATGACTGGCAGCGGGGGGCACCAACTCTTTTACAGGTATCAAGCTACCATAGCAACAGGAATGCTTCCCTGTATCCACAGAAACTTGTTGCGTAGAGCTAAATGCAAATGGTTTAAAGAATATGATAAAAAGTTCCAAAATCAAATTGCGGTAATCTTGGTCTCTTGTAATTCACAATACTGCTTTTTTGGCATAAAACATTAAAACATATTAATATACTGTAAATGTTTCAGAACCAGCAAACTACCGCATTTCTAAGTGGCATCTGGCATTTTTAACTGATGGTGCAGTTTTCTATTCTCGTATATGCATCTAGTATAACGTATAACATCTTGCATGCAGATAAGGTGTGAATAGTGATTGGCATCCGCTGGCAAGTAATGACAGGCGGCAACTGACATGCTATAAGTAATATTTGGAACCTTGTCTTATATAATCACATACCAAATGTAGTAAGAAAGCAAACTATGCATTTATGTTATATAATTATATAGTCTGTAGTAGAATCTACCTAAAACATCGTAGACGACTAATTAGTTATGGAGTTGTCCTCTTTCAAAACTTTACAAATTTGTTCATATGGCAAAGGATTCCACCATTAACTGCCTTAAACTGCCTTTTGATACAAGGTGGCTCAACCTGCTATTGGTACATAATGTACTTCCATGTGCTACTACTTGTTCTGTCACATGATGTAGTACAGAGATATTCTACCCAGAACATATGCTTTATTGAAGTACCATATAACTAAACATATAGGTACATGAACCTTTATGACGATATCAATCTTCATTTCCCTTCCTCCAAAAAACTGAAGAAAGTAACAGAAACCCTTATCTATGGTTTTCCATTAAATTGGTGTTAAATTTGACTAGCATTACAGTTCCTGTAGTTACACAGTTTTTTCTTGCTCCTAATTGGCAAATTTGCCTAGATTTGGAGTGATATAGGATAGTGTGATGTGTCACATCATGACTATGATTGCCAGGTTTGCCATTATAGTAATGGAGTACTGAGAAACAAATACAATTAATAAATGTCACAATCAACATTGATTTGTGATTTTTTCCTCCCCTAAATGGATTTTCAATAATATGTTGTATAAAATATAATTTAATAATGGAATATAGCTCTTCATTTAATCCAGCAATTAAATACAGTAATTATCTGTTTACAAATCATATTTATTTTGAGTTTTACTTACCCTGTTTTTGGTTTAGGATGTTCTATTTCTGGGGACTGTGTCCCCTTGGTATCTGATGAAATAGGCTTTGGTTTCTGTTCATGCTTAGGATGTATATTATTTCCATTTTTTATTGATTCTTCTTGACCGGGCAATCCATGATCAAAGGTTGATATTCCATGAACCTCAAATATAGAGCCTACAGCAGAAGATCCAGCAGAGTAGATATGTGTCCTTACCAAAGTACAAGAAGCCAAAATCATCAGTCCAAGACAGCATATTGTAACATAAAGTTTCTCTGCCATACCTCTCTGTCTTCTACTCAGAAATCTACTTGAACTTCTAAGTGCTAGAACTGAATGACTTTGTGAAGCCCCTTTGAACTATCTTGAAGTTTAAAACTAGGGGTGGGGGGACGTTTTAACAAAGAACGGAAAAAACGCACAATCCCTCCCAGCTACTGTGGAAATGTGAAAGGTCAGCAGACAATGTGAGGGCCTGTTCCTGTGTGGTGAGCACAAAACTTATAGAAGAGAGCCTGGAGAACGAAAAGTGAGGACTATTTTTTCAAGGAAGCTGTGCTGCATGTTGGCAGCCTTCAGTGAGCTACTGCTCTCAGGAACACAGTCTTATCAGTGCCCCTATGCTTGCTCTGTGTAAAACTGGGCTGTTAGTAGGAGGAAAGGGATGTTAGTTCAAGACAGAGAAAATATTGTAAAGTTTACATTAGGTTTCTGCAAAACCAGAACATATATATTGACATTCATGCTTAACATTATACAAAAATAAGATATGTATATAAAACTCTACTCTAAAATGTATGTATACATAATACTGGTAAGTTCTCACATCTAGCAATTAATACTGAATATGTGTAGTAAGAGGTTGAAAGGACAAATAGACTGAATCTAAGAACATTTTTTGCTAATGGATTATTGTTTAGATTACAATTTTGATTTTCTGTTCTGGTAATACAGATAGGGATGAGCAAACCCGTGGAAGTTCCAGTTCGCCAGGTTCAGCTGAACTTCAGGTTAAAGTTCGGGTTTGGGACCCGAACTTGACCCCAAACCCGAACCCCATTAAAGTCAATGGGGAACCAAACTTTACTTTATTATTTTCCGTTATAACATGGTATATCGGAAGATTGTAGCATTCTTAAAACAGAATGCTAAATAAAATGGCCATGGAGGGGTTAAAAATAATTTAAAAAACTCACCTCATCCACTCGATCGCGCAGCCTTGATCGCGCAGGCCTTTTTTCTTTTGGACCTGCAAAAGGACCTGCGATTACATTACCGCTCTCACCAGGTCCTTTCGCAGGTCCTGAAGAAAAAAGACCTGCGCGATCAAGGCTGCGTGATCAAGTGGATGAGGTGAGTTTTTTTAACCCTTCCATGGCCATTTTATTTAACATTCTGTCTTAAGAATGCTATTATTTTCCGAACACTGAACCTGAAACGTCAGTGAAAAAGTCTGGGTTCGGATCTGGGTACCCGAACTTGCAAAGTTCGAGTACAGTAGTTTGGGTTCGCTCAATCCTAAATACAGATACAGGAGTGTGTGGAATTCACTATGATTGACTTGCAGACTAGCAGACTTGGGCTCATAGACATTTGACAAAATACAGGATGCAGTCAAATTAATTTTGTTCATGGGTAATACATACATTAACTAGTGTTGATCATGAATATTCTAATCATGAATTTTTATAGCGAATATCAGCACTTTGAGAATTTGCGAAGATCTAGAATATAGTGCTATATCTTTGTAAACTCCCCAGCAGCCATTTCTGCTGTTTTTTTTTTGCAGTTCTGAGAGAGAGAGAGAGAGAGAGAGAGATAGAGCAGTGTCATTGCTGTACTTTGTGCTTTGCTGAGTCATCTGGATCCTTATTCAATTACATTACATATTGTAGTTAGCTCATATATATAATACAGATAGTGGGAGATAGTCAGTGTAGGTTATATCCTGATATAGTGTAGCTGAAAGGTTCCAGTGCAGGGTGTTAGGTAGTGTGATAGGAATTACTGTACTGTGCATCTACTCTAGTCTTAGGAAAATTCTAACATCTTTAAAAATGTAGCAAAAGTAAGCCATGCCTGTATTGCGCGTGCAATACGCACATATTACATTGCCGATTTTCGCAATCAAGAAAATAATGACTGGAGATAATGAATTCTAGAATTTGCTAATTTATAGGCCAAAATATTAATATTAGGCCAAAAATTATTGAAATATCGCAAAAACTAATATTGCCTATGCTGCTCATCACTAGCATTAACAGAACTAATGTAAATTGAAGAGTAGAGTATAGTTAGAGAACCAGGTGTAGTAAATAACTAATGATAACAAAACTTAGAAGTAATGCCTATAAGGATGTAGACTTTGTGAGATGATTATATGGCACTTACTAGTATAGCCTTTGTTGAAATTCTGCACCATTTTCTATATTTCATAAAGTATACTCTCTTGTTTACAAAGTATTTTGTGCTGTCCACACAGCTGCCCTGTCCATAAAATGGCTGCTGATTAAGGGTCATATGACCAGGCAAGTCACTTCCATGTGATGTGTCCTCCTTTCGAATAAACTGTACCTGCTCTAAACTCCCAACAGAACAAGTAGAGATGGAAGGTGACAGGTATGGGAAGCTCAAGACCTTCCCTGACAGATAATGTTGAGGGAGAAAAAGATTAGGTGTGTTGAATCTTTGACCCTTTAGTTCTCTCAGGAAATAAGCTGCCCCCAGAGTTGTCTGGCATTGGCTTTCAATCTGACAGCTATGGCCTAACTTTTGTTTGAAAGCTATCGAAGGTATATGGGCACCTTTAGGCAAATTTTACATGTGTGTTTGGTCAGAGAAACACACTTCGTGTGATGTCTGCATTTCTCAAAGTGAACACTGCTCCTCTGGCACAAATTTACAGCATCATAATGACTTATGATACTCTGAGTTCCTGCTCGACTTCAAGTCTATGGTATTATGTGAGTACAGTACAGGAGACCTGTTATTGGGCAGGAACTCACAACATCATGTCATTACTATGCTGTGAGTTTAAGTCAGAGGGACAGTGCTTGGCTCGGTAAATATGAATGTCACACATGAGTGTTTTCTGGAACAAACACTCTTATGAGAAATATGCCTTAGGCATGATACATAGGCTAAGCCATACCTCCCAACCATCGCAGGTAAGGCTGGACAGTCCCGGATTTCAGTGGCTGTCCGTGGGCCCTGTACTTGGGAGGTATGTAATGATGAAGCAAGAGCCGTCCGTTGGCTCTCTGCTTCATCATTCCTCCCCCCTGCTGGTGCTCCACACTGCAGGTATGGGTAGGAAGAGGGGCTGGGGATGGGCCAGGTGATTACCTGGAGCTCCTTGTGTCCTGATGTTGGTGTTTCTGCTGCTGGGGAACCAGGTAAGTATGTGGAGTGTGTTTTTTTTTACTGCCTGTGAAGTGGGAACAGCTGGGCATATTACTGCCTGTGAAGGGGCAAAGCTGGGCATTTTACTACCTGTGAAGGGGGCACAGATGTGTATATTACTGCCTGTGAAGGGGGCACAGCTGGGCATATTACTGCATGTGAAGGGGGCATAGCTGGGCATATAACTGCATGTAAAGGGGGCACAGCTGGGTATATTACTGCCTGTGAAGGGGGCATAGCTGGGCATAGTACTGCCTGTGAAGGGGGCACAGCTGGGCATATTACTGCCTGTGAAGGGGGCACAGCTGGGCATATTACTATCAGGGTGCACTTTACTGGGCATATTACTGTCAGGGAGAACTTTACCAAGCATATTACTTTCAAGGGGAAGTTTACTGGTCATAACTACTGTGAGGCGGCACTTTACTGGGCATATTACTATTAGGCAGCATTTTACTGGGTGTATTATTATGAGGTGCCATTTTACTGGGCATAACTACTGTGAGGGGGCACTTTACTGGGCATATTACTATTAGGGGGAATTTTACTGAGCGTATTATTATGAGGTGGCACTTTACTGGGCATATTACTGTCAGGGGGAACTTTACTGGTCATATTACTGTCAGGGGGAACTTTACTGGTCATATTACTGTCAGGGGACACATAACTGGACATAACTACTGTGAGGGGGCACCTATCTGGCCATAACTACTGTGAGGGGACACATATCGGAGAATAACTACTGTGAGGGGGCACATATCTGGGAATGGCTACTGTGAGGGGGCACATATCTGGTAAATAACTACTGTGCGGGGGCACATATCTGGGCATAACTACTGTGAGGGTGCATATATTGGAGCATAACTACTGTGAGGGGGCACATATCTAGTCATAACTACTGTGAAGGGGCACAATGCCAGCATAACTACTGTGTGGTGACATAAAGGAGGAATAATTACTATGTGGGGGCATTTAGGGGACTGGGTGGGATTAGGTGTTTAGTTTGTTTTGGGTGGAATTAGAGGCGTGGCCTAGTTCTGGAAAAATGTGCCTTTAAATTCCTCAGTAAAAGTGCTCTGTCTAAACCAGGAAGAAGTACAGCGGCATCTTAAAAAGATTAAAATGGACAAATTGACGGGACCAGATGGCATACACCCCTGTAATTAAGTAATGTCATAACCAGACCCTTATTTCTGATATTTAAGGACTCTATATTGACAGGGAGTGTTCCACAGGATTGACACTTAGCAAATGTGGTGATAATATTCAAATAGTGTCCAAAAACAGAACCCAGAGACTATAGGCCAGAAGGTTAACATTTGTCCTGGGTAAACTGTTTGAAGGTTTTCTAAGAGATGCTATCTTGGAGTACCTTTATGAAAATAAGCAAATAACGCCATATCAGCAGGGCTTCATGAGCAGTGATGATCAGCAGGGGCATTATTCAAATTCGCAATATTTTGCTAATATTTAGGTGAATAATCGTCATATATTAGCGAATTCAAGAATTCGTGATCTCCTGTCATTATTTTCTTGATTGCAAAAATCGGCAATCGGAAAATTTGTGATGCGAAAATTTGCGATCAACACTACTCTTGAAGTCAAAGATATTGCAGTCTTCTCATTGGCCCACAAGCAAAAAGCAGTGAGGGATCATGGGTATTTATGAAAATAAATCTAGAAAGATACAGTCCTTATCAAAAGCTTAAGATCACTTGAAAAATGGCAAAAAATCATATTTAGCATGGCTGGATCTTAACAAGGTTCCAAGTAGAGCTTCAACATGCAAAAAGAAGAAATGGGAGTGAGACAAAACATTTTTTGAGCATTCAATTTAATGAAAACAACGAATAAACTGAAACAGGCTGTTTTTCAGCTGATCAAAAGTTTAGGACCACACCTCCAAAAAAAAACTAACACCCCCAAAACAGAAATCCAACTTCCAAACGTGAACTCAGTAATGAGTAGCTCCGCCGTTATTGTTTATCACTTTCAAAATTCGTTTCGGCATGCTTGATGCAAGTGTTTCCATGAGGTGAGTGGGAACATTTCTCCAAGTGGTGAAGACGGCTGCACGAAGGCCATCTACTGTCTGGAACTGTTGTCCATTTTTGTAAACTTTCCTTGCCATCCATCCCCAAAGGTTCTCAATTGAATTTAGATTAGGGGAAACATGCAGGATGGGCCAAAAGAGTGATGTTATTCTCCTGGAAGAAGTCCCTTGTCCTGCGGGCATTGTGTACTGTAGTGTTGTCCTGTTGAAAAACCCAGTCGTTACCACACAGACGAGGGCCCTCAGTCATGAGGAATGCTCTCTGCTACATCTGGACATAGTCAGCGGCCGTTTGACGCCCCTGCACTTCCTGAAGCTCCATTGTTCCACTGAAGGAAAAAGCACCCCAGACCATTATGGTGCCCCCTCCACTGTGGCGTGTAGAAAACATCTCAGGTGGGATCTGCTTGTCATGCCAGTAACGTTGGAAACCATCAGGACCATCAAGGTTAAATTTTTTCTCATCAGAGAATAAAACTTTCTTCCACCTTTGAATGTCCCATGTTTGGTGTTCTCTTGCAAAGTCCAAACGAGCAGTTCTGTGGCGTTCAAGGAGACAAGGTCTTTGAAGAAGTTTTTTGTTTTTGAAGCCCTTCAGTCTCAGATGCTGTCTGATGGTTATGGGGCTGCAGTCAGCACCAGTAAGGGCCTTAATTTGGGTCGAGGATCGTCCAGTGTCTTGACGGACAGCTAATTGGATCCTCCGACTCAGCGCTGATGAAATTTTTTGGGGTCTTCCCCTTGACTTTTTTGGGTTCCATAACCCTCAGGATCATTTAAGAAATTCTTACTGCGTCCCACCTCAGCAGCGATGGCGCACTGTAAGAGACCCCCTGCTTATGCAGTTCAACAACCCGACTACGTTCAAAAAGGGAAAGTTTTTTTGTCTTTGACATCACAACGTGTGATTAATTGAATGCTCAAAAAATGTTTTGTCTCACTCTCATTTCTTCTTGTCACATGTTGAAGCTCTATTTGGAACCTTGTTAAGATCCAACAATGTAAAATAAGATTTTTTGCCATTTTTCAAGTGGTCTTAAATAGGGATGAGCGAACCCGAACTGTATAGTTCGGGTTCATACCGAATTTTGGGGTGTCCGTGACACGGACCCGAACCCGGACATTTTCGTAAAAGTCTGGGTTCGGGTTCGGTGTTTGGCGCTTTCTTGGCGCTTTTTTAAAGGCTGTAAAGCAGCCAATCATCAAGCGTCATACTACTTGCCCCAAGAGGCCATCACAGCCATGCCTACTATTGGCATGGCTGTGATTGGCCAGTGCAGCATGTGACCCAGCCTCTATTTAAGCTGGAGTAACGTAGCACCTCACGTCACTCAGCTCTGATCAGTGTAGGGATAGGATGCAGCTGCTGCTGTTAGGGCCAGATTAGGCAGTGATTTAGTCTTCAAAAACAATTACTGAAGTGATCGATGTACAGCGGGTGATCGGCGGCCAATAGTGTTTTTTTTTTTTTTGCTATATCCTACATCAGGTGCTTGGCTGTGCTTGCTATTTTATTGAGGGGTGAAATACAATTGCCAAAATAGCAGTACCCTAAATCTGGTGTTTCAGCTGTGGCTAGCCAATTGTAATACTGTCTGCTGTCTGGCAAAGGATATATTTTTGTTCTGGGTTGAAATACATTTCCCAACTTAGCAATTCCCTAAATCAGTGGTTTCTGCTGTATTAGGCCAAGTTTAAATCTATCCATAAAAGGGTATCGGATAGGGTCATCCTCAATAACTTCACACGCTACCGTGCATTTCCAAGTCTAATTCTGTCCGTAAAAGGGATAGCTGTCATCCAGGGCCTAAATACTAGGCCTACAATTTATATTCAGCTAAATCTGTGGTTATAGATGTGGCTGGTCAAGTTATTTAGTGTCCGTCAAAGCACAGTTTTTGTTCTGGGTTAAAATACAATTCCCAATTTAGCAATTCCCTAAATCAGTGGTTTCTGCTGTATCAGGCCAAATTTACATCTATCCATAAAAGGGTATATTACATTGAAGGTGCTGATAGGGTCATCCTATCAGTAGAGTATAGTTAGAGAACCAGGTGTAGTAAATAACTAATGATAACAAAACTTAGAAGTAATGCCTATAAGGATGTAGACTTTGTGAGATGATTATATGGCACTTACTAGTATAGCCTTTGTTGAAATTCTGGACCATTTTCTATATTTCATAAAGTATACTCTCTTGTTTACAAAGTATTTTGTGCTGTCCACACAGCTGCCCTGTCCATAAAATGGCTGCTGATTAAGGGTCATATGACCAGGCAAGTCACTTCCATGTGATGTGTCCTCCTTTCGAATAAACTGTACCTGCTCTAAACTCCCAACAGAACAAGTAGAGATGGAAGGTGACAGGTATGGGAAGCTCAAGACCTTCCCTGACAGATAATGTTGAGGGAGAAAAAGATTAGGTGTGTTGAATCTTTGACCCTTTAGTTCTCTCAGGAAATAAGCTGCCCCCAGAGTTGTCTGGCATTGGCTTTCAATCTGACAGCTATGGCCTAACTTTTGTTTGAAAGCTATCGAAGGTATATGGGCACCTTTAGGCAAATTTTACATGTGTGTTTGGTCAGAGAAACACACTTCGTGTGATGTCTGCATTTCTCAAAGTGAACACTGCTCCTCTGGCACAAATTTACAGCATCATAATGACTTATGATACTCTGAGTTCCTGCTCGACTTCAAGTCTATGGTATTATGTGAGTACAGTACAGGAGACCTGTTATTGGGCAGGAACTCACAACATCATGTCATTACTATGCTGTGAGTTTAAGTCAGAGGGACAGTGCTTGGCTCGGTAAATATGAATGTCACACATGAGTGTTTTCTGGAACAAACACTCTTATGAGAAATATGCCTTAGGCATGATACATAGGCTAAGCCATACCTCCCAACCATCGCAGGTAAGGCTGGACAGTCCCGGATTTCAGTGGCTGTCCGTGGGCCCTGTACTTGGGAGGTATGTAATGATGAAGCAAGAGCCGTCCGTTGGCTCTCTGCTTCATCATTCCTCCCCCCTGCTGGTGCTCCACACTGCAGGTATGGGTAGGAAGAGGGGCTGGGGAGGGGCCAGGTGATTACCTGGAGCTCCTTGTGTCCTGATGTTGGTGTTTCTGCTGCTGGGGAACCAGGTAAGTATGTGGAGTGTGTTTTTTTTTACTGCCTGTGAAGTGGGAACAGCTGGGCATATTACTGCCTGTGAAGGGGCAAAGCTGGGCATTTTACTACCTGTGAAGGGGGCACAGATGTGTATATTACTGCCTGTGAAGGGGGCACAGCTGGGCATATTACTGCATGTGAAGGGGGCATAGCTGGGCATATAACTGCATGTAAAGGGGGCACAGCTGGGTATATTACTGCCTGTGAAGGGGGCATAGCTGGGCATAGTACTGCCTGTGAAGGGGGCACAGCTGGGCATATTACTGCCTGTGAAGGGGGCACAGCTGGGCATATTACTATCAGGGTGCACTTTACTGGGCATATTACTGTCAGGGAGAACTTTACCAAGCATATTACTTTCAAGGGGAAGTTTACTGGTCATAACTACTGTGAGGCGGCACTTTACTGGGCATATTACTATTAGGCAGCATTTTACTGGGTGTATTATTATGAGGTGCCATTTTACTGGGCATAACTACTGTGAGGGGGCACTTTACTGGGCATATTACTATTAGGGGGAATTTTACTGAGCGTATTATTATGAGGTGGCACTTTACTGGGCATATTACTGTCAGGGGGAACTTTACTGGTCATATTACTGTCAGGGGGAACTTTACTGGTCATATTACTGTCAGGGGACACATAACTGGACATAACTACTGTGAGGGGGCACCTATCTGGCCATAACTACTGTGAGGGGACACATATCGGAGAATAACTACTGTGAGGGGGCACATATCTGGGAATGGCTACTGTGAGGGGGCACATATCTGGTAAATAACTACTGTGCGGGGGCACATATCTGGGCATAACTACTGTGAGGGTGCATATATTGGAGCATAACTACTGTGAGGGGGCACATATCTAGT
The DNA here is from genome assembly GCF_014858855.1 of Bufo gargarizans. NCBI lineage: Eukaryota > Metazoa > Chordata > Amphibia > Anura > Bufonidae > Bufo > Bufo gargarizans. The sequence continues at coordinate 177,366,780 of NC_058085.1, forward strand.
CATAACTACTGTGAAGGGGCACAATGCCAGCATAACTACTGTGTGGTGACATAAAGGAGGAATAATTACTATGTGGGGGCATTTAGGGGACTGGGTGGGATTAGGTGTTTAGTTTGTTTTGGGTGGAATTAGAGGCGTGGCCTAGTTCTGGAAAAATGTGCCTTTAAATTCCTCAGTAAAAGTGCTCTGTCTAAACCAGGAAGAAGTACAGCGGCATCTTAAAAAGATTAAAATGGACAAATTGACGGGACCAGATGGCATACACCCCTGTAATTAAGTAATGTCATAACCAGACCCTTATTTCTGATATTTAAGGACTCTATATTGACAGGGAGTGTTCCACAGGATTGACACTTAGCAAATGTGGTGATAATATTCAAATAGTGTCCAAAAACAGAACCCAGAGACTATAGGCCAGAAGGTTAACATTTGTCCTGGGTAAACTGTTTGAAGGTTTTCTAAGAGATGCTATCTTGGAGTACCTTTATGAAAATAAGCAAATAACGCCATATCAGCAGGGCTTCATGAGCAGTGATGATCAGCAGGGGCATTATTCAAATTCGCAATATTTTGCTAATATTTAGGTGAATAATCGTCATATATTAGCGAATTCAAGAATTCGTGATCTCCTGTCATTATTTTCTTGATTGCAAAAATCGGCAATCGGAAAATTTGTGATGCGAAAATTTGCGATCAACACTACTCTTGAAGTCAAAGATATTGCAGTCTTCTCATTGGCCCACAAGCAAAAAGCAGTGAGGGATCATGGGTATTTATGAAAATAAATCTAGAAAGATACAGTCCTTATCAAAAGCTTAAGATCACTTGAAAAATGGCAAAAAATCATATTTAGCATGGCTGGATCTTAACAAGGTTCCAAGTAGAGCTTCAACATGCAAAAAGAAGAAATGGGAGTGAGACAAAACATTTTTTGAGCATTCAATTTAATGAAAACAACGAATAAACTGAAACAGGCTGTTTTTCAGCTGATCAAAAGTTTAGGACCACACCTCCAAAAAAAAACTAACACCCCCAAAACAGAAATCCAACTTCCAAACGTGAACTCAGTAATGAGTAGCTCCGCCGTTATTGTTTATCACTTTCAAAATTCGTTTCGGCATGCTTGATGCAAGTGTTTCCATGAGGTGAGTGGGAACATTTCTCCAAGTGGTGAAGACGGCTGCACGAAGGCCATCTACTGTCTGGAACTGTTGTCCATTTTTGTAAACTTTCCTTGCCATCCATCCCCAAAGGTTCTCAATTGAATTTAGATTAGGGGAAACATGCAGGATGGGCCAAAAGAGTGATGTTATTCTCCTGGAAGAAGTCCCTTGTCCTGCGGGCATTGTGTACTGTAGTGTTGTCCTGTTGAAAAACCCAGTCGTTACCACACAGACGAGGGCCCTCAGTCATGAGGAATGCTCTCTGCTACATCTGGACATAGTCAGCGGCCGTTTGACGCCCCTGCACTTCCTGAAGCTCCATTGTTCCACTGAAGGAAAAAGCACCCCAGACCATTATGGTGCCCCCTCCACTGTGGCGTGTAGAAAACATCTCAGGTGGGATCTGCTTGTCATGCCAGTAACGTTGGAAACCATCAGGACCATCAAGGTTAAATTTTTTCTCATCAGAGAATAAAACTTTCTTCCACCTTTGAATGTCCCATGTTTGGTGTTCTCTTGCAAAGTCCAAACGAGCAGTTCTGTGGCGTTCAAGGAGACAAGGTCTTTGAAGAAGTTTTTTGTTTTTGAAGCCCTTCAGTCTCAGATGCTGTCTGATGGTTATGGGGCTGCAGTCAGCACCAGTAAGGGCCTTAATTTGGGTCGAGGATCGTCCAGTGTCTTGACGGACAGCTAATTGGATCCTCCGACTCAGCGCTGATGAAATTTTTTGGGGTCTTCCCCTTGACTTTTTTGGGTTCCATAACCCTCAGGATCATTTAAGAAATTCTTACTGCGTCCCACCTCAGCAGCGATGGCGCACTGTAAGAGACCCCCTGCTTATGCAGTTCAACAACCCGACTACGTTCAAAAAGGGAAAGTTTTTTTGTCTTTGACATCACAACGTGTGATTAATTGAATGCTCAAAAAATGTTTTGTCTCACTCTCATTTCTTCTTGTCACATGTTGAAGCTCTATTTGGAACCTTGTTAAGATCCAACAATGTAAAATAAGATTTTTTGCCATTTTTCAAGTGGTCTTAAATAGGGATGAGCGAACCCGAACTGTATAGTTCGGGTTCATACCGAATTTTGGGGTGTCCGTGACACGGACCCGAACCCGGACATTTTCGTAAAAGTCTGGGTTCGGGTTCGGTGTTTGGCGCTTTCTTGGCGCTTTTTTAAAGGCTGTAAAGCAGCCAATCATCAAGCGTCATACTACTTGCCCCAAGAGGCCATCACAGCCATGCCTACTATTGGCATGGCTGTGATTGGCCAGTGCAGCATGTGACCCAGCCTCTATTTAAGCTGGAGTAACGTAGCACCTCACGTCACTCAGCTCTGATCAGTGTAGGGATAGGATGCAGCTGCTGCTGTTAGGGCCAGATTAGGCAGTGATTTAGTCTTCAAAAACAATTACTGAAGTGATCGATGTACAGCGGGTGATCGGCGGCCAATAGTGTTTTTTTTTTTTTTTGCTATATCCTACATCAGGTGCTTGGCTGTGCTTGCTATTTTATTGAGGGGTGAAATACAATTGCCAAAATAGCAGTACCCTAAATCTGGTGTTTCAGCTGTGGCTAGCCAATTGTAATACTGTCTGCTGTCTGGCAAAGGATATATTTTTGTTCTGGGTTGAAATACATTTCCCAACTTAGCAATTCCCTAAATCAGTGGTTTCTGCTGTATTAGGCCAAGTTTAAATCTATCCATAAAAGGGTATCGGATAGGGTCATCCTCAATAACTTCACACGCTACCGTGCATTTCCAAGTCTAATTCTGTCCGTAAAAGGGATAGCTGTCATCCAGGGCCTAAATACTAGGCCTACAATTTATATTCAGCTAAATCTGTGGTTATAGATGTGGCTGGTCAAGTTATTTAGTGTCCGTCAAAGCACAGTTTTTGTTCTGGGTTAAAATACAATTCCCAATTTAGCAATTCCCTAAATCAGTGGTTTCTGCTGTATCAGGCCAAATTTACATCTATCCATAAAAGGGTATATTACATTGAAGGTGCTGATAGGGTCATCCTATCAGTAGAGTATAGTTAGAGAACCAGGTGTAGTAAATAACTAATGATAACAAAACTTAGAAGTAATGCCTATAAGGATGTAGACTTTGTGAGATGATTATATGGCACTTACTAGTATCGCCTTTGTTGAAATTCTGGACCATTTTCTATATTTCATAAAGTATACTCTCTTGTTTACAAAGTATTTTGTGCTGTCCACACAGCTGCCCTGTCCATAAAATGGCTGCTGATTAAGGGTCATATGACCAGGCAAGTCACTTCCATGTGATGTGTCCTCCTTTCGAATAAACTGTACCTGCTCTAAACTCCCAACAGAACAAGTAGAGATGGAAGGTGACAGGTATGGGAAGCTCAAGACCTTCCCTGACAGATAATGTTGAGGGAGAAAAAGATTAGGTGTGTTGAATCTTTGACCCTTTAGTTCTCTCAGGAAATAAGCTGCCCCCAGAGTTGTCTGGCATTGGCTTTCAATCTGACAGCTATGGCCTAACTTTTGTTTGAAAGCTATCGAAGGTATATGGGCACCTTTAGGCAAATTTTACATGTGTGTTTGGTCAGAGAAACACACTTCGTGTGATGTCTGCATTTCTCAAAGTGAACACTGCTCCTCTGGCACAAATTTACAGCATCATAATGACTTATGATACTCTGAGTTCCTGCTCGACTTCAAGTCTATGGTATTATGTGAGTACAGTACAGGAGACCTGTTATTGGGCAGGAACTCACAACATCATGTCATTACTATGCTGTGAGTTTAAGTCAGAGGGACAGTGCTTGGCTCGGTAAATATGAATGTCACACATGAGTGTTTTCTGGAACAAACACTCTTATGAGAAATATGCCTTAGGCATGATACATAGGCTAAGCCATACCTCCCAACCATCGCAGGTAAGGCTGGACAGTCCCGGATTTCAGTGGCTGTCCGTGGGCCCTGTACTTGGGAGGTATGTAATGATGAAGCAAGAGCCGTCCGTTGGCTCTCTGCTTCATCATTCCTCCCCCCTGCTGGTGCTCCACACTGCAGGTATGGGTAGGAAGAGGGGCTGGGGATGGGCCAGGTGATTACCTGGAGCTCCTTGTGTCCTGATGTTGGTGTTTCTGCTGCTGGGGAACCAGGTAAGTATGTGGAGTGTGTTTTTTTTTACTGCCTGTGAAGTGGGAACAGCTGGGCATATTACTGCCTGTGAAGGGGCAAAGCTGGGCATTTTACTACCTGTGAAGGGGGCACAGATGTGTATATTACTGCCTGTGAAGGGGGCACAGCTGGGCATATTACTGCATGTGAAGGGGGCATAGCTGGGCATATAACTGCATGTAAAGGGGGCACAGCTGGGTATATTACTGCCTGTGAAGGGGGCATAGCTGGGCATAGTACTGCCTGTGAAGGGGGCACAGCTGGGCATATTACTGCCTGTGAAGGGGGCACAGCTGGGCATATTACTATCAGGGTGCACTTTACTGGGCATATTACTGTCAGGGAGAACTTTACCAAGCATATTACTTTCAAGGGGAAGTTTACTGGTCATAACTACTGTGAGGCGGCACTTTACTGGGCATATTACTATTAGGCAGCATTTTACTGGGTGTATTATTATGAGGTGCCATTTTACTGGGCATAACTACTGTGAGGGGGCACTTTACTGGGCATATTACTATTAGGGGGAATTTTACTGAGCGTATTATTATGAGGTGGCACTTTACTGGGCATATTACTGTCAGGGGGAACTTTACTGGTCATATTACTGTCAGGGGGAACTTTACTGGTCATATTACTGTCAGGGGACACATAACTGGACATAACTACTGTGAGGGGGCACCTATCTGGCCATAACTACTGTGAGGGGACACATATCGGAGAATAACTACTGTGAGGGGGCACATATCTGGGAATGGCTACTGTGAGGGGGCACATATCTGGTAAATAACTACTGTGCGGGGGCACATATCTGGGCATAACTACTGTGAGGGTGCATATATTGGAGCATAACTACTGTGAGGGGGCACATATCTAGTCATAACTACTGTGAAGGGGCACAATGCCAGCATAACTACTGTGTGGTGACATAAAGGAGGAATAATTACTATGTGGGGGCATTTAGGGGACTGGGTGGGATTAGGTGTTTAGTTTGTTTTGGGTGGAATTAGAGGCGTGGCCTAGTTCTGGAAAAATGTGCCTTTAAATTCCTCAGTAAAAGTGCTCTGTCTAAACCAGGAAGAAGTACAGCGGCATCTTAAAAAGATTAAAATGGACAAATTGACGGGACCAGATGGCATACACCCCTGTAATTAAGTAATGTCATAACCAGACCCTTATTTCTGATATTTAAGGACTCTATATTGACAGGGAGTGTTCCACAGGATTGACACTTAGCAAATGTGGTGATAATATTCAAATAGTGTCCAAAAACAGAACCCAGAGACTATAGGCCAGAAGGTTAACATTTGTCCTGGGTAAACTGTTTGAAGGTTTTCTAAGAGATGCTATCTTGGAGTACCTTTATGAAAATAAGCAAATAACGCCATATCAGCAGGGCTTCATGAGCAGTGATGATCAGCAGGGGCATTATTCAAATTCGCAATATTTTGCTAATATTTAGGTGAATAATCGTCATATATTAGCGAATTCAAGAATTCGTGATCTCCTGTCATTATTTTCTTGATTGCAAAAATCGGCAATCGGAAAATTTGTGATGCGAAAATTTGCGATCAACACTACTCTTGAAGTCAAAGATATTGCAGTCTTCTCATTGGCCCACAAGCAAAAAGCAGTGAGGGATCATGGGTATTTATGAAAATAAATCTAGAAAGATACAGTCCTTATCAAAAGCTTAAGATCACTTGAAAAATGGCAAAAAATCATATTTAGCATGGCTGGATCTTAACAAGGTTCCAAGTAGAGCTTCAACATGCAAAAAGAAGAAATGGGAGTGAGACAAAACATTTTTTGAGCATTCAATTTAATGAAAACAACGAATAAACTGAAACAGGCTGTTTTTCAGCTGATCAAAAGTTTAGGACCACACCTCCAAAAAAAAACTAACACCCCCAAAACAGAAATCCAACTTCCAAACGTGAACTCAGTAATGAGTAGCTCCGCCGTTATTGTTTATCACTTTCAAAATTCGTTTCGGCATGCTTGATGCAAGTGTTTCCATGAGGTGAGTGGGAACATTTCTCCAAGTGGTGAAGACGGCTGCACGAAGGCCATCTACTGTCTGGAACTGTTGTCCATTTTTGTAAACTTTCCTTGCCATCCATCCCCAAAGGTTCTCAATTGAATTTAGATTAGGGGAAACATGCAGGATGGGCCAAAAGAGTGATGTTATTCTCCTGGAAGAAGTCCCTTGTCCTGCGGGCATTGTGTACTGTAGTGTTGTCCTGTTGAAAAACCCAGTCGTTACCACACAGACGAGGGCCCTCAGTCATGAGGAATGCTCTCTGCTACATCTGGACATAGTCAGCGGCCGTTTGACGCCCCTGCACTTCCTGAAGCTCCATTGTTCCACTGAAGGAAAAAGCACCCCAGACCATTATGGTGCCCCCTCCACTGTGGCGTGTAGAAAACATCTCAGGTGGGATCTGCTTGTCATGCCAGTAACGTTGGAAACCATCAGGACCATCAAGGTTAAATTTTTTCTCATCAGAGAATAAAACTTTCTTCCACCTTTGAATGTCCCATGTTTGGTGTTCTCTTGCAAAGTCCAAACGAGCAGTTCTGTGGCGTTCAAGGAGACAAGGTCTTTGAAGAAGTTTTTTGTTTTTGAAGCCCTTCAGTCTCAGATGCTGTCTGATGGTTATGGGGCTGCAGTCAGCACCAGTAAGGGCCTTAATTTGGGTCGAGGATCGTCCAGTGTCTTGACGGACAGCTAATTGGATCCTCCGACTCAGCGCTGATGAAATTTTTTGGGGTCTTCCCCTTGACTTTTTTGGGTTCCATAACCCTCAGGATCATTTAAGAAATTCTTACTGCGTCCCACCTCAGCAGCGATGGCGCACTGTAAGAGACCCCCTGCTTATGCAGTTCAACAACCCGACTACGTTCAAAAAGGGAAAGTTTTTTTGTCTTTGACATCACAACGTGTGATTAATTGAATGCTCAAAAAATGTTTTGTCTCACTCTCATTTCTTCTTGTCACATGTTGAAGCTCTATTTGGAACCTTGTTAAGATCCAACAATGTAAAATAAGATTTTTTGCCATTTTTCAAGTGGTCTTAAATAGGGATGAGCGAACCCGAACTGTATAGTTCGGGTTCATACCGAATTTTGGGGTGTCCGTGACACGGACCCGAACCCGGACATTTTCGTAAAAGTCTGGGTTCGGGTTCGGTGTTTGGCGCTTTCTTGGCGCTTTTTTAAAGGCTGTAAAGCAGCCAATCATCAAGCGTCATACTACTTGCCCCAAGAGGCCATCACAGCCATGCCTACTATTGGCATGGCTGTGATTGGCCAGTGCAGCATGTGACCCAGCCTCTATTTAAGCTGGAGTAACGTAGCACCTCACGTCACTCAGCTCTGATCAGTGTAGGGATAGGATGCAGCTGCTGCTGTTAGGGCCAGATTAGGCAGTGATTTAGTCTTCAAAAACAATTACTGAAGTGATCGATGTACAGCGGGTGATCGGCGGCCAATAGTGTTTTTTTTTTTTTTTGCTATATCCTACATCAGGTGCTTGGCTGTGCTTGCTATTTTATTGAGGGGTGAAATACAATTGCCAAAATAGCAGTACCCTAAATCTGGTGTTTCAGCTGTGGCTAGCCAATTGTAATACTGTCTGCTGTCTGGCAAAGGATATATTTTTGTTCTGGGTTGAAATACATTTCCCAACTTAGCAATTCCCTAAATCAGTGGTTTCTGCTGTATTAGGCCAAGTTTAAATCTATCCATAAAAGGGTATCGGATAGGGTCATCCTCAATAACTTCACACGCTACCGTGCATTTCCAAGTCTAATTCTGTCCGTAAAAGGGATAGCTGTCATCCAGGGCCTAAATACTAGGCCTACAATTTATATTCAGCTAAATCTGTGGTTATAGATGTGGCTGGTCAAGTTATTTAGTGTCCGTCAAAGCACAGTTTTTGTTCTGGGTTAAAATACAATTCCCAATTTAGCAATTCCTTAAATCAGTGGTTTCTGCTGTATCAGGCCAAATTTACATCTATCCATAAAAGGGTATATTACATTGAAGGTGCTGATAGGGTCATCCTCAATAACTTCACACGCTACCGTGCATTTCCAAGTCTAATTCTGTCCGTAAAAGGGATAGCTGTCATCCAGGGCCTAAATACTAGGCCTACAATTTATATTCAGCTAAATCTGTGGTTATTTAGTGTCCGTCAAAGCACAGTTTTTGTTCTGGGTTGAAATACAATTTCCAACTTAGCAATTCCCACGTGGCCAGAGCTAGCCTTTTATGCCTTGGAGGTGCTGGCCTGCCCGGCGGCCAGCATTTTGTCTGAACGTGTATTTAGCACGGCAGGGGGCGTCATTACAGACAAACGCAGCCGTCTGTCTACAGCCAATGTGGACAAGCTGACGTTCATAAAAATGAACCAGGCATGGCTCCCACAGGACCTGTCCATCCCTTGTGCAGATTAGACATTTATAACTACCTCCCCTTAACCATATATTATTGTACTCCAGGGCACTTCCTCATTCAATCCTCTTTTTATTTTCATTTTACCATTAAATATGTCGGCACAACCCAAAGTTGAATGAACCTCTCCTCTGTCTGGGTGCCGGGGCCTAAAAATATCTGACAGTGGCCTGTTCCAGTGTTGGGTGACATGAAGCCTGATTCTCTGCTATGACATGAAGACTGAATCTCTGCTATGGGACCTCTCTCCTCTGTCTGGGTGCCGGGGCCTAAAAATATCTGACAATGGCCTGTTCCAGTAGTGCGTGACATGAAGCCTGATTCTCTGCTATGACATGAAGCCTGATTCTCTGCTATGGGACCTCTCTCCTCTGTCTGGGTGCTGGGGCCTAAAAATATCTGACAGTGGCCTGTTCCAGTGGTGGGTGACATGAAGCCTGATTCTCTGCTATGACATGAAGCCTGATTCTCTGTTATGACATGAAGCCTGATACTTTGCTATGGGACCTCTCTCTTCTGTCTGGGTGCCGGGGCCTAAATATCTGACAATGGCCTGTTCCAATGGTGGGTGACGTGAAGCCTGATTCTCTGCTATGACATGAAGCCTGATTCTCTGCAATGGGACCTCTCTCCTCTGTCTGGGTGCCGGGGCCTAAATATCTGACAATGGCCTGTTCCAGTGGTGGGTGACGTGAAGCCTGATTCTCTGCTATGACATGAAACCTGATTCTCTGCTATGACATGAAGCCTGATTCTCTGCTATGGGACCTCTCTCTTCTGTCTGGGTGCCGGGGCCTAAATATATGACAATGGCCTGTTCCAGTGGTGGGTGACGTGAAGCCTGATTCTCTGCTATGACATGAAGCCTGATTCTCTGCAATGGGACCTCTCTCCTCTGTCTGGGTGCCGGGGCCTAAATATCTGACAGTGGCCTGTTCCAGTGGTGGGTGACATGAAGCCTGATTCTCTGCTATGGGACCTCTCTCCAATTAATATTTTTTTTTGATTCGTTTCCATATCCACATTTGTTTGCAGGGGATTTACCTACATTTTGCTGCCTTTTGCAGCCCTCTAGCTCTTTCCTGGGCTGTTTTACAGCCTTTTTACCGAACATCCAGGTGTTCGCTCAACTCTAGTCTTAAACTTTTGATCAGGACTATATAGCACTATATTCTAGATATTCTCAAATTCTCGAAGTGGCAATATTCGCAATAAAAATTTGTGATTAGAATATTTGCGATCAACACTATTCATGAGGGATCGGTCATCAAACTAATTTAATCCGCTTCTATGAGGAGGTAAGTTCTAGACTTGACCATGGTAATTCAATGGATGTCGTATATATTTTGACTTCTCCAAAGCATTTGATACTGTACCACATAAAAGGTTAGTATATAAAATGAGAATGCTTGGACTGGGAGAAAATGTCTGTATGTCGGTAAGTAACTGGTTCAGTGACAGAAAACAGAGGGTGGTTATTAATGGTACACACTCAAAGTGGGTCACTGTCACTAGTGGGGTACCACAGGGGTGAGTATTGGGCCCTATTCTCTTCAATATTTTTATTAATTATCTTGTAGAAAGCTTGCACAGTAAAATATCTTTTTTTTTTAAAAAGATGACTAAACTGTGTAAAGTGATTAACACAGAAGAGGACAGTATACTGCTTACTGCTATGGATAGATTTGGATAGATTGGCGGTTTGGGCAGAAATGTGGCAGATGAGGTTTAACACTGACAAATGTAAGGTTATGCACATTGGAAGGAAAAACACATGTCACCAGTACATACTAAATGGTAAAGCACTGGGTAACACTGATATGGAAAAGGACTTAGGAATTTTAGTAAACAGCAAATTAAGCTGTAGAAAAAAGTGTCAGGCAGATGCTGCCAAGTCCAATAAGATAATGGGTTGCATCAAGAGGGGCATAGATGCCCGTGATGAGAAGAACATAGTCCTGCAGCTTTACAAATCACTAGTCAGACCACACATGGAGTACTGTGTACAGTTCTGGGCTCCTGTGAACAAGGCAGACATAGCATAGCTGGAGAGGGTTCAGAGAAGGGCAACTAAAGTAATAACTGGAATGGGTAGACTACAGTACCTAGAAAGATTATCAAAATTAGGGTTATTCACTATGTAAAAAGATGACTAAGGGGAGAGCTAATAACTGTATAAAATCATCAGGAGTCAGTACAGAGATCTCTCCCATCATCTATTTATCCCTAGGACAGTAACTGTAACGAGGGGACATCCTCTGCGTATAGAGGAAAGAAGGTTTGTACACAAACATAGAAGAGAATTATTTACAGTAAGAGCAGTGAGACTATCAAACTCTCTGTCTGAGGAGGTGCTTATGTCACTAACAGAGTTCAAAATGGGCCTGGATGTATTTCTGGAGTGTAATAATATTATAGGTTATAGTTACTAGAGATGGGTTGTGCATCAGACTTAGCGTCAACAGACGGTCAAATATAGAGTTGCGTTTATCTAGTTCACCTGCTGCGCCATTTATACTTAATCTGTTCTGTTATACATAGATTTACTGTGCATCAGACTCTGCATCAACAGGCGGTCTAATATGTAGGCACTTTTATCTTGTTCATCTGCTGAGCCATTTATACTTAGTTACATATGTAGTGTAAGAAGGAACAAGGAGCCGTCATTGAAGGAAGATACGTGTCACCGAGGTTCCTGGCCTCGGTGAGGTAAGAACCAGGTTTTTTCCTGAAGTGTGAGGTCTGTAGTGCAATCTGACACGTCAACTGTTAGAATGGCTGTAAAGCAAATCCGTCCCGTTCTTATTGGGAGCAGCCAAAGAGCAGGGTGGGTGGCTGTTCCCCACGGTTCCACGCCGGGTTTTGGCTGGAATATAAAAAACCCAGCCAGCATGTTCAGGTGGTGGATTATCCTCCATGACAGAGGAGCTGAGGAGTCTGTGGTTTGGAGACACTGAGGCATCTATTTGTGTAAGCCATAGGCTGGGGAAACAGGCCACTAAAGCCTGCTGCGGACTCTGGGTGAAAATCATCTGCTGACCAGGTGACGTCTTTTTGCACTGTGAACTTTGTGTGGTGTGAACAGCCACCAAAACTGAACACTTTCTTTTGGCTTGTTTTCTTGCTATGTGTGAATAAACACTGAACTTTGATTTGCAACCTTGTTTTTTGCCTCTGTACTGCGTCCGCTTACCCTGCCTACCAAAGCGAATCCCCACATTTGGTGGAGGATGCGGCAAACGCAGTGAGGCAGGCCTGACAAAATGGAGGCGGTCGTGAAGGCCCTCGTGGAGGCTAACTTGCAGCAGCGGGAGGCTAACAAGCAGCAACAAGAAACGAACCAGCTGCTATTGCAACATGTGATGGCGTTGCAGGCGTCAGGAGCGTCCCAGAATGTCCACGATGCCCGGAAAGCTGTCCGCGCGGCGATTCCGAAGATGACCCCATCGGATGACGTCGAGACCTATCTGGCGGTCTTCAAAAAAGTGGCCGTGAGGGAAAAGTTCCCCCGAGACCAGTGTGCTGAGGTCGTTGCTCCGTTCCTGGCGTCCGGTCCCCAGCAAGTATTGTTTGATCTCCCCGATGATCAGGCGGCCGACCACCCGACAGTAAAAGGTGAGATCCTGGCGAGACTCGGGGTGAATGTATTGGCCCGAGCCCAGAGGGTGCATCAGTGGGAATTTAACCCGGCTGAACCCGCTAGACCACAATATTATGATCTGCTGCACCGTTTGCAAAAATGCCTGTAGCCGGACATGTTGACTCCCACTGCTATGTTGGATCGGCTGTTGGCGGATGTGTTTTGGAGGGCTTTGCTGTACCCTCTCCAGCACTGGATCGGCCAGGTGTCTCTGAATAATGCCCTGGAGATGGTCGACCTGGTGGAGCGCTATGAGGCCACCAGAAATCTACAGGGGGGTTCTTTTGGGAAGGGGCCAGTCAAACCCCGGAAAACTCCACCCCAGACCCGGCGGCCGGTGCCAGCTAGACCCGCCCGGGATGTACCCCCTGCCGACCCAAACCCGGTGGTCTGCTGGCGTTGTCAGGAGCCTGGACACATAAGGGCTGACTGGTAGAGAGGTTTAACCAGACATTAAAAAATATGCTGAAAAGAGTGGTGTCTAAGGATGGGAGGGACTGGGACCTTCTTCTGCCCTATCTCATGTTCACAGTGCGAGAAGTGCCCCAGTCCTCTACCGGGTTCTCACCCTTCGAACTACTATACGGCAGACACCCTCGTGGTTTATTAGACGTCGCCAAAGAGGCGTGGGAACAACAAACCACACCGCACAAAAGTGTAGTTGAGTATGTCACCCAGATGCAGGGACGGATGGAAACAGTGTTACCTCTGGTTAGGGAGCATATGGAGGCAGCGCAGCGAGCCCAGAGTAGGGTCTATAATCGGCAGGCTCGGGTCCGAAACTTTAACCCGGGTGATCGGGTGTTGGTTCTGGTACCAACGGTAGATAGTAAGTTCCTAGCTAGGTGGCAGGGGCCCTACGAGGTACTAGAAAAAATTGGACCAGTAGATTACAAAGTACACCAGCCAGGGAGGTGAAAGCCAGAGCAGGTGTACCATGTGAATCTGCTCAAGCCGTGGAAGGAAAGGGAAACCTGTACGGAAGACAGCCCATGACCAGGGTTCCTAGGGGAAGCGGTTTTGGCCCCTCAGTCTGCAGCAGGGGAAGCGGCTGTCACAGTGAAAATTGCTGACAGCCTCTCCTCTAAACAGGCTCAGGAAGCCAGGGAGTTCATTAGTCGGAATACGGATGTGTTCTCAGACCTCCCTGGACGCACGTCCGTAATCCGGCATGACATTGTCACTGAGCCTCAGGCGAAAGTCCGGTTAAAACTGTACCGGTACCCGAGGCTAGGCGACAAGCCATCACGGAGGAAGTGCAGCTAATGCTCCAGCTGGGTGTCATGGAGGAGTCAAAAAGTGAGTGGGCCAGTCCGATAGTATTAATACCCAAGCCAGATGGGACATTGCGGTTTTGTAATGACTTCCGCACACTTAATGTGGTGTCCAAGTTTGACGCACATCCCATGCCCCGAGTGGATGAGCTTATTGAAAAGTTGGGCCAAGCCCGGTATTTTTCTGTGTTGGACCTCACCAAAGGGTACTGGCAGGTACCCTTGACGGAGGCTGCCAAAGAAAAAACGGCTTTCGTCACGCCAGAGGGGCTGTATCAGTACAAGGTGTTACCCTTTGGTCTACATGGCGCTCCCGCCACGTTTCAAAGGTTAATGGATATTGTACTCCGTCCACATCGTCGATACGCTTCAGCGTACCTGGACGATATCTTTGTCCATAGCACCGACTGGGAAAGTCACTTACCTAAAGTCCAGGCTGTAGTGGACTCCCTTAGGAAGGCTGGCTTAACCGCTAACCCAAAAAAGTGCTCGATAGGGTTAGAAGAGACCAAGTACCTGGGGTATGTCATTGGGCGCGGAGTGATCAAACCTCAGGTAAACAAAACTGAGGCAATTAGGAATTGGCCCCGACCTGTAAAGTCGTTCCTGGGTATGGTGGGGTACTATATGAGGTTTGTCCCCAATTTTGCTACAGTCGCCGCACCATTGACAGGCCTTTTGAAGGGACGCAAGTCAGTGACGGTCCACTGGAATGAGCAGGCGGAAAAGGCTTTCTCCGCTTTGAAGTCGGCCCTGTGTGGGTCCCCGGTTTTGGTGACGCCCGACTTCAAAAGGGAGTTTATAGTGCAGACCGATTCCTCCGAGGTAGGTCTCGGTGCTGTACTATCTCAAGATATTGACGGGGAGGAGCATCCTATTGTCTTCCTCAGCCGGAAGCTCACCCCAGCCGAGACTAGGTACAGTATAGTGGAGAAAGAGTGCCTGGCCATCAAGTGGGCACTCGAGTCTCTCCGCTACTACCTTTTGGGGAGAAGGTTCCGTCTGGTGACCCACCACTCCCCTTTGAAATGGATGAGCCAGGCCAAAGAGAGGAATGCTCGGGTCACCAGGTGGTTCTTATCTTTGCAAAATTTAAAGTTTTCCGTGGAACACAGGGCAGGCAGGTTACAGGGAAACGTGGAAGCCCTATCCCGCATACACTGTCTGGCAAGTGTTCACCCGCTCAGGGTTGAACAAAGGGGGGAGGTATGTAAGAAGGAACAAGGAGCCGTCATTGACGGAAGATACGTGTTACCGAGGTTCCTGGCCTCGATGAGGTAAGAACCGGGTTTTTTCCTGAAGTGTGAGGTCTGTAGTGCAATCTGACACTTCAACTGTTAGAATGGCTGTAAAGCAAATCCGGGCCGGGTCTTCTTGGGAGCAGCCAAAGAGCAGGGTGGGTGGCTGTTCCCCACGGTTCCAGGCCAGGTTTTGGCTGGAATATAAAAAAAAAACAGCCAGCATGTTCAGGTGGTGGATTATCCTCCATGACAGAGGAGCTGAGGAGTCTGTGGTTTGGAGACACTGAGGCATCTATTTGTGTGAGCCATAGGCTGGGGAAACAGGCCACTAAAGCCTGCTGCGGACTCTGGGTGAAAATCATCTGCTGACAAGGTGACGTCTTTTTGCACTGTGAACTTTGTGTGGTGTGAACAGGCACCAAAACTGAACACTTTCTTTTGGCTTGTTTTCTTGCTATGTGTGAATAAACACTGAACTTTGATTTACAACCTTGTTTTTTGCCTCTGTACTGCGTCCGCTTACCCTGCCTACCAAAGCGAATCCCCACAGTAGTTACACTACTGATTCAGTTACTGTACACTATGGCCAACAGACAGTTGCCTAGGCCCTCAAAAGGAACGGGGAATGGCAAAAATTTTGCTGTAGCAGCAGAAGAAACGGGTGGTTGTAGCAGCATTCGCAACAACAGGCCAAAGCTGCCACTGTCATCCAGCGGTTGTGTTTTGACCAACAATCCAACTGAACTGGAATGGTTGACTCACTCTTCAACATCATCTTAAGTGACATCAGACACACACTGCCAGAAATCGGTGGGTTCCTGTGTGCCCTCATCTGTCCTGCAACTGCCTCTTTCTTTAGCTAACCCTTTTTCTTGGGAAGTAATGTATGCTTCTGGCTCTGCTCTGCTTTACAGTGAGGACAGTCAGCAGCTACATACCAGCAATGACTTAGAGGGGAGGTCTGTTTCGTCCTCCCTTAGGCATACGACTGCGAGCCGTCAGTGATGTGGCGATGAGACTGGTGATGAGATCAGACAGTAGTGGATGATGATGATGAAGCTGACCGCACATGGGAGCTGGGTGAAGGGGGGGCATCATCATCAGAGGGTCAGGGTGCTAATGCTGGCACCATGGATCTGGGTCAACACATTGAGTGTCAACATAAAGTGCCCTGGGAAAAAAGTGTCACTAATGTAGTGGTACAGCCTGACACAGCAATGGCCACCTCTTCTCCTGCAGTCAGATCTCCTCAACCTCAGCAGAAAGAATCTGTTGTTCCTTTCCTTCATCTGTTGCTCCTGATGCTCCTCCTCTTACTACTCCTCGTTACGTGTTTTACCAGCAATCATTCACCGAGGCGATGGCAAAGAGACAAAAGTATGAGTGCACTCATCCAACAGCGCAGAAGCTGAACATGCATCTGGCCAAGTTGCTGGTACTACAGTCCCTCTCTTTCCATATTGTGGACTCTGAACATTTCAGAGAGTTGATGGCTTGTACTTACCCAAGGAGATTTCCAAGCCGTCATTACTTCTCTAAAAAAGCTGTATCAGCCCTGCACATGTACTTTGAGCAGAATGTGGGCCAGTCCTTGAGCCTGTCGACGTCTGGTACAGTTCATGCCAGCCCTGATTTTACAGCCCATTGGGTAAGTGTGGTTCGGGTCCATGCACACCAGCAACTTGGCCAAGTGATGGCAATGCCACCTCCACATTGTTTTTGTGGGATTTCTGCGCCAATGTCCTCCTTTGTCTCCTCATCATCCACCTTGTCCTCAGCCTCCACTGTAGGCACAGTTCAGAGTGGTCCTCCAGCATACCACCTATGCAAAGCATGGTGTTGTCTCACAGTTCTGCACCTGATCAGCCTGGGTGAACAGAGTCAAACCGGGGCGTGGGGGGGGGACTGCTCTTTATCATCAACTAAAAAATTGAATCCTATCTGTCTCCTCACCAGCTGGAGATAGGAACCATGGTCACTGATAATGGGAAGAACAGTCTGTCTCTGCTACGTCAGGGATGGTTTACCCTTGCATGGCGCACACCTTCAATCTGGTTGTCACCCGGTTCCTAAAGTCTTTCACCCAACTGCAAGACATCTTTAAAATGTCAAGGAAACTGTGCATGCACTTCAGCCACACTCTGACTGTGCAAAACACACCCTCCTTGACCTGAAAAGGCTGAATGTTGTTCCCCTACATTGCTTCATATGTGATGTTTCCACACATTGGAACTCCACGCTCCATATGTTGGACCGACTGTATGGGCAGAGGAAACTCGTTACCGATTTCTTGATGATGCAGGCAGACAGGACAAGTGCGCAGTGTAACTTCGACGTTAGACAGTGGCAGCTCATGAGTGACACCTGCTGTTTGTTCAGGCACTTTGAGGGAGCCACTTTATTTGTCAGTCGCCACAGGATGAATGATATCATTCCACTCCTTCATGTTCTGGAGGGGACGCTGATAAATCTGACTGGCGAGGGGATAGAAGACTTGACACCTTCATCTCACGACCATCTGAGCCCTGTGGTGGCTGAACTGGCACATGAGGAGGATGAGGACATAAATGCCCAGGAATTCTATACATAACTAAGTGGTTTATCTTCCCAAGTGACAGGAGAGGAGCAGGATAAGCTGGAAGAGTATAAAGAGCTAGAGTGCAATGACAAAGAAGACACAGATTACCCTGACAGACTGCGGCAGCATGCAGTGGAAATAGAGGCAGGAAGTCCCTCAATGTCCCTTGTGCAAATGGCCAGATGCATGCTGAGTTGCTTTCGTAGTGACAGCTGCATTATCACTAGTGATGGCTTTGCGGATCACCCGGCGGTCGGTTTGCGGTGAACTTTGCAACTTATGGCAATATTCGCGCCCGTCATATTCTTTTACATTGTGAAGAACTTTGACCCAGGACACATCCATCAGGTGGTACAGGACAGCCAATTGGAAAGTTTCAGCACATGGACATACCCCCTACCTAATAAATAGACCCGATCTGGCCGCCATTTTACATTCAGTCTTTTGTCAGTGTAGGGAAAGGTTGCTGTGTGGAGCAGGGACAGACTGTTAGGGGCAAAAAACGCTATCAAATAGATCCACAAAAGTCCTTTTAAGGACTGGTATAGGTGTACTATTGATAGGTGTGCAGTACAGAGGGGTGTAATACACTTATAATATACTTTCTAACATAGAAAGAATATTATAGTGGATTTGTATTGTGCAGCAATGGTGAGCGGTTCTGCAGCGATACTGCAGCTACACAGGGTGACAAACGCAATTAGAAAAATAATTATAACTACAGTATAACATTTCCACATCCCAAATATCTGTGACATGGACTATCATTTTTTCTTACCCGCTGTTGACAGCCGCGCCATTACCTGTGGTACCTATCCTGTATAACGTTTCTACATCCAAATATCAGTGACATTGACTGTAATTTCTTCTTAGCTGCTGGTGACAGCAGCACCATTACCTGTGGTACCTCTCCTGTATAACATTTCCGCATCCCAAATATCAGTGACATTGACTATAATTTTTTCTTAGACGCTGGTGAAAGCAGCACTATTACCTGTGGTACCTCTCCTGTATAATGTTTTTGCATCCCAAATATCTGTGACACTGACTGTAATTTATTCGCACATATACTTAAAAAAAAATGCGCTACTGTACGTGTGACATACTTAAAGCATATATACCATTTAATATGATGAAGGCGAGCAGTAAGGGACGGGGAAGTGGCCATGCTGCTGATGGAGCACACAGAGGCCGAGGCCCTGGGTGCGGTGAAACTGTGCCTGCTGGCAGAGCGCAAGAAAGAGACTCATCCACGATACCTAGCTTCATGTCCCAGTTTGCAGGGCGGCGCAGGACACCACTCTCGAAGTCAGACCAGCGCGAGCAGGTGGTTGGTTGGATTGCAGCAGATAATGCATCCAGTTGGCTAAGTACCACCCTGTCTTCCACAAAGTCCAGTCTCAGTAGCCAAGAGTCTGATTAACAGAATCCTCTCCCTGATCCACCACCTACATTAGTGGCTGCAACCCCCCTTCTCCTCCTCCACCTCTGAATTGTCATATTGCAGCACCAGTCAGCCATGAGTCAGTAGCTGAAAGCAGTGTAGAACTGCACTGGGGAAGTTGCAACAGGCCGGGCTCAAACTTATTTGCTTAGGTGATAAACAACACACTGTGGCAGGGTATAAGGGACCAGACTGAGCTGTGGCTCTTGCCACTCAACCTACAACCAGGTATGCTTGTGTCTGATAATGGCAGAAACTTGGTGGCAGCTTTGGAGCTCGACAAGCTCACGCACATACCCTGCCTAGCCCACGTGTTAAACTTAGTGGTTTAGTGGTTTCTCAAAACCTACCCCAATTTGCCTGAGCTACTAGTGAAGGTGCGCTGCGTGTGTGCCCATTTCCGAAAGTCATCTACAGCTGCCGCAGGTCTGGCAGCACTGCAGCAGCGCTTGCAATTGCCAGCTCACCAACTGTTGTGCGACGCGAGCAACCACTGGAACTCCGCGTTCCACATGTTGGCCATGCTTTGTGAGCAGCAGAGGGCAGTAGTGGAATTCCAGCTGCAACATGGACGTCGCCTTTCCAGTCAGCTTCCGCTCTTCACAAGCGACGAGTAGGCATGGATCTCTGACCTCTATGAGGTTTTACGCAACTTTGAGGAATCAACACAGATGCTGAGCAGTGATGCCGCTATTATCAGCGTAACCATCCCACTTCTGTGTCTACTGAAAGCTCGCTGCTCACAATGAAGGCAGGCGCTTTGCATGTGGAAGAGGTGGAAATGGGGGAAGACAGTACACAGGGTGATAGCCAGACCACCCTCAGTTCATCATCTCAGCACAAATTGGATGATGATGATGAGGAGGAGGAGCAGGAGACTTTTGCCACCTGCTACAGAGGGTAGTACCCATAGCAGGTTTATTCCATCTGTTCAGCGTGGATGGGCCATGGAAGAGGAAGAGGAGATTAAGAATCATCCTTCTGATGAGGACAGCAAAGTCTTGTCTGTTGGGACTCTGGCACACATGGCTGACTTTATTTTATGCTGCCTTTCCTGTAACCCTCACGTTATACGCATTTTGGCCATTTTGGCGATTACTGGTTGTTACCCCTCCTCGACCCCCGCTACAAAGATAACTTCTCATCTACCATTCCTGTGGTGGAGAGGACTAGCAAAATTGTGCAATACCAGAAGGTCCTTGTGGAAAAATTGCTCAAAAAATTTCCAGCTGACAACTCTGGCAGCAGAGTACGTAGTTCCTTGGGCAACCAAGGAGGGGAGACGAGGGGAACACACAGCAGTTCCAACAGAGGCAGGGCAACACTCTCCAAGGCCTGGGACAGTTTTATGACACCCCGCCAGCACCCTCACCCTGATGCACAGCCTACTGTTACAAGGAGGAAAAATTTTTGAAGATAGTGAAGGAGTACGTAGCAGACATTGTCTGCATCCTCAATGATCCCTCTGTGCCTTACAACTATTGGGTGCTCAAGCTGGACACGTGGCACAAACTGGCTCTCTACGCCTTGGAGGTGCTGGCCTGCCCTGCCGCCAGCGTTTTGTCAGAGTTGGTATTTAGTACTGCTGGGGGCGTAATAACTGATAAGTGCATCTGCCTGTCAACTGAATATGGTGACCGGTTGACTCTTATCAAAATGAACAAGGCCTGGATTTCCCCTGACTTCTCTACTCCACCAGAGGAAAGCTGCTGAACATAAAGGCACTTTAAATGTGGCTTTTATGGTGTATTGAATACACTGTATTTTCATGCACCCCTTCCACCACAAAAAGGGTATATGGTTCAATCTTCCTTTTCTTGTCCTCCTCCTCTTCCTCCATCATATAAACATGTTTATTAGGCTGCTCTCGCTCCTAATGCTTTAGAGGGTCAGCTTAGCAGCAGGCCCTCAGCCCCTAAATTTTTTCCATGGTCAGCTCAGCAGCAGGCACTCGCCCATAATGTTTTAGAGAGTCAGCTCAGGAGCAGACCCTCACACCTAATGTTTTAGATGGTCAGTTCAGCAGTATACCCTCACCCCTAATGTTTTAGATGGTCAGCTCAGCAGCAGGCCCTTGCCCCTAATGTTTTAGATGGCCAGCTAAGCAGCAGGCCCTCGCCCATAATGTTTTAGATGGTCAAATCAGCAGCAGGCACTCGCCCCTAATGTTTTAGAGAGTCAGCTCAGCAGCAGACCCTCACCCCTAATGTTTTAGATGGTCATATCAGCAGCAGGCCCTCACCCCTAATGTTTTACAGGGTCACCAGCAGGCCCTTTCTCCTAATATTTTTGAGGGTCACCAGCAGGCCATCAATCCAAAATTTTCAAGGGTGTGCATGATGCCCTCCTTTATGTGTAATAAAGGGTGTATTGGAGTGCCTGTTCCTTGTAGTTTTTGGCAGCCCTTTCAGTTAGTGCATAGGCTTTATGCACTAACTGAGCAATTGTGAATGAGGCCCTCCTTTATGTGATATACAGGTTATATCAGAGTTCTTCTTCCTTGTAATTTTTGGCAGCACTTGCACTTTATATACATGTAAATATATAGGAAAGAATGTTTCCTAACAATTTTTCCTCTAAAATTGATTTTATCTTTGGTTTTGTGCATATTGTTGTCAGTCTGTAAAATTGGCGTACTACTCGGACAACATCATTCCCAGCAGCGACCTGGGAGTCCAAGATGCATCCAGACATCCTCTATGTGCTGTTCCTGGACCATTTCAGTGGTGTTTCCATCAATTTCTGACCTTTTCTTGTGAACCAGACACCCTCCCTTCTTCAGAGCAGGGGGTGTCTGGTTTAATGCTCGGGTCCTCCCATTGGCTTCCATTGTACTACCGAGCACCCGAGCATCCCGAGGTGTTCTACTTGAGCACCTGAACACTTTGGTGCTTGATCAACACTACTCGTCATATATTAGGTGCATCCTCTGCCACTGTAGATTTCTGTCTTCATTCACGCTAGAAAGGAAGATGGGTGTGCGCCCTGACTTCCATTACCATGCCCATTATTCAGAAAGTGGCAAGAACAGTGTAGAAACCCTGCTTCTGACAACATTTTCGCAGTAGTGTTTAAAAAGTGAGTTTATTAAGCCAGAAAAGTGGCATGGGGGAAATTATAAATTTCTCTCTATGGCTTTGTTTGTGGTTGATTTCTTGCAGAAGTTTCTGACCCAATTGGGTCCTACTCAAATGAACAGTCAACTGCAGAAACTTCTGCAAGAAATCAACCACAAACAAACCCATAGAGAGAAATTTGTAATTTCCCCAATGTCACTTTTCTGGCAGCAGCAGTTCTGGCATGGCAGCAGGAGAAGCATCAGTATACTATGATAACTGGCAGGAGTTCTGAGGCTCTGTAGGGGTTGTCGTAGTGGCCATAATAGCCATAGCCACAGCAACAGTGCAGTAAGGAACCTGATGGACAGGAGAGGTGCAGCTGTGTAGGGATAGTAGTAGTGGCAACAGGGGAGTAGCAATTGTGGTGGAAGTCATAGCCACAATACAATATTTAACATCATGGACAGACATGATTGGACTGGCAATATTGCCGCTGTCAGCAATGGCAGATCTATTTATTGGCATTAGCTGGACAGGTGTGGAAATTCTTTCGAATTCCTGCTTTATACATTATGACAAAAGTGATAGTTTCTGCACTGATGGAGGACAATTTTGTCTGCTTTGGTGTAATTATACAACCTGCTGTGGTGAATACTCTCTCTAACAGTACACTGGAGGCTGGACAAGACAGTACACCGATAGCAAATTGTAGAGGTTTACCCAAAAAATAGATTTGTTGCCAATTAATTCATCACGACTAGCTATAAATCAAGTATATCCAGGCCACTCTGCCTAATCATATTCTTACCACTTAATGGCCCAATCTCAGTGTGAAGGCTTGGAAGCTACCACTTTCTCAACCTCTGATGGCCAGGCATTTAAAAATAGCATCCACTGACGAGTGCAGAGGGCACCATGGCCGCCAGGTGTCTGCTGCTTTAAAGAGACACCCTGCACTAATGTCCGCAACCGGCAGTAATGCTGGTTGTGAACTTTTAACCCTCCATATGCCATGGTCATCTGGGTGTGCTCCAGCTATTGCCTGCGGGGATCTGGGGAGTCAGAGTGTGCATGCAGCAGCCCATCCTCCTGTGTGATGGTACCAGTGATGGTACACAGCTTTGAGGCGGGAAAACCTTCCTCAAAGCAATAAAATTGAGGTATACACAACAGGGATGACCATAATCCCATGTGGATCCCTCCATAAGTTTGGGGATCCCTCCCTAACATTAGCCTAATGGTATTTTGCTTTTAAAATTGTTAGTGTTAAAACCAGATGCCAAACATGGTGGATGGATCAAACATTGCCGCTGGATTATTGCAGCAACACTGTCCCTAGCCCATGTGTAATACCACAGAGTGGTATTACCATTCCTACACTCTGCTACTGTCTCTAATGGGCTGACCACATTGTCATCTGTGTATTTATTCCATGTTCTCTTACACTGTGTATTAAGTGTTCTGCTATGTAACTGTTATTTGCTGTATTGCATGTTATATGCCTGGTTTGCCAGCTGGTGGCAGCGTATATGGAAGAGAGATTATTAGATAGTATGGAACTTACCATTCCACTCTCCCCATTTTGGGCAGAAGTGGGCCAGTCCCTTTTCCCTACCAAGGGAGAGCTGCAGGAAATTTTCAGTCAGACTTAGGCCTCATGCACACGACCGTAGTTCGGGTCCGCATCCTAGCTGCAGTTTTTGCGGCTCAGGTGCGGATCAATTCACTTCAATGGGGCCGCAATAGATGCGGACAGCATTCTTTGTGCTGTCCGCATCCTTTGCTCCGTTCCGTGGCCCCGCAAAAACAAATATAGCATGTCCTATTCTTGTCTGTTTTGCGGATAAGAATAGGCATTTTTACAATGGGCCGCTCGTTTGGTTCCACAAATTGCGGAAGGCACACGGACGGCTTCCGTTTTTTGTGGATCCGCGGTTTGCGGACCGCAAAAAATGGCACGGTCGTGTGCATGAGGCCTTAGTCTAATCTAGAGTTGGAAGAAGTTGAGAATCACCCTGACTTCTTACAGATTTACAGACAGAGTACTACGAGGGGATCAACAGCCAAAGACACCCAACTCCAAAGGAACCAGAATCGCTACAGAGTACAATAACCAGACTAAAGCCAAGTTCAGCACCGCAGAGAAGGATAAAGCAGAATATCCCAGTTTGCCTGCCAGTTTATGCCAAAACCTCCTGGAACCAAGTGAAAGATTGTTTTGTTTACTGATGCAAGTGAGTCAAGTAAAGTTGTTGAACTTTATAAAGTCTGAACTCGACTTATTTTCCACCTTCACCATTACTCTCTCCTTTATTGCTTTGGAGCCTAACCCTCAGGAGCGACGGTATCCATGTAGAAGCATCGTAACACACAAACAGAAAACTATTGAGGCCGCACCACACCAGTAGGCTTTCCTATAAACCTGGGACACGATTGGTCCGGGGGGGGGGGCATGTTGCACATGAGCACTTGCCACGTCTCTCCCTAGGCTTAGCTCAAAGGACAATGGCAGAGACCGTGTGGGATGAGGCTTTTATAGGGCTGTGACATCACAGGGGATGGCTACCTGTGGATTGGCTGGCTGCACAGCAGTTTAGGTGATCTCGCATTCTCAGGCTTCTTACTTTCACTTTGTAACACGTGCAACTGCCATTTTAGTAAAACCTGATTCGTTACCACAAAGCGTGATAAAATTCGGTTGCAAATCAAAGTTTTACTAAACTTTAAAAAAAATGCTTTGCTCAACACTAGCAAATAGGTCCAGTTCCAGCCACTTTTCAAATTTGCCTAGTGATGAGCAGCATAGACAATAATAGAATTTGTGATATTTTACAACATTTTGGCCACATATTCACCCTAAGTTAGAAAATTTGAGATTGCAAAAGTCAGTAATATGATATGCGCATATTTCACACAATTTCATTACCTGTAACATATAATAGATAGAGAATTGCACAAAGGCAGTTTGCCAAAAGCCAGGTATGTGCTAACCAATAACCTATCCATAAGAAAGGTACAGTCAGCATACGTTACAATGGCAGCCTTGTGCACTAAGATACATTCAAACCCAGCTCTCGTCCAATAAGCCTCAAAGTTGGATGGCTTGGGGGAAACCTGTGCACCTAGATCATTATCATTAGGGTGACAAAAATTGTAAAACATTTTTTTTTCAATGCCAACTACGGTAATTCTTCTCTCACTGCTTAGGAGGGCTGCATGCATAAAAATGTTCAGTTTTCTAATTGTCCTAATATTATACTCAATAACCTTTCTATACTGTTTTGTCATGTAAACTCATTTGCATAAACTTGAATATCGGAAAGACATGCAAATTAGCAGAATCTTCCTTGTTTTTCAGCTGAAACGCTATTTGCATGTCTTTCCCATATTCAAGCTTATGAAAATGAGTTTACATGACAAACTGTGTGTTGTCAGCATCTTTTTCGGCCCAATTGAAAAGGAATGGGTCTCCCCCAAATTGCGGAACAGACGCACACCCATTCATGCAGACGTGTGAATGGACCCTAACTCTGCTTTTCCACCATATGCAAGGTGGCGTCCAAGCTAATTGGAATGTTGCAGATCACGCATTGCAAAGGCAAGTGTCATGCCCCACTCTGACGATGTGCGGAGGTCGGCCAGGATAGCAGCACGAAGTTAGTGTTTGTTTTGGTGCCGTGCTGGATCCGCCTCTCATCAGGTGCACTGGGTGGAGTCATTAGTTTAAATGACACTCCAGCCAAGTGATCTGAGCGGATTATACTTATCATTGTGGTCTGGGAAGCTAGGAGGGAAGGTTGGCTGTCTGTTCCTTCTCTGGAAGATAAGTGTAATTTCTAGTTTGGTTGTTTTGTGTCATCTTTCCCATCCAGGTTCTGTGCGAGCAGGCTGCTCCTATTTCCCCACTTCACCATCTCAGGGAATTCAGGGTTTTGTCAGCCCAGGCTGGAGGACACATCACACCTACCTTCAAGGTCTGTATGTGGGCTGAGCAGTGCAGGGAAAGAGGTCAGGGATTAGCTAGGAGGTGACCCTTCCCCTGTCTCTCGTCCAGAGCCTGGTTGTTGCGTTATGGTGCACGCCCACCGTGACATTATAATCCTTCATACTGTGGCTGCCATTACTCAGCGCTTTTGTGATGGTGTCAATTGATGCACTGGTTGACCGCATGCAGGGTTTATCCCTAGAGGTTGCGGATCTGCGTAGTTCGGTCACACAGTGTCAGAGGGTTCTGGCATCAGGTACAGGTCAAATTGGTGGGGAGCCTAAAGTCGCTCTTCCTGAGAAATTTACAGGGGGTACAGATTTTTTTTTCCGCTTTAAAGAGTCATGCAAATTGTACATTCGACTGCGTCCATTTTCGTCAGGTAATGAAGATCAGAGGGTTGGTGTCATCCTGTCTTTGCTTAAAGGGGATGCGCAATCCTGGGCTTTTTCTCTGCCGCCCGGTTCTCTGGCCCTCCAGTCGGTGGAGGCATTTTTCAAAGCCCTGGGATTGATTTACGATGACCCAGATCGGGTCTCGATGGCAGAATCGAAATTGCGTAACCTACTACAGGGTAAACATACTGCAGAGGGTTACTGCACAGAGTTTAGGAGGTGGGCTACTGAGTCGGGGTCGAACGACCCCGCCTTACGTATTCAGTTTTGTCAGGGGTTATCTGAAAGGTTGAAAGATGCCCTGGCTTTTCATGAGTATCCGGATACTCTAGAGTAATTATGATGTTGGGGATAGGGAGTTGTTGGCTATCAAGCTGGCCTTCGAGGAATAGTGTCACTGGTTAGAGGGGGCGTCTCACCCCATTATGGTGTATACAGACCATAAGAATTTGGCTTACCTGCAATCTGCCAAGCGTCTGAATCCTAGACAGGACAGATGGTCACTGTTTTTTACCAGGTTCAATTTCGTGGTTACCTTTCGCCCAGGGGTCAAGAACGTCAAGGGAGATGCCTTGTCTCGCAGCTTCCCTGGGGGAGGTGATTCAGAAGATCCGGCGCCGATTTTGGCGGATGGGGTGGTGGTCTCCGCTCTGTACCCTGAATTGGAGATGGAGGTGTTGGGAGCCCAGGAGGGGGCTCCTGGTTCTTGTCCCCCAGGGAAGTTGTTTGTTTCTGAGGGCCTACGATACAAGGTGTTAAAGGAACATCACAATATTGTTCTCGCTGGACATCCTGGTGGTAAGTCCATCTGTGATCTGGTGTCCCGGAGGTTCTGGTGGCCAGGGTTACGTAAGAGCATTGAGAATTACGTGACAGCTTGTGAAACCTGCGCTCGGTCAAAGGTTGCTCATACTCGACCGCCTGGTTCACTTCTTCCATTGTCTATTCCATCTCGTCCTTGGACGCATTTGTCTATGGACTTTATTACGGACCTGCCGAGTTCCTCCGGGAGAACAGTAATTTTGGTGGTAGTGGACCGTTTCGGTAAAATAGCTCACTTTATACCACTAACGAGTCTACCTAACGCTAAGACTCTTGCGCAGATTTTTGTGGATAATATTGTGAAATTGCACAGGATTCCTTCAGATGTGGTCTCTGATAGGGGCACGCAGTTTGTCTCCAGGTTTTGGAGGGCGTTTTGCTCTCGGCTTGGCATTCAACTTTCATTCTCTTCGGCTTTTCATTCGCAGTCGAATGGTCAGACGGAGCGTACTAATCAAAACCTGGAGACCTACTTGAGGTACTTTGTGGCTGAGAATCAGGAGTACTGGTCCTCATTCTTGTCCTTAGCAGAATTTGCGTTGAATAACCATAGGCAGGAGTCCACGGGTAAGTCGCTATTTTTTGGCGCATATGGTTTCTATCCTCAGTTTGGTACCTTTTCTGGGTCTGGTTCCTTCGGGATGCCAGAGGAGGAGAGATTCTCTTCTGCCTTGTCCTCTATCTGGCGGAGGATTCAAGGGAATTTGGAAAGGATGGGTGAGAGGTATAAACGAATGGCTGGCAAGAGACGTATGACTGGTCCGGACCTGTGTGTTGGTGATCTGGTGTGGTTGTCCACTAAGAATATCAAGTTGGCCATCTTGGAAACTGGGTCCAAGATTTATTGGTCTGTATAAAATTTCTGCGGTGATCAATCCTGTGGCGTTTCGGCTGGATCTTCCGCAGACTTGGAGGATCCATGATGTCTTCAACAGGTCTTTACTAAAAAAATATGTGAAACTGGTGGAACCATCGCCATTGCCTCCTCCTCCTGTCGAGGGAAGCTTGGAGTTTGAGATCTCCAGGATTCTCGACTTGAGAGTTCTTCAGGGTTCCCTTCAGTACCTGGTACACTGGAGGGTATACGGTCCTGAGGAGAGGATGTGGGTTCCGGCGTCAGATGTCAACGCCAGCCGACTGGTGAGGGCCTTTCATAGGTCCCATCCGGAAAAGGTTGGTCCGGGGTGTCCGGAGGTCACCCGTAGAAGAGGGGTACTGTCATGCCCCACTCTGACGATGTGTGGAGGTCGGTCAGGATAGCAGCACAAAGTTAGTGTTCGTTTTGGTGCCGTGCTGGATCCGCCTCTCATCAGGTGCACTGGGTGGAGTCATTAGTTTAAATGGCACTCCAGCCAAGTGATCTGAGCGGATTATACTTATTATTGTGGTGTGGGAAACTAGGAGGGAAGGTTGGCTGTCTGTTCCTGCTCTGGAAGATAAGTGTCATTTCTAGTTTGGTTGTTTTGTGTCATCTTTCCCATACAGGTTCTGTGCGAGCAGGCTGCTCCTATTTCCCCACTTCACCATCTCAGGGAATTCAGGGTTTTGTCAGCCCAGGCTGGAGGACACATCACACCTAACTTCAAGGTCTGTATGTGGGCTGAGCAGTGCAGGGAAAGAGTTCAGGGATTAGCTAGGAGGTGACCCTTCCCCTGTCTCTCGTCCAGAGCCTGGTTGGTGCGTTATCTGTTTTTCGCAGTGCACCCCCACCGTGACAGCAAGCTACTCTGTGGCTACAAGTTCAGGAAGACACTCTTAGCCATATAAGGATGTCTGACAGCGCAGATACCCTCCTGGACATGGCCAGCATCTTCTGCAAGTCACAATACTTTTTTTAAAGTGTTTACCCACAACATTTCTGATGAAACTGAGCCAAACGGATCCATCCTGGCATACAAAGTCATTGGGAACATATCCGTTTTCACTGACACAATCTGGCACAATAGAAAACGGATCCGTTCTCCATTGACTTTCAATGATGTTCATGACGTCTTGGCTATGTTAAAGTTTCATGAGGGTGTCAAGAACCACGCCTGACTCTGTTATACCCGGGGTCAGGAAGTCGCAGCGGTTGGCTGCGCGCTCTATGTAGTAAGATAGGGCTGTTTCCTTATGGTAGCTTTCTGTGTTTGCTTTGCAACCCTTTTTGGCTCACTCAGGGATCCGTAGCTCCTTCTCCTCAGCTGTTCCTTGTCCAGCACTCCCAACCTCCTTATATTCCCCTCTCACACTTCTCTGGTTGCCAGATATAGAGCTTCCTGCCTGGACTTCTATACTGACCCACTGGAGCTGTGTTGCTGCGTTCTCTGGTTGTTGGTCCAGAACGTTTCCCTCCGGATCCCTGTTGGACCTTTGTGGTCTGCTGTGGTCGCCCACCTGGGTTTATGTGTTTGTCTGTATTGTCTGTCCTCTCCCTGGTGTTTTTCCTCTTAGTGTCAGTGGTGCGGACTAGCGATCCCACCGGCCCGTTCACTATCTAGGGCTCATTTTAGGGAAAGCCAGGGTTTAGGCACGTGATCGCAGCACGGGTGAGGAAACCGTCTAGGGACGTCAGGGCAGTCAGGTGCCTGCCGCAAGGTGAGTCAGGGGTCACCACCTTTACCTCTCCCTTGGGCAGGGCTTTCCCTTTTCCCACCCTGTGCGTGACGCCGGTCATTACATAAAGATAATGCAAACGGATCTATTTAGAATGGATGCAGACGGTTGTATTATCTGAACGGATCCGTCCATGACAGATCTGCACAAAACGCAAGTGTGATAGTAGCCTATCACGTGCGCCATTCAGGGAGAAAAAGCAGTGCAGCCACAATGTTCTTGCCATTGTCTTGCCACTTTTGCTGGTCATCTTGCCCAGCTGTAGTTGGTGGGGAGACATAAGTGGGAAATTTGCTGCTTTGTGCAGATTAACCACTGATATATTGTGTGGCATCTCTCACCCAGTCTCATCAGTTCAGAGATCTTGATAGCACTGCACAGTGCAGTGTCACTGCTGTTCAAGATATTGACCTGTTGGGTTGTGAAAGACAAGTACTGTCCCTGTCCATAACAACTGCTCCATGTGTCCCTGTGAAAGTACAAGACAGGGGTGGCTTTTTTGAGAAATAATAGAAAGCAATAAAAAAAATTAAAAATAAAAAAAAATTGGAGAATGTAGAGCTTACAGACAGCGACAGTTTGAAATATGCAAGCACACTAGACAAAATGGATAATCAATGCTAAACAACTTGAGTAAAGACAAGAAACTTAAAGACAATTTTCATTTATTTTTTTAAGACAATTTTAAACTATTTTGGTGAAGAAAAAAAAAATATATATATTTTTGGGGGGAGAAAACTTGTTGTAAAGAAAAGCTTGTGGATGCCAATGGTTTGGTATATACAAGTACAGGTGAAACTAAAAAAATTAGAATATTGTCCATTTATTTCAGTAATGCAAATTGAAAGGAATTGTATTAATGCAGCTTAAAGGGAACCTGTCACCGGGATTTTGTGTATAGAGCTGAGGACATGGGTTGCTAGATGGCTGCTAGCACATCCCCAATACCCAGTCCCCATAGCTCTGTGTGTTTTTATTGTGTAAAAAAAAACTATTTGATACATATGCAAATTAACCTGCAATGAGTCCTGTCCCTGACTCATCTCACGTACAGGACTCATCTCAGGTTAATTTGCATATGTATCAAATAGTTTTTTTTACACAATAAAAGCACACAGAGCTACGGGGACTGGATATTGCGGATGTGCTAGCGGCCATCTAGCAGCCCATGTCCTCAGCTCTATACACAAAATCCAGGTGACAGGTTCCCTTTAAAATTAGAATTTTGTGAGAAGGTTCAATATTCTAGACTCTAAACTGTCACACTCTAGTCAGCTAATTAATCCATACACCCTGAGCAAAGGGTACCTCCACATTGTGACTTTGGGGTTTCATAAGCGGTAAGCCATAATCATCCAAGTTATAACAAATAAAGGCTTGAAATATCTCGCCTTGCATGTAATGAGTCTATCTCATATGTTAGGGCTGTTTCACACGAGCGAGTCCATTGCAGGAATTATTATTTAAAAATAAAATCCATTTGGTACAGTGAACTGAAAATTAGAATATCGTGCAAAGTTCATTTATTTCAGTAATGCAACTTAAAAGGTGAAACTAAGCGATGTTTCACACGAGCGAGTCCATTGTGGGAATCACGCTCTGTGTGTGAGTGTGATCCTCTGCTCTGGACTTGCAGGAGCGCACGGCATTATCATGATTTATAATGCTATGTGTCTCTGCTTGACCTTATTTCTACAAAATCATACTGACAGCTTCATGTCACTATGATGCTTTCAGATGGTGATGAATAGAGATGTACAGGCACTCTGGAAAGAATGGATTTTTGGAAAGACAAGGAACTCCAAATTTTCTGTTATATCCACATGTAACTAATTAGTTGGATTTTTCATTGCAGATTTTCGTGCTGCAAATCTGTAGCATTGCACTGTACAAGCAACGTGAATGAGTTTTTAGCAATTCTCATTCACACATGACAGAAAAAAATATTGATAGCTTATTCAAAGGAAAATCCATCAATATCAAAATCCTGGACAACCCCTTTAAGGTTCACCATATACAGTATCATTGCAACAATGTGTCAAACATAATTCCTATTCTGTTCAACTGCCACATAAATAGGAGTTCTTTAGATTATTATTCCAGAAAATCTGTAATTTACTCCACTTATTCATATAGACAGTTGTTAAAAAAAAACATATCATAACCAGGTAAACATGACATACAGGCTTCGAAGAAACATGGGGTGGGAAATCCCAGTACAGTAAGAATAACAGGATGTTGGCTATACTACAAATACTTCCTCACGCACATGGTTATTTCAGCATAATGCATATGGTTTTATTATGGATTCCTATTGTAATACTGTACCCATTTTTGATTTTATTTTATATGGAGACATAGCAAAGTCTTATCTCATTGATTTTTTCATATTGGATAATTCCATATTGAAAATCCATGAGATAAGACTTCTCCCCTAGACTGTCTCCTTTAGGAAATAGCTCAGTCCTTATGGAGGCACATGATGGTAGAACACTTTGAGTGGCACCACACATACAGTTGGCTTTGCCATGTGCAGGAAGGTATTTGTAAAAATATCTAATTAATGAATATCGGTATTCAAGATCCATCAATAAAACCATCCAAATATAGTTGTAGTCAAGTAGTGGAGGTGTGTGTTCATTCATTACGTCTCTATCTCATCTCGCAACGCTGTCTTAGACCTCATATACATGACTATTGCCTTAGAATGGTCCGCAAACCACAGAACTGGTCCTCCTCACTGTCACAATTGTAGGGGCCTATGGAAGCACTTCAGATGTCCACAACTTCCATGCATCCAGAATGTGTGAACAGCTTCAGCACAACCAGTTTGCCTTTTCATAGTCCAGAAGACCCAAATCTGCAGGACTACTGGCATTGTTTATAATCATAGCTGACAAAAGGTTTGTGTTTTCACCCCATGTTATGTGGCCCTTCCTAAGACATGACTTGGGTGACAGGAGGTGCATTTTTAACTACTGTTTGACTAAAGCCCGTCAGAATGTGGAGTGTGCGTTTAGAATATTTTACAACAAGTGGAAGGTGTTCATGTCATATAGATGGATCCGGACATTGCCACCCTGGTGATTCAAGCCTGTGTAGTCATATACAACTTCACCTGGATCCATGATGCTTCCTTGAATGCTGTCCTGGACCAATATCTGACCTCATCAACTGTCACTTTGGACAAGAGCATGCATGGACGACCTGGAATGTCAGTACTGGCTGTTCATGAACTCTACGTGGACTACTTCAGCAGCCCTGAGGGAACAGTCCCGTGGCAGATGGATGCTGTTCATGGCATTTGCCATGACCCTGGACCCTTTAGTTTATCAGTTGTAGTAGTTAGTTAATTTCCCTGTTGTTGTTTAGTTAGTGTTAGGACTTACAAAAGAAAATGAGAACCCTTGATGTTGGCTTGCATACTAGAGTATTTTACAGTCCAAATTACATGTTCATTCAGATTTTTGGTATTAATTGTGCAAGCAAAGTACTTATTTTCATAATCATAATCATAGAAAATGGAATTTGGCATAAAATACTTTTTAATACCTCCTTACAATCAACCACTGCAAAGCACAGTTTTCAAGTTAATTAATTTGGAAATTGGTTCTTAATATAAAAAAACGAGGTAAAACAAGTTTTAATAATTACCTAAAAGGTGAAAGGGGTTGATGTATTGAGACTCCCACAAAAAATCTTTAAAAAAAAGTTGGGAGTCAGCACATCCCAGTGCACACGTCAACATGGCTGGAAGCACGAAAGCAAAAAACAAACAATGCCCACTTTTTTGGATGTTCTATAAATTGCAGTACAGCCACACAGATGCATCCGTGTGCTGTCCGTTTTTCTTTTTATGCGAACCCCATAAAAATGTATGGGAAAAGCATCCGAACTGCAAAAAATGTGGATCACATATGGATCCCAAATACAGTTGTATGCATGAGCCCTTTGTTTTAGATTGTAACAGACAAGACTATAGCCACATCACAGGTAGAGAGAGAATATAGCGCAAGCTGGAAAAAAACTGTGGCATGCTTCAGCAAATGCTGTAAGCATGAAGGTATTCTCCATACAACTGATACTCAATATACGGTAGCCTGTATGGCAGCACACGGAGGCTTTTCAACTTATGCTAAGGTATTGTATGAACTCTGTTCCCTGACTTACGGCTCTGTGCACAGGGTTCTTCCATATACATGAATCCTAATAGTCAGAAGCGCACCCTTCGGGGAGTATTTCTACTACCAGGTGGGCTTGAATACTTGTCTAGGAAGCCCCGGGAACAGGCTCACATTACTATTTCAGAAAATAAAGCACAAAACTTTGACACTGATTTGACATGAACACAATCCTTTGGATATCTGTAGTGTGTAGTGTTACATTAATAGGGTCTCATCTCCAGGATACACAAGATTTTTGTTAGGATGTTGTTGATTGTGAAGAGGCGATTAGTACTTTAATGTCTTCAACTGAACCTTAACACCTGTTAGTGTTTGAGCTGGAAGTGATTTCATGTACCTTTGATGTTATCTCCTGAAAATCACATTAAAAGACACATGATCTCTGTGTAACCTTTCAGGGTTGTTGGCATTAGATACCTTATGCATCTAACAAAGTGATCAATGGCATCAGAAAGCCACAAGCAAGGCAAAGACAAACCTATCCCACATAAACATTAGCTGGCAGATGTATCATAGTTTATATCTTGAAATGCTACCACTATGAAAAAGTCTCACAATATCTTTTAGAGGAACTGTGCCTTAGTATTGATCAAATCCATACTTTACCACAACCGAGGTCTTGAAAGACTTTTGATGTATAAAGCCATGCTATTGATATGGAGACAAAGGGCAGCTAGATGGTCTTTTTTATACACATGCAGAATATATCGTGGCTACCTTATAATGTTTGTGGCTGGCTTAAAGTACAGTAAACCTCATAGTAAAGCAAAGCTAAAGAAAGGTAAATCCCAACATACTATATATGGCTGTTTGAACTTGTGGAGGAAAAAAAGAATTTTAAACGGGATGTGTGACAAGAAGGAGAAGACATTCAATATGATAGGATATGAGAAAATTACAACATAAAGGAAAACAGTTGGCGGTATTACTTCATAATGTAAAGCAAATAATGTGAGTCACAGGAAGAGGAACCAACTATTATATGCTTAAAAGACTATGTATTCAAGGAAGAAACCTACAGTATTGGATTGCACAAACAGGGGGCTGACCGGAGACAAAACCTACAACTCTCACAGGAAAGGGCTGCTCAATATTATAGGTTTCAAGGGACACTCAGGAAAGGATGTGGACGTCTGAAGATCAAAACTGTAGGGGAGCAGAAAGAATACCATGAGAAATAAATAAAAAAACATGAGATTCCACTACTTATGTGTGTGCATCTGCAAAATGTTCCCTGGCACACAACACAATCTCTCTTGCATTATATTATTCTTTTGCAATTCAAACCTTTTTTCTCCTTATATGCAACCTTTTCATACCTGAGCCGCTATGGCCATCAGTTCTAAGACCCTAAACAAGCTGCTGGACATTTCTGTGGAAGATGTCGCAAACTCTACATTATGTGGGAGCTCTCTGTTTTTAGATGGGGACCTCTTTATAGGTCATCCATATGCCCTTATAAAGTATGGACATGGGATAGCCCCTTTAAGAAAAACTTAACATCTTTAACATCTGGTACAATTCATATAAGTCAAGAAGGCATTACATAAACCAATATGAATTTGGAATGTGGAAGTAAATTCAAATTCTACACTATAATGAATACATACACCAAAAACATTCACATTGCAAGTGGTTTCTAATAATGGTCACTCAGATGTTATGAATTATAAAGTCCTAGCACTTACTTGTTAAATCTTTGTTGGACTGCCCCCTGTTTGTCATGTGTAGTTGGCATTTTGTGAAGCAAGCACATGTCAATGGTTGCAGTAGTAGTAAATGGCATTCATTATGCATGACAGAAGTTGTGGTCACTTGATGTAGTCACAAGACTGTTTCGCCCATAGTTTTCACTGCTTGTACATACATATACAGTACAAAAAATTACTCAAACTGAGCCCTTCCATCTTTATTTGCTCGTGTGGAAAGCTAATGATATTTATTAGAAATTGAAAGCCCCATTTCATTTTCCAAGATGGGTAATGTCTAGTTGGTAAGCAGGGACACTAAAACTCGTATTAGGCCTCCTTCATAAAGTGTTACTGTCAGGGGTGTTGCTAGTGCAGTACGCAGACCTGCAGGGTATTGCGATTGTGAGGTCACGGTTAATAGGCAAACAAGGTTTGCTCTGGGTTACTCACAGTTTGTAGGGAGACCCGGGGCAGGCGTACAGCAGTGATGGAGCGGCTGACACAGGGGTCCTCTGGGGCACTCTCTGTATATAGGGACCAGGCCTGATGTTGGGTGAGGTGCCCTGGATGTTGCAGGTGTTTAATGTGCCTGGGGCAGGGTCCCTTTAAGATTTGTGACGCCAGTGCCTGTAACGGTGGCACACCGATTCATAGTAGTAATAAGTAAGGAACACCTTGTTGTGGTGAACCAAAACTTCTTTTACTGAAAACGGTTAACTTTATACAATCTTTTGTAAAGTTCCAGGTATAGCAGTAGTAATAAGTAGTGTTGATCACGAATATTCGAATTTCGAATTTTTATTGCGAATATAGGTACTTCGAAAATTCGCGAATATTTCGAATAGTTATATATTCGTAATTTCGAATATTCGATTTTTTCCGATTTTTTCATTATTTTTTTTTTTTTTTATCAGTACACATGAATCATGATCCCTTCCTGCTTCTAGCTTGTGGGCCAATAAGAAGGCTGCAATATACTTGACTTTAGGAGTAGTGATGAGCGGCAGGGGTCATATTCGAAAATGCACGATTTTTTTTCTTGAAAAAATCGGCAAGGTAATGATTGTGTAATATGCGAATTTTCGGATTCGAATTTTTATTGCGAATTTTTCAACTTTTAGACAAAGAAGATTATAGCACTATATTAGCTAAATTGCTCTATATTCGTTTTTTTCGAATATTCGCTATATTGCTATATATTCTTGTTTTAGAATATTACAAATATTCGAAAAAACTAAGTTATAGCAATATAGCGAATATTCAAAAAAAAAAACTAATATAGAGCTATTTAGCTAATATAGTGCTATAATCTTCTTTGTCTAATAGTTGTAATTTTTTTCTCATCTGAAGTTCAGATTGGAAAAAAATTACAACTATAAAAAAAGATTATAGCACTATATTAGCTAAATTGCTCTATATTCGTTTTTTTCGAATATTTGCTATATTGCTATATATTATGAATATTCGAAAAATCGAATATAGAGCAATTTAGCTAATATAGAGCTATAATCTTCTTTGTCTAATAGTTGTAAGTTGAAAAATTCGCAATATAAAAATGCAAATCCAAAAATTCGAATTACGAAAATTCACATATTACACAATCATTACCTTGCCGATTTTTTCAAGTGCCCGGCGCATGCGCATAAAGCAGAGGCTGCAGCACTTGAGTCCGGAGAGTTGTAGCCGCCGCCCAGCTAAGTGAATATTGATGAGCTGGGCGGGGCTTCAGACTGGCAGTTAGGAGCGGCTGGCTGGGCGCATTTTGTGATGAAACGCCGCCCCTTGGGCAGATTGGTGACCGGACAAGCAGGTTATATAACTTTATATTTTGGTACTTATAAGGTGGACAGGGGGGATACTTAGATCATTTTAATAGACTTTATAAGACCTGTACTCACGTATATATACCTAAATATGCTAATTGGGGCTGTCAGTGTCCCTTTAAGCCCAGAGTGGAAAAGTAGGCTGATGACTCCAGGGCAGTTAAGGACTCCTCAATGCGTGGTAACGAATAAGCGTCCTTGTGGGTGATATGATTGATTTTTTTATAATCCACGCAGAACCTTATGCTGCCATCTATTTTTCGGACCAGTACTAGGGGCGCAGCCCAGGGACTATGACTGTCCCAGATTATATTAGAGTCCTTCATCTCTTGTATCATCTCTTTTACGGACTGATAGGTAGTAGGCGGTATGGGTCTGTATCTCTCCTTGATAGGAGGATAAGAGCCAGTGGGTATGGTGTGTTTGATTACACTGACCTCTCCGTAGTCCGTGAAGTGCTTGCTAAAGGCCTTGTGGTGTTCTTTCACCAGCTTCAGGACTCCCTCTATTTGCTCCTTCGGGGTGGATTCGTTGCCCACATGAAGTTCTTCCCACCAGGTAACTTAAGAGGCGCTGGCAGGTGCGTTGCTGCTCTGTGCGGTCTGGAACGTCTCCGTGGCAGGCAGATGGATCACATCCTGGAAGGATACCTGGAAAAGCTGAGCAACGGGGCAGTGCTTAAAAAGAGTAACAAGTAACTTTACCTTGAGATACGGTCACCAGACTCTTGGCTGTTCGCACAAAGGGGTGATTCTCAATTTGGATAGGTTCTACTAGGGCTTGATAGTCCTGGCCCTGGATCCCTAGCACAGCACGGCACCACAGGATGATTTGTGAATTCGGAGGCAGAATTACCTGCCGGTTATCCCGGATCTGGACAGTACAGATTTCTACTTTTCCATTTGCGAACCTTTGCTGAGCACACAGCACACTGATAGTCTTTTGAATGACCCTTTTTGAAGCAGGTGAAGCTGTGGGTATGGATTGATTCAGTGCCTCAAGTATCTCGGAGTAGCAATTTTTGAAGACATCAGTCCCTAAGATCACGGGGTGTCCCCCTTTATCTCCGGCTTGTACCACAATCACACCTTGCTGCGGTAAGGTGGCTTCTCCCACCTGAAGGATAGGTTCCCAGTACCCATGAACTTTCACTGGCTTGCCGTTGCTGGCAATGATATCTAGCCAGGATTCTGTCGGCTGGGTGAGGAGACTTGAATCCCAGAATTTGTTGGATGGTGGTGACCTGAGACCCAGTATCCAGCAGGGCTTGAAAAGGTATCCCGTTGACGCATATGTCAATTTTTGGACGAGATCCTACATATCTGAGCATCCAGCTTGGATCCTTTGGACCTATTGTTCTACCTCCCGAAGGGCGGTCCTCGGCCTCGGGGGTGGCCCGTTTAACTGGCAAAACGTTGATTCAGTATGTCCATACTTTTTACAATAGTGGCAGACAGGCTGCTTGCGACTCCTAGACCGATAACTCGGTCGCCCATCAGGTTCTTTAGGGTATACTTCTCTATATGCAGGCGGGAGCCTCGAAGGAAGGGGGCTTTCATATTCCAGTAACAATGGTCTCTCCCATTCCTCTATTTTCCTGCACACCTTCTCCAGGCTTCTCCAGATGGTTTACCTGCTCGATTAGTGCCGCCACCACATCTGTTACTGGAGCCTGCGTGGCTTGACTGACTCTAGACGGCCTCACATTGACAGTTTTTGACTGACAGGCCTGAGGTTCAAGGGAGGCTGCTGGCCCCGTGGGCGGGTTTTGACCTAGGATACTGATGGCCAGCTCTTTAAAGTCCAAAAACGCACAATTGGGGTGATGGGCCGACAGCATCCTGAGCTGGCCCTTTAAGTGTTCAGTGTTTATACCCGCAATTAACTGCTCTCTCAGAGTCCGGTCCTGATCCTCAGCCTCCTTGGGGTCCACCTGGACCACAGCCCTCAGGGTCTCTTGCAGCGACAGAGCAAAATCATGGAGTGACTCACCAGGCTGTTGCTTCCTGCTGAAAAATCGCATCTTAACTTCGGACACCGTTCTGGCATCAAATGTGGTGGCGAGGCGATCAAAAATCTGTTCCAGGCTACTCTTTTCATAATGGGGCCATGACATGACTTCCCTGCGGGCGGCCCCTTATAACTGGGCTAGGAGGATCTCCATTTGTTGTTCAGCAGAGATAGGGTAGAGCCAGAACAGGGCCAGGATCTGGTCCCTAAAGTCCTTCAGTTTTTGGGCTTCCCCGGAGTATCGCGGGAACCATAAAATAATATGGAATGGTCAGTGGCATCAGGTTTGACGCTGCCCCTCTTCTTCAGGTGCGGACATTGCGTTGATAAGGGGGCTATGGAGTGAGTATGGCCCTTTAAGAAGCGACGGAGCGGACCGGAGCTAAGTTGGACGTATTTCTCCCCCAGGTCAAGTCTCTTATTACTAGTGGGGAACGTTCCCCAGTCTCCTGGCAAGGATCGGGACCTCCCCGGTGCGGATATATGAAGGGGCCGTTGAATATGAAAGTTTGTACTTACTCCGGCGATGCTCGCTCCAAATCTCGCGAGAGGCGTGGTTACATCGGGCGAGAGTAGGTGCGGCCTTTTGGAGCTCCTGGATTCAAGGTAGATGGTATCTTCTTCGGAGACAGGGCGGCGTTTTTCTTCTTGCAGGCTGGGCGGTACCTTCTCTTTGTATTTTTCGCGCCAAACAGACACAACGAGGTGCACAAATAATCCAGTCCAACTTAGGCGGCCATCTTTGAGCACATCACTGTCTATTCACTGACAGCAAGCGGTGGCTTAAACAAATGGCGAAACAGTCCACAGCAATACAATCTTCGCACAGCGATTATTACAGGTATTTGGCTCAGCAATTTTTCAAATAAACAGTTAGGGCTTTTCATTTTATGGGCAAATAACGGCACACAGTTTTAATTCCACAAGGACGCAGGAATAATCCGTAAATCTTGTTCGTGACGCCAAAATATGCAGTACGCAGACCTGCAGGGTATTGCGATTGTGAGGTCACGGTTAATAGGCAAACGAGGGTTGCTCTGGGTTACTCACAGTTTGTAGGGAGACCCTGGGCAGGTGTACAGCAGTGATGGAGAGGCTGACACAGGGGTCCTCTGGATATTGCAAGTGTTTAATGTGCCTGGGGCAGGGTCCCTTTAATATTCGTGACGCCAGTGCCTGTAATGGTGGCACACCGATTTATAGTAATAATAGGTAAGGAACACGTTGTTGTGGTGAACCAAAACTTCTTTTACTGGAAATGGTTAACTTTATACAGTCTTTTGTAAAGTTCCAGGTATAGCAGTAGTAATAAGCAGGTTTTAAATATATGGCAGGTACAATGTTCTTTGCAAGATACTCAGAGGGTAAAACAACACTTACAGACCAGGCTGCACTCTTCCTCAGAAATCCTGTGCACTATTCCTCAGAACTCCTGGCTGTCTCAATCCCAAGGCCCGTATGCCCTAATGCTGGCTTTATCCTTGGTAGCAAACTTCCTCAGGTATTTATCCTTGCTATGGGTAAATCCTTCTGCTCTTCAGCTTACTTGTCTAGCTGGAATAATGACTCTGCTCTGCTTGGTGGGAACTTGGTTTCTCTCAGGAGGCAACCCCTTCTCCTGGGGCAAATCTTCTGAGCTAACTCTGGCTCAAGAACTTCAGGCAGGCTAGACTGCACTTACTAGCCTCCTGGACTACACTGACTCTTTCCTGTCTGGGCCTGATATATATATATATATATATATATATATGTATATATATAGAAAAACGAAGAAATCCAGCGGGAGCATCAACCTGGGTGTGGGTGCACTGTCTGGTACAGGGTAGCGGCAATACCTCAAATATTATAGCAGCAGGAAAAATCCAGAATGCACTCCAAGATGAAAGTGAAACAAGTGATTTATTCACCCATAAAAGGCATAACTCGCGACGTTTCGGCTCACAGAGCCTTTCTCAAGCCTTGAGAAAGGCTCTGTGAGCCGAAACGTCGCGAGTTATGCCTTTTATGGGTGAATAAATCACTTGTTTCACTTTCATCTTGGAGTGCATTCTGGATTTTTCCTGCTGCTATGTATATATATATATATATGTATATATATATATAAATATAAGGACTCCCTATCTCCCTCTAATGTCTAGGAGGAGGAACTACACCCTAACAGGCCTGATACAGAGACAATAGGAAAATACACATAAAACATCATATCCCTTACAATGGTCATATTAACCCTTGTGTAGTGCCCACATTTGCCTAGTGGGACACTACACTAGGGTCTCAAAAGATCCAGGACCCAAGCCCCAATGAATATGGCTCAATTCTGTAAGTTGACCCTACCCCCGCACACCACAGTTTACAGTGTCCATTTGGTCCAGACAACTTCTTTTAGCCGCACCTTGTCTCTGCAGAGTTTGACACACAGACATCTTGGCTTCATCACTTTTCTATCATCATACCCCAACCTCAAGTCCCAACAATGAATTCCTGCTGCTCACTATGCTCCTCAATATCCCCAAATACTATCCTAATGAAAAATTTGTGCCATACAGATAGTGCCCCCCATAGTAATAATGGTTCTCAAAGTCCCACCAATAGAAATTCCCTTCTAGAATGCCCTAATTATTAATACTGCCCCCTACAGTGCCCTCGATAGTGATAATGCTCCACAAGAGTGCCTCCATTAGTAGAATTGCCCTCCAGTATTAATAATGCCCTCACAGAGCCTTCAGTAGAAATAAGGCCCCCATCGTGCTCTTAGTAGAAATAAGGTGGATTTATAGCCCCCAGTATTAATAGGAACTCCCAATGTCCCCTGTACTTAAAATGCTTGTCTCCTGTACTTAAAATGCCCCCACAGTGCCCCCAGTATTTATACCGCCCCCAACTGTTATAATACTCTCCCTGAAGTGTCTCCAGTATTTATATTGTCCCCTACTGTTATAATGCTCGTCCTGAAGTGCCCCCAGTATGTATAATTACCCCTGTAGTTATATTCCTCCCTTTAGTGCCCTCAGAAATTATAATTCCTCAGCTCTCTCCTCTGTAGAGTCCCATGTAAATAACGTTGCACCATCTCTCTAGCCCCCTCCAATATACAGTCTCATGTAAATAGCATCACTTCCCTCCATTCTGCTCCTCCAACATGCAATCCCATGTAAAGAACATCACCCCCCCAACATTTAGTCCCATGTAAATACCATAATTCCCTCCCACAGCCACCATCAACATACAGCCCCATGTATATAACATCACTC
Source organism: Bufo gargarizans (assembly GCF_014858855.1). NCBI lineage: Eukaryota > Metazoa > Chordata > Amphibia > Anura > Bufonidae > Bufo > Bufo gargarizans. The sequence continues at coordinate 177,409,556 of NC_058085.1, forward strand.
CCTCCCCCAGCCACCTTCAACATGGAGTCCCATGTAAATAACACTATCCCCTCAACATTCAGTCTCATGTAAATAACATCACTCCCTCCCCCAGCCACCTTCAACATGGAGTCCCATGTAAATAAAACTTTCCCCTCAACATTCAATCTCATGTAAATAACATCACTCCCTCCCCCAGCCACCTTCAACATGGAGTCCCATGTAAATAACATCACTTCCCTTCCTTCAGCCCATCCAATATACAGTCCCATGAAAATAACATCACTTCCCTCCCTTCAGCCCATCCAATATACAGTCCCATGTAAATAACATCACCCCTCCCCAGCCACCTCAAACACATATTCCCATGTAAATAACATCACCCTGCCCCAGCAACCTCCAACCTGCAGTCCCATGTAAGTAACATTACCCCCTCAACATTCAGTCCCATGTAAATAACATCACTCCATCCCACTCCAACCTACAGTTCTATGTAAATAACATCCCTCCCTTTAGTCCTAACATACAGTCCCAATTAAATAACCACAACTCCCAGCATTAGCAGAGCTGGAGAGGCTTCATAGAAGGGCATCTAAAGTAATAACTGTGTCATCGCACCGTGCTGCGCCCTTTTGTCAGAGTAGGTCCCACTCAATAGAGGCTTCCTTGACGTGGTGAGTGGGCTTATGCCTTTTGATCAAAATGTACACTAATGCCTCTTGTACAGCATGCAATACGGGGGGCTGTACACTTTTTAGGTCAAAGCCAAGCACTGTGGATGTGCGACCCAGTTCTTTTTTCTCCCCCATATAATTGTTATTTGAATCTTTCTTCTTTATTACTGGCGTCAGCACTCCTCCCATTCGGCACAGGTGGTTTTAATCACACAGGATTGCATATAGTGGTCATTGACCTGTAGCTCCTGATAGTAATGGACATGCTGTGTTAGACAGCTGTTCACATGGTGCAGTACTGTGCGGTGGCCTTTGTTTTTGTGGTGCTGTTCTGGTGGGTTGGTGGGACCCAGTGCCATGGGTGGCATTGTCAGACAGCATGGTTGCTGTTTTGACTCCTGGGTCCCGCCGCCTACCAGGACATCACCGCTTTGTCATCGCACCGTGCTGCGCCCTTTTGTCAGAGTAGGTCCCACTCAATAGAGGCTTCCTTGACGTGGTGAGTGGGCTTATGCCTTTTGATCAAAATGTACACTAATGCCTCTTGTACAGCATGCAATACGGGGGGCTGTACACTTTTTAGGTCAAAGCCAAGCACTGTGGATGTGCGACCCAGTTCTTTTTTCTCCCCCATATAATTGTTATTTGAATCTTTCTTCTTTATTACTGGCGTCAGCACTCCTCCCATTCGGCACAGGTGGTTTTAATCACACAGGATTGCATATAGTGGTCATTGACCTGTAGCTCCTGATAGTAATGGACATGCTGTGTTAGACAGCTGTTCACATGGTGCAGTACTGTGCGGTGGCCTTTGTTTTTGTGGTGCTGTTCTGGTGGGTTGGTGGGACCCAGTGCCATGGGTGGCATTGTCAGACAGCATGGTTGCTGTTTTGACTCCTGGGTCCCGCCGCCTACCAGGACATCACCGCTTTGTCATCGCACCGTGCTGCGCCCTTTTGTCAGAGTAGGTCCCACTCAATAGAGGCTTCCTTGACGTGGTGAGTGGGCTTATGCCTTTTGATCAAAATGTACACTAATGCCTCTTGTACAGCATGCAATACGGGGGGCTGTACACTTTTAAGGTCAAAGCCAAGCACTGTGGATGTGCGACCCAGTTCTTTTTTCTCCCCCATATAATTATAAAGTAATAACTGGAATGAGTGGACTACTGTACCGAAAAAGATTATCAAAATTAGGGTTATCCACTTTAGAAAAAAAGATGACTAAGTGGCGATCTAATAACTATGTATAAATATATCAGGGGTCAGTACAGAGATCTCACCCATCCTTTATTTATACCCAGGACTGTGACGAGGGGACATCCTCTGCGTCTGGAGGAAAGAAGGTTTGTACACAAACATAGAAAATTCTTTACGGTAAGAGCAGTGACACTATGGAACTCTCTGCCCGAGGAGGTGGTGATGGTGAATTCACCAAAAAAGTACAAGAGGGGCCTGGATGTATTTGTGGAATGTAATTTTTTTTATAGGTTATAGTAACTAGAGATGGGTTGTTGATCCATGGAATAATTCTGATTGCCTGATTGGAGTCGGGAAGGAATCTTTTCCCCCTAAAGTGAGGAAAATTGGCTTCTACCTCACAGGGTTTTTTCTTGCCTCCCTCTGGATCAACTTGCAGGATAACAGGTTTAACTGGATGGACAGATGTCTTATAAACGATGTTACTATGTTACTCTGCCTCTCACACTGAGAATCTATCCCTTCACTTACCTCTCCTCATGTAGCAGACCACAGCTTTTTCCTCAGGACTTCTTCTCTTCACTGTTGAGCGCCATCTTCTTCTGCACTGTTCACATGATGGTGACATCAGGTCTTTCTCAACCACTGCCTTCAGATGTCATCACAGGTCCTTCAACTCTTGCAGTGCAATAGGTTCAATTGTATTGCTGTCCTGAGGACGGCAATACAGAGTTATCTGTCTGGCAGGCCCAGAATGTTTTACCTTAGCAAAGCCCCTGGTTACTGTTTTTCCTATTAAAAAAATAAAAAAGGCATGCAGTATGAAGCATTTGTATTTCCTTTTTGTATAGTATATTTCTGAGATGCAACAGGAGAAAAAGGAAATCTTCCTTGACTGTGTATTCTCTCTCTCTCTTACATAGAACAACATCTTGCCTGGTGTTTTTCAACTATGTAAAAAGAGTCATTACTAAAGGGGTCATCTAGCCATCAGAAGCATCGGAACAGTTGCTGTGGGAATCAGTAAGGTGAGTATGACTTTTTAAATATTAAAATGTCATTCTCATTAATACATTTGTTCAGAGTGATTCAGTTAATAGGTGATTTGATTAGTCTTTTTTCCTATACCCAGGTTGGAAAACTGATTTGCTCATCAGAATCATTGTGGACCACTGCAATTTTTTCCATTTGTCGATTGTCATGAGTTTGTGTGCAATCTCACTGATCACAGACTTTACCTTCAATTAATCACAGGGTTTCATGGCAATCCCCCACCCCATCTCTTGTGCACATCTCTGGTGGTAATTTTCCCAAAAGGGAAAGAGATTGGGTTAGTATACTATAATAGTATAGCATAAATAACTTAAAAATGTACCTGGCTGCAGGGAACAATTGATTGGTGGGGTGCAGAATGTCGGAACCTCATTGATCACATATCAATGACCTAACTTAAGGATATTAGGAGCCTGTAAAACACCTTTAAATAAAAGCTTTGCATCCGGTAGGGAATTCAACAGACCATTCATAGAAATACCACTATTATTTAAGACACAACATTATTAACACAATTAGATTTATTAGCGAGATTACAAAATAAATAACATATTACACACAGAACTCAGCAGACAAATAATGAGAAAACAAATCTACACATTTTAAATTATTTTCTTTTCTTTTAGATTAGACTAACAGTACATTGTGATAAGTCTGATTTTGATGTGAAACTACTACTACATACTTCTCATATATTCCTTGATTTGTCTCAACAACATCCTTGAAAAATATTAGTAAGTTGTTCTTTAAATTTAAAGGGGTTTCTCATCTCGGACATGGTGGCATATCGCTAGGATATACCCCCCTTGTCTTATAGATGTGGGTCCTACCACTGGGATCCGCACCTATATTGGGAACGGAGCCCCACAAATCGGTGGCTGGAGGACTCCAGTCTGGACACCACCAAGCGCTGACCCCATAGAAGTGAATGGGAGCGCACCATGCATGACCGGTCACCGCTTCTATTCGCTGGCTATGTGCTCGACTATTTCCTACAGCTCTACAGAAAATGAATAGAGGGCGGCTCCGTATGCAGCCAGACAACGAACCATCACAGTAAAGAAGGTCCCTTCAGACCCTGATGACTGTCAAAACTAGCTACTTCTTCTACACTTCTCCCTGTCTCCCTATACAGTTAGAAACCTACTTATTACTATTGCCGCTGCGCTGGGAGTCTCCTGGTTCTGGGACTTGTGGCACCAGGTACGCTAGTTGAGGATCTTCCTCAGTGACTGTTGGACATATAGGTCAGTTCTAAGCGATTTTTTACCAGGAGACACTGGCTCTGAAAGGTGCACAGCCCAGCTGCTGTAGTTTTGCCCTCTAGTGGTACCCTAACTCTGCCCAATGCCAATCTGTTGTCATAGATCACAGACAGTAACCTCGTACCCCTCTGCTGTCAGTTACTGGATAAAGTATCTGAAGAAACTGTCCATAAAAGTATTAAAAAGCACTTCAGGGCAGAGTAGAAGTAGCACAGCAGGATCTCTGGAAGTCGACCTGCATGAATCTGAATTACAGACTATAGTGAAAGAGGAAGCTAAACCTAAGTTTTCTTACTTAGAAGCCTTTCCTGTTGAAGATGAAAACCAAATGTGTTTAAAGAGCTGTTTTTATTTTAGAGATCCTGGAGATTGCACATCGGCCTCATTCTCTGTGTATGTGTAACACTCCAGAGTTGTGTTACAAAACTCTTCTACCCCGCTACAATCTGTTAAGAGCCTTAACCTTGTCATCTCATGTAATTTTACATTATATATTCACAGATAAAACCTTGTTAACTCTAATAATTGCTGTAATTTCCATGTTCACCAGCAGGTGGCAGCAATGTGTTAGTAAAAACTTAGGTTCAGTTTAGTGCATCTAAGCTGGAATAGTTCGTTCCAGCTTAGCTCCCTCTCTGTGAGCATGGGGAGAGAAGGAAGTTAGAAGGAGTGTAGCCCACCCCTTCCTATGGGTAGGGTGTGCGTGTTAGGAGCTTACTGAGATAGAGAAGAAAGCCAGGATCTTGTCTCGGCTGAGACATTGATCAAATCCCCAGCCTGAGCCCTGCAGCCTCAGCTGGATGAAGCAAGCAGACAAACTCCAGTTCCAGGAGGAAAGCATACCCTGTGAATATAACTGTGAGTAAAGTCCAGAGACCCAAAGAAGCCATATTCCTCCTCAGCTAGTCAGTCCCCATACAGCAGAAGATAGAAAGTGCAGAAGCCAAAATCCTGCCACAGTATAGAGCTACAAAGCAGACGTTCTTTCCTGCAAGCTCCAGGTTTATAGAGCAGAAGATAAATTCCTGCCAACCATTGCTGTAAACCTGCTGGGACCTAAGACCAAAGCTGTACCTTCCTTGGATGAAAGTTACCTTCAGTAAAGACGAGTTTAAACTTTACCAAAGGTCTGGATCTCAGTTTCTGCTGCAAAATCCCTATATTACTCCTCCTACCACTACACCCATTTTATTGCAAGTGAGCAGGAGCCAGGAGTCCAGCCGTACCCAGGTAGGAGACACCGTTGACACAATTACCACTACCATACAGTGACATTACACCACTCTGGCATTCCTAACCTGGGATGTGAGTTATAGCACCTTCAAAGGGCCCTGTGATTGTACCCTGCGCATACTGCAATTGGCGTCATGAACAAACATAGACTATTATTTGCACCTGACCCAGACATTGCATAAATTAGCGTCAGTGTGTATACCCCGCATCCTGCTCATTGTGTCACTGGAACAGGATCGGATCAAATTGTGTGCCTATCCCTGCCATAACAGGATCGGATTGGATTGCGGTGCCAGAAAGCACTAAAACGTGAGCACCAGCACGACAAGGGTTAATTCGACATATTTGTGTAATGGCGCCGCTTCTTCATGTGGAAAAACTCAAGTGGAAAAACTCAGGAACGCCCTCTCAAGAGCGCAAACATACCGAATATGCCCCCCATAGAAGCGGGAACTCTCAAACCTGCCCACCAAGAACTTTGTAATGTGAGCCAAGGGAGTGAACACTCCTCCCTCTGGGTTCCACCCTCATTCCCTGTACCAAGTGAGAGAGGAGACGCAGGAAAAACGGTGCTCCCATCACCCAAGTGGGATCAAATGGCGATCCAGGCAGAACCAGTCTACGAGACTTACCCACCAGAGATTGGGGTCTCCCAGCTCGTGAAGAGAGCTGGCCCCTGCACGTTTGGAGTGTCCCCGGAAGCTATGCATGCCGTGACTGGTGGAGAGACGGTCTCCGCCGTTCAAATAAAGATGGCCGCCGTTCCTGAACCCGCTCCCGCGATGACGACGTCCTGTCTACAGTCTGGAACCCTCCGCAACGGCTGGATGCATAGACGATCAGCCTGCTCCTGTGGAAGCCACCATCAGCAAAGCTGCCCAGGCCCCGGACATGCCTGCATCGCCGACGGCATCTACAGTTCCAGCGACTGACGTCCCGGCTCCAGACTCTGCCACGACCATCGCCAAGCGCCATCAGGAGGCACCGGAACCGGCCACCCGGCCGCAACTACATGTAGTAGCAGTCCCACTCCCTGAGGCCCCGGTCCAGCCCGTAACTGCCCCTGCACTGCACCCGGTGGGTCCCGACACTTCTAGTAGGCCCGAACAGGCCCCGCTCTGCACACTTGCTGGTGCGGCGGAAGCGGTCTGAGCTCCCACTCCGCTTCCCAGAATAGACAGCCCTAGGCCAAGCCACCTTAACCCGGAGGTTCCGCTAGAGATAACCAGCCTCACTACCCAGACAGTACCAGGAACCGCCACAAGAGGTCAGTGGAGCTCCATCACAGCAGTCAGCCTAAACTACGAGATGCAGGAACACCCTCTTGTGTTCCTCAACAGTTCCAGCAGTGGTGAAGAGGTTACCTGGCAGGATGATCTTGCCCGATGGAAAGCCCGCAGGTGGAGTACATTACTGGACCTGCTAAAGAGAGCGGAAGAACGAAAAAAGATAGAGAGGATGTTTAGTGGAGATGACTTGTCAGAAAGAAGAAAACGCATAAAAACATATAAAGAAATTGTGGAGGAAAACGAGCACAGAGAAAAGGAATTGTATGAAGCCTCCAAGTCTTCTTTTCAGCCGCCTGCTGAAGACAGCACACCTGATATGACTCTATCAGATCCGGCAGCTACTGATAGTGACCTACCTACCAGTGTGGAGTCCACTGATACTGCTTCACTCACTCCAGAGCCACCACCGAATCTGGAGCTCCTTGCTATAAAAGACCAAGGGTCCGTCCTTTATTGCTGTCCAGAAAACCTGTCACCTACAAGGAAAAGGCCAAGGCCTATAGAGGATCCTCCAGAAAAGGGGGAAGCTGCAGTTCCAAGTCCGGCCACAGAAAGTCATCAGAAGACTGCAGATGAAGTTTCTGCTGGATTTGCAGCTGCTGAGAGCACACAGTTCAAAAAAGAACTTTTGCGTCCTCGAATATGGGATGCAGGAGTAAGATTTCCAGACTTTCCTGTGAGGAAAACTACCCATTGTGGTAATTACACACTACCTTGTGTGGATTACAATTAACTCTTATTGTTCCTGTGGATTACAAGTGACTTATGGACTTTTTGTCCCTGTCGAAAGTCAAGCACTTAAAGAAAAAGGACTCAAGCAATATTTGAGCGTACTATTGATTATTGATTGCACTAGTAAATGTATAACATATTTGCACTGTTTTACAGGTTATGCAATGTCAAAAGCTTGCACACAAAGAAAAGACTCAAACGTATACCTGAGCTCTTTGTGATTTATACTGTTATATTGTTGCACTAATTTTGCCTAATGTTTACATGTTATGTAACATTCAAGTATCATATGCCCATTGTGTGTATTCTTTTATAGGTGCCACAATGTGACCTTGTGCACTTATTGTGAAATTGCACTTACTTTGCACTTAGACAGATATCTAGCACCTTACTCTTGTGTGCATTGCTTTACAGCTCTTGTCTCTCCCCCCTTTATATGGACTGCCTATATGGACGCTTAATAGTAATGGCCTACACCCGGTGTTATATACCCATAGGTACCCAGGGTAAGACCAAGTGTTAAGTCCTGGCAGGTCTAGTAACTACACGGGTAACCCCGCTGCTTTGAGAATGGTTAGAGAAGTTTTTGACCCCTCCTACCCGCTTGTTATGTGTTCAGGATTGCTCCCATCCTGAGGTGTCTTCCAGGAGTTTCATGGGATTATCATACCCTCCTCCTGTGACCGCCAGAAGTGCATGGACATGCTAATACCTCCCCTTCTGTGCCTTTGCCTAAGGTATGTTACCTCAAGCCGTAGTGACATTTTAGCTACCCATAGTCACCATAGTGATCGTGCTATAAGCCTTATATTTTGACTTTGGTGCAGGTAAGTGAATACAGGATAAAGCCACCCTTCCATTTGCGGGCATTTCATTACATAATGGCGGGACTACTTAGTAAAGACACCCCCATGCATACCTTAAGCACAAGCCGAGGGCAGCTTGGTTTTAAGTAAGAGGGTATGTAACACCCAAAAATTGTGTTACCACTCCTGCACCCTGCTACTATCTCCAATGGACTAACACAATGTCATCTTATGTATTTGGTTCCAGGTCCTCCACAATGTGCATTCCTAATCTTGCTATGCAACTGTTCATATGTAATGTACCTGGTTCACTAGCAGGCGGAAGCATTTCTGGAAGAGCTATAGTTAGACAGAATGGAACTCACCATTCTATTCTCCCACCTTTTGGGCAGAAACAGGCCAGTCCTGCTTGCTAACAGAAGGAGATGTGGCAGTTCTAGATTGTTCCGGTTTTAGACTCCACGTTGGAGCTGACAGGACACTGACCTGTTCCTTGGCTGAAACTAAGTCAGACTAAAGAGTGGAGTGCAGCATAAAAAAGGAATCAAAGTTACTAAGCTAGCTTGTCGGTACAGCAGAGAGAAAGAGATAGTAGATAGTAGAAAGTAGAGTTGAGTTTGCCTGCCAGTTCATGCTAAAGCTGCTGGAACGAAGACAAAGCCTGAAAACTGTTGGGAGAAACATTTATTCAAGTAAAGGTGTTATTGAACTTCACCTCAAGGTCTGGACTCAAGTTATTCTTTCAAATCCCCCATTTCTACTAAAGCTGGGGCGCGATGTAGAGGGCCCTGGGAGGGAGGCGCCTGTCGCACACCTCTTCACAGGAGCCTACCTATCCGGAAAGTAGTGGTGCAGGGGTTCACGGAGGCAGCGGCGGTAGCGTTGGTAGCAGTCAGTCAGTGTGGAGTGTTGGGGGTTAAATCACCTACTTAGCAGTGTGGCAGTCTTTTTGTTAAGCCGCTGAAGGAGGTGAACATGGCCATTTGCCAAATCTGTGGGAAGAAGGTGAAGCATGGCCAGGGTGCCAATATTGGCACCACGGCCCTGCGTCAAAATATGCAGCATCACCTTAAAGTGGCCTGGGAGAACCGTGGCTCCAATGTGGTGGTCAGCCTGCTGCAGCAACCACTGCATCACCCAGTGGCATGCACCCAATTTCAGGCAGTCAAGGCTCCACCACCTTAGCCGAAAGGAGCTGTCTGTCCTTCCCATCATCTACCGGTCCTGATGCTCCTGCTCCTCGCCCTCCTACTGCTCGTCAGTAGTGTCGAGAGAACCCGAACTGTAAAGTTCGGGTCTGTACCGAACTTTGCGAGTTCGGGTACCCTGATCGAACCCGAACTTTTCAGGAAAAGTTTGGGTTCAGGTTAGTACAGCCTATGCGCTGACTGCATTGCTGCTACATACTTTTTTTTATTTCTGTACATGTTGTTTATAATTGGTCTAATTTAATAAAATATGTGTTTTTTTGGTGATATTTAATAAAGCTTGTCGAAAGGCTGCAGGGCAGCCAATCAACAAGCTTTTAAGCTGTGGGCATTTAGAAGCCATCACAGCCATGCCTAGTAATGGCATGGCTGTGATTGGCCGGTGCATCATGTGACCCAGCCGCTATAAAAGCTGGATCACATGTAACACCGCCTATCAGCTCAGAGTATTGCAGGGACAGGAAGCAGGCAGATGAAGTGAGGGAAAGTGTTAGGAATCTCATCTGGCTATTTATACTGTGGGTGACTTACAGTGATTTTTTTGTGGGTGTAATATACCAGCTTTGAATCCCTGACACAGTAATATAATAAATAATCTGGCTGTTAATTCTGTGGGTGACCTATAGCGATCTTTTGTGGGTACAATGCACCATCTTGGCACCCGTGACACAGAAATGTAATAATTAATCTGGCTGTTAATTCTGTGGGTGACCTATAGCAATTTTTTGGCGGGTGCAATGCACCATCCTTGTACACCTGACACAAGAATATAATAGTTATTCCATCTGTTAGTTCGTACGTGGGTGACATATACCTATTGTTTGTGTGAAGTACACTTGCACTGCATACATGACAGAAAAATAAATTTAGTTAATCCGTCTGTTAGTGCGGTGGGTGACATATATATACCCATTGTTTGTCTGAAGTACACCTGCACCGCATACGTGACAGGGAAATAAATTTAGTTAATCCGTCTGTTAGTGTGGTGGGTGACCTCAAAGAATGAGGAGAGCATCAAATAAGGGACGTGGCACTGGTCATGGTGCTGCTGGTGTTGGTGGAGCTCCTGTTGCAGGGAGAGGATATGGATGTGGTCGATCTGTTCCAACTACATGCCCAAATGAAACACCTTCCTCCGGTGCACGTAGGCAACAGAACATTCAGCATTATTTTGTAGGCCCGAATACCGGTGTGCAAATGGTGAGGCCAGAACAAGTAGAGGCAGTGGTAGATTGGGTGGCTGACAGTGCCTCCAGTTCCTTAACATTGTCTCCCACCCAGTCCCCTGCTAAAAGCGCAGAGTTGGCTCCTACAGCCGATAGACATCTGTCTTTCATCCTTGCAAAGCAAGCAGTCTGAGCCCCACGTCATGCAGCAGTCTATTATTCTTTTTGATGACTCTGCCGGCAGGGTTTCCGTCGGCCATCCACCTAGGCCCCAGAAGTGGAAGAGATTGAGTGCACTGATGCCCAACCACTCATGTTTCAGGATGTGGACATGGGAGGACCACCGTAGCAAATCTCTGATGATGACAAAACACAGGTGCCAACTGCTGCGACTTTCTGTAGTGTGCAGACCGGCAAGGAGGGCGGGGGTGAGGAGTGGGTGGAAGATGATGTGGAGGATGATAAGGTCCTAGACCCCACATGGAATCCAGGTCATGCGAGTGACGTGTGCATTTCGGAGAAAGAAGTGGTAGTCACACAGCCCCAGCAGCACAGTATATGCAGTATTAAAAACAAGCCCTCATACGGCCATGTGAACGTAAAAATAAAAAAGTTATGGCTCTGCAAAGGCCAGGAGTAAAAAGCGGAAATGCAAAATGGAAAATGATCATGTTTTGAAAGGGAAAAACAGAAATTGACGCCAATTAAAGAATCACAAGTGTCCTTGCATCCTTGAGCAGTACAAACTGCTTGTCATCGTTGTTATCAGTTACTGCTTCTCCCTCCCAGACTATTCCTCTCCATCGACAGCCATCAATAATAGAATGTGTACTGCCATACTACTTAGTGAATTCTGCTGCATTTAGTGAGTAGTGATGAGCGTCAGGGGTCATATTTGAATTCGCAATATTTTGTGAATATTTTGTAGAATATTCGTCGAACATTCGCAAATTTGAATATTTGTTATATTCTTTTTTTTTTACTCAAAAAATTGGCAATTTAATGATCGCGTAATATGCGAATATTATGTGATCAATACAGGCGTGGGTCAAAAAGGAATATATAGCACTATAGAATATACTGCTATATATTTGTTTTTTAGAATATTCGTCATTTTTTTTCCATCTGAAGTGAACACTGTTCACTTGACAAGCAACTTAAGCAGGGAGGAATCATAACTTCAGATGGAAAAAAATTACGAATATTCTAAAAAACTAATATGTAGCACTATATTCAATATAGTGCTATATATTCCATTTTGAACCACGTCTGTATTGATTTTGAATATTACGCGATCATTACACAATCATAACATTGCCGATTTTTCGAGTAAAAAAAAAAAAGCCTAATATTCGAAAAACAAATATATAGCACTATATTCGAAATATTCGCAAATTCTTGAAGTTGCGATATTTGCGATAAATATTCGTAATTCGAATAGTCGCGCTCAACACTATTAGTGAGCTGATAGCATGCTCTCAGCCTCACTACCTCAATAAACCCTCACTACCTCAATAAAGTGTCTGCCAAAGAACTGCCAAAACTACCTAATAAAATGCCTTGGATTTGTTACCTCCAAATATGGCCTGGTTATTTTCTTGCATCAGCTGTTACTCAGCCAAGGCCTTCTGCCTTGCACCCCATCACCACACACATCTAACATCAAGGGCAACCTAGCTACCACCAGGCAAGAGACCACTAAAAGTCCAGGGTGTGTCCTGAGGGAAGAAAGAGTGTGCCCTCCACTCACTGCATGCATGGAGTCCCAGGATGTGCCACTGTGAGGACTATACCCACACTTACAGCCAGCACCACCATTTTCCTCCTCTCCAGCTCCAGCCACTATGCATCCCTCCTGTAGAACTGCTACACTGCATTTGTACAGTAGAGACTGAGACCTAACTTGAAGCTCCTGGGCAAAATCTTAAAGGGGTTGTGTCACTCGAGCAAGTGCCATTTATCATTTAGAGGAAGTTAATACAAGGCACTTACTAATGTATTCTGATTGTCCATATAGCTTCCTTTGCTGGCTTGATTCTTTTTTCCATTGCATTATACACTGCTCGTTTCCTTGGTTACAGCCACCCTGCAATCCATCAGTGGTGGTCGTGCTTGCACACTATAGGAAAAAGCGCACTCCATACCTGGTGCCGGCTGTGTAATTTTACTGCCATCCAGTTACAATAACCAGAATTGGAGATATAGCAGATCCCAGTCATTTAATCCTTAGAGGCCATAGCCAATAGCTACCAAGGCCTCTGAGGGGTTAGACAGAGGGCGCTCCCTCTGTCCTCCGATTGGAGCTCCTGCAGCAAAATAGTGGTGCTCTGACTAGTTGCTATTGCAGAGTGGTGACTAAAAATTTGTGATGATCGAGCACCAAAGTATTCTGGTGTTCGGGTGTTCAGGCCGAAAACATTGCTATATTCATGTGCTCGGCTGAGCCCCTGAGTATAATGGAAGTCAATGGGAGTCAAGCAGGCACCCCCTGCTCTGAAGAGGGGAGGATGCTTGGTCCATTGGAAAAGGTCAGAGAGTGACAGAAACACCACCGAAATGGATCAGGAACACCATGGGGACAATGTCTGGATGTATCTTGGACTCCCAGGTCGCTGCTGGGAACCATTTTGTCCGAATTGTACGGCACTTTTACAGAATGACAAAACTATGCACAAACATTCTTTCCTGTATATTCAATTGTATATAAAGTGCAAGTGCTGCAATAAAATTACAAGCAAGAGGCACTCCGAAACAGCCTGAATATCACATAAAGGAGGTGGTGACGTAACTTCCGGTTTGTGGAACGCACATGTGTTCCACAGCGGCGTCTTTTCCTGTACCTACAGTATATTATGAGGAATTAAGGCGTACAGATGCAGGAAAATAATGAACATGATCCACGTTTCTACATAATGCTGAGGAGATTAGTATAAACAAGCTGTGGCAATGTATTGGTGATGTGATGGGGGGAGGAGGATCTCTTTGGATTGGGGGTGGAGGGGGGGGGGGGACCTAGATGGGAGGAGAGAGTATATAAGGCGCCAATTTGAAATCAAGAGTGAGACACCTGACATCCCAAAAGCCTGCATCCTGGCTCAAGTCTCCCAGAGGGTCCTGATTGAGGGGCACTGAGTGATAGTCTCTATCGTGAGACTTAAGCTAAGTATATATGATCCCCTGACGAACTGGTCTTGATATTTACTGACTGGGGAAACACTGCGTCAGGATATTTGTATGATTTATATACCTACCAATATTTATTGGTCCTGTCCTTTAGTGGTATACTTATGTACAGGGTGAGCCATTTATATGGATACATCTTAATAAAATGGGAATGGTTGGTGATATTAACTTCCTGTTTGTGGCACATTAGTATATGTGAGGGGGGAAACTTTTCAAGATGGGTGGTGACCATGGCGGCCTTTTGTTTTTTCAATAGGAAGAGGGTCATCAAACTTATTGGGAATTTCACAAGAAAAACAATGATGTGCTTGATTTTAATGTAACTTTATTCTTTCATGAGTTATTTACAGCATATGCTGTGAAGATACGAGATGTGCAGCACCTGAAACTACGGATACTGGAAGCCTGTGCTAGCATTTCTCCTGCGGTGTTGCTATCAGTGTGTGAAGTGTGGAAGAAGAGGGTTGCATTGACAATGCAACACAATGGGCAGCACATTGAACACATTTTATAAGTGGTCATAAACTTGTAAATAACTCATGAAAGAATAAAGTTACGTCAAAACCAAGCACACCATTGTTTTTCTTGTGAAATTCCCAATAAGTTTGATGTGTCACATGACCCTCTTCCTATTGAAAAACAAAAGTTGGATTCAAAATGGCCACCTTCAAAATGGCCACCATGGTCACCACCCATCTTGAAAAGTTTCCCCCTCACATATACTAATGTTCCACAAACAGGAAGTTAATATCACCAACCATTCCCATTTTATTAAGGTGTATCCATATAAATGGCCCACCCTGTATATTTATGTATTCAGCAGGTTAATGTAGCCACATATGCCCCCCCTTTTTAATTAAAGTAGGGCTTTACAGGGGTATATAGACTAGGTACGAGGACAGGGAACCCCTACCATTAAGGGGTGTCCCTGGGCTGAGGTCTAGGGAGGGACGCATAGGGAAAAATAGATGTGTATTATCTGTTTCACATTTTGGCTCCTATGCTTCGTTTCCTTGAAGTGTTCATCAATAGATATCCTCACCATGTCCTTTTCTGCAGAGTCCCCTGCAAACCGTGAGTAACCTCGGAATAATTCAAAAGCTATCTGTTGTTCTGAGATAATAAGTATTCCATTTGTATCTGTGTTGTCTTGGACCATGGGGTCTGAGCTTGATTTGAGCTTATTTTTTTTTATATTAAAAGTTATATTTTATATAAATGGGAAGGTTCAGGTAGTGGGACTCCTACACTGATAAAGCCTATGCACTAAATCAAAGGGCTGCCAAAAATTACAAGGAACCGTCACTCCAAAACACCCTTTGATACACAAAAAGGAGGGCATCATACACACCCTTGAAAAATTATGATTGATGACCTGCTAGTGACCCTCAAAAAGATTTGGAGCAAGGGCCTGCTGATATGACCATCTAAAACCTTAGGGGTGAGGGCCTGCTGCTGCATTGGTGACCCTAGATAACCTCTGGACGATTGAATGTCCCCGTGACGGTGACGATTCATTTGGATGTCTGCCCTATCAACTTTTAATGTTCTTTTCTGCGCCTACCATGGTGATCACAGGTAATGGGGAATCAGGGTTTGATGCTGGATAGGGAGCTTGAGAAAGGGATACCACATCCAAGAAAGGTCAATGGCTGAAATCTGATTGGGTGGAGATGGTGGGTCAAGTTTTTAAAGCAGAAAAATCGGAGGAAGGCAGGAGGCACGCGGAAATTACCCACTCCCGACTCGGGGAGGTAGTGATGGTAAATAACAATACAGGACTCTTAAGATGCCCTGTTATTGGAATGAGTAATAAAAAATTACAGGGAATGTCACTGCAGTATTTTGGATGAGGAAACGTTATACAGGAGAGGCCCTGCTACCTCTTTGTTGACTCTAGATAACTTCGGCCTGATCGCATGTCCCCGTGACGTCCACGATCCATTTGGATATCTTCCCTATCAACTTTTGATGTTCTTTTATGTGCCTACCATGGTGATCACCGATAACGGGGAATCATAGTTCGATATCGGAGAGGGAGCCTGATAAACTGGTACGGCTACTACTTCAAAGCAAGGCAGCATAAGTTGCGGGCCTGCATGTGAGCTGAACCAGTAAAAGATTCTAGGTGTGGGCCTTCTGGTGAGCTGAGGTGGAACTGACAAACCCAACTTGAATTTGATGGCTGTATTAATCTGCAGGTGACGGTGATACAGCTCTACAGATTGTTTCCATCTGCATTTGGTTTTGTGGGCTGCATCAGTGGTGTAGCTAGAATTGACTGGGCCCCACAGCAAATTTTTTAATGGAGCTGCATCCCACAGTAATTTTTTAGCGACCTCTTCCTTTCATGCCACCCCCCATTCCTGTGGCTAGTAAAGATTGCATTCTCAGACTAGGGCCAGCTGCTGTTCCATCAGTTTTTTACACTGTCTATACTGTCACTGTATCTAATTTAATTGTACAATACTGTTGAGGGGGCCCTGACCAAATCCTTTAATCCTCCTCCTCCTGGATGGACCCCTTCTGGGTCAGGGCCCCAAAGCTGCAGCTTCCCCTGCTTCCCCTATAGCTACGGACCTGGTCTGCATTAATCTGCAGGTGACAGTGATGCAGCTCCACAGATTGTTTCCATCTGCATCTTTCTAAGCAATCTGTGGCCTCAGTCTATTATCCAGACTCAGTCATTGTGCAACTATGTGGCCTCCGCATGCTGCCATCTCCACCACTGTGTTTTCTGATGCAGGACAGTATATGTCACAGAAACACACAGAATATGGACACTAGATTAGTCCTTGATTATTGGAATCTGCGGTTCAGACACAGTTTTCTGATCAATGATTGCAGATCAATGATTGCACCGTTGACGGCAAAAATTTGGATAGATTATGGGGGGAAAAAAGTGTTTTCTGTATTCAAATTTTTTCCCTATATCTGGCCCTGACAACCACCCAATGTATTGAAGAGAAGATCACACAATTCACGGATTGCACCGTTGACAGCAGAAATGTGGATAGATTATGGGAAAAAAATGGTGTTTTTCCCTTTATCTGTGTCACAGCTGTGTCATGGTCTGGTATCGTGGACCATGACACTTTTGCCGTGCATGCTTGTTGCTGGTGGCAACATGTTGTTTTTGCATGTTTTGACACTTCCCCTTTAAGTTGTGTGTCCCTTCTCATCCTGGTGTGCACGGGGTTAAGGTGTGTTTGCTAGATGTGGTGGGTGTGACCTCAGGCCTCCTTATATGTTGGGGTGGTGGAACCTGAGGTCAGTTTTGACTTGTGCTTGTCAGTCTGTGTAGGAGCTCTGCTCCCTGGCTGTATGTAAAAGTCTGTGTGAGCCACCCTTATTTGTTATATTGTTTCCCTTGCTCTGTCTGTGTGTCCCCTCCGGCGTATAATATATTGAAAAAATATTGAAAAAATATTGAAAAAATGCAATCACCCCTTTTACCAGTCTTACATATAGAAGTAAATCAACACAAAAATGTCAGAACTATTAAAATCTAAATATATTTATTATATGTGGCTAATACAGTAAAAAAAAAAAAAGAAATTACCGATTATGCTTTTTTTGGTCACCTTACCCTACAAAAAATGTATATGGTACCAATGAAATAAGCCCTCATACAGCTCTGTAGACAGAAAGATAAAAAGTTATATGTGTCAGAATATGATGAAGCAAACAAACAATTTTTTGAAAGATTTTCTTTTAAAGTAGTAAAACATGATAAAAACTATACAAATTTGGTATGGCTGCAATTGTATCAACCCATAATATAAGATTATCATGCCATTTTCAGCAAACAGTGAATGCCATAAAACAAAACCCCAAAAACAGTGGTAGAATTGTGCTATTTTCCGATCTAACCCCATAAACATTTTTTTCCTCTTTTAAAAAGTAAAAAAGTTATGGCTTTTGGAAGGTAGGGGAAAAACAAAAACATAAAAATAGATTGTATCTTAAAAATGGTTAATACAGTTTGACAGGCCAAAATAAAGACCCTGCAAACTTTCCATTATCACATGTTCTTTCCATGTTGATACTCTTCAATAGCTAACCTAAGAGAGGGCAAATAATAGGGAGATATAATGTCAGTGACTCATGGATTGGTATTTCTACTGTTGTACTTTTTAATATGTAGTTTAGTAATAGTGGAATACATGAGTTCCAGCTATTTACATTTATGAGAGCACTGCCTTAGTGAATCATTTCTGAACACTAAATATACAAATATATATAGACTACATATAAAACTGGGCTTAACATAATTGTAATATTTTACACTGCAACACCCTAATTTAAGACATCTACAGGATTACCAACAGCCCATTGATGGCTGGGTCACATTTTTTCACCAAAATAGGCCAAGTAAAAAAAAAAAAAACTCTGCTGCACCTTCTGTGCTTTGTTTGGAAGTTTAGCTTCCCTTTAATGGGGTTCATTACCTTTTTCTTACTGATGATCTATTCTTTGGATAGATCATCAGCATCAGATCGGTGGGAGTCTGACACTCGGGACTCCCCACTGATAAGCTGTTTGAGAAGACAGCAGCGTTCGCAGTTGCAATTGGGCCTTCTCGCTGCTTCCTGTAGGCCAGTGACATCACGGCTATGTCATGTGGCCTGGGCGCAGCTGAGTCCTATTCACTTCAATGGGGCTGAGTAGCGCCCAGGCTATGTGACATAGTCGTGATGTCACTGGCCTGCAGGAAGCTTTGACACCTGGGACCCCCGCCGATCAGATGCTGATGACCTATCCAAAGGAAAGAAATATAAAATTGAACTTAAGTACTTGATTAGTCCATACATAGGTGTTCTACTATGTCCTTGCAGGCTTGAGCTAAAGATTCATCTCTCAAGTAATGGCTGTCATAGGTGGATCGAGAAACTGTATCCGAAAGAACAATAGGGCTATTTTACTAATCCTCTTTAAAATGTAGACAGCATAAACATAAACCAAACAGTCTAAAGATGTGCCAAATTTATCACAGTGACTTTGGATGGCAGATGAGGCCATGGGCAGACTGGGAACTTAAAGTGGCCCTGGAAAAAAACCTAAAAGTGGTCCAATATTATAGTAGGGTGCAAATTGACAGAAGGAGGGGCAACATATGTAGGCAGGGAATACATAAGTAGGGGGGCCTGCAATATGTAGTGCAGATCAAAATACCACCCCAGCAGAAACAAATACTGCAGTGCAACACAAAATGCTGCCTCGACAGAAGTAAATTACACAGTGCAGCACAAAATAGTGCTGATCTCACCACAGTACTCAACTGTATCGCTGTCCTGAGGACAGTGATACAGTTGAGTTCAGGATAGCATCTATGGCTGTTGGCCAGGTGCATAAGTACCTGGTGTTCCTAGCATTAATGAATGCTAAGAGCATCAGATTATTATGTACCTGTCTGGCAGCTATGAGGTGGGCTTTGCGGCTCCCTAGGAAATTTTCCTGTAAGGTGCATGGCCAATCCGCCCCTGGATGTGGCAGACAATTATAGGAAAGGAAACGTTCCCTCTCGACAATCGCCTGTTCGTCAGTCAACAAGACCACTGCTATTACATGCAGCTATCTCCTCCACAGTAAGAGGAGGAACAATCACTAATGTTCTTTCCTATATTGAATCATTGTTTGCCGGCAGAAGACTGTGATTAGACATCCCAATCTATTGTTGGCAAACAATGATTTTTAAGCATGCTTAAAAATTGTGATTGCCCGATGAACATTCACTATTACACTATTACACAAGCAGATCATTTTAAAGAGCATTCCTACAAACAATTGTTAGCAGTAATCTGCCCAACTATCACTAGGTGTAAATTTGGTGCATGGCTACTTACTTTTTTCTAAGTTTGCACATACTTATAGTTCACTTATTTTTTGCCAATATTTTGCAGCAAAATTTTGACACACATTGTTGCCTCTTAAACCATACCCCCTTCTGCTAAGCCACACCCCCTTGTAAAGCTAGAAAACCAAAGCTAGCAAGTTAGGCACAGTGGCTTATGCTTTTTTGTTCATTTTCTTCATAACTAGGTCTAAAACTTAATGCAACATTATGCGCCAGAAATGCGCCAAATTTTTGTGTGCATTTTAAGACAAGCTCTAAGTACAATCAAGTTAGTAATTGTGCACCCCTATTCATTGCATTTTCTTTTATATGACCTTCCAAAGCAGTATTTGTCAATGGACCTAGGCTTAGTATTGAGATGTTAGTTAAAGGCTCTTTAGAAATCATGAGCTTATTGCGATGCATGGTAAGCATGTGGAAGTTGATGCTGGTCTTTCAGCTTCAGCAAAACAGTCCAAGGTCTTTACGTGAATAATTAATTTGGATAAAATTGTTTCACTACTGCCAATGGAAGGAAACATTGATGTCATCTCCAGTATATTTGGATGTTTGTACCATGCTGGCATCAGTTTTGCTAGGTTAATTGTCTTCATATGGTTCCTTTGTTTGAGAAAGATAAATTGAGTGTGAACTTCACTGACAACAGGTGGGAATCTTAAATTTCTTCAGGAATACCTTAATGCTTTATAAGCAACATAAAATAGGGAACATGGTGTTCCTATTTTCATTCATGCCCTCTCACCAGTGGTGCAGTGTGGATTGCCAGCACCGCAATCAAGCCCCTTTTTAATAGATCCCTGCCTCACAGTATGCCAAGACCAAAAATAGCCAATAAAAACACTATACAAAAAACAAATAATACCAGTCCATCATGGACATATACATTTTGGTCCAAATCATTAATAATCCTGTCGTTCTCTTTTCTTTTTTTCCTAAATCTCACACAGATCCCTATGATGACATCTCCGAATCACAACTTGTTCCTGCATAATTTGACACACAGAATACACCTATTTAGTAGCAATGCCTCCTTTTATGTTCCATCCCACCAGTAATCATTCCATTTAGGCCCAAGTAGTTATAAAGCTTCATATAGTGCTGCCAGTAGATATAATGTTCCCTGTAGTGCCCTCTGTGTGTGTATATATATATATATATATATATATATATATATATAATGATCCCCTCTAGTGCCCCCTGTACTTATAATGCCCCCAGTAGTGCTTTCTGTCCATACAATATCCCCAGTAGTACCCTTTGTACAAATAATGCCCCCAGTATGTACACCTAATGCCCCCAGTATTGCCCTCTGTACATTTAATGCCCCTGTTGTACCTTCTGTACATATATTGTCTCCCATAGCACCATCTGTACATTTAATGCCCTCTGTAGAGTGCTCTTTACATATAATGCCCCCAGTAGTGGCCTCTTTTCATTGAATGCCCTCATAGTACCTTCTGTACATATATTGTCTCCCATAACACAATCTGTGCATGTAATGCCCTCTGTAGAGGGCTCTTTACATATAACGCCTCCAGTAGTGCCTTCTGTACATATAATGCCCCCAGTAGTTTCCTCTGTACATATAATGCCCCAGTAGTGCCCAGTATAGATATAATGACTAGTGATAAGCAAAGCGAGTTTCGGATCCTAGATCCAAAGTCGCTTAGTTCAAAACGTCATTTGAACACTGTACAGAGATTCGTCTTTGTACAGTATTCAAATGTTTGGGCTCCGACGAGCTGAAATGAGTTATTGCGAGACTTCGGTGAATACCTTCGGCATTCAGGAATCCGAAGACGGATTTGGTACCAACTGATACCTCAATACTGAAGCCAACTTCGGAACCAAGTTAAAAAAAATCAAATCCCAAAGTTATTTACCGAAGTACCATGAGACTTTGGTGATACCGATTTTCCCTCCCCAGAGCTCATACATTTTAGTGCTATATGGGGAAGGATCTACAGCATTAAAACAAAGTTTGGAGCAAATCGACTTCGAATCTTGGATCCGAAACTCGATTCACACATTGCTAATAATGACACCATAATCCCCTCTCTACATATAATGCATCTTGTAGTACCCTCTTTAAATATAATGTCACCAAGTAGTGGCCTCATTACATATAATGCCCCTCATTGTGGCCTCTTCACATATAATGCCCCCAATAGTGCTTTCTTTACATATAATGACCTCCTGTAGTGTCCTCTTCACATACAGTATAATGCCTGCCAGTAGTGCATTTTTACATATAATGTTCCCGGTAGACCCCTCTTTACATATAATAACCACCAGTAGTGCCCTTTTTACATTTAATGTACTCCAGTAGTGTTCTCCTCCCCCCTTAGTGTCCCCAATATTTACCACTAGTGTTGAGTGAATCGAGGCCAAATTAATTGACTTTGATCAGAATTTCAGAAATAATTTGATTCACTGCATCTATTTTTCCTGAAATGGCAAAAAAAAAGAAATTTAAAAAATACATACTCACCTAATTTATTTGCGCACACAGAGGCAGTTGCGGCCATCTTGATTGCAGAAATCATGCAAAATCTTGAACGGTGTGACATATAAAGCTACCACGTCGGCACGCTGGCCGGGCATGGTGACATCATCAGTAATAACGTCACCAGATCAGCGTGATGATGTGATGACGTCTTTAATCAAGATGGATAAGGTGAGTATTTTATTTTATTTTTTTTAACTCTTATTAACCCCTGAAAGTCCAAAATTGTAGCCTCAGATGCTACGATCAGGGATGAACGTAGCATCTGAGGGGTTTAATGGTGGGGAGCGGTGTGATCGCCACTCCCCGTTATTGCACCTGCTACATACAGAGGAATGTGCTTCTTGACAAAGTAATTAGTCCCAAATCAAATTTCTTTGTGAAATTCAGTGAAGCAGCTGAATTGAATTTTTCATAACTTTGCAAGCAAGATACTTACTCTCACCATCTGTGATGCAGGCCACAGGCCTCTTCCCAGCATGACAACCAGCCCCATAACCTTTCCCATGAAACTCCACTGGAAACACTTTCTTTTAAGGTTTTATTTTACCAAAGTTTTTACATTTTCATGGTACCGCTTATTCTTTACACCTACAAACATTTTATCTGTTAAAACTATTGAAGTATGTACTAGCATGGTGAATTTATTATGGATTCCAGGTTTATCATTATCATGGGTGAATGCATGTACATGGATTTAGTGAAACCAACACTGCTGCTTAAAATGACCTTTTAAATCACTTTATGATGTTCCGTGAGAAGTTAATGTTAGTATCTTACACCAGAATAATCGATTGCACAATGTGAAGAATGTTAAGACACTCCTGTTTCATAGTATGACATTCACTTTGATTTATTATATGCTTTCAATCTAATAATAACTTGGGATCTGCCCTCGATGAGAGAAATTTCTAAATTCTCAAACAATAGAATAAGCAAAATGAGTATTGATGATAACTAAAATATATACAAACCCCATGTCGTCCATAATAGATCACATTGCAAAAATGTCATAACCCTGAAAGCCTAATACCTCCTAAGGGTCACCAAATCCTTGATCATCAAGGGTGGAGAATTAAATCCATGAAAAATAAGTTGCAATCTTGTAGCGCTAATACAGAGCGTAAGAAACAATCAGACACCAGAGCAGCTGGCGTTAAGCAAAGTTTAAAACAGCCCAGGAGTGTTTAAGGCACAGCACTCCTGAAGAACACAGGCAAGTCGCATCCCCAGAGGCAGACATCCCCAAAGAAGACCTGGTGTATGCAGAGACTAATATGTTCTAAAATTGTCCTCATATAAAGAGTGAATAAAGAGCAATTGCTGAGTTGCAGAGACTGTTCAAATATAATATTATCCTGATTGCTGCTGTAGGCCATATAAAAACTCTTCTAAACGTTTATTGAAGTAACACATACCCTGTTACAATTGTCACAGTTTCTGTCCATTTACTAAATCCTCTTCAGTAAAGAAATATTTAATTCAGATCCAGTCCAAAATCACTATTCCTGGTCAGTGTATAGCCAGGAATAGTGGGCAAACCTGGCTGGTGGGCTTGCCCACAATGCTTTACAGTCAATCTCACAGCCAATCGAGAGGGAGGATATTGACGGGTCTATAAGGCTCTATACTTGCTCTCCATTCTGAGCTCAGCCACTAATGTGATAAGATGTTTCTGCCATGTCTGTGACAGACAGGACAATAAGTGAATAAGGACAAAAGCAGACACACAAGCCAGCTATTTTAGGGTCTTGCATGGGCAGTGTAGAGTTTCTAAAGATATATTTAGTTAATTAGATTTACTAGGTAGAAATCTGGTTTTATCATTAAAGACGGGATAGGCGAAGTTAGTGTACTGTGTGTCTGTAGCCAGGGCTGGAGCTGTTCATAACCACATGTGTTGTAGTACAGAAGAGATGTGAGCCAGCCTGTTTTGTCCAAAAACCTATTGCAAACTTTCACAGTTTATACGTGTACCATAACCATATATTAGTGCATCAACAACAGCATAATATATATTTTGTCCACACCCAGGGGACATCCCATTGTGCCAGTGTTTTCCCCAAAAAACCTATTTCTAGTTTCTACCATTTAGTAAGTGAACAAAGAACATAAATAAGCATATTCACAGTGTCAATAGCAGTGCATATTTTAGTTGCACCTGAGGGACCTCCAATTGCGCCATTTTATTTTTCTAAAAATCTGTTTTACTACCATTTATAAGTGAGCATTATAATTCGATTTTTGTGGATCAACAACAAAGTACTGTATATGCAATGAGCCCCTGAGGAGCAAGTGAGGAGGATGGTAGTGTTAGTGGATCTGATGAGGTGTTGTGTCACAGTATACTGCTTAAGGTCATTGCTCCCTTGAGATCAGTGCATTGGAAAAGTAGTTTGAAGAATCAAGCCAGAAGTAAACATATGTATAACAGTCTCTCATTACTTTTTTATTTTTTTGCAAAATATAACTTGTGGCACATCCAGCAGAATTAAGTATAAAGTGTAGGTTCTGACACCAGATGAGGAGGTATGGTGGCAGGTTGTATGACAATTAGAGATGAGCGAATGGAGGTTGACGAAGTGGAATTCGATCAAAATTTCAGGAAAAATGGCTGTTGCACATGTTAGGACATGGAGCAAAAAATGGGAACAAGGGATCACCCACAATGCCATTCATGCAGCCAATCAACAGACAGCCAGCCCCTGTGATGTCACAGCCCTATAACTAACCTCAGCCATTTTGGATTCTGACATTTTCCAGTGTGCTTAGTGCAGGGAGAAACGTCAGCAAGCGCTAGGGACAGTGCTAGGAAAGACTTCATTATGCTGAAAAAACGATTTACAAGTTCAGGGACAGATTATTCAAAGTGTAGGTAAAGCATAGTGAGGTATCATCCACACTATAAAAGGATAACAGGGTGTAATAGGACTGTGTACAGCCTGGGCAATAGGAGTGATTCTATTACACCTTGCTGCACTTATTGGGAATCCAAATTGCCATTAAACTGCTGCTTTAAGGTTTGCACTAGGTGATACCTCTGTAATTCAAGCAAACCTTTTTTATTTTATTTTAGGGAGCAAGTGCTGTGTTGCAGGGTAGAGTTATAGGAAATATACGTACGTCATATTAAGTGTTCTGTGGTGCATTGAAATTGTTCTACAGTCTCTTTTGGGTTGTATTAGCGTAAAAATAGGACGTCTTATTCGCAGTTCTTCAGTGCAGTTACATTGCACTACAGCCTTTTTTGGGGTGTATAAGTGTAAAATAAAGTACATCTTATTTGCCGTTCTGCGGTGGAGTTACAATGTTCTATGGCTTTTTTTTTGGTGTGTATAAATGTAAAAAAAGTACATCTTGTTTGATATTCTGCGGTGCAGTTACATTGCACTACAGCTTTTTTTGGAGTGTATAAGTGTAAAAAAAGTACATCTTATTTGCCGTTCTGCGGTGCAGTTACGTTGTACTACAGCCTTCTTTGGGGTGTATAAGTGTAAAAAAAAGTATGTCTTTTTGCCGTTCTGCGGTGCAGTTACTTTGTACTACAGCCTTTTTTAGGGTGTATAAGTGTAGAAAAAGTACATCTTATTTGCCGTTCTCCAGTGCAGTTACATTGCTCTACAGCTTTTTTGGGGGTATATTGTTTGCGGTTCTGTGGTGCAGTTACTTTTGTAACACTCCAGAGTGGTGTTACCACCCCTTCACTCTGCTACTATCTTTAATGGGCTAAAACAGTGTTATCTTATGTATTTTTGTCCAGGTCCTCCACAATGTGCATTTCTTAAATCTTTATGCAACTGTTATGTTCATGTAATATGACTGGTTCACCATCAGGTGGCAGCAAAGATGGCAGAGCTGTACTTAGATAGAATAGAACTTATCATTCTATTCTAACCCCCCTCTTGAGAGAAGTGGGCCAGCCCTACTTCCTGCCGGAAGGGTGGGGACCAGTTAGTTCCAGTTTAGTCTTCCCTAGACAGGGGAAGGGTCTGCAGGGGCACATCTCTGCTGGACATACCCAGGCCAGTCAGAGCACCTTAAGCTTTGCTGGCCATGGAGGCAGAAGCCTAAAAGCCTCAGGAGCCAGGAGTAAACTTCCTTAGCTAAAGATAAGTCTGACTACAGAGTGAAGTGCAGCATAAAGAAGAAGCCAAGTTATCAAGTCAGCTTGTCAGTACAGCAGAGTGAGAGAAAGATATAGCAGAGTTGAGTTTGCCTTCCAGTTTAATGCTAAAGACTGCTGGAACCAAGACAAAGCCTATAACTGTTGGAAGAAATGTTTGTTCAGAGTAAAGCTGCTGTTAAACATCATCTCAAGGTCTGGATTCAAGTTCTTTCCAATCCCTCAATTATTCCCCCTTTTCATTGCTTCAAAGCCAAAGCCTGGGGTTCAGCAGTATCCAGGTAGGAGCACCGTGACACATAAAGAGACAATTAGACCGCAATATACCACTCAGCATTTCCTAAACCTGGGACACGTTATAGAGGGCCCTGGGGGGCGGCGCCTATTACACTCTGTACTACAGCTTTTTTTGGGGTGTATATATGTAAAAAAGTACATCTTATTTTCAGTTCTGCGGTGCAGTTACTTTGTACCACAGCCTTTTTTGGGGTGTAGGAGTGTAAAAAAAAGACATCTTATTTGCCGTTCTGTGGTGCAGTTACATTGTTTTACAGCTTTTTGGGGGTGTATAAGTGTAAAAAAAATGTATTATTTGCCGTTCTGCAGTGCAGTTACTTTGTACTACAGACTTTTTTGGGGTGTATAAGTGTAAAAAAAGGACATCTTATTTGCCGTTCTGCGGTGCAGATAAATTGTTCTACAGTTTTTTTTGAGGTGTAAAAGTCTAAAAAAAAGTATGTATTATTTGTTTTTCTGCGGTGCAGATACTTTTGTACTTCAGCCTTTTTTTGGGTTTATCAGTGTAAAAAAATAAGTACGTTTTTATAAATGTAAAAAAACCTACATCCTATTTGCCGTTCTGCGGTGCAGTTACATTGTACTGCAGAATTTTTGGGGGTGTATTACTGGAAAAAACAAGTATGTTTTATTTGCCGCTCTGCGGTCAAATTACAATGTTTTACAGCTTTTTTGGGGTGTATTAATTTCCTTTTAATTTAAATGTTTTATCTAACAGTATGTCAGACAGACAAGTGACAGGCCCTTCAAAGGGAATGGTCAGTGGCCAAAATGTCTATGTCACTGGCAGTACAATAAGAGGGAGTGGCAGCGGGAGTCGCAGCAAAAGGCCTGAGCTCCAGGTGTCATCTAGCGGTTGTGTCTTTACCAGCAACCCAGCAGTGCTTGAATGGTTGACTCGGTCTCCTACTTCACCGCAAGTGACATCAGACACCCCTGGCTAAGAGCCGTGGGTTTTTCAGACACATCGCTTAGTTGGCACGACCCGGGAGCAGGCTCTGTGCCCCTACCTGTCCTCAACCTGCCTTTGTCCTTTTCTATTCCCTCTTCTAGAGAAGTATTATATGTCGTGGGCTCAGCTGGGCGCACTTTTCAGCGAGGACGAGCTACTAGTCAGCAGCTACTGCCCAGCCAAGATCTGGAGAAGACATCTGCCGCAAGTTGTAATGAGGAGAGATCCGCCGCTTCCTTCGTTTGGCGGGAAAGTAGTGATGATAAGATTTGCATGGGAGCTGAGACCATTGAGGGGGACATCAGTGACGTGCAGACAGTTGTAGATGATGATGAAGCCGATCGCACTTGGGAGCCGGGTGAAGAAGGGGCTTCATCATCATCAGGAGAAGAGGGCAGCAGCTTGCGCGTGAGGCAGTGGCTGAGCCAGCAAAGTGGTGACGTGGCAGTGGAAAGTCGGGAGCCAAATATGCTCGTGGCAGACTGTTCAATTTGCAAGAGTGGGTAAATGTGGTTCCTGCCCAGCCACACCAGCAACTTTGCCTGGTGACGCCGCTTCCGCCTCCACGTTCTCAAGCTGTTAATCCTGCAACAATGTCCGCCTCTGCCTACTTATCTTCCACTGTGTCCTCACCCTCCACTGCAAGGACAATTCACAGTGCCCCACCAGTATACCACATGTGCAGGGCATGGTGGTGCCATGCCGGTCTGCACCTAGTTTGCCTGGTTGAACAGAGTCACACAGAGGAGAAACTGCTCTGTGTCCTTTATCAAGAAATCAAATCCTGGCTTTCTCCTTGACAACTCAAAATTGGAACCATGGCGACCGACAACGGGAAGAACATGGTATCGGCACTGCGTCAAGGAGGGCTGAGCCATGCACCCTGCATGGCGCACATGCTCAATCTGGTTGTCAAGCGGTTCCTGAGGTCTTCCACCCATCTGCAAGACATCCTGAAAATGTCCAGGAAACTTTGTATGCACTTCATCCACTCTTACAATGCAAAGCACACACTCCTTGAGCTGCAGCAGCAGAATGGCATCCCCCAACATAGGCGGATATGTGAAGTTTCCACCTATTAGAATTCCACCCTCCATATGTTGGACAGATTATATGAACATAGAAAGACCATAACCAATTTCTTGATGATACAGGCGGACAGAGGTACTCCCTGCCTAACTTCTATGTCAGCCATTGGCAGCTCATACGTGACACCTGCCATTTGCTTGGGCTCTTTGAGGAGGCCACTTTATTTGTTAGAAATGTGTTATCAATTATGTCACTACCGGTCCAAAATGAGGGGCCTTTTTACACCCGCTGACAGGGAGGACAAACTGAACTACTATCGAGACATCCTATGTAGTCAGTTGGCCACTGCCTATGTGTGCCATCGCCCATCCTCACACAGGTCTGCCTGGGGGAAAAGCCCTCTGTGCTCACGTTTTACTGCCAAGGCGGCTGGAGGGGGGCCAGGATCAGTACCAGCTCCATCGACAGCAACTTAAGCCTATAGTTGCTGCTGAGCAGTTTTCTTCACCCGCCCACTAAAGAAACTACTCACCAGCAGCAGGTTGACATAGAGAAGAACCTGAACCAGCAGGTTGTGGCATATTTGGAGTGCACCCTGCCACCCCACATCAAAGATCCCCAGGACTACTGGGCAGCCAAACTCGATTTGTAGCCGCAAGTGGCCGAGTTTGCACTGGACAAGATTTCCTGCCTGGCCATCAGTGTGGCATCAGAGCAGGTGTTTAGTGCAGCGGGGGCCATAGTTACCCCAAGGAGAACAAAGATTTGTGAAACACATTATGAATTTTCAGCGCTTGAGGTAGTTTAAGACGAAAAGCTACAGAATTAATAATGGCAGTGATCTTATATGGACCAATAAACCTTGGACCCAACTTCCAAGAAGGAACCTTAAACTTAATATTTCTTGTGGACAGCAACACAAAATCATCCACAATTAGATTCCGACCATTCATACATTTCCTATTATTTAGAATTTTCCGCCATAAAGAAGACATTGATGACGAAAAACGTTCCTCCTCCGGGATACCAGAAGTATCCGAACCAGAGAATGTGCCAAATTGCGGGTGAAACCCATATGCCCCATTAAACGGCGACTTACCAGTGGACTCCTGTCTATGATTGTTTATGGAAAACTCAAAGAAAAGAATGAGCATTTTTCCTGGTTATCAGAGACAAAACATTATAAGTAAGTCTCCAGACTCTGATTAGTGTGCTCCGCCTGTCCATTCGTGTAAGGATGAAAAGCAGAAGAAAAAGACAGTTGTACCCCCAGCCGAGTACAGAACCCCTTCCAGAATCTGGACACAAACTGAGTCCCACAATCTGAGACCATGTCAGAGGGAATGCCATGAAGTTTCACAATGTTATCAATAAACACTTGCTCAAGTGTTTTAGCATTAGGTAGGCCAGGCAATGCTATAAAGTACACCATTGTACTAAAACGATCAGCTACCACCAGCTAACTGTGTTTCCAGATAATTTAGGCAGATCAGTAATAAAATCCATAGATAAGTGAGTCCATGGTCTGGATGGGATGGGTAACTGAAGTAGAGATCCAGAAGGTCAAGTATGTGTCACAGATACTACAGGCTGACACATAGTCCTCAACACACTTACGCAACTCCGGCCACCAGAATCTATGAGAGATGAGGTCGTCAGTGGATCTACTCCCAGGGTGTCCCGTAAGAACCGTACAGTGATGTTCCTCAAACACCTTATGATGTAATTCTGATGGAACAAACAATTTCCCAGAGGGGCAAAACTCTGGTGCATCTCCCTGAGCCTCTAACACCTTCACCTCTAGGTCAGGGTATTGAGCGGATATCACCACCCCTTTCGACAGTATCGGACTCGGATTTTCAAAATCACCACCTCCAGGAAAACTATGTGACAAGGCATCTGCCTTGACGTTCTAAACCCCAGGACAATGAAATTGAATCTGGTGAAAAACAAAGACTATCTGGCCTGCCTCGGGTTCAGTCAATTTGCCAACTCCAAGTAAGCAGGATTTTTGTAATCTGTGAACACCATGATCAGATGAATTGCACCTTCCAACTAATGATACCACTCCTCAAAAGCCAACTTAATGGCCAGCAACTCTCTGTTACCCACATCGTAATTTCTCTCTGCGGCAGAGAGTATTTTAGAGAAAAATGCACATGGGTGCCATTTACCAGGTGATGGGCCCTGCAATAAAACTGCTTCAACCCCCACCTTGGACGCGTCAACTTTCACAATAAAAAGTTGTGATACATCCGACTACACCAATATAGGGGCAGAAGAGAAGCACTCCTTAACCGCAGAAAAGGCTTACACCGCCTAATCAGACCACTCTGAGACATCCGTCCCTTTCTTAGTCCTGTCAGTTAAGGGTTTCACCACAGTCAAATGGTTCAGAATAAATTTTCGGTAATAGTTGGTGAACCCCAAAAACCGCATAAGAGCCTTCAGATTTTCTCTGGATCCAGTCGAAGGCCTGAAGATGACAGCAGGTAGCCCAAGAATTATACCTCATGTAGAGCAAAAATACACTTCTATAATTTTGCGGACAATTTATTATCTCTTAGTGCTCTGCCCAGCAGGGTTAGGGAGATTCATTACAGATCACTCCTGCCAGAGTTTTGGTATTTCTGTAGTGATTAGTGTGGTTATAGCACCATCTAGGGGTGTTAAATCATATTACACTTTGTTTTCCTGTTACAAAGACTGCTGCATTGTGGGTGGTACAAAGCATTGTGGGAGTGCAAAGCATTCAGGGAAATAAGTCTCTAGGACACAGTACAGAGCTGTCCTCCTGCATATCTCCTTCTTAAACTCTACCATCCTGGTAAAAGCATATCTGTTTTACCAATCAATCAATCAATCAATTAAATACTCCTGTTTTGCCAATAAAAAAGTTAGACTACAAAGAACAGTCCTCTTATTTGGAAGACAGGAATGGTTTATGCTGAATGTAAGACTGCACAGTGTGTGAACGTGTATGAAAACAGAACAGTTAGGATCTATAACAGCTGTCTAACGTGATCCTGATGAGTCTCCACGTCTGGAGAATAAATTAGTATGTCATTCTGACACTACTCCCACCCCTCCACATGTCAGATGGGAATTAAACGTCCCTTTTTTTTTTTCTTTTTGAGGCTGACTGCTGAACATACATCGATAAAATGTCTTTTCAGTCCGCAGAAAAGACACACTACCTTCCTATGACCAGAATGCTTAAAATTAGATCCAGGAGTTACTCCCCCTAACTGCATGGGTTCGTCCCCAGACATAAACCCAGGAGTATCTTCACCCAAAATGTCATAGGAAGACAATACGTTATGTGATAGTACGTTCTCAGAGTGTGGACCCCTAGATCTCTCTCTCAGGTTTCTATCAATGTGCACTGCAAAAGACATATAGGCTTCTAGAGACTCAGGATTCTCATGAAAGGCCAAAGCGTCCTTCAGCCTCTCTGATAATCCCTGACAAAACTGACTACAGAGAGCCGGATCGTTCCACTCAGTATCCGTAGCCCACCTCCTAAACTCAAAGCAATAGATCTCCACAGAACACTTTCCCTGACAAAGGCCAGGTAGCTTGGTCTTGGCCAGGGAGGTCTGACCTGGGTCATCATAGATAATTCATCCACCGGCTGGAGAGGCTGCAATCCGGTCGGCAGAGAAAAAGCCCATGACTTAAGCAACGAAATAACCACAACCAACTCACTGATTCTCATCCCCAGATGAGTGTGGACGTAGCCTAAAATACAATTTGCACACCTCCCTAAAGATTAAATGAAATTATTAATTCCCCCAGATAATCTGTCTGGGAGGGCAACTTTAGGCTCGAGACAGGCCTGGTAACCACCAACACCACTAGGACCAGCAGCCTGTGGTGTTTGGATCTGTGAGACGGTCGTGCAGAGGTCAGCTAACTCCAAAGATAGCCCCTGCAGCTGTCCAGCCAGTGCAGCAATAGGATCTATGGCCGTACTGAAACAAGCAGAATGACTGTTTTTGGCGGTTTAAAATGTCACACTCGTGTGTGGGAGGAAAACACCACACGAGCATGGGAGGAAAAAGGGATACCGGAATAAGGCCTGAAAACTAGGGAAGGAAGATAGACACCTCCTAAAGAAAACCCTAACTCCAGTCCTGACAGACTACCAGTATGAACAGGCCCCAAAGGCAGGCAAGTTCATACACTGGATACCTAGAATCCTGTCTCACTCTATAGGACCCTGGAACTAATGTCAGGACTGAGTCTATATGTTCCTCCAAAGGGAAGGACGAACAGGAGTCTCCCTCAGGCCTAATAACAAACAACAGGGAAAGGCAACACATATATATATATATATATATATATATATATACACTGTATATATATATATATATATATATATATAAACAAAATACAAAAGGGAAAGCTAACACTAATCTTCAATGAAGCTTTGCTGGCACCAGGAACTCAGCCAAGAACCAAACACAAGCTAACCACAAGTCCAACAGAAGCTATAAACCGCATAGCATAGTTGGAGAAACAACAATAAATATAGAAGGCTAAATGACCACAATAGCAACAACTGGGGAAAAAAGGCATGGCAAGAACAAGAAACAACTCAGATGTCATTTGCTCTAAAAGGAAAACATGTCAGATCAAACCACGTGTTGCCAGTCTCACAGATCTCCTGCCACCTATCGCTGGAACATCCATATGACTCGGCACGTTCGTGACACCACTCTGTGGTCTCCTCATGTGGCTGCTACCTCAACACTATGTCACTGGGCCACTCTGTGGTCTCCTCATGCTTCTGCCACCTCACTACTCTGTAGTCTCCTCATGCTGCTGCCACCTCAACACTATGTCACTGGGCCACTCTGTGGTCTTATCATGCTGCTGCCACTTCACCACTCTGTGGTCTCCTCATGCTGCTGCCACATCACTACTCTGTGGTCTCCTCATGCTGCTGCTATCTCCCCACTCTGTCACTGGGCCACTCTGTGGTCTCCTCATGCTGATTCCACCTCACCAATAATATGTCACTGGGCCACTCCGTGGTCTCCTCATGCTGCTTCCACTTCACCACTATGTTATTGGGCCACTCTGTGGCCTTCTCATGTTGTTCCCATCCTCCCCACTTCATGACTGGGCCACAATTTTGCCTTTTTGGCCCGGTTTACATCATCATTTAGTTGACCCTTCTTCTCATCTGTCAGAAGGAAGGAAAAAATGAGATGCACAATGGAACCTGTCTATGTAGCAGCTGTAAGGCCTGTATGACATGGTCCCTATTTTGCATCAGAATTGGCTTATGATTTGGTAGCCAACAGCAGGAGTGGGTACAAAACTAAGAAGACATGCAAAGATTCCATTTACGTGTCATCTCTGTTTTGCATTCACTCCTGTTTTTCTTGGCCTTAGCAATACTGATGGGTTACTGACCAAATGCTGACCGAGTGAAGGTGGATGCTTAACAGACAGGATCCATTCAGATCGAATTGAATCTTTTTGGAAAAATGGGCAAACCGACCAAATCAAATTTGGAAAAATCTGAAATTGAGCATCAAGCCTCAGTCATCTGTTTATGTATTTTCAGTTTCCACATTGTCACAATTAAGCATTTATTCACCCAGTAGTGACGCGACGTTTCGGCTCTAACATGAAGCTTTTCTCAAGCAATATAACAATGCAAACTGAACATACTTATAGTGTGAGGAAATGACATAATCAAACATAATTAGCATTAATCCATGCCTGTACAAGTGACATACAAAAAATATATACATGTGCATATTTAAGTCTAGTAAACACAGTGCATAATCATAAAATAAAGCCTGGATACAATTGTATATCATAGATAATTATACCAATAGATACAAAATTCATATATATAAAGTGCACATGTGCAATCACCCAGATAACAACTGGTTAAAATCATGGGGGGGGGGGGGGGGGGTGGCCAGGTCACATGACTATGGGCAGGGATACAAGCACATAACAAAGCAACTTACATATTCCTAATGTAACTCCATTGCCAAAGTCAGCGTCTTAGAATCCTGGATGCACATGTGTCCGATGAGTACGTCATCCGACAGACAAACGCGTGTACAGTCAAGTGCGCATGCGCCAAAGACCTGGACACATTTGCGTCATCCGAAAACAAATTACGTGCATGGCTAGGTAATCACGTCCTGTCAGTGTCATAACAAAGCCTTGCGATAGATAATGCCCGCAAGCGCCCAGTACTCCTGCACAAACCGCCATCTTACAAATGCAATAAATGGCAGCACTAACCTTTTGATTAGAAAATTAGGTGCAAGCTCAATAGGAAAAGCGTCCCAGGATAATAAATATAAAAAAATAGAGCAGCACTCCTTTTATGTGGTGATAACTTTAAAATGCTTTTACTTATCCAAGCCATTCTGAGATTGTTTTCTTGTCACATATTGCACTTCAATGTGGTAAATTTGAGTCAAAATATTTCACTTTTATTAATAAAAACTACCAAATTTACCAACAAATTTGGAAAAATTTGCAATTTTCTAAATTTCTATTTATCCGCTTTTGAAACAGTGATGCCTCCTAAAATAGTTATTAGTTTACATTCCCCATATGTCTACTTCATGTTTGGATCATTTTGTGAATTACATTTACTTTTTTTGGGGACATTAGAAGGCTTAGAAGTTTAGAAGCAAATCTTAAAATTTTTAACCAAATTTCCAAAACTCGCTTTTTAAGGACCAGTTCAGGTCTGAAGTCACTTTATGAAGCTTACATAATAGAAACCACCCATAAATGGCCCCTTTTAGAAATTACACCCCTCAAGGTATTCAAAACTGATTTAACAAACTTTGTAACCCTTTAGGTGTTCCACAAGAATTAAAGAAATTTCACTTTTTTGGCAGATTTTCCATTTTAATAAAAAAAATTCAATAACAAGTCAAGGGTTAACAGCCAAACAAAACTCACTATTTATTGCCCTGATGCTGTATTTTACAGAAAAAACCCAGATGTGGTCATAAACTGCTGTACGGGCACACGGCAGGGCACGGAAGGAAAGGAACGCCATATGGTTTTTGGAAGGCCGATTTCACTGGGATAATTTTAAGTTGCTATGTCACATTTGAAGACCCTCTGATGCACCTCTAGAGTAGAAACTGTCATGAATAATGGGGAGAGGAGGGACACCAGAATGACAAAAGAAGGGAGAAGACAAAGAACTAGGCCTCAAGGCTAGGGAAAGGGGAAAGGTCTCCTCCTAGGAAACCCCTAGAACTTGCCCTGACTCCTGTCAGTATGTATAGACCCTGAAGGTGGGAAAATACATACGCCGTAACCTAAACCCTAGGAGCCCTGAGATGCCCTAGAGGAATGAGACAACTGGTTCCTTCCCAGGTAAATGAACCAGCTTCTCCCTGAGGCCTAGTTACAACAAGCACAAGGGAACAACCAAATACAAAGAACAGTACAACATATCTTATAGAAAATGGATGAGCAGGAACACAGGTAAGGTCCACACACCAACTCTTCCAAATCCAAGCAGAGAATATCAACCGCATGGTATGAAGTATGAGACCAAAACTAAATAGGGAAGTAGTAATGACCACAAGCTGCACCTGACAAGAGGGGTGGTCATTACCAAACAACAACACTGAGAATCAAGAGACTGTCAGTTAATCTCACATGCAGTCAATCTCTCAGATCTTCTAACCTCTGTCACAGAAGGTACCGTGACAGAAACTCCAAAAAACTGACCCCATTTTGGAAACTATGGGATAAGTTGCCAGTTTTGTTTGTACTATTTTAGGGTACATATGATTTTTGGTTGCTCTAATTACACTTGCTGTGAGGCAAGGTAACAAAAAAATAGCTGTTTTGGCACAGTTTTTATTTTTAGTTTTTTACAATGTTCATCTGACAGATTAGATCAAGTGATATTTTTATAGAGCAGGTTGTTAAAGACGCGACAATACCAAATATGACAACTTTTTTCTGTTGTTTGTTTCAGTTTTACATAATAAAGCATTTTTTTGTGTCTCCATATTCTGAAAGCCAAAGTTTTTTTTATTTTTTGGGTGACTGTCTTATGTAGGGTTCATTTTGTTTGGTACCAGCTGATGGTTTGATTGGTACTATTTTAAGGTGCATATGACTTTTTAATCGCTTGCTATTACACTTTCTGTTTACCTGAGGCATTTTGTGATATTTTTATACAGCAGGTTCTTACGGAAGCGGCGATACCTAATATGTATACTTTTTGTATTTAAGTTTTACACAATAACAGCATTTTTTAAACAAAAAAAAATCATCTTTTAGTGTCTCCATATTCTGAGAGCCATAGTGTTATGTCTTCATACACGTTCACACAGTGTGCAGTCTGACATTCAGCATAAACCATTCCTATCTTCCAAACCATCCTGGTTGTCACACTCCCGGTCCTTTTTTGGTGAGTCTCCTCTGCATGTTAACCCTCCTTCATTTCTATTACCTGGATGTTCACTGACTTCTCAGTTTTACACCCAGTGTGGCTTGCTGCTTATTTTGCTTCCAACTTGCAGCTTCTTGTCCCATATATTTTTTCATGTTTGTATTTGGTTCTCTGCAGTTTACTAGTGACTCACCATTCATTACATATATATATATATGTGATCTGAGGGCAGGTTATCATACCATATACATCCCTGCTGATCCTATGCATTCACAAATCTTTGACCGGTGTGTTTCTCCCAGGGTGGCGCTGTTTTTTCCTTCTCTGTTCCTTTTTTGTTCCCTGTCCTCCGGCATCACATGCATGTAATTGTAATTTTAATTGTGTTTTGTTACATTATAAAAAAATTCTATATTTACACCATTTACCTTCTGGCACTTTGGGCTCCTTTTTCTTTCGTTGCCATTGTACTCGGGAGCTTGTGCCGAGTTATTTCTCGGG
The DNA here is from genome assembly GCF_014858855.1 of Bufo gargarizans. Lineage (NCBI taxonomy): Eukaryota > Metazoa > Chordata > Amphibia > Anura > Bufonidae > Bufo > Bufo gargarizans. The sequence goes on from NC_058085.1 coordinate 177,447,018, forward strand.
GGTGCTATTCGTGGACATATTGGGTGGGCACTGCCCCCTCCCACTCTCCACACCCGTGGGGTCTTTTCTCCCTTCTGATTAATTCTTGACTAATTACTTCATCACAAAGTGCATTTCTTTGTAAGTAGTGGGTGCAATGACAAGGAGCAGCAATTGCACTGCTCCCTGTCATTGTACCCCTCAGATGCTGCGTTTATACCTGATCGCAGCATCTGATATTAATAACAGAGTGTAAAATAATAAATTAAAAAAACTAATACATTTGCTCGTGACAGGCTTTTCACCGCCATCTTGCTTGAAATCTCACACGGTCCGAGATCACGCCGGCCGATGTGGTGACATCTTCAATCAAGATGATGGCTGGCTCGTCGTGACAAATGGACCAGGTAAGTATGATTTTTTATTTTAATTTTTTTACACTATTTCAGGTTAAATCTATTTGCTACCACCAAGCACAAGGAAATTTGGCTTTGTGGCGAATTGAATTTATCCTGAAATTTGGCTCATCACTAATGATAATGGTCATACCATGAAGCCAGTACCATGTGGTGGGGACTTGTTAAGTATGCTTCCCTTCACAGATCTGGTGGTGAGGGGGGATTTAAGAAATAATTAATCCTGTAAAGGGGGGGGGGGGTGGATTTAAAAAATAATGAATCCTGGAATTCCTCTTTAAGGGTAATGTAATAAATCAACATGTAGTCTAATTTAGATGGGGCTTTCTGCTCTATGGGCATGGTTGCTTATGACACATCATTGTATTCTAATTAAACTAGTTAAGAAGTAAAAGAATAAAATGCGTAGCAAAATTTTTGCACAAATGCTTTAGTTGAGGTCACCAGGTTCTTTTTTGGTTTGATTTATTCACTGGACGCCCTAGAAATAGACACAATTTAGAGTAACTAGTTCAAGGAAAAACTTTTGCCACTTGAACATTATAGACAGTTATCTCAGTTTAAATGAAGTAGTTATTAAATTATGAATGATTATATCAATTAGCAAATACTGCTTTGTCATCCACTGCAGAATACAATCCAAAAAGATCAAAGCTTTCTATTCTTTAGAGATTCAATGTTGTATTTTCATTTGATCTGATTTTATTTTTGGAGTGGTTATGTTTCATATGTTTCAGACTAAGTGCAACATTAATTCATTATTCTTATGCTGTTCAAGTAAAGATGAAATTAAACAAAAAAGCTGATAAATGTTAGATCAGTAAAAGGTGGCAACTGACTTAAAATTTAAAACAAAACTAGAACAAGTATCAGACAATGTACTGTACATCCAATTTTATGTTTTTGCATTTCAATCTAAAGGCTATTTCTGGTATAGCAATGCAACCCCCCCCCCCCCCCCAATCCCCCCCCCCCCCCCCCCAAGGAGGTTGTGTCATGAAACATATTCTACATTTTTCAAAGCAGCATGTTAATCTGAATATATTTGCAATTGCATGTAATTAAACATGTAGAATAGCGATTGAGCTATTCAATAAAATGTATACGTGGAGCGCCACCTGCTGTTTGTTCTTTACCTCATTTTTGCTCCTTCTCACTGAGCCTGTCAAATGTGCTCAGTTTAAATATACAACTGCCACCAGCCACATGTTCTGTTAGAAACTGTGGCAGTTACAGGGGTTGACCTGCAGCAGATGGGAAACGCCCACTGAGCTGCCAGGTGGAAATAAATCTAGAAGAGCAATTGGAGCAATGAATGAGGAGATTTCTGAATCCATGTATGGTACAAGGATGGTTCTAGCTTTGCTAGAAAGGTATTATCATGTACTATATGACGTTGGATTTTTTACATCAATCAATTCAAATTTAAATGGCCAATTTTTACATCAATGAATTTCATTTTGATGGCCGACTCCTGAAAAACAGCACCATCACATTATTCCTCCTCCACCAAACTTTACAGTTGGTACAATGCAGTTGCATTCTTCTTGAATTCACCAAATCTAGACTCTTCTATCATGGTGCCAGATAAAGAAGAGTGATTCGTCATTCCACAAAACCCGTTTCCACTGCTCCAGAGTCCAGTGGAGTCATGCTTTACACCACTCTGACAACTGACATTGTGCAGTTGGTGATGTAAGACTGGCATGCAGCTGCTCAGCCATGGAAACCCATGCCATAAAGCTTCCGGTGCATGGTTTTTGTGCTCATGTTAATGCCAGATGATGTTTGGCGGTCTTTTATGAAATATGCACTATGGGCTCATTTAGTAAGACCGGCGATTTACATGTGCAAGGCTTTACATGACTTTGGCGCTTCCTCCAGCATGCCATGCAACAAATTTAAATCTTCACATTTAAGGCATTTTCTATTCCAAAAACAGGCATAGAAAATGATAAATGAGATGGGCCTTTCAGCACACCCTCTTCTCTGCCCATGTCACGTCTCTATTTTCTCAATCTGTCAAAAAAGTGGCGTGAGCCGGGAGAAGTCGCAGATTTTGTCTAAAAATGTCATACAATAAAATCTGGGACTGATCTATGCCACAAAAGTGATGAGGGGACATCCTCTACGCCTGGAGAAAAGAAGGCTTCTACTTAAACATAGAAGAGGATTATTTACGGTAAGAGCAGTGAGACTATTGAACTCTCTGAGAGGTGAATGTCGGATACAAGGGCGGACCACCATGCCACAGTAGAGCAGCTCACCACCAAAATAAACCATGGGGCTACCAAATGTGTGCCTAAAACAACAGTTCAGCGAACCCTACTACATAAGGGCCTCTGAAGCACATAGTTGGTCACCGCTTCTCTGCTAATATAGTTGCATTGGCAGAAAAGGCTTGAATTCTCATGGCAGTATCGCCATTGGACCTCTGCTGATTGACAATGGGTTGCGTTCTCTAATGAGTCATGTTTTTTGCTTCCTTAAATGGATGTATGTTGGTGTGTCAGGCGAGAAACATCAGAAAACAAACACCATGTAACCATTGCTGGAAGAACACAAGCTGGCAATGGCAGCATAATGGTCTGGATAATGTTTTTGTGGAATTATCTGGGTCCACTCACCCACATGGAAGGCAATATCTGACGTTAGTTGGAAGAGTATGCACAAGACTAGCATGTATTACCCTGGCCTTCTTGTTCTGTGGGACCACCTTGATTGTCATTTTAACTCTGTGAATCCCTCCCCATGCTCCCTACAGCAGCTCTGGGATGCACTGCAGTCAGCATGGCTCTAGAGATACCTTTGTCAATCTACCAGGACCTTATTGAGTCACTCCCAGCACATTTAGTTGCTATCCGTGTTGCACATAGCGTTTACTCTGGATATTAGCTGTTGATCCTAATAATCTGAATACACTGAACAGGTTAGGGGAAGATCTTGTGTGTAATCATTCAGCAATGCCATTGTACTGTACAATGGCATCTTTATTGTAAAATTTTAACAAATATAAGGTAAGAAAAAACTCCCACTACATTAGCAGGGTACAAGGACAAGATATGACAGAAAAATTAGCAGATCAGCATGGGCGTCCGCAGGAGGGGACAAGGGGGAGCAAGTGCCCCCCCTGGAATCACCCCCCCAGGAAAGATTGTTCCCCCGAGCTGGTCAGAAGTGGGGGGGGGGGGCGGCGGCGGGGTACAGGGAGATATGACTGATTCCATTGTGGAAGCGTTCATCTCCATAGTCATCTGTATCGCCGTCCTCAGGACAGCGATACAGATGACTGTGCTGAGGCAGTGGAAGGAGAGGCGTGTCCCTTCCCCTTCCTCTGATAGGCTGCAGGAACTAGGCCGGCGCAGGCGGCGCAATGACGTCATCACGCCGTCTGAGCCGTACAGCGCGGGACACAGGCCAGAAGAGGCCTGCATCACATCGCTGCCAAGGAGGTAAGTATAAGTGTTTATTTATTTTTTTGTGTACAATACTGGTGGCTACTGGCACATAAAGGGGGTCTATGGCTACTGGCACATAATGGGGGGCTCTGACTACTGGCACATAATGGGGGTCTCTGGCTACTTGCACATAATGGGGGTCTCTGGCTACTGGCACATAATGGGGGGCTCTGGCTACTGGCACATAATGGGGGGCTCTGGCTACTGGCACATAATGGGGGGCTCTGGCTACTGGCACATAATAGGGGGCTCTGGCTACTGGCACATAATGGGGGGGGTCTGGCTACTGGCACATAATGGGGGTCTCTGGCTACTGGCACATAATGGGGGGCTGCCATTACTGGCACATAATGGGTGCTGTCATTACTGGCAGATAATGGGGGCTGTCATTACTGGCACAAGGGGGGGATGACATTACTGGCACATGATGGGGGGGCTGTTATTACTGGCACATGATGGGGGCTGTTATTACTGGCACATTATTTGGGGCACTATAGGGGCATCTACTGAGGCCACAAAGAAGGGGTGTTTTATATGGGGGGCTCTGTACAGTAGAATTTTATACTGGGACACATTATGGTGGGTACTATGAGGAAGGGGGGAGAGGAGTACTATTGGGTCATCTATGGGGGCACTAAGAAGGGGTATCTTATACTTGTAAATTATGGGGGACACTGAGGGCATCTACTGGGGCATTTTATGCTGGTACATTATGAGGGACACTAGGAGGAGGGGGGGAGAGGATCACTATGGAGGCATTTACTGAGGGCACTATATAGGGTATTTTATACTGGCACATTATGGGGGCACTATGGGGACATTAGCTCAACTGGGGGCATTACAAGGGGGTATTTTTATGGTATATTTATGGTGGGCTTTATCACTCCCACATGGTATGACCCCCTAGTAGCAGCACCACCCTCTCCCTGCTCTGCTATTCCTCTGCCCCTTCTCCAAATCCTTATTATCAAATCTTTCTCATTAGGATAAAACACAACATCAGCTCCGCCGAGCCCCTGGCCAAAGTGTGGAAGTGGCGTCTGAGATCCCCAAGGGCCAAGCCAAGTAATTGTAAGTTTTCATGTGAAATATGTTTATGTTATACACATATAGCCTACACTGTGCCACACAATATACAGTATACCTCTACACTGTGCCACACAATATACAGTATACCGCTACAATGTGTAGTCTGTTCTATAAGCACCATTGTTTTGTGGCGGTGGACAGAAAATTATCTGGAAGTGCCCCTCCCGAGACCAGGCTCTGGATCCGCCACTGCACAGCTCATGCGTTATACTTTGTGATAATGAATATGCCCCTCCCCTTCATTACATTCTCAGAAACAAGTAGAGCATTGATGTCAATAAAATTTTGCCCCCCCCCCCTGGAAAAATTTCTGCGGACGCCCATGACTATCAGTGTAATATTTACAGTGCTTTATATATTTTTTTTTATATAGTGCAACTAGGACTTACACTTTAACTCTATGTCCGCTCTCTTAATACTGTAGATTTAAGACATTTCCACTCCAAAAACCAGTGTAGAAAATAAATGAATCAGGCCCAATGGCCTGTCGCCATCCTTCCCAAGCCACGGGGAATGATAAATTTCCCACAATGTCTTTTTAGCCATATTAAATAAGTAACAATGTGTATATACCCTCCTGCACAAACTTAAGCACATGCAAATATACATTTCTACACAGTTGCACACACATAACCATACCTACATGCAGACACTAAAACATACAAATGCACATGTTGACACACATTGATATATTAACACTAAAACCCATATACTTCCTTGTTAATTTGTATAATATGTTAACCCAGGATTGGGAAAGCATTAGGCATATAGCTCCTGCTTATCCATGCATGCAGTACAGGAATTCTTAATGGCCACACTGCACCTTCAATACCATGTGGTCATTTATAATTCAGCCGGCTTATACAGTGTAGTCTTCATTAGCTAAACATCAGGCAGCTGAGGACTAATTGGCCACACGGTTCATGACTGCAGCTAGCTGCGACCCAACTGGATCACGACTTCCCCGTGTGGTCATACCCTAACACATTTAGGAACTGTATATGTAATTCGGTCATCCAAGTACTGTAGTTAAAGCATCTAGGGATTCGACTTTAAATTATAACATATTATTTAATACAATAAAATGCAAGATTATTGATTCCATATTCCAGAAAGCATCTCTATAACTGGAAGTTGGCACCTGAAACGTGTCCAGCCTCATATAGACAGAGTCACACAGCACATGGTCTGGAATATTCTCCATTATAACTGGGAATGGAAATTTTCAAACCTCTCTTGATGCATCTGTCAAGTCAATGACGCAACCTTCAAAGCTTTAGCAACATAAAAGCTCTAAAATTGTACTGTATGGGCCGTTCCTGCAAAATGAGATGGTAATCAATACTGCGGGAACATACAGTAGGTAGATGTGAAGGCTTGGAACATCTGACCTTGAAAGGTCAATAGTCTGCTACAGATGCTGCACATTGTTGACCTGATGTAATTAACTCCATTTTGATTTGTCTTTCCTGTCACAAATAGAGTGAGAGAATCACAAACAAGAACTGTTCAGAAAGGTAGACTGAACAAGCGAACAAGAGGAATTTGGAGAAAACAGCTGTATCTACTATCAGGACCATGGAGAGGGTGGTCCAATGTGAATTAAAGGGATACTGTGCTTTTAAAACATAGAAAGCATATCTAGGATCCCAAGGATCAATGTACCAAGGGCATCCCTTACGATTCTGATTTTACGCTGTTCAGCTATAACCAATGTGCTGTTTGTGGTACTGCAGATCAGCTGAGCCTCAACCCCATCCAGATACATAGGGCTGGGCTGCAGTACTTTACACAAGACACAAGGATAAAACACTATGGCCTCTTTATTATTGTGATCTTAAGGACCCTATATTAATGTTTAAAAGAAGAATCCCTTTAATATTAGTTTAAAATCCCTGCTTATCTTAAGTGTTTCAAACCTACGGGACTAGATACTTTAATAGTATGTGCACATGGCGTGTATTATGCGTGGATTTTCTGCAACGTAATACAGTACCAGCTAAGTAGATGAATGTTGCAGCAATTTAGGACAAGTCCCAAATTAGGGGACTTCATCTTGTTGCCTGTGGGTTCTAAATTGCTCAATGGGTTTTCCCCTGCCAGGGGATGCAGCCCACCTAAGAATCAAAGACCCAGACACTCTGCTGGTTAAGTATGCACTTTGCATGCATTTTTTACAGTGTCTTTTACTGTGGATATCACTCTGCCCTGCTACAATGATAATTGTCACTATGAGTGACTTTACTGCTAGGTCTGTGCTGCGCCTGGTTATTCCCAGCAGCCACTCCTGCCACTGGTATCAAACAAGATTTATTACAATCTCAGGTAATAACTCTAAATAAGTACAATTATAAATATAAAAACAGAAATAAGTACAATTTGCAATATTCTTCAAAACAAATAAAAAATATCACTGGCTTAAAATATAACATTTAAGAACAGGGTAAAATGCATGTAAAACATCTGCTCCGGTGAAGAAAAAAAAAAAATCTATTAAACAGCTAAAAATATATTCCACATTATGTATGCACCATTTCTTTTTGCTTTTATCCTTCACGTAACAGACAGTGGGTGTGGACCCACTGTGCTAACTAACCAGTTTGACTTTGGGCTTAACCGAAGCGTGTAGTCCTGGCGGTTCCCTGGTATTCACCCTTTAACCCCTGTACAGGGATCTTGACTTTGCTGAAGAGAATCCACCAGGTCGCTACCTTCTGGAGTAGTCTTCGTGTAGTTGACAGCTGTCCCAGAGGGTCAGAGACACCTGTGCAAAGCTCCAAAGGATCAGGTAGAAAGCATAGTCTGAACACAGTCCAAGGTCAGGGCAAGTTTAGTATGTGAGTATTCCAGATAGCAATTCCAAGGTCGAGGCAGGCTAAGATCATGCGTAGTCCAGGTAACAGTTCTAAAGTAGGGAAGGCGGCAAGGAGCAGAATCGGTAGACAGGTAAGGTACGATACGTGGGTAGTCAGACAAGAGATCACACTTTCGCTGGTTGCTAGTAGTGTTGGGTGCGAATATTTGAATCGCAAATATTAATGGTGAATATCGGCACTTCGAGAATTCGCTAATATTTAGAATATAGTGATATATATTCATAATTTCAAATATTCTAGATTTTTTTCATCAGTAACCTCCTTTCTTACTTGTGGGCCAATGAGAAGGCAGCAATGACTTTGTCTGAGCTCAGCAACATCCCTAGCAACCAATAGGAAAGTTGCCTACCCCTTACTATATAAGAACCTCCGCAGCAGCCCTTGTATGCAGTATTTTGCAGATCTGAGAGAGACAGCAGTGTTATTGCTGTGCTCTCTGCTTTCCTGTGTCTTTACATTTGGTCTTTACATTTAATAGTTAGCTAGTTAGTTATGGTGTCATACCGTGGCATCCGTGACCATAGATTCAATTGTAAAAGAAGCATACATTAATGTACACATTTTTTGGACAGACTCTGCAGAATGGGGTACTATGCTTTTCCACCCAACATATAAGTTAAATGTGATGTGAACCCAGCCTTACAGATGTGTGTCTCTAGTTGGCTGGTATAATCAAATTTGTAATCTTCTTTTCCCATGGAACTCTGCTTGAGAGATAAGTCTCTGTACAGTGATGTGTCTCTTCATCAGCAGCAGCACCACCCCTGAGTGGCAGCTAAGGACTTGTTCACGTCTCCATTTGTGGGTCCCGAAGGCTGTTCCGGCACAGTACAGCCTGCTAGATCCGCTACTTCACCTTCGGACCGCCGCTGACTGCAATGAGGTCCGGCTGTGATCTGGCAGGTTTCAGCCGGGAGAAAGCTGTTGCATGCAGCAATGGGGATCCGGTGGTAGAGTAGATTAACTGGCAGCACCGAATCCATGAAATCAAGCAGGCTCCTCTGTGCCAAAACAGCCTGCTGAGTCCACAAATAAAGATGTGAATGAGGTCTAAGCCAGCTCAACCAGTACCTTTTAGTCCATGCAACACAACTTCTGTACCTCCTGGGTGAAGGTTAATGAAGTGAACAATGCTCAGAAGGTCATTCTACCTTTTTCTTCATGTGCATGAAACACCATACTTAACGGAGCCCCATTTTGATTTATTTTAAATATGAAACAAAATTTTTATTCAGGAAATTGGAAGCATTTTGGCTACCCCCACACAATCGCTTAACACTACAACATAGCTGATATTGGTGAGAACAACCGTTATTTAACCAGGCCTATGTAGCATTTCATATAGGATGCGATCATACATTATTCTGGAGGGGGTGTGCATGTTGCTTGCAGGGAGGAGAGATAAAACACACACTGCATTGCCAGGCAATCATTTAAAGCAGTAAGCTTTTAGTGTCCATTAGACATTGCTTCACTGCCCACAGGGACTATCAGCTCTCTCCCAGCGTGCAAACGTGACATCACTCTGCAGCAAACTGCATCTGACGTGGCAATTTTATCCAAAGTATGCAAATTCAAGGCGTCCTATATGAAGATGGTATATAATAATACTGATGGATAATGATATACAATATGTGTCAACTCATCATATCAACAACCTTTATATACATCATATACAGAATATAACGTGTTGCCATACTGAAACAAAATGCTCTGGATGTGTTCTGCATTTACCTTCTGTATAACACATCTTACTTTACTTACTGAATTATCTGCTAAGTACTGTCAGGCAACAAGGAGTAATATATTGGGATATTAGATACAGACGGCCTATAACTTTGCCTCATTCATTCATTCTACTCAGTCTGTATATGCCATGCTATATCTTGAAATAATGGTGTAATATTGAAAGCTATGATATTTTCCTAATTCTTTCCATCCTGCATGCATCTGTTAATAACTAGAAAGGGTTACATCTAGGAAGCGCAGATCACGCTTGTACAACATCTTTCCCTGCATCTGCAGCTTGTCCTTGAAGGAGAGCATCACACTGCAGCCCAGCAATTCTCTAGATTTAGAAGTAGCTGGAACTCATCCAGTGGTCCTTTGCATTTCTCCCTCTCCCTCCTCCCCACCATTTTTCAACCTATAGCTCCTCCTCTCTAGCCCCCTGTCCCACCTAGCTCTTAACATTATTAATATTTTAGAGCTGGATACTCCTGGTCATTGGCCAGACTGCAGTGCAGCCATTTGATAAGAAGCTGGAGAAAGATCTGAAAACTATCACACTGCCACCACTGTACCGAGGACCAACACATCTCCACTAGGACTCAGGTCAAGCTAAGGAGTCCCTTAAACTTTGCTATATTTATAAAGGCAGCATGGATGTCTTCAAGAAAGGCTTCTCTATGGCTAAGGAAGGTGTGGTGGCAGCTGCAGAGAAAACCAAGCAGGGTGTGACAGAGGCTGCAGAGAAGACCAAAGAGGGGGTCATGTATGTAGGTGAGTGATGCAAGTTAGGTAGATGATCATGAAGGTCTAAATGTTGTGTGTCAATGTCCTTTCATACAGTAATGACCTTGACTTTAATAATGGCTCAGCCCTGCCCTGCCCAACCCATTAGTTGTTAAAGTACTGGTACATTTCAGTGATTCAATTGTCCAAATGATTATTGAGACCTAGCCCTATCACTGTGGAATATTACTCAAGGTTCTCCTGCATTTCTTTTCTTTTAGTTCAGCACATTTGATAAAATTATGACGGAATATGTTCACTGCATCAGAGAACCATCTCTATGCCTATTAGAAAATGTATAGAAGAGAGATATGAACCTGCACTGAGTTTGTCATTGGTGAGGCATATCTTTGATCCAGGTCAGGAGACGGAAATCCTAATTAAAACAAATATTATGTGTTTGAGCATATGAGTTATGAAATAAATCTGCAGAAGATGAACACATCAGGATCATACCCACCCTCTGTGTGCCATGCGGACTGCAGATTTTGATGTCAGTTTCATCCTGCTGCAGAGGGCCATATCATTCAGTTAGGATGCCCCATGGCTTATTCAGTGTACAGTTATCCTCCATTCATTTATGTGTGAGCTGTCTAAAGTGCTGACCTCTGGTCACAAATGGGGTGACCATTTCACCCCCATAAAATTGAAATATTCTCACAAATGTACAAGAGTTTGTCATGTATTGTGACGTTTTAGATTTTGCCTTATTTGAAATGAAAGGTGATCTATAGCTGGGGTTTTCTACTGGTTCTAGTACATACTATTCTATAGAAAAACCAGCTAACAAGTAACAGACTCAGTTTTACTACATCCTTTATGTTGGTGCTATGGGAGCAATAGGAAATAGCTATACCGGAAATACATCACATGGATTTGGCATGACTAGCAATGGGAAAGATGATCTATGATATGATAAACCTAAGAAAGTTATTATTGAATGATATTGTGAGCATTTTTGTCCTCAATGATTCTCTGACATTTAAGGACTTAAACTGGTTTGTACTGTTGGGTGGGGCAAAAAGGACAAATGCCTGGGGAGGGCTGAGCCGGGTGTGACAGATACACTGCAGAGAAATGGCTATTGAGATCTGACCTTCTGCATAATTGTCTTACATCCATATATGCATCTCAGCACTCTTGGGTATTTAACAAAATGTACCGTATCTCATATCTATCTATCTCCTATCTATATATCAATCTACTTAGATATTAGATATATATCTAATCTACCTACCTATATATCATATCTGCCTGTCTATATATCAATCTACTTATATAGCTATCTATCATAGAAAAAAAGGCAGCACTCCACTGCCTTTTTCCTATTTTGTATACTGGGCAATAGTCTAGCCCCCTGAGGCGTGCACCCTTTTTTTGCTTGTTTTAATTTTGTGCTGCCAGATTTTTGCTATCTATCTATCATCATTTTATCTATCTCTCTATCTATCTATCTGTCTCTTTATCTATCTCATATCTGTCTGTAAATCTGTCTATCCCACTAACCATCCATCCACATCCATCCAATATCTATGTCAATCACTTACTATCCAGTTTTGGGAGAAACACTTAAATGTAAAAAATAAAAGAATATACATATATTGCATACTGCATTAATAAATTGATTACTGGAGTATTGTGTATTGAGACTTAATCCTAAACTTCTGGAATACATATAGCTGCATTGTCAGTAACATCACAAGGCCTCTTGTGGCTTACAAGGGTAATACTAGAAGAGCTAAGTCATTGGGCCTCTAGCGTCGTACTGTCACTTTAACATATTCCATTTATCTATCAGGATAATATCAGCTCTTTATCCATATTAAATTGATAGATATTAGATGTCATTTAATTCTGGGACGGGGCTACAAATTACCTTGAATGGGTAAACTATTGAGTGACAGCAGCAGTCTACAGTTCTTCTAGGCTGTAGCTCAACAGTATGTACAGTACTATCTCTGTGTATATATTCAGAAGATACCATACAAATACACATAAATATACATAGACTATAAAGCTGTCATGTTACCAGCAGAAGGGAATCCAGCCTAAGAGTCTGGATTTGTAACTTTCCGTTTAGTTGATTTATCTTCTCCATAGAAGTCAGAATCAATCTATCTGAAACCTCCTGAGATATTGCTGCAAGATAGGACAAGCCAGCTCTGGCGTCATCATGTCCATTCATCAGAGAAAGCCGCAGAGAATTGGGTGCGGCTACCATGCCTCTACAAGCCAATTATCCCCACACCTACAGGAAATCTCCATTCCCTGAGAAAGTAAAGTAGTACAGGGCTGGACCAGCAGAAATGAGGACATATATACTCCAATATTCAGAATTCTGTTCCACCTGTGACATGACCTGATGCTGCAATTAGATAATCATAGGGTAATTGGGTGATTTCCAGTATTATAATAATGATGGAAATATACACCAAATCAGCCATAACATTAAAACCACCTGCCTGATGTTATGTAGCTTCTATTCCTGCTGCCATGCTGCTCTGACCTTTGAGACCTCTGAAGGTGTCATATATCTAACACCAATATGCTAGCAGAAAACCCTTACACCCTGTAGCCTGCAAGGTCTGGATTCTATAGATTGGAATTTGGACCAGTTTTTTTCCAGTAGAACCCAAAGTGCTTATTTGGGTTAAGACCTGAAGAATTTGGATGCCAAGTCAATATCTGGAACTCTTTGTCATGTTCCTCAAACCATTTCCAGTATGGTTTGGCATATTATCCTGGTAGAAGATTCCACTGACATAAGGGATACTATTACCATGATACGTGGTCTGTAACAATGATTAGGTAGGTGTACATGTCAAAGTAGCAATCAACAAGATTTCCCAGAACATTGTCCAGAGCATCAAAATTACCTTCTTCTCATATAGAATCCTGGTGCCATTTCTTTATAACATATGCGACAGACACAAGGCAAGTCGCTCTTATGATGAAAAATAAAATCATTCATCCAGTACTCCATGGTCCAAGCTCTCTGTACTCTGATACCTCTATTATAACAGGGATTAAAGAGGTTCTCCTGGAAACAAACAAAAAGGCTTGAAATTACTATAGAAACATTCCTAAATGCTTTTAATTATTCATAATGGCTCCCTTCTCTGCCTGCGTCAGCACTGTGAAGCACTATATTATGTACAGATCACAGCTGAGATAAGGGATCAGCTGGGTCGGTGTGCCTCAGAAAGAGCTCACCCTATAGACACACGCTGAAGTATAGGAATAAAGGACCAGACACACTACTGTGGGGAAGCTGAAAACACTTCAGTCTGTGTATATGAAGTGATCTCCGTTCAGAGGTAGACAGAGACAGAGGAGTCCTTGTCTCAGCTGTGGTCAGAGCTGTGTAGGCAGAGAAGGGAGAGGGGTTAAGGTAGGGCCCCTGCTCTGTGCATTGTGATGTAGGCCATCCTGCTATGTAATTAGGACGGATTCCTTATTGAGGAATATGACAGTGGCCATTTTAATTCCTCCACTGAAACACTGCAATAAAGGGCGTTCTATAGCATTATATTTTAATGGTTGCACTTTGCAAAATAACCAGTAGTGCTGCTTCAGGTTCCTGATTTTGGTTGCCATTCCTCAGGATGTCCCTTAGATTAGGGCCTTATCCACTTGGGAGAGCCTGCAAGGAGACACACAAAGAGAGATGAGCAAATTGATTAGTGCAACTTTCCCAAAACATTCCAATTTCGGCAAATCTGAAACTTTGGGGATTCGTCCAACACAAATAGCTCAAAATGGGAGCCATCATTCTACAGTTCAGAAGACAGAGAAGAATGCATCTGGCAGCAAATAGTGATAATTTTTGGACTACTTTTTAAAGTAACACTTCCCTGACTGAGGTTGGGTCTTTAAAGATCATGCCCACTTGTAAGCATAGTTTCTGCTCTTCTAAGCAGTAAACACCCATGGCTAATGTCTGCAAACAGCTATAATGCAGATCGCAGAAATTTAATTCCTTAGATGCTGTGGTCAATTGTGACCACATCATCTGAGGCCGCTTACCCTGGGAGTGTTGAATTTCCCGGGCCTGAATGAAATGCTTGGTTGTATGTAAAAGCCCTGTTCTCCCTGAAAAAACGAGGCTTTGCAGCTGTAGTTCCTATGGAGCGAATCTGTAATAAATTGCAATTCATTGCAATGTAAGGGAAAAGCAATCTATTAATAATAACCCAGTCACCTAGTGTGACATAACAAAGTTTAAAAAGAGTAAAGTTAAAAAAAAAAAGTAAAACTTCAAATCACCCCCTTTTCCCATAATTTAAATAAAATTAAACAATATTTTTATATCATGGGTCAGAACAAGGTGATAAAAAAATATACATATTTTTCCTAAGTTTATATTTTTATCAGCATTTTAAAATGCAACAAAAACTATATACATTTGATATCTTTGTAAATGTACTAACCCAAAAAATTCAGTTAACAGGTCAGTTTTACCAATGTAGTGGGAAGCTGGAAAAAAATCCAAATGGGATAAAACCTTAAAAACAAAACCCATAAAACTAGGGCAGAATTGCGTTTTCCCCCAGTTTTTTTTCCAGCTTCCCACTACATTGTGAATGTAAACACTAGGCTAGGAGTAAATGATTAACTTTGATTACAGAAACTCACAGTATAGTATTTCACATCTTTATGAATTTTTGCTCTTGCCTTCAGTTATGTAGAGTCTAAATTATTTTAGAAACCAGAAATCTAAGTCTTGCATACCTGTGTAATACATTATCTCAATTTTGTTTCATAGGATCCAAAACTAAGGAGGGTGTGGTTCAAAGTGTCAACACAGGTAGGTCAAATAACATAAGCAAAGTCACAAACCTTTCATAGAAGAAATGTATCTGATCAGGTATTTGTTTCAAGGTTTATTGCCGTGGTCAAGTTATACAGAAGAGTATATTAAAGGATATGTTCATGTTTGCAACAAGTTTTTCTTAATACTCCAGTGTATCTATAATAAAAAAGTAAAGTATCTTTGTAATTAGTCTTGATTAAAATTCTACTATTTTGTGAAGACAGCTCTTATGCAGTCCATTGTGTTTCTATGGTCTCAGAAACCCTATGCAGTCACTTCAGTTCTTCCTATATGCTGCTTCAGGCCTTACCTGTAGTCCAGCAACTTGCAGGAGATACGTACTGTATTGATACAGGATGTAAATGGGTGGTGTATTCTATCTTCTGTGGCCGCTGATCTTTATTTTGTAGAATTTATGGTGTTCTTCTGCAGGACACCAAGCACCCAAAAAAATGAAGATTCTACCATCCATTTACATCTGTATATTAACACGGCCTGTACCTCATCACAGGCCTCTGTGTTAAATACAGGTTCAATGTGAATGGATAGGGTGTTCTGACTTCTGCTGATCTTCATTTTGGATGCATGGGGTGTTCTGCAGCCTGCTGCAACCAGTTCTCCATACATCAAACCCCAGATCAACCCCCAAATTCATGCAGACTCCATATCTGCTCCAAAAATTAATACAGACCCCAGGTCAGCATCAAATTCATTCATTCCTGGGTTGGGCCCAGATCATGCCCCAAATTCATGTTGCAGACCTCAGACAAGTAAAACAAAAAAATCACTTCTCCATTGCTTCAGCAGGCATCTCAGCCACCACTCTAGCTCTTCCTGCAGTGCAGCACTGTGTTCTGGTGCCAGCGCTGCACTACATCCTGACATCGCACACAGTTTCAGTTCATAGTTCCTGCCTATGCGCACTATGTTCTGATGCTGTATGCTATCAGGACCTAGGCACTTCTGGCACCTGCAGAATGGGACCATGGAGTGGTGAGTTTAGCGCATACTCACCACCCTCTAGACCAGTGTTCCCCAAATCCATTCCTCAGGGCCCACCTACCGGTCATGATTTGAGAATATCCCACAGAATGAATGCCTGAGGTAAGTCCTGATGCATCAACACTAATTGTATCACCTGCTCAATACTAAGGAAATCCTGAAAACATGACCGGAAGGTGGGCCCCGAGGGCTGGAGTTGGGGAACACTGCTCTAGGCCTCTCATCCTCTAAGTCTGTAGTAATGAGTGCTAGAACCCAGTGCTTAAAATGGCCCTGGTTCTAAGTAAGTTTATGTTTTTGTGTTGGGCCACATTCATAGTCATCCTGGGCTCCATGCGACCCACATGCCATGGGTTGGACACCTCTGCTCTAAGCTGTGTTCGTGGGGATTGAAAGAATTAAGAATTCCAAATTGTGTAGCGGGTAGAGCTGTTATTACGCTTGTTAATCCACGTTAGTATGTTGTTTTAACCCTCTCCTTTCCAGAGCGCGAAGCTTAGAGAGAACACTGGTCTCATCCAACAATCATAGTTCATTCTATTTGTTTCTCTCCTAACTTACCTATAGTTGATTTCAATGGAGACGCAGGTCTGCAGATCAGCTGCATGCCAAATATTTTTATTCTTCATACTTTTTTTTTTACATTTCCATATTTTATTTATAATGCAAAAATACATATCCGCATAATATTTATAATATTATAAATTCTGAAATCATCCCCAACCCACCCCACCTATCCCCCCCCCCCCCTCCCAACCTTGCAGGAAAAAAAAAAAAAAAAAAAAAAAAAAAATAGAAAAAATAAATAAATAAATAAATAATAAAAAAAAAAAAAAAAAAAAAAAAAAAAGAGAGGTATATAATAAAAAAAAGGAAAATTCCAAATTAATTAAACCATGTCCCACTCTTCCCACAGTTTACCCCATTTTAGATAAGATCCTCTTTGTTTGTACAGAATCTTCTCATAGCTTTTCACTTTCTCGACCAGAGCCAGCCAGTTGCTGCAGTCTGGAGCGGAGGAGCTAAACCATAGTCTAGCGACAAGAAGCCTAGCCAGGAACATAACCTTGATCAATAATTGACGTTTTATGGGCTGATAATTAACCTCCAATAGGTCTCCCAAGACCCATATCCTGGGAGACAGAGGAACAACAATGTTAAGTTTACAAGCCAAGGTGGTCTGGACCGAACTCCAGTAACTACCCACCATTGGGCAATCCCAAAACAGGTGTAAGTGGTCTGCCTCGGAGTCGCCACAACGTGGGCAATCAGAGGAGGCTCTAAGTCCTCTTCTATATAGCCACAGAGGTGTCACATATATTTTGTGCAAAATGTTAAATTGTACAACAGTGTGATTAAAATTATGTGAAACATATTTTAAACTATCCCCTATATTCTCCCAATCTGGGGGACCCACCTCTGAAAGTAACAAAGACCAGGACTTCTGTCCTGGAGAAAGAAGACCCTGAAAAAAGTGTTTCATTAAGTGTCTATAACAATGTGATATTTTGATTTTCGTGGCAGCTTTCTTAATAATAAAATCGTGTAGGAATTCAGGAGTATCCATAAGGAGAAGATGACTATTCAGAGTGCTAGAAAGTGCAGACCTCAACTGGAAATATGCGTACCAGGCCACCTCACCCAAATTTGCTCTGTGCCCTATTTCCATCGAGGACAAAATTTGTCCACCACTAACCACCTGATGTAAATACTGAACCTTCTTAGTCCTCCAATACTGACAACAATTCAGATCGCTTAAATTCACTAGCTTTGGATTATGCCACAATGGGGTGCAAATAAGTGATGCCTTAACTCCACACCAACTCCTAATGACCCGCCAGGTCTTTATAGCCATTCTGCAAAAAAGTGTATACCCGGTCTGTATATTTAATAGATAGTCGGACTCCAATACAGTAAAGAAATCCGTAAAGCCTGAGTCTTTCACCACTTTATTGCAGAAATGGCTATTTTCCCAGTCACTAAAAAGGCAGAGTTGAGAGGCCATAAAGTAACCCCTAAAATAAGGGAGGTTAAGGCCTCCCTGATTATAAGGCATAGAGAAATAGAGCGCCTTCAATCTAACACGCTTCCTCCCCCATAGTAGGTCGTTAAGCATCCGCTCAATTAGTCTAAAATGCTTATCTGCGATCCATACAGGCGAGTTGCGCAGGACATAAAGAACCTGGGGCAGTACTACCATTTTTATTAAAGAAATTCTATCAGCTCTTGTGTGCAGAATTTTTTGCCATATCTTGATTTTAGCCCTCAGCTTAATCAGCAGGGGAATCAAGTTAAGTTGTAGATATTCCTGAGGTTTGGCAGAAACTGAAATCCCCAGGTACTTTATTGATTCAGAGACTGTTAGCTGGTTATCCCAGTCACCTCGCAGCTCGTCTATAGGGAGGAGAACAGTCTTCTCCCAATTGATCTCCAGACCAGACGGGGCAGAAAAAAAGCCAACCAAATCCATTATACGAGGGAGAGTAGTTTCTGTTTGCTGAAGAAAGACCAAGATGTCATCTGCATAGAGAGATACACGGTCATGTTTCCCCATTATACCAAAGCCGGCCACCTGCAAATCCTGCCTTATACTGGCTGCTAAGGGTTCAATATAAATATTAAAAAGAAGGGGGGAGAGAGGACAGCCCTGGCGGGTGCCTCTTCCTAGGGTGAAGCTCTCTGTGATCGTATCATTAATCCTGATCCTAGCAGCTGGGGAACTATATAATTTATTCTTCATACTTAATAATTATTTTTTATACATTTGGACAATATTTGCCATCCATTTAGGGCTACTGACTTAAAGGAGTCTTATATCGCTAATATTCTGAACCTAATTCTTCTTGATGGAAAGATGGTTGAATATTGCATACACCTGATTGACCAACACTGACTTTACTTTTAAAAATCTTTTTGTGTGTCATAGTGACATGTCAAAGGTTTTGATCAGTGGGAGTTAGAGTGCAGAGACCCCCGCTGATCAGTAAAATGAGATAAAAAAAAGCATGCACACAGGGGGAGATTTACCAAAACTGCTGAAAAGGAAAACTGACTTAGTTGCCCATAGCAACTAATCAGATTCCACCTTTCATTTTCCAAAGGGACTGTGAAAAATGAAAGTTGGAATCTGATTGGTTGCTATAGAAACCTAGAATGTGTCTGCAGATAAGAACCATTTGGCCCATCTAGTCTGCCCAATATACTGAATACTATGAATAGCCCCTGGCCCTATCTTATATGAAGGATGGCCTTATGCCTATCCCATGCATGCTTAAACTCCTTCACTGTATTTGCAGCTACCACTTCTGCAGGAAGGCTATTCCATGCATCCACTACTCTCTCAGTAAAGTAATACTTCCTTATATTACTTTTAAACCTTTGCCCCTCTAATTTAAAACAATGTCCTCTTGTAGCAGTTTTTCTTCTTTTAAATATTCTCTCCTCTTTTACCTTGCTGATTCCCTTTATGTTGATTATGTTGATTCCCTTAGTTGCTATGGGCAACTAAGCTAGTCTTTTTTTATACCAGTTTTGATAAATCTCCCCCACAGAGTTCCCCTCGCTACTGAAGACTGACTTGAGACAGACTCATAGACATTCAGCAGCAAGGAGGCCCTCTGTGAGAGCACTTTTGTCTTCTTATTTTAATGATTGTCATTATCCCTATGACAATTTTTTTTTAATACTATAGGAAAACATGTGTAGTTTGCCATTAGAGATGAGCAAAGTTTTCAAAAATTTGATTCTGCTGCTTCGTCGAACATAGTCCTCATGCACAGGGCTGTGCCCATATTGCAGCCCACAAACAGTGGGTCTGCAATATATGGCCACTGGCCATGTGTGCACCGTATCTCGGATGCGGACCCATTCACTTGAATGGCTCCGCAATCTGGATGATAGGGTGTTGAATCGGAAGCCCACAGAAGCCCTATAGAGTGTTCCCGTGAGTTTTCTGTTCATGCCTCCACACTGCAAAAAAGTTGTGCAGATCGCAGACCCGCAAACTGCTGTCCGCAGCACGTGCAGGGCAGGCACATTTTCGTGTGCATGAGGCTTTAGAGAAGAAATCCGATTCCTTATGAATAACTTCATCACAAATCGCATTCCACTGTATGTAGCGGGAGCAATGACAAGGAATGGCGATCACACCATCCCCTATCATTGAACCCATCGGATGCCTTGCTCAATGGTGATCTGACAGTCACTTTGAGGTCTTTCACGGGATAATCAGAGGTTAACAAAAAACATAGATACTTACCTCATCCATTTGATCACAGGGAGGCCACTGCGGCCATATTGATTGAAGAAAGCACACCAAATCTCCGCGCTGGGTGGACGCGGTGATGTCATCAAGATGGCCGCGATGACCTCTCTGCAATCAAATGGATGAGGTGATTATGTTTGCTTTTTTTTTTTACAGCCATTTCAGGAAAAAATGATTTGTTACCATGAAGCTTGAGGAAATTAGTCTCCGAGACGAATCACATTTTTTTCTGAAATTCGGATCGAAGTCCACTTTGTTAACTTCGATGTGCTCAACACTATTTGCCATAGGAACATAGACTATGTTGAGACAGCCCTACTAGACACTACATAGCAGACTGAAGAACCTAAAACCTCTTTTTCAAGGGCACGGTGACCTTTCAGCTGCTCATAGGTAAGGAATGAGACCATCCAGTGCTTCCTCCATAGATACACATCTGACATATCCTGTTATAAATAGGCAATTAGACAGCAGTAGACATTGCATGCTTGAATGAAATTAAATATCCCACTGACATATTAAACCTAAGTAAATGCCAGGTCCCTTTAAACTATTAATAGGTAAAGTATTTTTGTGACTTTGTTGGCAATGAAGTAAGGGAAATCATTGATAGTCACAACATGGTTTTCAAGGAAAGGTCTTGCTGTGTTGGAGGAAGCCATTGTTCAAATATTTACTTGTCATTTCTTTTGTTGTCATTTTTAGTTGCTGAAAAAACCAAAGAACAGGCCAGTGTGGTGGGTGGAGCAGTGGTAACCGGTGTAAACCAAGTGGCATCAAAGACTGTAGAAGGAGCCGAAAATGTCGTAACTTCAGCCGGCATTGTAAAAAAGGTGACCTGTTGAGTGGAGCTGAATTACGTGAATTTACTCATCTAAGTAAAAGAGAAATCACAGGATCTATATGGAATGTTATATATAGATTGTATATACAGGGGCATATCTAAAGAGGGTGTAGAGGTAATAGCTGCCCAAATTCCTAAGGGGCCTAGAAGGCCACTCTATCATATATAAAGTTACTGGTATTATAAAATGCACATGGTAAGTGTGTGTATTGGGGAGAAAGGGCTTCTCACCTCTGAGTATATTTTTTGTCTATCAATTTTAATCTTGGTCTGCATTTAATTGAGCACAAAAAAGGTAGCCAGTTATATAGTTATGACATGTTTCAGACTTCACGTTCGGTAAAGTGGTTAATCCAAAGTATTATTTCTTTAATAAAATAACTAATATTGTAATAAGTAATATTATGTTAAATAGATGCTATATATAATCCAATAGTTACTAAAAAGACAAGCACTAATGGCAAAAGACAAAAATATTAAGAAAATGCAATCATGTTCAATGAGGCAACTGGTACGAGAAAACAGTGTGTTTTCTGCAGCTAGAGGGCAGTGTTGTAGTGCTAGTTACCAAATGCTAATAATGAACATGGGTTTCACATTGCATTCCTTCTGTGTTTGTAAGACATGACTTCCATAGTGACGCCAAGGTAAGTTAAATTGATTTAAAAAAGACTGTCTCAGGTAAGAACTAATAGATGTTTCTCATATCTGAGGAACTTCTATTAATAAACAACATTGATATAAGAATAAAATATGAAATAATAAGCACAATTTCAACAGAGGTCCAGCATTTAAGATTTAATGGGGTTATCCGGAAATTAATATTGATGACCTATCCTCTGAATAGGTCATCAATGTTAGATCGGCTGGTGCTCTGGGTGGATTCAGACCCCAACAAATGTGATAGTGATGACCTATCCTTAGCATATGTTGTTATTATTCATTCCTGGATAACCCCTTTAAGTAAAAATGTATTCTGTTGCAATATAAAGGTTGTGAAATACAGGACCAAGCATGTCCTAGCCAGGATGAATTTCTAGTCCAGGCCAAAGTAAACTATGTAACTCCTTCATTGGAAGCTCCCCCTAAAATGCAAGTTCTCTGCTAGTCTTTCAAAATCTGGATTATAGTTAGTGACAGGCATACACATGCAGTCACCCAGGTGGGCATCTGATAAGCGGGTTCTGTATTTACGGGGTATGTTTCAATATTTTCATGTCTGAAAATCCATATTCCCCCTGTAGTGCCCTGAGTAGTTATAATTCCCCATATAGTGTATAGTTATAATGCCCCTATATTGTTCCCAGTAGTTATAATGTCCCTATATTGTTCCCAGTAGTTATAATGTCCTGTCTGATACCACCACCAATATAAGGCCCCCTATAGTACCACCAGTAGGTAAAATCGCTCCCAAAGTGGCACTAGTAGTTAAAATCCCGCCGCTAGTACTAGAAGTAGATATAATGCCCCTTTTAGTGCTCCAGTAGTAATAATACCCCCTATAGTTCCCCTAGTAATTATAATGCCCTTGTAGCACCTCCATTACTTACAATGCCCTCCTAGTTATAATAACCCTCTATAGTGCCCCTAGTAAGTGTGATGAACTCTATTAGTTATAATGACCCCTGCAGTTCCCACAGTATTTTTATTGACTCCCTGTAGAACCCCCAGTAGTTTTAATGGGCCCCTCTAGTTTCCATAGTAGTTATAATGACCCCCTGTAGTGCCCACAGTAGTCTTAGTGGCCCCCTGTAGTGACCCCAAGTGGTAGAATGCCCTCATGTAGTGCCCTCAGTATGTGTAATGGTCTCTACAGTGTTCTGAGTCACTATAATGCCCCTTTAAAGAACCCCAAAAGGTATAATACCAACTGTAGTGGCTCCAGTAATTATAGTGCCCCTGGTACATATAGTAACCCACTTGTAGTTATAATCCCCCACACAGTACCACTTTCTCCCTAAAATGAGTTTAAAAAAATACAATATTCACCACTCAAGACTCCCCACAGCTGTCTGTGATGCTGCTGAACAGCAGCAGTGTGGCCAAACAGGAATCTACAGATTCTCAGTACGGGCCTAGTAGGAGACACACATCAAGGGCACATGTAGCTCATGATCTACAGATTGAGAAATCACTGGTTTAAGACAGCCCCTTTAAATTAGTGTCTCTGCAGACTTCTAAGCAGGATTATACTAATGGGTCTAATGGGCAGGAATCTGCCCATATGAGCCCTCTTACAGCTTTAGACTGGATAAGAGAGCATTCTAAGGGGAATCAGCTTCTAGGTGAAATTGAGCCCACTAGTTTAGACTGGAGCATCTGTAAAACACCTTCATAAAGTTAAAAGGAACTGTGATGTCCCACTCCCTTTAGAGCAAAACTTAAAGACATTCCTGTTAATGAATAATGATCTGTGTTGCTGTCATCTGAGGTTCCACAAAGCATGCATTCTAAAAATGTATTCTAACAAGAGGAACCGGCAACAATTACACAGACTGATGTGGACTGATGTTCCTGATTCTCAGTGAAAAATCTGTAACATGGTCCCCAATGATGATATGTAATTTATAACTATCTTACATGATAAGGTGGACCTTTTTGGGCTGCCTTATGGTCCAGAGCACCCTAAAAGTTACACATCTGTATACTACACCTAAAAAAAATACATGATCATTTCTTATCCATGTAAGGGCGCATTGACATGACCATAGTGTTTTGCGGATCCGGATATTAGCTGTGTGCGGTCTCACAATTTGCGGACCGCAAATGGCTGCAACCATAATATAAAATGCCTATTCTTGTCCGTGATTGCTGACAAGAATAGGACATGCTCTATCCTTTCTGTGGAGTGGAACCACGGATGCGGACAGCTCTTTTGCGGCCCCATTGAAACGGATGCGGACCCGTTTATTCGACCATCTGAATAGTCCCTAATTGTGTGTAAAAATTGTGTGTAAAGCACTTTTACATCAAAGAAGATTTTTTAGGGTGCATGTGTTTAAATGGTAACTGTCATTCTTTTTTGTGTAATGTATAGGGGCAGTGATACTGTGATTTTTGCAATATACTTAATTACTGAAATCATACATTTCTCTAAAGTGGCCCATTTTGTGCCTTAGCAACGCAGTTTACTTAACTGTGGAGGCACGCTTGACACTGACGGCTGCTGCCCTTACTGTCTCTCTCTATTTATATATACATATATATATAGAGAGAAGATAAGACAATGGAGGGCACTCAGATGACTGGGTATATAGATAATTGTCAATACAGGTATAGTATGGAAGGTTTATTATATAAATTATATAAAATATATATACACAGTACTGGATCTGCTTTACAGCCTGTTCGGATGATTATCAGCTGGCGGTTTTTAATCATCCGAACAGGCTGTAAAGCAGTGACGCAAACACGCAGCTGACCGGAGCAACACAGCTGATCCTCCAGTCACGTGAGACACCATCCCCTGCATCACGTGGGACACAGGAAGCGTAACCAGGAACCCAGGACGCCGCAGCGGAGAGAGACGCCGAGGGAGCATCACACCACGTGCGTACCAACGCCATCCAGGACCGGACCATCGCCTGCACATCGGGACACTGTACACGCAGAATCTCCCCTGAGACCCACAACTGATGGAGTAAGACTGTTTTATAGTATATACGTCCGCAAATACTTATCCAGGATTCAAGCAGCAATACCCATATCACTAACAATTTTATTGTGCACATAATTTTATCTTATTTTGAGGAGTACCTCTGTACAGACTGATCACCTGTACAAGCAGGTTAATATATAGTTCAACAGACTATTTTATATTGAGCTAATAAATCTACCTGTTATTATATATATGCTTAAAGATTACTGAATCGACAGATCCAGTACTGTGTATATATATTTTATATAATTTATATAATAAACCTTCCATACTATACCTGTATTGACAATTATCTATATACCCAGTCATCTGAGTGCCCTCCACTGTCTTATCTTCTCTATAGTATAAATATAATTGGCAATAGGTACTGCCATTTGGAGAGAGCACCAACCCCTGAACTGTGGACAGTAGAGCCTCTGTAACTTTATATATATATACAGAGACGGAAAAAGAGAGAGAGAGAGAGAGGCAGTGAGAGCAGCAGCAGTCAGTGTGGAGCATGTATGGATCATCATTACATGTTTTTGTCATCACACTTTCTATGTCTAAGCTGGAACCGATGTGAGGGGTCACCGTCTGGGGCCCCCAAGATGAGACATATTATACTCCAATTGAATACATCTGTGACAACGTTGAATAAGCTATGAGTGATATAACATGCAGTTTGTGTGACTGGCCACTACAGGCCCTTAGTCGGGCAGCCCCCTTAGGACTAATGAGATGTTGACAATTAATATAAAAAGAAAAGTAATCTTATAGCTGCACAGGATTTTCTTTCTGATTGAAATGGACTGTTAAAGTAGCTTCTTATTTATTTTGTTGTATTTTGCTATTTTGTTGCCATGCCCTAACTTTCTGGGAAAAGCCAGAGGGGCTGGAGAATGGAAGTGGCAGGAGGACAGAAATTTGGCAGTTAGAAAGCAATGGATTCAGATGTGTCTGCTAAATTGTTTACCCGAGGTGTCCTGTGATCAGCCAGAGATTGAAGGCTTTATCCACAGCAAGTAAGGGACGATTGTTGAATATCTGCTGCCTGCTAAAGAGGATCTGTAGTCTTTGTTTATAATCAGGAGCTGAGGAGACCAGAGGCCTACCTGCCCTGAGGCCAGTGTTGGATTATCCATCAAGAAAACCAAGCTACCATTCAGGCCTGCACTGGAGATCTCAGCCTGAAGCATTTTCCACTCGGTTAGTGCGCCCTTTGAATGCGACTTAAATCCTGAGCTCAGGTCCCTCACTGCAATCAGCATGAGGACAAGTTTTGGCGCCGTTGCAGCCGTTAAAGCTTTACTGCGACAGCAAGTGGATCCACATCCCGGCTCTGGAGTTACAAATAGCCACGTGGGAGTTCAAGGGAGTCTAGCTGAGGTGGGGTGGTGGGCATTACTTTCATCTGGGAGGTATAGTGTGGGATTTTTCTGAATTTGGCCTCTATGAGCCACAGTGCCCCTCAGCTGAGATCCCAGGTACACAGACCCCAAATTTGGTGTTGATTCCTAGTGGCTTTGGTTCTCTGTGTGTGGTTAGGAGATCCTGACGTATTTAGTGGCATTTAGGCAAAATATAAATCCTTAAAGGGTACCTAAATTAGGGAATTCCCGGCTGGGGTCCCAGTGTGGACAATATTGGGTTGCTAGCAACCCATAGAGATTGTACCACCACTTCAGTACACCGGAGCACACCTCACTCCGTGTGTTCCTGCTGGATCACGGTGTACATTATATTGTATATAGTTTTCCCCTCTAGAGTTAGTAAAGTTCTTTTGGTTCACACAGCTCACTGTCCGTGCATTCATTCTTGTGTGGTTCACTGCATCCCAACGGACTCCCTCGGGTCCACCTCTCACACCACGGCATGTTTGACTATAGAAATGTATGCAGTTTCAATTTATATACGTGTGCTCAAATTTGGATTTAAGTCTGTATGAATATAATGTGTTCCCGCACATGCAGTTGCTACAACAGTCTATATAGGCCTTCCGCACCCATAAGTGGGTCGGGGGGATTTATCAAACTGGTGTAAAGGAAACCTGGCCAATAACAACCAATCAGCATCCCCCCTTCATTTTTCAGAGCTCTTTTGGAAAATGAAAGGTGAAATCTTGCTATGGGCAACTAAGCCAGTTTTCCTTTAAATCAGTTTGATAAATCTCGCCCATAGATTTTAATGTGCACAGCACACCCATAGAGAAAACCATATGAAACATCCCATCTACACACCAGTCCACAAAGTCTATTCTAATCTATCTTAGCATTTTAAGGTGGAATAAAGTTTGCTCACGCACGATCATAAGACATGTGGTGATGAAATCCTATGGGCTAACGCCCTGTTCCATCCTAATTAGCTGTTTATGGGAACTTCAAGTCTTGGTGAGACCAGTCTGTGCTTGAAAAACAGGTATGGGAGGAAAGCTATGCCTAATAATGTGGAGGTGCAGCGTTATGATGAAATGGGTGTATAGAGTAAAAGAAGTGCATGATGCATAAGTAGTATTTAAAGAAAGCCTGTAATCATCAGCATGCCTGACATATTAAAGGAGTTATGGTAATTATGACTTTATTCATCACGTTGCTGTAGGTGTAAATATAGCAAGTCATGCTGTCTTTCCTAGGTCATCTTTACCCACATATTTGCAGCCCCTAAGGTTAAAAAGTCACATTTTGAACTAATAACCTTCCATCTCCTATAAACTTCCATCTCCTATCTACAGTATGAGCCAGCTATCGCTACATTACAGTTACAGCATCCTATATCCCTATAGTCATTCAATGCTTTGGTGTTCAGCCATTTAATTACCCCAAACATCAATCTTACATTTAAGAATCAATAGGTTATTGCAATGTGATCATATGTCCACTAAAGATGCAAACAAGGGCCCAAAACCTGCCATGTGGCCCCCATTTTTAGGATATGAAAGTTCTCCGATTGTTTTGGTCTCCATTGTCTTTTCCTCCCTTCTTTGATCCCTCAGTGATTTACATTTATGGGGTCATTTATTAAGATCAGTGTTTTAGACACCAGTCTTAATAACCCCTATAGCTGGCGATGGATCTGCCCAAGTTATGAAGAGGCGCCGTCCTGTACATAGCTTTGCTGCATCCAGCACCACTTATAAATGTAAGACAGCTTCCTTCCTTGCTGGCTTATATTTAGACCATTTTCTACGTCTAAAACAGACGTAGAAAATGATGAATGAGACCCGCCTGCCGGCCTGTCCTCTTTCTGCCAACGCCACGTCTACTTTTTTAGAACTGGCGTGAGCAGGGAGAAGTCGCAGATTGCTGCGAAAATAACCTTTGTGCCACAATGTCCCCCTATATTTCTGGATAGCAAATTACTCAATTGTTAAATCTTGCTTTCCATCATGCACAGCCTCTCTTAGGCCAAGTTCACACATAGTGGTAGTGTGAGTGCATCCAATCACTGCAATGTTTTTTATGGCCGGACGGTTTTTATGTGAGAAATATGTTAAAAATCTGTACTTATTAATATTGTGCATACCAAATTACAAATCTGTAGCAATCCATGGTAAAACATGTAGTGTGAACCAAACCTAACTGTAACTTACCTTTCAGTGGGGATGAGACTCCTTAGTTGTTGAACCCTTTAAAAGCTGCTATGTTTGTTATATGATTATTTTGTCTATGTAACTTACCCTGGGAGTTTCATTACAACTGATATTCTAAAGAAAATACAATCTGACAACTGATATATATATATATATATATATATATATACACACACACACACATCCATACAGACTAAGACCTGATTTAGATGGCAGTAATTTCCATTTGTGTGCTGTACAGACTGCCCAAGCATAGTGCACAGACCCTTCAAAGTAAATAGGACGCAATTGGTCTATGCAGATAAAATAGCACCACCCACCGTTCTTGACCAATTTGCGCCTGAGACACATTCATAAGAAAAAACAAACAAACAAAAACATATGCACCCAGATTCATATGAAAGGTTAGAATCAGAAATTTGAGTCTTACTATAACATTTAATTGCCATTTAAGCAATTTTCCCATTTTTTTTCTAAAAGGCCTCAAAAAGTTGGTGTTAGTTACAACAGATTGTCAAACTGGATGACCATGTGAATGTTGAATTGTTTTGCAGGGAAGACAATCAGCATTTATGGGAGTTTGTGATCTGCAAGGATCAATTCATACCCAAATCGGCTGAGAGTGCCTTCCATATGGATGAATGGGCCCAGAGAATGAAACTAAAACATTCTCCAGACCATAATGCTGTCACACCCCCTTGTGTTGTTCCAGTAATGTTTGCAGGTTGTATGTTCTCTAATGTTTCTCACTGGACATGCCTATCTCCATCTTTGTGATGAAGCAAAACATGTGACTCATTGGAGAAGGCAACCCTTTGCCAATCAGTGGAGGTCCAATTCCAATACTGCCTTGAAAATTTAAGCCTTTTCAGCCCAAACAACTTCATTAGTAAAGGTGCTTCGGAGGCCCATACGCATTTTCTCTCCTCCTCTTCCCATTGTCTCCGATTAAGATATCGAGCAGAGTGCTTAGGTGGTGAGATGCTTTACATAGTTAAATTCAGGAGAGCATGTCGCTA
This sequence comes from Bufo gargarizans, assembly GCF_014858855.1. Lineage (NCBI taxonomy): Eukaryota > Metazoa > Chordata > Amphibia > Anura > Bufonidae > Bufo > Bufo gargarizans. The sequence continues at coordinate 177,476,518 of NC_058085.1, forward strand.
GCAGGGTACATGAGTAATTGATTCTCACAGAGTTAATTACCATTGATAGCTTATTATGTACCTGGCCGGCTGCAGAGAAGAGGGCCTGAGTGGCCCCATGGGCATCAGCCCACCGGGAATTTTCCCTGTAAGGTCTATGGCCAATCCGCCTTTGCTTGCGCACCTTCGTAGCCGACATTTACTTCTCACATCAACCATATATACAGACGTGGACAAAATTGTTGGTACCCTTTGGTCAATGAAAGAAAAAGTCACAATGGTCACAGAAATAACTTTAATCTGACAAAAGTAATAATAAATTAAAATTCTATAAATGTTAACCAATGAAAGTCAGACATTGTTTTTCAACCATGCTTCAACAGAATTATGTAAAAAAATAAACTCATGAAACAGGCATGGACAAAAATGATGGTACCCCTAACTTAATATTTTGTTGCGCAACCTTTTGAGGCAATCACTGCAATCAAACGCTTCCTGTAACTGTCAATGAGACATCTGCACCTCTCAGCAGGTATTTTGGCCCACTCCTCATGAGCAAACTGCTCCAGTTGTGTCCGGTTTGAAGGGTGCCTTTTCCAGACTGCATGTTTCAGCTCCTTCCAAAGATGCTCAATAGGATTGAGGTCAGGGCTCATAGAAGGCCACTTTAGAATAGTCCAATTTTTTCCTCTTAGCCATTCTTGGGTGTTTTTAGCGGTGTGTTTTGGGTCATTGTCCTGTTGCAAGACCCATGACCTGCGACTGAGACCAAGCTTTCTGACACTGGCTAGTACATTTCTCTCTAGAATTCCTTGATAGTCTTGAGATTTCATTGTACCCTGCACAGATTCAAGACACCCTGTGCCAGACGCAGCAAAGCAGCCCCAGAACATAACAGAGCCTCCTCCATGTTTCACAGTAGGGACAGTGTTCTTTTCTTGATATGCTTCATTTTTTCGTCTGTGAACATACAGCTGATGTGCCTTGGCAAAAACTTCGATTTTTGTCTCATCTGTCCACAGGACATTCTCCCAGAAGCTTTGTGGCTTGTCAACATGTAGTTTGGCATATTCCAGTCTTGCTTTTTTATGATTCGTTTTCAACAATGGTGTCCTCCTTGGTCGTCTCCCATGTAGTCCACTTTGGCTCAAACAACGACGGATGGTGCGATCTGACACTGATGTTCCTTGAGCATGAAGTTCACCTTGAATCTCTTTAGAAGTCTTTCTAGGCTCTTTTGTTACCATTCGGATTATCCGTCTCTTAGATTTGTCATCAATTTTCCTCCTGCGGCCACGTCCAGGGAGGTTGGCTACAGTCCCATGGATCTTAAACTTATGAATAATATGTGCAACTGTACTCACAGGAACATCTAGTTGCTTGGAGATGGTCTTATAGCCTTTACCTTTAACATGCTTGTCTATAATTTTCTTTCTGATCTCTTGAGACAGCTCTTTCCTTTGCTTCCTCTGGTCCATGTCGAGTGTGGTACACACCATATCACCAAACAACACAGTGATTACCTGGAGCCATATATATAGGCCCAATGGCTGATTACAAGGTTGTAGACACCTGTGATGCTAATTAGTGGACACACCTTGAATTAACATGTCCCTTTGGTCACATTATGTTCTGTGTTTTCTAGGGGTACCATCATTTTTGTCCATGCCTGTTTCATGAGTTTATTTTTTTACATAATTCTGTTGAAGCATGGTTGAAAAACAATGTCTGACTTTCATTGGTTAACATTTATAGAATTTTAATTTATTATTACTTTTGTCAGATTAAAGTTATTTCTGTGACCATTGTGACTTTTTCTTTCATTGACCAAAGGGTACCAACAATTTTGTCCACGTCTGTATATATATATATATATATATATTAGATAGATAGAGAAATAGATACTGCTATATTTTGACCTTTGCAAATACAATTGAGAATATACAGTTTTCTGGTCAAGACACATATTTTTAGGACATATAGACATTATTAGGATGTGCTTCGTGTATTCCCATCCCATTGTTGATACGTTTTTAACCAATAAGGGTTATGAGTAATTGAAATTACATTTTCAATTTTCGATTTTAAATTATAGGAGGACTTAGCACGCCCAGAAGAAGCTGCTGCAGAAGAGCCAGCTGTGGAGGCCACAGAAGAAACTGAGAAGGTAGGAAAGAACAAGTGCCCCAAAGAGCCCCCTATTAATCTTGATAAGCAATTAAACATACTCATAATTGGTAGCAGATTTTAGGTCTCATGCACACAATACATTATACGTATCTGCCGTGGCTAGGCTGAGTTGCTGCAGCTCAGCTCCCAATCTCTTGCACAGGGCTGTATCTCATATGAGGTGACTGAGCATGCACAGCTCTCTTTATTTAGTTGAGCATGCTTACACATCTATTTTCATAACTTCCATAGAAGCTAATGTGCGACCACCTGTTCATTCACAGCGGTGTAAGATGTAGACCCATTCTGGAGATAGATGTGGGTCCCACCTCGGAGAGCTGCTCTTATTGTATATTTATGGCATATCTTATTGATATGGCATAAATGTTCAGATTGGAATACATATTTAGTGTCTGTGACTATGACTAATGAAACATTATAGGGCCACCGGTGTCTTTAGGTAAGCTTAAATGCAGTTTCAGATTTTTTATCTATCAAACTTTGTAACTTTCCCAATGTCACTTTAGCTGTAAACTGCAGTTTATAAGACTGTCCACTTGGGGTGCTCAAGTTGTAAGTTTCTCATGTTTCATGTTACAGCTCAGGGCATTCATCACATACTTGTAAAATACTATGTATATTTGACTGTTGAGTGGTTACAAGTGTGATAGATGAATCAGCGTAATTTATACATGACATACTTTTACGTAACAGTACAACACTATAAACCGTGATACTTATTTCACAATAAATGATCTACTTGTTAAAAGAATCACAAAGTTAGAGAGAATAATGTGAAAACTTAGATAATAGATATATAATAATTCTCTGGATGCTGTCAGCTTAAAAGAGTTTTCTGAGATTTTTATACTGATGACCTATTTTCTGAATAAGACATCAGTACCTGATCGGTGGGGGTCTGACACCCGGGACCCCCACTGATCAGCTATTTAAGAAGGCTCCGGCACTCCTTTGAGCACCACGGCCTTCTCTGTACTCACCAAGAACACTGCTTTACATAGTATAGTGTCTGTGCTTGGTATTGCAGCTCAGCCCCACTCTCTTCAACGGGGCAGAGCTGCTTCTAGGCCATGTGACCGATGAATGTTTTGTCATTGGCTGGGAAAGCAGCAAGAAGGCCGAGGCACTACTGCAAGCGATACTGCCTTCTCAAACAGCTGATCGGTGGTGATCCTAGGTGTCAGACCCAACCCGATCAGATACTGATGACCTAACCAGAGGATACGCGAGTCTTTAAAAACATTTTATTAACACCACATGGGCAGCACCACTGTAAAGGGGTATTAAGGGGGCAAAACTACTGAGTGGGGGCACTAAGGCAACAGTACTACTGTAAGGGGGAGCTAAAAGTGCAGCACTATTATAAGAGGGCACTAGGGGGGGCAGCAGTAATGTAAGGGGAGCACTAAGGAGGTAATACTACTCTATGGGGCATTAAGGAGGCATTTCACTGTGATTGGACACTAAGTGGGCATGACTACTTTTAGAGCACTAACATAGCACTACTGTAAGAGGTCATTCTACTGTGTTTGGGCATTAATGGGGCATTCAATTGTGCTTGGGCACTAAGGGATCAGCACTACTGTAAGGGGGGCACTAAGGGGGCAGCACTTCTGTAAAGGGGGCACTAAGCAGTATTCTACTGTGAAAGCTGTTCTAAGAGGGAATTACTACTGTGTGGGCACTAAGGGGGCATAACTACTGTGTGGGAGCACTAAGAATGCATTCTACTGTTTGGGGGCACCAAGGGGTCATTCTACTGTTTGGCAGCACTAAGGAAGCATTCTGCTGTCTGGAAATATTAGGGAGGATTAACTACTGTGTGGGGCACTAAGGGGTCATACTACTATGTTCACTAATTGGGAATAACTACTGTGTGGGGCACTAAGTGGACATTCTACTGTGTGTGGGTACAAAGGAAGAATAACTACTGAGTGGGTCTTTAGGGGGGAATACAGGGCCAAATGGCATACTGTAAAGTAACCTCTCGACTCCTCCTGTTCAGATCTAGTAAGCGTTTTATTTTCATATTTTTCCATGACTGAGTGGGTGGGTAGATTGTATGGCAAGCATAGGTGGTCTTGACTAGCTGCAGAAGAGGGGGTTGCAGGGAAGTGGGCTCAGATGGAGGCATTTTGAAGATAGTTTTTGGGCCAAGCTTTTTCTAGTTACACCAGTGTATATAGGGGTAGTAAAAATCTCATACATGCCTATGCATGTATATCACCCCCGGTGACCCCACTGATCAGCTGTTTAAGAAGGCAACGATGCTCCTGTGAGCAGCTAACCAAGCACAGTGCAGTACATTTCATAGCGGCTGTGCTTGGTATCACACTCAGCCCCATTCACTTCTATGGGGCTCAGCTGCTCCCAGGCCATGTGACCGATGAATCTGTCATCACTTGACCCAGAAAAAAGCTGAAAGAAGGCCATTGTGCTACTTTGAGCACCCTGCCTTCTCGAACAGCTGATCAGTGTGGGTCCCAGTTTTAGAACCCCAACCAATCAGATAGTGATGACCTATCCAGAGAATAGGACATCAGTATTAAAATCTTGGACAACCCCTTTAACTTCTCAGAACCTTATAGTAAACTGTAAATATGACAACTTTTCCTAAAAAGTGACAATTAATCTATGAGTTTCTGAGACCCTTATCAAAAGGAGTCTCCCAATATAACTGTAATTCTTGTCATTTAGCCTCAGTAGCCTCAGAAAAACACCAGTTTCTTTGTAAACGAGTAAAATGCAATCACCAAACTTCTCTGGAAAGAGGGCTTGGGACCCTGTTCTCATAATTGGTGGGGGTTTGCAATGGTGGCGACCCCAGCGATCATACTTTTTACAAAGAAAAAAAGGGGGTCAGTCAGCACATCCCAATGCGCAGGTGCACGTTGCTATGGCTGAAAACACAACATAGAACATAACATACAATGCAACAGCTCTCTGCAAACCAAATAAAGTACAAAAATATATTATATTGCTAATGCTAATGCTAATTATTTGAGCCCGTCTGCCACACGTCAAGGTGATCTCTGTAAGACGGGAACCTAACACTAAGTTCAATCTGTTAAGTGCCATGACAGTGACCATGAGGTTCAGGGGGTGTAGGTTCCGCATGCATGCTGGGCCCCCTTTAGTTTTTATCATTTTCAGTGCCAAAATGGCCTCCATTTCCAGGGACTACAAGTACCAACATGCATGCAGAGAAAACTAAGCTTTATACTCAATTTAAAATCAGCCTATGAGGCAAACAGGCCGACCAGGAGTGCACGACCAAATAGGAGAGTCAGCCACACTTCCAGCACAAACGCAAAGAAAAAAAGGGGGTCAGTCAGCACATCCCAATGCGCAGGTGCACGTTGCTATGGCTGAAAACACAACATAGAACATAACATACAATGCAAAAGCTCTCTGCAAACCAAATAAAGTAAAAAAAATATATTATATTGCTAATGCTATGCTTATAAATTAGAGATGCTTGGCAAATCATTTTGCACAAAATTATTTGAGCCCGTCTGCCACACGTCAAGGTGATCTATGGAAGACGGGAACCTAACAATAAGTTCAACCTGTTAAGTGCCATGACAGCGACCATAAAGTTCAGGGGGTGTAGGTTCCGCATGCATGCTGGGCCCCCTTTGGTTTTTATACATTTTGGTATTTATAAGCATAGCGATCATACTTTTGGATAGGTGACTTATGTTCTCCTGTGATAAACATTTTAAGTGTAGTGTTTTTTATCCCATGTCTATTGTAAGATCATCAATAAACAAACTAAATTGTAGAACTCCTTCACCATTTATATTGCATCAAAGTATCCTAGAAAAGGAGACAAGGACCACTGCAATTGTCTATGGTTCAGACTAAGATAAAAGCAAAATGCATCTTTAGCGAGTTTGGTAATTTTTGGGATTCTATGTTTCTCACCCTCTATAGCCGCACATATCATCAAGTTTATGTCTTTACTGAGATAATAATTTACAATAGATAAAAAAAGATAAGGGAAAACTTTGGCCACAATGTATGAAATAACTGATAATAAATGGATTTATTCTTTCTTTCAGGCTGGTGATGCAGAGAATTAGTCATTTAATCTTAAATGCTGCCAAACTCTTAGAAGATCTATCGCTAATACGATGCAGGAAACCATTGATTCCACAACTGAACATCCCCAACCATCCATCGCACTGTTTATCATGAAGATTTACAAATTTGCCTTCTTCTGGTAGATTGATTCATTTAAAGTAGTATCATAGCAGTTGTGTGAAAATGTTTGCAAACCTTTTGGGATCTTGTTTTCATGATTAAAACTTAAAATGTCAACTAAGTCATATAATCTTTAATGACAACATTAAACAGTCCCATCATTTTATTAAGCAAGTATATGCAAGAATTAAAGGGGTTGTCCATCCTAGGAGCTGACAACCCAAATGCGTACCTCATTATAAAAAAAACAACAACATTAATCTGTCTCTCTATGCCCCTGCCCAATTCCCGCATTCTATTGGTCGCTGCAGAAACAATAATTGGCATGTTCATGTGACCACTGTGGTCATTCACAGGCCTCAGTGGTCACATCTGTTATAACACTGATGTGACCAGAAGTTGCTAGGAACGGGTCACTGGGGTTTTCAGCTCTAAGCCCGGAAAACCATTTTAGGTCATTGTCAGTAATACATGTATGTAAACAATTTAGCAAGCAGTGGAACCTCATGCCACCATTGGTCTGTTCTTTCCATGTGGCAAATTCACAATAACAAATAATATCAATTGCAAGAGATTCCTGCATATTGCTTGCGAGGTAATTATGTAAGGAATATACAGCTCACTCCTATTAGATCTTTGTAGGACACTTACTCCTAGTGAGCAGAGATGATTCGTTTATTACATCTGATCATACTCCGAAAGAAAGATAAGTGGTCCCATTAAGTTATTGTCTGACCCTTTAAACATGCCTTATCAAGCAAACTAGAGTCACCAGAGTCACCCACTGTGCCAGAGTTGTTACTTCTCATCAGTCCACAGTAGGGTGCAGTTTGGCTATGTGAAGTAATGTGTATATGGACTCTTGGTAGGTACTAAATTCTCTTTGAGAAGATCAGGTACTAGTTAGTTTTAAAGTTGTTTTCCAATCAAAAATATCACGCCAATGTTTCTGGTACATTGGATACAAAATTTGAAAGGGTCATTTTTTTCAAAAAACTCTTACTTTATAATTGTGTCAGTATGAATATTAAATGTACTTACATCCAACACATGCCTGCAAAATGTGGGTGGTCTGTGTGCTGCTGGACTGCGCCCACAGCTGAAGTAAACTCTTGGAACGATTCTTGGTAGAAAGAAATTCACTTTTTTTTAAGACATGCGTTAAAACAGAGTGGGTTGAGAGAGTAGGCAGACTACAGAATGCAAAGTGTACAATAGTGGAATGGGACATTTTCCACAACTAATAGATTTTAATACAAGGATGACAAAGGGATACCATTAACAGCACTTAAAAGGCCTCAATCTGCTGCAGTACATACATATAATAGGTTCACATACATGAGGACATCAGTACATTATTATTCCTATACAGGATGATATCAATGCTACAGTTGATTACTTTAGAGTTCTTTTTTCTAACAAGTTATTTCTCCCTAAATTATTTGATCCAGAAAGGAAAACTGGTAAAAAACGTACTTTGACCGCTTTTTCCGGCGCTTACTTGGAAGGATTCAGACCCAAATCATTGGACAGATAAGGGATTAACTTTTATTTGCAGGGTAGTCAACGCGTTTTGAGGGTTGGATTGCCCTCTTCATCAGGACTGTATACACTGAGGGGAATTAAAGCACATTTAAAACACACTTAAAATGGGAGTTTTTTGTGCGCAGGCCAAGGGGAATGGGGGGGGAATCGGACGTGTTTGGGTTGGGTTCATTGACATTACCCTTCCTGTTATACATCATATAGCAATGGTATATGCTTAATTTTAAACCAATAAATAAAAAATAAAAATAAAAAAGTATACTCTTTGCTTACAGTATGTATCTTTCTAGTCGTTTTTTTTAATAGTTTTTTATTGGCAGGCACCCACTATTTTTGCGGAGCAAAAGTTGCCCTGTGTCTCTTCAGTAGTGATGTGTGTACGGATACCTATATGTAAGGTATCTAAGGATGTCTCAGCAGTCGCATTCGTATATATGTGTGTGTGGTTGGCAGTCAAGTGCAGTTTGTCTAATGAAAATGAAAATGTTTGCCTCACAAAATGGCAGTCGGGTAAAATTTGCCTCAAGTATATATTTTATGTATTTTAACCATGGGGTGGGCAGTATATACACATATATACACATATACATATATACATACATACTGTATATACACACACCCACGTCCACGCATACACACATATGTGTGGCTGGAAGTCTAGACCCTTTCATATATATATATATATATATATATATATATTTATGGGAATGGCTGAAAAAACAGGGGTATGTATGTGGCTCTTTTATAGTGATAGTATATTGGAATAGTTACCATGTGACTGCCTGTAGTTGGTTGCCAAAAGATCTATAATTACCTTATGATACCTTGATGTCTCCTGTACCTTTTCACTGCTCCTTTGAAGACAGCTGCTAGGGTTTGTGACCAGTTAAGAAGACTGGAAGGGGGGCAGTCCCCCACACCACATGTCTGTGCTGGGTTTTCATTAATCCAATGTGATTGGCTTGCAGGAAGCTGCTGGCTACAGCAAGTTTGTATGTGAGCAGTTTTAGCTTCAGAGAACTGGCAGACAAGCCATCTCTGAAGGTCCTCATATTGTAAATGTTTATCAAAGGAAAGGAAAGGAAAAATAGTGCAAACAGTATTTTGACCGCTTTTTCCAGCGCTTGCTTGAAAGGTTTCAGACGTGGATGGAAGGGAAAGGTTTGGGGGGGGGGGGGGAGGGGATGAAATAAAATAAAACAGGTGTACCCATCTGAAAAATAAATAAGAACAATAAAACCAATAGACGTTAAGCGTACCCTAACCTTTAACAAACCTCTCTCTACAAAGTGTCACCGCACATGTGGCGCTGCCTCCTTATTTTCTTGTATTACCGAAGTTATTTGAGGTAGAGGTGCAAGATGGCTGACTAGGCCAACATGACTGATTATGGAATAAGACCTAATTATCCAACATGTGCTTCCCCTGATGTCATGCTTCAGTCCCACAATTTTCATGCATCCCTGGTGCCCTCACAATGCCCATTTGGTCCTCTACACCACCATCTTTGCATGTGCAGGGAAAAGAGACTGATGATACCTGGAAGTACCAGTCTAGAGCATGTGCAGAACAAGCAGAGAACTGCGTGAACGTATTCATGTGATTAATATGGATGACAGACCATAATATTTTATGCAGCTTTGAGGATTTAGCTAGGTTTGTGTTAGTGGGGAAACATGTTTAAGTGCAATATTCCCCATCTTGAAGTCTACCTTCAAACTTAATATCCACAAGGAGAAACAATACCTTCCAATAGAGTGCTCCATTTAGCCATCTAATCTAACCCTTCCATTATGAGAATGAATATCTCTCTTTCATATTGCACTTTAACAGAATCTTTGGTAAAGAAGTAGTCAGAAGTAGAAGTAGTGATTTTGTAGGACAGATGTCAGATCAGTAGTTAAAGGGGTTGTATCATCTGATTTAGAGAAGAAAACAGCACTACTCACTGGATGTATTCAAAAATCTGTCCCAATGGTGGCGGTGCCAGCAGTGTTAGGTCCAAGCCCGACGGGCCCCCAGTAATCCATAGAAGAAAATAATTACCACATCACTCTCTGTCTTCAGTTGTATATGGTTTATTCACCAACTGTGCACAGTTGGTGAATAAACCATATACGACTGAAGACAGAGTGTTGTGGTAATTATTTTCTTCTATGTTGTATCAGCTGAGACATTGTCGGCATAGCATATACCCCCAATGTCTGATAGGTGTGGGTTCCACCTCTGGGACCTGCACTGATATTTAGAACGGAGCCCGCCAAAGGGAAGGCGCGGCCACCCTCCATTCATTCCTATAGGAGCGTTGAAAATAGCCGAGCAGCTATTTCCAGCAGTCCCATTGAAATGAATGGAAAGTGCACTGCTCAAGCACAGCCACCATTCACTTCTATGGGGCTTATGGAAATAGTCAAGCCAGCTGGCTAGGCAACTTTCGGCAGTCCCAAAGAAGTGAATGGAGGGTGGTCACACATTCACGACGCGCCCTCCTTCACTTTGCGGGCTCCTTTCTAAAGATAGGTGCAGGTCCCAGAAGCGGGACCCACACCTATCAGACATTGAGTGCATATCCTAGCGATATACCCCCATGTCTGTGATGACACGACTCCTTTAAGGTCCAGTAAAATAAGGCAATGCTATTTAAAAAGAGGAATTACCACCACAAAATGCAATGCAATCTGAAAGCAGCATGTTATAGAGCAGGATAATCTAAGTAGATTGAGATATAGTTTTGTAGCAAAATATTCAGTAAAACCTATGATTTTTGCATTTATATCTTTGCTGTTTGCAGCCTTGTGAAGATCTATCGGTACAGAAGGGAGGAGTTATCAGTGACTGATAACATTGTGTGTATAAGTGTACATACAGAGATAGCTGTCAGTCACTGATAACTCCTCCTGTACTGATGGGTATTCACAGGAAGTGGAAAAAGTAAAGATATACAGTAAATGTATAAATTACAGGTTTTACTGAATATTTTCCCCCAAAACTATATATCAATCTGCTCAGCTCATCCTGCTATATAACATGGTGCCTTCAGATTGCATTGCATTTTGTAGTGACAGGTCCTTTTTAAAAGGATTTTCTGTATTGGATACTGCATGAAGTGTAGAGCACATTTTGAAAGTCATTCATATAGAAATCAAGAAAAATCCACTTCACTTTTTTCACAACTCTTCCCTTCATTAAAGGGGTTATTCAATGAAGACAATATGTCCCCTAGCCACAGGATTGAGGTTAAGTGTATGATCAGCAAGGGTCCGACTTCTGGGGCCCAGGCCGATCACCATTTGAATGGAGCCGTAGACACACATGCATTTCTACTGCCGCTTTCAACGCTATGGCACTGCATTTGGTTGACCTCATAGGGCTGAATAGAGCGGCAGCGCTCATATGTAACTTCTGCTTCATACAAATGAGGGAGAATGGGCCTCCTGCAATCAGACACTTATCCTCTATCCTGTGTATAGTTGATAAGTTGTATTCCTGGGACAACCTCCTTAAATCCCTTTGTACAGTACATTGATTTAGTTTCACTTCTGTACAAAGCAAATTATCAAAAATGTCACTTAACTTCTTAGTACAGTCTTCCTGTGACATGTATCAAATATGCAATCTATCATTACTGACAGAATGTGTTATTCCATCTGCCCTGCTTGTCAGATCTATGCCTTCTTTAATACTCTGTGAAACAAACTTTTGCCATTGGACCCATACTATATACTGTATATTGTGTTATTGACTGATTATTTTATTGTTAGGATATTAGCAGTTTAACACCAACATTGGAAATTATCTTTCTTAATCACACAAATAAAAAATGAATTTAACATGTAACTCTTACTGAATGTGTTAAAAGTAAAGCAGTATCACAGAGACATATAGTAACAGACACTTCTAAAACTAATTAAGACCAAGTTCACACATCGCAAATTTCTTGTACATCCTCTGATAAGTACAATGCAGTAGAAGTCTATGGAATTTATAAATCCCCATCTGTATGCTACAGATTTTTACTTGTGGATTTTTTTGCACAGATCAGATTTTGAAATCTACAGCATGCCCATTGTCTTGCGAATTGTTTGTGGATTATTCACTGATTTCATCCATTAACTTTAACAATGTTTAATTCTTCAAATAAGTCCACAACTGAGAAGTTTATTTCAGAATTTGTTGCAGATTTCATCTCCAACATATCCTATAATTGGAGATGTTAACTTAACTAAAACCTCAAACTTGTTAGATACTCCATATGTGGGCTTCATTCAGAATATGAAAACCCTCAGGCTACCCACACATGTTGTGGGTAAACCGCAGCATAATGCAGCATCAGCAAAGTGTATAAGAAACCGCAGCATAATGCAGCATCAGCAAAGTGTATAAGATTTCCGAAATCTTGGGTGCAGTGGCTAGGATTGGGTTGGCCCCAAGGCTATGTTGGCTTCTGTGGACACTCTCGAGGTGTCACCACTAGTGATGGACGAACATCGGCCCGGACGGTTCGCGAACGTGATCAAATGTTCGCAAACCGCAAGTTCGCGGCGGGCCCCATTCATTTTAATGGCAGGTGAACCTGGAAAACCTTCAGGTGGAGTACAGGCCCCAAACATTAGGCATTCACCATACAGATAAGAACAAGTGATTATGTGGCTGGGGGTACATTAGGCGGTCACCTTATAACAATTTTACTGTTGGCCAGTTAGATTACATAAAAGATCAAGTGATTATGTGGCTGGCGGTATATTAGACGGTCATTGAGTATTAATTTTACTGCAGGCCAGTGGAGTACAGGCCCCAAAACATTAGGAATTCACCAGAAAGAAACCATTAAGTGATTATGTGGCTGGAGGTATATTAGACAGTTATTGGATAACAATTTTACTGTAGGCAAGTACAAATACATGTCAAATACACATACACAAAATACATGTCAAATACACAATTCCCCCTCTTGAATAAACTTTGAATAATAATAGGTGAAATTCAATAACACGTGGTCATCATAGGTGTTGAATTTCTCCGAGGCCCCAACAATTAGGCATTGACCGTACAAAAAAGATCAAGTGATTATGTGGCTGGAGGTATATTAGACGGTCATTGGATATACATTTTACTGCAGGCCAGTGGAGTACAGGCCCCAAACATTAGGAATTCACTGGACAGAAAATGTCTTTTATGCCGCTGTATTTACATAAGACAGGGACCATTCTTTGTTCTGGGTTGTGGCGGATATGTGCGGGCTGGCATGAGGAAATTCAATTAAACGTGGTCCTGCATGGCCGCGCCTGCACAAACCAGAATTCACTGGCGCGATGCAGGCGCTGCCGGACTTGCGATTGATGTCGGTGCACTATACGCCGTTATGTGAGTGATCCTTAAAATGCTGCATACTCGTCGAGTCTAGAGTAGCCGATGACCACAAAAAAGGAGGACTTCTGGCTGTCCGTCCTGGCCTTGTGCCGGACGGAGGACCAGGAGTCTAAAAACCGGACGTCTGGTCACCCGAATAGAGGCGTGCACCCGGCATGGCAGAGTTATCCTCTGCGCTCACGTGCTGCCCGCCATCTGCCGCCCGCCCTCAAGACAGTCATCAGCCAGTGAGTGGCCCCCACCCCTGGCCCATACTGAAGGGCCGGTCAGTGGAGGACAGCAGCAGACTTAATATAAAGTTAATATATGGTATTGGTTGGATATGGGTATTCTTGATAGGGGGAGGGCAGCAGCAAGCAGTAGTGACTTATTTATACCATTTTGGAGTGTGTGTGACTTTTTAATCACATTTTATTAAAATTTTTGGGGTGAGAGAAGTGATGAAAAAATGGCGCTGGTAACAAAGGGGTTAAGATGTGGGGGATGGGCTGTGTCAGGCTTTAGCGCAGTAGGCACAGGCAGGAGGAATGATATATATGCAGGCTCCTGCCCTGCACTCGTTGAGCTTTGCTCGCTTACATATGGTGCCCTGTGCCCACTCTGCTAAAGCCTGACATCGCCCATCTATGCCCAGCTTTACCAAAACAGACAGGCAGGAGCAGTGATGTGTGAAGTACATGGCTCACTGCAGCCCCAGGGCTATCCTTACTCCCATACAGAGAGAGTACGGATTATAAAGCGCTATAGGCACCTGAATTCAGCACCTATTTCTTATAGGTTTCTAACGGTTTCAGTAGAACATGTATACATTTTTTTATTGACAAATAGGGGTGTGGCAGGGGAGGAGCCAGGGGTAGGATGGGCCAGGGGTAGGTAGTGGGCGTGGTTGTGGGCCCGATTCAGACTCTTGCTATGGGGCCCAGTGATTTCTGTGTACGCCCCTGACCCCGTGGTATTTGGCAACAAATCGCTGCATGACTCAGGATGTGTGCCATGCACAGCACGTGTGTCATTTTGCCCTGTTTCAGCTCGCTTAGCAGTTTGGCACCATTGTTGCACACCACTTTACCAACTGTAAAATTGAGCGGGGTTAGCCCGGTGTAGCTCTTGGCTTCCAGGCACAACAGCCGCAGCACAGCATGGCAACGTCTCACCTGGCACATTGAATAGGTTCTGAAGAGCTGGGGGGTGTGCAGCGGAAGAGGCGATAGCAGTGGAAAAGGAGGAGTCAGCCGAGGAGTAGATGGAGGATGGAGTAGGAGGAGGAGAAGGCAGGCCTGCATGCAATCCTTGGCGGTAACACCAAATCCACACGGGTGCCACGGGTTGCATGCTTGACAGCAGTTAGAAGGTTCACCCAGTGGGCAGTAAAAAATATGTACCTTCCCTACCCGTGTTTGTGAAGGTTCTCATTTATCCAGGTTATGGTATATCTGTAAAGAATAAATCAAGGCAACTGGACTTACTGTAGATTTCTTGAAAACGTTTCACTCGTTCTTCCAACGAGCTTTCTCAATTCTGAGTGAAATGTTTTCAAGAAATCTACAGTAGGTCCAGTTGCTTTGATTTATTCTTTACAGACTTCCCTACCCGTGTTTGCTAAACCACGTGTTTGTGGTCAGATGTATCTTGGCACCAACACTGTGTGCCAGAGATACATTCACTTGCCGCTGAACATGGCCATATATCTCTGGGATGCCCTTCTGGGAGAAATATTTCTAAAAAATGTACTAAAGGCCTCCAAGTCCACCAATTTATATGGAAGTAGTTGGCGGGATAGCAGTTCCGACAAGCCAGCGGTCAGCCGTCATCAACTTTTTAAGTTTGAACATTTGGAGCACAGAAGCCTACCTTTTGCCAGATGAACGTGACGATGGCACGGTGGAAGGTGGCGTGGAGGACAAATGGGAGGAGAGAAGAGAAGGAGAAGAGGCAGGACGTGGGGCGTCGGGAATGTGGCTTTTGAGGTTCTGACGTTGTTGCTCCTACTGGGCTCGGTGATGGGAGGCCAAGTGCCTTCTTAAGGCAGTCGTCCCTAGGTGAGTGTTGGGCATACCGGCAACACTATTGTCAGCAGCGGAGCCATGTGCCGGTGTCCTAGAAGCGCCAGATGTGACCGTGCATGGTGGATGGTTCGCTCCAGATACATTTGCAGTCTGCTTTTTGCCTCCTGTGCACTGCGAGTTCTGCCTGCTTTTCCTCCTGCTACTCTGTCTCTCCCTCTGAACTCCCCTCCTCTTCCTCTGTTGTGGGCACCCATGTGACATCCATCGACACGTCATCATCGTCACCTTCACCACCACTGACATTAGAGATCTTGGAGTAGGCAGCAACAGCAGAGTCCTCCGTCCTTGGGCTGATCTGGGTACTGTCGTCAGAATGCTGGGTGGCGACCTGGTGGAAGCTGTTGTATCGCAGGACTCAATCAATATTTGGTGGAAGCTAGTATATCAAGCCCCTCAATCAGTATTTTGTGGAAACAGGTATATAGAAGCCCTTAATGAGTATTTTCTGGAAGCCGGCATATCAAACCCCTTAATTAAAATTTGGTGGAAGCTGTTGTATCGCAAGCCTCAATCAATATTTGGTGGAAGCCGGAATATTAATCCCCTCTATCACTATTTTGTGAAAAAAGGTATATAGAACCCCTTAATGAGTATTTGCTGGAAGCTTGTATATCAAACCACTTAATCAATATTTGGTGAAGCTGGTGTATCGCAGGCCTCAATCAATATTTGGCAGAAGCCGGTATATCAATCCCCTCTATCAGTATTTTGTGGAAAAAGGTATATAAAACCCCTTAATGAGTATTTGCTGGAAGCTGCTATATCAAACCCCTTAAAAAATATTTGGTGGAAGCAGGTGTATCGCAGGCCTCAATCTATATTTGGTGGAAGACGGTATATCAATCCCCTCTATCAGTATTTTGTGGAAACAGGTATATAGAACCCCTTAATTAGTATTTGCTGGAAGCCGGCATATCAAACCCCTTAATTAAAATTTGATGGAAGTTGGTGTATCGCAGGCCTCAATCAATATTTGGTGGAAGCTGGAATATTAATCCCCTCTATCAGTATTTTGTGAAAAAAAGTATATAGAACCCCTTAATGAGTATTTGCTGGAAGCTGGTATATCAAACCCCTTAATCAATATTTGGTGGAAGCTGGTGTATCGCAGACCTCAATCAATATTTGGCAGAAGCCGGTATATCAATCCCCTCTATCAGTATTTTGTGGAAAAAGGTATATAAAACCCCTTAATGAGTATTTGCTGGAAGCTGCTATATCAAACCCCTTAAAAAATATTTGGTGGAAGCCGGTGTATCGCAGGCATCAATCTTTATTTGGTGAAAGACGGTATATCAATCCCCTCTATCAGTATTTTGCGGAAACAGGTATATAGAACCCCTTAATGAGTATTTGCTGGAAGCTGGTATATCAAACTCCTTAATCAATATTTGGTGGAAGCCCGTGTATCGCAGTCCTCACTTAATATTTTGTGGAAGCTGGTGTATCACACCCCTCAATCAGGTGTATCACACCCCTCAATCAATATTTTGTCGAAGTCGGTGTATCACACTCCTCAATCAGTATTTTGTGGAAGCAGGCATATCAAACCTCTTAATCAGTATTTTGTGGAAGCAGGCATATCACACCCCTTAATCAGTTTTATTTTGGGGGGCAACAGGTATATCACACCATTTGCAATTAGTTATTCCAATAACGTTTGTCCCTCTATATAGCTGCGGTATCTCAGCAGAACCGCACACAAGTGCTGCACAATACAAATGCACTATAATATACTTTATATATAAGAAGGTATATTATAGGTATATCACACCCCTAAATCAGTTTTTCTTTGGGGACAACAGGCATATCACACCAGTTGCAATTAGTTATTCTAATAGTGTTTGTCCCTCTATCTAGCTGCGGTATCTCAGCAGAACCGCATACAAGTGCTGCACAATACAAATGCACTATAATACTATAATATGCTTTCTATTTTAGAAGGTATATTATAGGTATATCCCACACTTCAATTATTATTTTATTTTGGGAGGCAACAGTTATATCTAACCAGTTGCAATTAGTTATTCCAATAGCGGTTTTCACTCTATCTAGCTGTGGTATCTCAGCAGAACCGCACACAACTGCTGCACAATACAAATGCACTATAATATACTTTCTTTGTTAGAAGGTATATTATAGGTATATCACACCACTTAATCATTTTTTTTGGGGGGGGGGGGCAACAGGTATATCACACCAGCTGCAATTAATATTTCCAATAACGTTTGTCCTTCTATCTAGCTGCAGTATCGCAGCAGAACCGCACACAACTGCTGCACAATACAAATGCACTATAATATACTTTCTATGTTAGAAAGTATAATATAAGTATATCACACCCCTCAGTATGTCACACCTATCGATAGCACACCTATACCAGTCCTTAACCACTTCAGCCCCGCTAGGTGAAACCCCCTTCATGACCAGAGCACTTTTTACACTTCGGCACTACACTCCTTTCACCGTTTATCGCTCGGTCATGCAACTTACCATACAAATGAATATACAAATGAATTTTACCTCCTTTTCTTCTCACTAATAGAGCTTTCATTTGGTGGTATTTCATTGCTGCTGGCATTTTTACTTTTTTGTTATTAATCAAAATGTAACGATTTTTTTGCAAAAAAATGACATTTTTCACTTTCTGCTGTAAAATTTTGCAAAAAAAACGACATCCATATATAAATTTTTCACCAAATTTATTGTTCTACATGTCTTTGATAAAAAAAAAATGTTTGGGCAAAAAAAAAAAAATGGTTTGGGTAAAAGTTATAGCATTTACAAACTATGGTACAAAAATGTGAATTTCCGCTTTTTGAAACAGCTCTGACTTTCTGAGCACCTGTCATGATTCCTGAGGTTCTACAATGCCCAAACAGTAGAAACCCCCCACAAATGACCCCATTTCGGAAAGTAGACACCCTAAGGTATTCGCTGATGGGCATAGTGAGTTCATAGAACTTTTTATTTTTTGTCACAAGTTAGCGGAAAATGATGATGATTTTTTATTTTTATTTTTTCTTACAAAGTCTCATATTCCACTAACTTGCGACAAAAAATAAAAAATTCTAGGAACTCACCATGCCCCTCACAGAATACCTTGGGGTGTCTTCTTTCCAAAATGGGGTCACTTGTGGGGTAGTTATACTGCCCTGGCAATTTAGGGGCCCAAATGTGTGAGAAGAACTTTGCAATCAAAATGTGTAAAAAATGACCGGTGAAATCCAAAAGGTGCACTTTGGAATATGTGCCCCTTTGCCCACCTTGGCAGCAAAAAAGTGTGACACATCTGGTATCGCCGTACTCAGGAGAAGTTGGGGAATGTGTTTTGAGGTGTCATTTTACATATACCCATGCTG
Organism: Bufo gargarizans; assembly: GCF_014858855.1. Lineage (NCBI taxonomy): Eukaryota > Metazoa > Chordata > Amphibia > Anura > Bufonidae > Bufo > Bufo gargarizans. Next base: position 177,495,236 of record NC_058085.1, read on the forward strand.
GGTGAGAAAAATATCTTGGTCAAATGCCAACTTTGTATAAAAAAATGGGAAAAGTTGTCTTTTGCCAAGATATTTCTCTCACCCAGCATGGGTATATGTAAAATGACACCCCAAAACACATTCCCCAACTTCTCCTGAGTACGGCGATACCAGATGTGTCACACTTTTTTGCTGCCAAGGTGGGCAAAGGGGCACATATTCCAAAGTGCACCTTTCAGATTTTGCAGGCCATTTTTTACACATTTTGATTGCAAGGTACTTCTCACACATTTGGGCCCCTAAATTGCCAGGGCAGTATAACTACGCCACAAGTGACCCCATTTTGGAAAGAAGACACCCCAAGGTATTCCGTGAGGGGCATGGCGAGTTCCTAGAATTTTTTATTTTTTGTCACAAGTTAGCGGAAAATGATGATTTTTTTTTTTTTATCTTTTTTCCTTACAAAGTCTCATATTCCACTAACTTGCGACAAAAAATAAAAAATTCTAGGAACTCGCCATGCCCCTCACGGAATACCTTGGGGTGTCTTATTTCCAAAATGGGGTCACTTGTGGCGTAGTTATACTGCCCTGGCAATTTAGGGGCCCAAATGTGTGAGAAGTACTTTGCAATCAAAATGTGTAAAAAATGGCCTGCGAAATCCGAAAGGTGCACTTTGGAATATGTGCCCCTTTGCCCACCTTGTCTTCAAAAAAGTGTCACACATCTGGTATTGCCGTACTCAGGAGAAGTTGGGGAATGTGTTTTGGGGTGTCATTTTACATATACCCATGCTGGGTGAGAGAAATATCCTGGCAAAAGACAACTTTTCCAATTTTTTTATACAAAGTTGGCATTTGATCAAGATGTTTATCTCACCCAGCATGGGTATATGTAAAATGACACCCCAAAACACATTGCCCAACTTCTCCTGAGTACGGCGATACCAGATGTGTGACACTTTTTTGATGCCAAGGTGGGCAAAGGGGCACATATTCCAAAGTGCACCTTTCGGATTTCACCGGTCATTTTTTACAGATTTTGATTGCAAAGTACTTCTCACACATATGGGCCCCTAAATTGCCAGGGCAGTATAACTACGCCACAAGTGACCCCATTTTGGAAAGAAGACACCCCAAGGTATTCCGTGAGGGGCACTGCGAGTTCCTAGAATTTTTTTTTTTTTGTCACAAGTTAGCGGAAAATGATGATTTTTTTTTCTTTTTTCCTTACAAAGTCTCATATTCCACTAACTTGCGACAAAAAATAAAAAATTCTAGGAACTCGCCATGCCCCTCACGGAATACCTTGGGGTGTCTTCTTTCCAAAATGGGGTCACTTGTGGCGTAGTTATACTGCCCTGGCAATTTAGGGGCCCAAATGTGTGAGAAGTACTTTGCAATCAAAATGTGTAAAAAATGGCCTGCGAAATCCGAAAGGTGCACTTTGGAATATGTGCCCCTTTGCCCACCTTGTCTTCAAAAAAGTGTCACACATCTGGTATTGCCGTACTCAGGAGAAGTTGGGGAATGTGTTTTGGGGTGTCATTTTACATATACCCATGCTGGGTGAGAGAAATATCCTGGCAAAAGACAACTTTTCCAATTTTTTTATACAAAGTTGGCATTTGATCAAGATGTTTATCTCACCCAGCATGGGTATATGTAAAATGACACCCCAAAACACATTGCCCAACTTCTCCTGAGTACGGCGATACCAGATGTGTGACACTTTTTTGCAGCCTAGATGCGCAAAGGGGCCCAAATTCCTTTTAGGAGGGCATTTTTAGACATTTGGATCCCAGACTTCTTCTCATGCTTTAGGGCCCCTAAAAAGCCAGGGCAGTATAAATACCCCACATGTGACCCCACTTTGGAAAGAAGACACCCCAAGGTATCCAATGAGGGGCCTGGAAAGTTCATCGAAATTTTTTTTTTTTGCATAAGTTAGCGGAAATTTTTATTTTTATTTTTTTCTCACAAAGTCTCACTTTCCGCTAACTTAGGACAAAAATTTAAATCTTTCATGGACTCAATATGCCCCTCAGCAAATACCTTGGGGTGTCTTCTTTCCAAAATGGGGTCAGTTGTGGGGTGTTTGTACTGCCCTGGCATTTGAGGGTCTCCGCAATCATTACATGTATGGCCAGCATTAGGAGTTTCTGCTATTCTCCTTATATTGAGCATACAGGTAATGAGATTTTTTTTTCCGTTCAGCCTCTGGGCTGAAAGAAAAAAATGAACGGCACAGATTTCTTCATTCGCATCGATCAATGTGGATGAAAAAATCTCTGCCAAAAAAAAAAAATGGAGGAGAAAGGCGTCTGCCAGGACATAGGAGCTCCGCCCTACATCCATACCCACTTAGCTCGTATGCCCTAGCAAACCAGATTTCTCCATTCACATCAATCGATGTGGATGAATAAATCATTGCCGGGATTATATTATTTTTTTTTTATATATATATATACAAAGTGTTTGCCAAAGCATAGGAACGCCGCCTCCTCCTCAGCTCGTATGCCTTGGCAAACGTATCTGTCACTGCAGAGGAGAAAATCCCGTCTTGCAGCGCCGCATACACCGACTTGCGTGTAATCTGACAGCAGCGCAATGCTTCTGTCAGAATGCACATCGGTGCTGCAGCTGGTCGATCGGTTGGTCCACCTGGAAGGTAAAAAAAGAAAAAAAAAAAAAAAGAAAAAACCAGGCCGCAACGCAATAATTTTATTAACTTTGCAACAGAACATATAAACTTTAACTTTTTTAACTGAACATTAACGTGTTTGCTTACTGGTGTGTTTTTTTTTTTTTTTTTTTACCTTTATAGAACAAACCTCTCCTTCCCCATGGGTCAATGTGCAAAGCGCAAATCGCCCAAAGATGTGGCGAAGTGCGTTATGCACTTTATCCCATGTGAAAGGAGACGTTTGCAGCAGCAGTGAGTGAATGGGCCCTAATAGCCCTGTGTGCCCGTCCTGGTGAGATGATCCCTATGCTAATAGTGTACCTGTGAGTGGTATTCCGGAAACACTCTCCAAAGCATAGGGCAGGGTGGTCCGGACAGTCAGGACAGAAATAGCGGGTGTCACGCCTTATTCCACTCCTGCTACAGACACGACATCTTTTTCGGGGTGACTGTTGGGTTGAGGTACCAGGAACGACATTGGGGAAATGTCGCTCGTGTAGACGGCTAACTACACTGGTGGTTGGGGCCACGGAACCTCCTGGATACAGGAGGTTCTCGATGATCTCTTCCTGAAATTTGAGGAAGGATCCAGTTCTCCCAGCCTTACTGTAGAGAACAAAACTATTGTACAGAGCCAATTGAATTAAATATACAGACACCTTCTTATACCAGCGTCTGGTGCGTCGGGAAACTAAATACGGAGACAACATCAGGTCATTGAAGTCCACCCCTCCCATGTGGAGGTTATAGTCGTGGACTGAGAGGGGCTTTTCAATGACACGGGTTGCTCGCTCAATTTGTATTGTCGTGTCTGCGTGAATGGAGGAGAGCATGTAAACGTCACGCTTGTCTCTCCATTTCACCGCGAGCAGTTCTTCGTTACACAGTGCGGCCCTCTGCCCCCTTGCAAGACGGGTGGTAACGAGCCGTTGGGGGAAGCCCGCGCGACTAGTTCGCGCGGTACCACAGGCGCCAATCCGTTCTAGAAACAAATGCCTAAAGAGGGCCACACTTGTGTAAAAATTGTCCACATAAAGATGGTACCCCTTGCCGAATAAGGGTGACACCAAGTCCCAAACTGTCTTCCCACTGCTCCCCAGGTAGTCAGGGCAACCGACCGGCTCCAGGGTCTGATCTTTTCCCTCATAGACACGAAATTTGTGGGTATAGCCTGTGGCCCTTTCACAGAGCTTATACAATTTGACCCCATACCGGGCGCGCTTGCTTGGGATGTATTGTTTGAAGCCAAGGCGCCCGGTAAAATGTATCAGGGACTCGTCTATGCAGATGTTTTGCTCTGGGGTATAAATATCTGCAAATTTCTGGTTGAAATGGTCTATGAGGGGCCGAATTTTGTGGAGCCGGTCAAAAGCAGGGTGGCCCCTGGGACGGGAGGCGGTGTTGTCACTAAAGTGCAGGAACCGCAGGATGGCCTCAAAACGTGCCCTGGACATGGCAGCAGAGAACATGGGCATGTGATGAATCGGGTTCGTGGACCAATATGACCGCAATTCATGCTTTTTTGTCAGGCCCATGTTGAGGAGGAGGCCCAGAAAAGTTTTAAGTTCGGAAACTTGGACTGGTTTCCACCGGAAAGGCTGTGCATAAAAGCTTCCCGGGTTAGCGGTGATAAATTGTGTGGCATACCTGTTTGTTTTGGCCACAACTATGTCTAAAAGCTCCGCAGTCAAGAACAGCTCAAAAAATCCCAGGGCCGAACCGATCTGAGCTGTCTCAACCCGAACTCCAGACTGGGCGGTGAAAGGGAAAACTACAGGTGCGGCTGAAGTTGGGGACTGCCAATCAGGGTTTGCCAGCACCTCTGGGATTCTAGGGGCTCTACGGGCACGTCTTTGCGGTGGCTGCGACGGGGTCACTACTGCACGTGCCACCGTACCAGCTTCAACTGCCCTTCTGGTGCTCGCTACTTCACCAGGTTGTACGGAAGTGCTGGTACTAGGTCCAGGGAGGGCTGGGCTGCTGGTGTATGCCTCACCACGTAATCCGACAGCACCAGCCCCACTCTGCTGCTCTTGAAGCGGATCCTGCGCAACCTGCGGTCTAGCGACACGGGGCCGGGTACGCCTGGTGCTATCAGGGACCTCAGCCTCCTCGTCCGAACTTTGGGTCAGAGAGCCACTGCTTTCTACAGGTTCGTATTCTGACCCGCTGGATTCATCAGATGAGGGTTCCCACTCCTCATCCGACTGGGTCAGAAGCCTGTAGGCCTCTTCAGAAGAATACCCCCTGTTAGACATGTGGGCAACTAAATTTAGGGGTATTCCCTGAGACTACCCAAGAAAAAAAAAGCAAGCCTGTCTTACAAAGGGGAGGCTAGCGAAGTACCGGAGGCCGCTGCGGTTGATAAAAAATATCAAAACTGATTTTTTTATCGCCGCAGTGCGTGTAAAGTGAATGTGCAGTGATCAAAAAAAAAATTTTTTTTGTCACTGCGGTGGGGCGGGTGTGGGCGAACGCACGTGTGGGCGACCGATCAGGCCTGATCGGGCAAACACTGCGTTTTGGGTGGAGGGCGAACTAAAGTGACACTAGTACTATTATAGATCTGACCGTGATCAGTTTTGATCACTTCAAGATACTATAAAAGTACAAATGCTGATTAGCGATACGCTAATCAGCGAATAACGGACTGCGGTGCGGTGGGCTGGGCGCTAACCGATCCCTAAACTACCTAACCAAGGGGCCTAAACTATACCTAAAACCTAACGGTCAATAACAGTGAAAAAAAAAAAGTGACAGTTTGCACTGATCACTTTTTTCTTTTCACTTGTGATTGACAGGGGTGATCAAAGGGGTGATCAAAGGGTTAATTGGGGTTCAGGGGGGTGATCAGGGGCTAGTGTGTGGTGTTTGGTGTACTCACTGTGAAGCCTGCTCCTCTGCTGGATCCAACCGACGAAAAGAACCAGCGTCTCGCGAGATGACGTGTATATGCGTGACTGTGCGCAGCGCTGCCACCTCCGGACCGCACATCTGCGTTAGGCGGTCCGGAGGTGGTTAAAAAGACTTTTGTGGCCCTATTAGCTAGCATTTGGTGTCCCTAACAGTTTGTCCCCGCTCCACACAGCAACCTCTCCCTACACGTAAAAAAAAAATGAATGTAAAATGGCTTCCAGATCAGGTTTATTTATAGGTTAGGGTGTGTGTTTATGTGCTGAACCGTCTCAATTGTCTTTCCTGTCCCACCTGATGGATGTATCATGGGTCAAAGTTTGGCACAATGCAAAAGAATATGCCGCCGGCGGACATCGCCATATGTTTGCATGTTCGGCAAACCGCAAACTAGCAAAGTTCGCCGTGAAACAACCGCCGGGCGAACCGCAAGGCCATCTCTAGTCACCACATGTTGCCGCTCTCCAGTAGTGTTGATCACGAATATTTGAATCGCGAATATTAATCGTGAATATCAGCACTTCCAGAATAGTGATATATATTCGTAATTTCGAATATTCTAGATTTTTTTTTCATCAGTAACCTCCCTTCTTGCTTGTGGGCCAATGAGAAGGCTGCAATGTCTTTGTCTGAGCTTAGAAACATCCCAAGCAACCAATAGGAAATCTGCCTACCCCTTACTATATAAGAACCTCCCCAGCATTCATTTTCTACAGTTTTTTAAAGTTCTGAGAGAGAGAGAGAGAGAGAGAGAGAGAGCAGTGTCATTGCTGTGCTCTGTGCTTTCCACATAGATAGCTTGTATGTATAATACAGAGAGTTAGTGTAGGTTATATCCTGATATAGTGTAGCTGTTGCAGTGCAGGGTGTTAAGTAGTGTGATAGGTTCTGCTGTCCATACATGCATGCAGACCGGCTAAAATGTAAAGTTTCACGTATTGCGCCAAAATATTTGCATCGTTAGTGCTGATTTACGCAATTTGTGCATAATTTGGAGCACTCTAACTGCATATAAAGCCATTTTTAATGTTCTGCTGTGCCAACCATTTTCTCCAGTCTCAGGAAACTTCTAGCAGCTTGGAAAATATAACAAAAGTGACCCACACCTGTATATCGCACGCCTTACACGAATATTACATTGCCGATTTTTCGCGATCAAGAAAATAATCTCTAATTCACAAATTCGCGAATATATATTGAATATTCACCCAAATATTCATGAAATATTGCGAATTGGAATATATCCCCTGCCGCTCATCATTACTCTCCAGAAGGGATGGTAAGGTGTGATGCATCCCAAAGGGAAATAAATCCGGAGAGTAAGGATCTGCATTTAACCAGTGTGCTTCTTTACTGGAGGAACTTAAGTGCAAAACAGACAAAGGTTTCATGATGAGGAAAGGCCTGAGCTAGCTGTCCCTCACTCTCTCTCTCTGAAATGGTTGGTACCCTGGCCAAAAACTGGTGGCCCAGGGTCTGTGGCTCAGTCTTCCATCTGGCTCCCCAGTTAATGGGCTGGTAACCTGGGGTCTGTGGCTCAGCATTCCCATCTCAGTGTCTTCTTCTGGTCACCTATGCAGCCTGGCATAGTCTCTCTTACTAAGAACTGGTCCCTATCTAAAGACTGACAGCGTCTCTTCTACTAAACACTGGTCCCTATCTACAGACAATTAAGGGCTCTGATTGGTCCCTTTATATACAGTTTTTATCTAAACTGTGTGACGATATTCACGAATAATATTCACTATTCGAATATTTGCGCTCAACACTAATAAACATAAATACAGTTTAACAATATGGAACAGTAGAAGTGCACACAACAGTATAAATTACAGTGCAAAATAACCTTTCAAAGTGCAATAAAGTAGGGAGTTGATGGCTTTGCATAGTAGCAATAAGGGCAAATGTTCACAAATATCCATAGTCCAAAGTACCCTTGGTCCAGGCAGTAGAGATGAGCAAAATAATTCTACAGAATGTATGTGTACATTCAGCAAGGCTGTTAGAATCGATTTGTCCAATCAGCAGGCTTTGTGCAAATGAAGAAGGCCTGCTGATTGGACAAATGGATTCTAACAGCCCTTCTGATTGGACAAATTGATTCTGTAGAATCATTTTGCGCATCTCTACTCCAGGGCATCACACATGTACACGTTGATCTTTTTGTTACATGCTTGTTGCCTGAATAAGAGTACAGATTAGCAGTTAAAGGTCATAGGTTGCATCTACAGTATAAGTTTCTGACACTCTTACATGTGCAGAGGCTCAACAAAGAAATAGAATATTTCACACCTGAAACTGAGAGTAACAAAATTTGCTCAGTCTAAACTCATTTATAATTTATAATGTCCAAAATATTCTACAGCAGCTTCTCAATCTTTGAAGGAGTTTGCCTCTACAGACAGGCTGCCACTTAGCATATTTCTTGAAGAAGCAGAAGATTGATCATAGTACTGAAACTTGTATATGCACTCATTCCCTACAAAATGGCTCATCACCTTAGAATAAAAAATTATGCATATGTAACCCATACATTGGGGTATTTTATGTCCGACCAGTGTAGCGGTATGTATATACAGTACAGACCAAAAGTTTGGACACACCTTCTCATTCAAAGAGTTTTCTTTATTTTCATGACTATGAAGGCATCAAAACTATGAATTAACACATATGGAATTATATACATAACAAACAAGTGTGAAACAACTGAGAATGTGTCATATTCTAGGTTCTTCAAAGTAGCCACCCTTTGCTTTGATTACTGCTTTCCACACGCTTGGCATTCTCTTGATGAGCTTCAAGAGGTAGTCCCCTGAAATGGTCTTCCAACAGTCTTGAAGGAGTTTCCAGAGATGCTTAGCACTTGCCGGCCCTTTTGCCTTCACTCTGCGGTCCAGCTCACCCCAAACCATCTCGATTGGGCTCAGGTCCGGTGACTGTGGAGGCCAGGTCATCTGGCGCAGCACCCCATCACTCTCCTTCATGGTCAAATAGCCCTTACTTTCAAAGTTTTCCCAATTTTTCGGCTGACTGACTGACCTTCATTTCTTAAAGTAATGATTGCCACTCGTTTTTCTTTACTTAGCTGCTTTTTTCTTGCCATAATACAAATTCTAACAGTCTATTCAGTAGGACTATCAGCTGTGTATCCACCTGACTTCTCCTCAACGCCACTGATGGTCCCAACCCCATTTATAAGGCAATAAATCCCACTTATTAAACCTGACAGGGCACACCTGTGAAGTGAAAACCATTTCAGTGGACTACCTCTTGAAGCTCATCAAGAGAATGCCAAGAGTGTGGAAAGCAGTAATCAAAGCAAAAGGTGGATACTTTGAAGAACCTAGAATATGACATATTTTCAGTTGTTTCACACTTGTTTGTTATGTATATAATTCCACATGTGTTAATTCATAGTTTTGATGCCTTCAGTGTGAATCTACAATTTTCATAGTCATGAAAATAAAGAAAACTCTTTGAATGAGAAGGTGCGTCCAAACTTTTGGTCTGTACTGTATGTCGGCGGAGCTGATGTTGTGTATTATCCTAATGAGAAAGATTTCATAATAAGGATTTGGAGAAGGGGCAGAGGGATAGCAGAGCAGGGAGAGGCTGGTGCTGCTACTAGGGTGTCATACCATGGGAGTAATAAAGCCCACCATAATGCCCCCCCCAGTAGAAATAATTCTCCTTACAATGTGACAGTGCAAAAAATACCCCCTTGTAATGCCCCCAGTTGAGCTAATGTCCCCATAGTGCCCCCATAATGTCCTAGTATAAAATACCCCTATATAGTGCCCCCAGTAAATTCCCCCATAGTACTCCTCTCCCCCCTTCCTGCTAGTGCCCCCCATAATGTACCAGTATAAAATGCCCCATATATAGTGCCCCAGTAGATGCCCTCAGTGTCCGGCTGCCGGCCTAGTGTCCCCCATAATGCCCCCCAATAATGTGCCAGTAAGTGTCCCCATAGATGCCCCCCATCATGTGCCAGTATCAAGTGCCTCTCTCCCCCCAATGTCCCAGTATCATTGTGCCATCTCCCCCCCAATGTGCCAGTATCAAGTGCCTCTCTTCTTCCCACCCATGTGCCAGTATCGTAGTGCCAAACCCCCCCATGTGCCAGTATCAAGTGCCTCTCTCCTTCCCACCCCCGATGCGCCAGTATCATAGTGCCACCCCCCCCCCAAAAAAAGTGCCAGTATCAAGTGCCTCTCTCCTTACCCCCATGTCCCAGTATCATAGTGCCATCTCCTACCCCAAAAGTGCCAGTATCAAGTGCCTCTCTCCTCCCCCCATGTGCCAGTATCAAGTGCCTCTCTCCTCCCCCCATGTGCCAGTATCAAGTGCCTCTCTCCTTCCCCCATGTGCCAGTATCATAGTGCCAACCCCCCCATGTGCCAGTATCGGGTGCCAACCCCCCTCCCCCCCATGTGCCAGTATCAGGTGCATCTCTCCTTCCCCCCCATGTGCCAGTATCATAGTGCCAACCCCCCCCCCCCCGTGTGCCAGTATCAAGTGCCTCCCACTCCCCCTATGGCAGTAACAGTCGGGTATTAAAAAAACCCAAACACTTACCTCCATGTCAGCGATGCGATGCAGCCTCTTCCTGTGTCCCGCCCTGTATGTCCATATATAGAGTCAGTGCTTGTGTATTTCAGAAAAGTTTCTGCTGGGATTAGAACCCACAACCTTCTGTATCAAAGGCAAAGCACTTACCCACACAGCCATAAGAAGTGCATTAACACTGGCTGAAAAAATATGAGACTTCTACTGTTATAGCTGGCTAAGTGTACATCTATACACATGACAGCTGCTCCAACACATCCAGCACTGCTATATCTCTATATGACAGCTGTCCCAGCACACTCAGCTTTGCTATATCTCTATATATGATAGCTGCCCCAGCACACCCAGCTCTGCTACATCTATACACATGACAGCTGCCCCTGCAAACTCAGCTCTGCTATATCTATATATCTCTAAGTATTGCTATACAGTAGATAGATATATAGAGATATAGCAGAGCTGAGTGTGCTGGGGCAGCTGTCATGTGTATAGACGTAGCAGAGCTGGGTGTGCTCAGGCAGCTGTCATGTGCATAGATGTAGCAGAGCTGGGTTTGCTGGGGCAGCTGTCATATATAGAGATATAGTAGAGCTGAGTGTGCTGGTGCAGCTGTCATGTGTATTAGATGTAGCATAGCTGGGTGTGCTGGGGCAGCTATCATATATAGAGCTATAGCAGAGCTGAGTGTGCTGGGACAGCTGTCATATAGAGATATAGTAGTGCTAGGTGTGTTGGGGCAGCTGTCATGTGTAAAGATGTACACTTTGCCAGCTATAACAGTAGAAGTCTCATATTTTTTTAGTCAGAGGCAGTGCAGCTTTTATGGCTGTGTGGGTAAGTGCTTTGCCTTTGATACAGAAGGTTGTGGGTTTGAATCCCAGACACATCCTCTCCTGAGTATAGCAATACAGATGACTATGCTTGGGAATCGTAAATGAGAACACTGCCGGACAGCCCTGCTGGTGCGGCCCGCACCCCCTGCAACGCCACTGCATACATATACAGAAACAATCACAGAAATCTACACTCAATTCACAGGAAGCTCCTTGCCGACCAGCGCCGAAGATGGTAGGCACCCAACATAGTGAAATACAAACAGATACTGTAGGTAGTGGTTTCACAGACATCTCTGTTATATGCAAAAGATTTTATACTTTCTAGCCCAGTGGCCCTTTCTAAAAGATCTCCATTGTAAAAATGCATGTGCAGTGACCTCATCCATTAGGTATGCGGCCTAGTACCAGTTAGAAGTCCTGGTAACTGTAGAAAAATAGGGTCTTGTATCTACTCACTACATTAACAAACAATAATTAAAGGGGAAGAACCAATAAAATAAAGTTTTACAACACAGGGGTAAACAATAAAGTGACTGTAAGCCTGATGTCCTGGACCAGCTATTCCTGGGTTGGAAGACTAGTAATCAGCATAAATAAAATCACAAAAGAAATGAGATGTTACCAGCACCGTGAGTTTCTAAATAGAAATTATGTAGTCCAAAATTGATGGGTTTGAAATATACCAATAGCTCTTTATTTATAATCTCACATAAACAACATGCACCTCTTCATAACTTTGGAGGATCCACCGCCAGTTTGGGGCTTTATTAAGACTGGCATCTAAATTGCCAGTCTTAATAAATGTGCCCCTATATTTTTCCAAACAACCTTTGCACCATTGGGAACACCCTGCATATTTGAGTTTAATTTAGTGCCTATTTTTGAAATGTTTCTGCCAGGTTTTGAACTCATAGCCATGTATGTTAAAGGCTAGAACCTTAACCACTAAGCTATAGAGCATCATGTTATACTACAGGAAATATATTATGGATAAAAACCTCAGTAGTACTTTCCCATGTATTATGCATTTATATATAGTATCATTTTACTTATTTATTTATTTTTAGTAATGACATTAATTTTGTGCCATACATTTTTTTACAATTACAAAAAAAAATGAAAATTATACTTCTGCTATATATGTGAATACCTAATACATGAGAAACTACTATGAGGTTTTTTAGCAACACTTAAATATTGAGTTCTATACCTCAGTTGTTAATGTTCTCGCCTTTAATGTAGATGGTTGTGAGTTTGGATCCTGGAAGAAACATTTAAAAAAAATAGAAGCTAAATAAGACTTAAATGCACAGGGTGTCCCCAAGCATGCTAAAAAAACTTTCATGTTCATAGCACTGACTCCATATATGGACATAGTGCAGGGACATTAACACTGCAGGAGTTCTCTTCAGCAGTCTGCCGCCCTGACATTCAGCATCTGTGCCCTACCAGACATGGTATGTATTCCTGGGGTAGATGCATGACCCAAATATAGCATGTACCATATTTGGAAAACTAGAATCTAGTGAAATATTGCAACCTGTAATTTTATTTTAGCAATGTCTCCCTTTATAAATATGAACAGTAAGGAAAAGAGCAGCAGAAGATAGCAAACTGACCCATTCACTTCCATGAAGCAATGCACACCATCCATTTTTTCACAGAACTGTGTGCCCATTTCACAAATAGTAGCACATTTATTATTCATGTCCATATTTGCAGAAAATAATAACATTTTTTATTAATAGCACTGAGAAAAAAATGTGAAGCACACAGAAGATATCAGTTTTTTATGGTCCATTGTTTGTGAATCGAACATCAGATAAGGACACGTGCATGAGGTCTTACATACATAGAGAACCTAAAAGTATAACTTGTGGATATATCCTCACTTAACGTGATGATAAAATAGTTGCTTAGTGGTTAGCACTGGTGCCTTGCAGCACTTATGTCCTGGATTCAAATCTTATCAGGTACAACATCTGCATGGAGTTTGCATGTTCTCCATGTGTTTGTGCAGGTTTCCTTCCACACTCCAAAAACATACTGATAGGGAATCTAGCCTGTGAGCCCCACTGGAGACAGAAAGTGATGAGAATGTCTGTAAAGTGCTGCGGAATATGTCAGCACTATATATGTGATTAAAATAACTAAATCTCACATAAACTAAGGGTGATTATTACTGCGTATTATTATATCATATTTTAACAAGTATCTTTATAGAAACATCAAAGAATGAGTATTCCCTTGTCCTTCTCTGTGAGAGATTAAAATCCTATCTTCCACATAGGATGTTTATATGAAAACTAGTAAGTTGAAAGTCTTAACACCTAAGATATTACTCATACCACGCATACGTAAAGACACAAGGCATATAAAAAGCTCTTTAGGATTCTAGGAGAGTTTGGAACATAGTCTAACTGCTTCTCAACTGTCTACAGATTTCATCTTCTGCTATCTACTAGTTTCAAAATGTCGGATTCAAAAGGCAACCAGAGTCAATGTAATGAGGGTAAGAATATTGGAAAATATGAATACTGTAAGCAGCAAGCTTTATCATAAATGGTTCCTTTCATTTTTCAAAAATTATTTTGAATTCTATAAAGGGGTTATGTAGTGGTAAGATATTGATGAAGTGTCCTCAGAATAGGTCTGACACCTGGCACTCCTGTCGATCAGCTGTTTGAAGAGGAGGCGGCACTCATGTGAGCGCTGCTTCCTTTTCAAGATTACACTGCATGTTGTTTTGCTTGTAGCGGTGGTGCAGTATATTTACAAGTGCTTGTCCCATTCTGCATTGGTGTCCATTCAATGGGTTGTCTCACTTTAGCAAAAGGTATGTAGACAAAGTTTATACATGACACTTACTAATGTATTGTGATTATACATATTGCCTCAATTGCATTATACACTGCTCGTTCCCAGGGATTACTGCCAACCCTGCAATCCAGCAGCTGTGGCCGTGCTTGCACACAATAGAAAAATGCTCTGACCTCTCTGGTTGCCGTGACCGTGGGAGCACATATAGGCACGCATACGCAGCAGCTCCTATGCCAGCCACCTTGTATGTGCGATACAGTGGTGGCTTTAACTCTATGAAATGTACCATCTATAATGTGATGGAATCAAACCAGCAAAGGAGGCAATATGGACAATCACAGTACATTAGTAAATGCCTTGTGTCTACATGATAAATGCCATCTGTTGAAGTGAGAAATCCCCTTTAAGCCTCTGCTATGAAAGCAGAGGGCTCAAAGGTGACCTATCTTAGCCAGTGATTGACTGGGCCTTTCCTGGTATTTCAGGCATTTATAGCTAGAACAGGAAGTGAAGAACAGCGGGGACCAGACCAGCATTGGAAAGCAGTGGAGGGGATCGGTGAGGTTAAGTATCAGTACTTTTACGTTTTTAAGCCTATCTGAGCCCACTGCCAACAAGTTTATTTGTGCTGGAAATCCTTTTTAAAGTAACAGCATTAAAGCTGTAAGAATATGGGTTCAAGATCGTCCTGTGTGTGTTTGATAGTATCATATGTATTCAGTGGGAATAATTTTCATAATCAGCATATACCGTAATTCTTTTTTTAGCTGTAGAGTAGAAGTGTATAGTTGTAATCTGTGTGGTAATAGCTTATCTCCTAACAGAAGAAAGGATTGGATATGTTTCAAATTAAACATGCTGATCATTGTCTCCACCTATTTTGGCCATTGTGGGAAACTGGACTTAGTACTATGGATAATAATTATGTATGGACATCTTTAAAAGTTTAAAATTGCTAATATTGTGTAAATATGCAAAACCAACATTTCACAAAAGCAATCATTCTGGCAATGAACCATACTTTCAAACAATGGTTGGGTTCTGTAGATAAATGAAGTTCCATAGTTATACAGAAAAAGTATTGTGCAAGATCTATATAATATTGATTGGGAGTTCATTATTTATTTATAAATTAGATCATACACACAAAGAAGTTCCTGATAAGAAGCCCGCTCATATTGACTGTGTAAAAGAACCCTGTAAAGGCCGCCAAAACAGTTACAGTCTAAACAATAATCAAGTGATAGCTCAACATGACTCAAAGCATTATCAAGAAGAAATAACCACCAAAGATATACAGCTTCCAAAAATTAAAGAAGAGTCATTAAAACAAAAAGAAGAGTTTTCTAAAGTCCATTCTAAAGACCAAAAGCAATTAAAACCAGAAAAAGAAGAATTTCACCAAAATAAACCATCAAAAAGAAACCAAGAGCAACCCAACCAACATTGCACTTCTAACACTCAAGCAGATCCTCACAAAGATAATCAAGTAGAACCTAAAAAGACTCACCAAGAGCAATATACTCTCTGTCATCATGTTGAATCAACTAATGTCCATCATCAGGAGCCTCCAATTAAAAATCCAGCAGATTCATATAAGAGTGGAAAAGATACAATCTATAAACAAGCTGAACCCCCCAAGCTTAATGAAATCAAATATGATCAAGGTGGATTTTCTCAGCACCAGCAATCTGATCAGCAGTCAGACAAAGATAAGTCTTCAACAAAACATCAAAATGAAACTCCTTACAAACTGCAAGATAACCATCCCAAGCATCTAAGCACAAACACTGCCATGAACCACCAAGCAGAAAATGCCAAATATGAACTGAAATTGATCAAGGAAGAGAATCCTTTGAATTGCTGCAATAAACCTTACATCGCTAGCCAGAAAACTCCTAAAGGTAACACATAATTATTATTTTTTTTTTAAGAGAACCGTCATCAACTTTATGCTGCCTATGCTAACAGCAGAATAAAGTAGAGACAGGTGAGTTGATTTCAGCGGTCTGTCATTTATAAGTTATAAGTAAGTGGTTGCCGAGAACCAACTTCACAATCATTGCAGACTGGGCCTGGAAAAGAGTCACATCCACCTGAGAAGAGTCCTGGTTATTCATGACTTCCTGCTAATGACTGACAGTCTTCTACCTAGTTTTCTCCCTTTCTCTCTAGGAAAGAACTGCCAATCATCAGCAGATTGGCGGGAGTGCAGGAGATTATTAATAACCATAACTCTTCTCAGGTAGATTTGACTCTTTTCAAGGCCTGGGCTGCAATGATTACGATGCTGGTTCTCGGCAACCACTTACTTTTAGCTCATGAGTGACATACTGCTGAAATCAGCATTTGGGTTGTAGCAACTTGTGAGTCTTGCTGGGACCCCATTCATTTCTATGGGTGCACTGCTGCACCGTGGTCTTTGGTCGTGTAAACTGCCCAAGATCGCCATGCAGCCTCAGCCTAACACACATGAACATTGCACTAAATAGATCTGTATTGTGCACTGCCATACATCAATATTGTTATTGTTTGATATTGTTGCTAGGGATCATCAATCTCCCGCACTCCATATGCTGTGAAACTACAACTCCCAACATGTATACCTACTCAGCTGTTCTTGTAACTCCCGTAGAAGACAAAGGAGCATTCTGGGAGTTGTTGTTTCAGAACACCTGGAGTACCAGAGGTTGGTGATCCCTGTTGTAGACCATCATGGGGTCTGAACTTCAGGTACCCCACCAATCATCACAGTGAAAGGAGCTCCATACTCCATCAAGTCATGCAGCCTGTTTTTTTAACTATGTAGACACAATGCCTCCTCCATAAGACAGTTGTGCTGAACACTGTGTCTTGTCCTGTTTAAATGAAAAGGCAGAGATATAGCCATAAGTACATGAAGAGGAAGCAGAACTCGCAAGACCGCCAAGCTTATTTTAGTGTGATGATTGCTGGGGGCCCCCAATAATGAGGCATTTATGGCCTAAATTCCAGTAGTGCAGTGCAGGCACCAATATGATAAGTTCAGGGACATAGCAATGCAAAGGAAGCATGGAAAGTGGGAGATGCTACCTGCAGTCCTCTGTAACACCACAAATAACACAGAGATAACTCTCTGAGTACAAATTATGTAGTAGATGTCACCTGTAGTCCTATGTAACACTACAGTGAGAACTCTGATACTATAGCAAATGTTA
Organism: Bufo gargarizans; assembly: GCF_014858855.1. Lineage (NCBI taxonomy): Eukaryota > Metazoa > Chordata > Amphibia > Anura > Bufonidae > Bufo > Bufo gargarizans. Next base: position 177,512,235 of record NC_058085.1, read on the forward strand.
CTTGAGGTCTGATGTTACACCACACATAACATAGTGAAATAGTATATAGTCAGTAGTGAGGACTTATGCAGTATATAGTACAGGTATATAGTCACATACAGTATGTAGCCTCTTCATTTCCCTACAGTCTTATCCTCTGTGCTCCTCTCTTGCTCTGCCCCTTCCTTCTGGTCCCACAGTCATCTCCTTGCCCCCTCTTGCAACAGAACAGCAAAGGTTCCTTTTTGGCAGCCACTTCCTCCTCTGGCTTACTGAAGAGGCAGACAGTGTCAAAGGGGTAGGGCCAGCGGAAATTCCTTCCTGGCCTTCACTCTTGCTAGTACTACGACCCCTCTTTCCAGCGCCGTGTTGTAGTAGTGCATCGCTGGAGAGAGAAGTCAGACTGTAGAGTATGCTGGGCCTCTTGTTGCAGCTGGTGGCTGATCCTGTATGGAACTAAGAAATAGTGCTGACTGCATTCCTATGTCCCAGGCCTCATGGCCCTGTCAGGATCCTCACCGGTGCGGGCCCCATAGCTACCACTACAGCTGCTGCATGGGTAGTTGCCGTCCTGGAATGAATCAATTCTAATGTTCATTTCAGAGAGAGAGAAGGGAGAAAAGAGAGATACTTTTTAAGGCAATCTGGACACTTTCAATTCTGACTGAATTAATCCGGACCCAAATAAAATTTTAAGAAATTCCCTCATCTCTAGTCAACATTTCCAGTTCTGTACAGGTAACATTTCAGTAGCCATTGCAAGCAGAATTACAATGATAGATATCAACTCTGCCTAGATAACACACCATTCACAATGGGTGATATTGCAGCTTATCTCCCCGCTCCTGAGCTCTGCACAGGTCACAGAGTATACCTACAAAAAGCTCCCATAGAAGTCAATAAGGTTGGCTCCCGAGTCCTGTCTATTGTATCTATGGCCCATTTGGCTGTTCTCAAAGAACAGGAAGTCTTGACAAATGTTAGGTCTAGTGGTCAGGGAGAAAACTTTAGACAATAGGTCACCTTATGATGACACATTCCTTTTAAACCCTATGCATAGAGGAAAACTGTACAGCCTCCATGTGCTACTGTACAGGCTCCTTCTGGTATAAAACAGCTGTAATAAGATCTTGTTCATGATCCCTTAGATCAGGGATGTCAAACTCGTGGCCCTCCAGCTGTTGCAAAACTACAACTCCCATCATGCCTGGGCATACTACAGCTATCAGGGAATGATGGGAGTTGTAGTTTTGCAACATCTGGAGGGCCATGAGTTTGACATCCATGCCTTAGATGTTCAACTGTGTAATCGGACTAGGTTAGTCTCTGAATGTATAAATAATGTTATCATCTCCTAGTTGATAAATTGTGTGGTATGTCATTTGCTCTTGTTCTTTTTACAGATTCCATTAATAATACCAGGCCTCAAGAGAGTCATTACTATGTTTGAAAAGATGAAAAAAAAGATAAAGGACCAGCATTCTTCTTTGTGTTTTCTAGACAGCACTGTATAATGTATTATGTTAATGTTGTCAATGTAGAATTTATATTTCAGTTTTTTCCTTAAAGAAACATTGCAAGAAAAGTGATAAATGGGTGTAAATTTACTAATGTGATTGCCTCTGGACCCTGCTCTAACATAGACGCCAAAATTGAACTCATAATGTCAGATCAAGTTTTAGACTTTTTCCTGGAGTGTTTCCTTTAAAGGGTATTCCAGTGTTTTGATATTGATGGCCTTTCTGGATAGGCCACCAATATGAGATAGGCTGGGGTCTGACACCTCTCCTTCCCCCTCTCTGCTGATCTTTTGGCCAGTCCTGATGCTAGGCCAACAATATTAAAATAATGGAAAAACACCTTTAACACCTTCTGTTCTTTAAATATAATAAATATAATTTATGCAAATATATAATCTTATACCATTATTTGTGGGAAGTATGTATAACATTTGAAAAAATAGGGGGAAATTCATTATCACCCCTTTAAGAAGGGTTCACATCGGTGTTATAAACAAATGTAAGGGATTGCTCTCTCTCAGGTGGTCACAATCACAGGCTTCTCCTCTGACAACGGGGCTCAAGTCCAAAAGGTGCTTTATTTGGGTACTTCAGCACCATCACACACATGAACATCGAAAATAAACATCTGCCCATCTGGGCTCTACCTAATACACATGTTGTGTATTCTGGGCTCTACCCTACCTATAGAGCGCCGTTCACACACAGGATTAGATCCGGCTTCTTAAGCCATATACGGACCAGCAGCTTCCAGGCTGTGACCACACCAGCACCCTTTGGGGGTGAGATGGTCCAGAAGTCCTCCCGACTCTGTCCGTGCGACCCTACTTCCATAGGCGTCGCTGGGTCCCCAAAACTTCAGGCTTTACAAAGCCTCGTGGCTCTCAGCCCTCCTGACTGAGACCACACAGAGCCTCTCAGGCTCCTCTCTCTCTCAGGCTTCCTCAGCCTTTCTTCCCCAGAGTCATATACAGAGGGTTGTTGTATCCCTCTTTGATTACAGCAGTAGGTATCACCTGAAATCACCTCCGGCAAAAGACAATACATGTAGTAGAAGGGTGTGGACATGCAGATCCCACTACTAAACCTATCCCGCAGTCCACATAAAATCCAGCCCAGAAGAACATCTAGACAAAATTGTCTCAGCAAACTACACATTGCTGAAACCACTGCAGCTTTCTGGGTTTCAGTTATCTCACCCAGCTGAGAGTTCTGTGTGGGATATACACACCTCCCAACACTGTACACATCACCACACGGAATATAACAGAATTCTAGGACAGAATGCCAAACGGAAGCCTTTAAGAGGTATTCCGTTTTGCTCTGTCCTAATACATGTCTATGGGGGCAAATAACAGTTCCGTTTGTTTCCGTTATACATGACGGAAAAAAAAGTATTTTTAAGTAAAAGTATTTTACTTAATAAAAAGTATTTATAAAAGTCCAGCTAACCAGTAATCCACAGTGCACGGACAAGCCAAGGCTGGCTCATTATAGACACTTGAAACAGAAGAAACGTCCAGCACGTAGTATGTTAAAACGCTGCATCATCTTTATTCCATCGTAGATACAGTCAATGTACAAAAGCAGTGGTCATCACCTCCCATCACCTTCCGTCAGACCGACATGTTTTGAACCGTCTGGTTCGAAACATGTCGGTCTGACGGGAGGTGATGGAAGGTGATGACCACTGCTTTTGTACATTGACTGTATCTACGATGGAATAAAGATAATGCAGCATTTTAACATACTACGTGCTGGACGTTTCTTCTGTTTCAAGTGGCCATTTTTATGTGTCTTAAAGGGAAACACTTAAACATGTGCCCTGCTAGAGCCTAGAAATGTTTTATTTTAGGCCATAGGAGTACAGGCCCCAAAAATTAGGCATTCACCTGACAGAAAAGAATGACTGATTATGTGGCTGGAGATACATTAGGCGGTCACTGAATAACAATTTTACTGAAGGTCAGTGAAGAACAGGCCCCAAAAATTTGGTATTTACCTAACAGAAAATAACAAGTGATTGTGTCGCTGTAGGTATATTAGACGGTCACTGAATAACAATTTTACTGTAGGCCAGTGGAGTAAAGGCCCCAGAAATTAGGCATTCACCTGACAGAAAAGAACAAGTGATTATGTGTCTGGAGGTAAATTAGGTGGTCACTGGATAAAAATATTACTGTAGGCCACTGGAGTAGAGGCCCCAAAATTTAGGCAGTCACCTGACAGAAATGACATGGACCATTCTTTGTTCTCGGTGGTGGCGGATATCTGTGGGCTGGCATGAGGAAATTCAATTACACATGGTTATCACAGGTGTCGAATTCCTCCGAGAGTCATTCATTTTTGAAAAGTGAGGTAGTCCACGCTATCGTGCCCTTTATGCTTTTTATGCAGGGGTCCCTCTTTAAACACTGGAGCATGAAGACCCCCATTTGCCCTAAATTGGAAGTAGTGGATCGCCCTGGTTCCAGCTCATCACCCAGGAGAATGTCGTCCTCAGTCCCCCAGCCACGAACAACACCAGGGATCCCCGAAAAGTTAAAAGTCCCCCTCAAAGCATACTCTTCTTGCTCCTCCTCCTCCCCCTAGACACCATCTTCCTCCAACTCCTCTTCAGACTCCTGCTGACTTGTCTCAGATGAAGTAGCCCCCCCTGGGAATTCATTCAGCATTGCGACGTCCTCATCTTCCAGCTCCTGCTCCTCCACGACTTGATCAATGACACAACGCAATGCATGCCCCAAAAAGAAGGCATAAGGTACAATGTCACTAATGGTCCCCTGGCTGCGAGTGATGAGTTTGTGATCTCATCAAATGGCCGCAGAAGTCTGCATGCGTCGCAAATAAGCAGCCACTGGTGCCGTGAAAAGAAACCAAGCTCCCCAGAACCTGTCCTGCTGCAGAGTTCGTACAGGTAGTTGTTCACGGCACATTTCTGCTGGAGCAGCCTATCAAGCATATACAAGGTGGAGTTCCAGCGCATTGGGCTGTCACAAATCAGACGTCTGATGAGCAGGGTGTGTTGCCGCTGAACATCAGTAAGGCGAGCCATGGCCATGTAAGATCTTCGAAAATGGCCAGAGATTTGTATGGTCTGCCGCATGACGTCCTGGACCCCGGGGTATTTGGCATGTGTATCATTTTGCCCTGTTTTAGCGCGATCATCAGATTGGCTCCATTGTCGCACACCACTTTACCAACTGTCAAATTGAGCGGGGTTAGCCACCAATTAGCCTGTGACGACAGAGCTGAAAGCAGTGCAGGACCAGTGTGTCTCTTGGCTTCCAGGCACAACAGCCACAGCACAGCATGGCAATGTCTCACCTGGCACGTCAAATAGGTTCTGGGGAGCTTGGGAGGTGCAGGCAATAGTGGAAAAGGAGAAGTCATCCAAGGAGGAGACAGTGGATGGGTGGGGTAGGAGCAGTAGAAGAGGCAGGCCTGCATGCAATCCATGGCAGTAACACCAAATCCACACGGGTGCCATGGGTTACATGCTTGACAGCCGTCAGAAGGTTCACCCAGTGGGCAGTAAAAGTTATGTAACTTCCCTGCCTGTGTTTGCTAGACCACGTGTCTGTGGTCAGATGAATCTCTGTGTGCCAGAGATACATTCAATTGCCGCTGAACATGGCCATATAGCTCTAGGATGCCCTTCTAGGAAAAATATTTCATTATGGAGACCTTCCATTGCGGTGTGCCAATGGTCACAAATTTTCGAAAGGCCATTTTCGAGAGTCCACCAGTTTTTAGAAGTAGTTGGCAGGCTAGCAGTTCCAACAAACCAGCAGTCAACCATTGGGCAGGGTTATGTGGTGTCATTAACTTTTTATGCTTGAACATTTGCGCCACGGAAGCCTGCCTTTTTCCAGATAAATGCGACGATGGCATGGTGGTAGGTGGAGTGGAGGACAAATGGGAGAAGAGAGGAGACAGAGAATAGGCAGGACATGGAGCGCCGGGAGTGTGGCTTTGTGGGTTCTGACGGCGTTGCTCCCACTGGTCTCAGTGATGGGAGGCCAGGTGCCTTCTTAAGGCTGTCGTCCCTAGGTGAGTGTTGGGCTTACTGCGACTTATGCATTGACAGCACAGGCTGCAGGTGGCAACAATATTGTCAGTAGCTGACACGTTAAAACAGCCCACACTGCGGAACCATGTGCCGGAGTCCTGGGAGCTCAAGATGTTACCGTGCATGGTGGATGCCTCACTCCAGATACATTTGCAGGCTGCTTTTTGCCTCCTGTGCACTGCGACTTATGCCTGCTTCTCCTCCTTCTCCTCCCTATCTGCTGCTCTGTCTCTCCCTCTGAACTCCCCTCCTCTTCCTTTAATGTGGGTACCCACGTGACGTCCTTCGAAATGTATTCATTGTCACCTTCACCACCACTGACATTAGAGATCTTGGAGTAGGGAGCAACAGCGGGGACCACCCTCCTTGGGATGATCTGGGTACTGTCGTCAGACCGATGGGTGGCGGCCGTTGGATACCTCCTCTTCCTTATCCGATGCCAAGAATGGCTGGGCATCGGTAAGATCAGGGAATGGATGGGAAAATAATTCCTCTGACATGAGTGAAGGGGCTATGGTGATGGTGGTGTCTTTAGGGGTGCACACAGCAGAGAGTGAGGAGGGTGCAGATACAAAGGATGAGGAGGGTGCAGAAGCGGAAGGCTGAGTGAGCCACTCAACCAACTCTGGTGCGTCCTTTGGCGAAATCGCACGCACCTTTTCCATCTTCCCACTTAGGCTTCAGCCTGGTACACCTGCCCTAACCCTACCACCCCTGTGGAACAGCCGGCCTCTTCCTCTGCCTGTCATTTTCAAAATAACCCTGAGCCAAAGTCCCTAGAGAAGAGCAGTATTTGTGGAAACAGGTATATTGCAGGCCTCAATCAGTATTTGGTGGAAGCTGGTATATCGCACCCCTCAATCAGTATTTTGTGGAATCAGGTATATATAACCCCTTAATCAGTATTTTGTTTAAATAGGTATATAGAACACCTAAATCAATATTTGTGGAACCTAAAGTGTTAAGGACGTTTGTAAAATCATTTTTGAATACATTGAGGGGTATAGTTTCTTAGATGGTGTCACTTTTATGGAGTTTTACTCTAGGGGTGCATCAGGGGGGCTTCAAATGGGACATGATGTAAAAAAACCAGTCCAGCAAAACCTAAGGCTTTCCTTTCCTTCTGCGCCCTGCCGTGTGCCCGTACAGCGTTTTACGACCACATATGGGGTGTTTCTGTAAACTACAGAATCAGGGCCATAAATATTGAGTTTGGTTTGGCTGTTAACCCTTGCTTTGTAACTGGAAAAAAATTATTAAAATGGAAAATCTGCCAAAAAGTGAAATTTTGAAATTGTATCTCTATTTTCCATTAATTCTTGTGAAACGATGTTTGTAAAATCAGTTTTGAATACCTTGAGGGGTGTAGTTTATAGAATGGGGTAATTTTTGCTTCTTAACTTCTAAGCCTTGTAACATCCTCCAAAAATGTATTATAGAAGTAGAGACATTGAAACTTGGAAATTTGCAATTTTTTGCAAATTTTGGGTAAATTTGGTATTTTTTTTATAAATAAAAATTTATTTTTTGGACTTCATTTTACCAGTGTCATGAAGTACAATATGTGCCGAAAAAAAAATCTCAGAATGGCCTGGATACGTCAAAGCGTTTTAAAGTTAACAACACTTCAAGTGACAGTGGTCAGATTAGCAAAAAATGTCCTTAAGATGAAATAGGGCTGAGTCCTTAAGGGGTTAATGTGACCTATAAACTGTACCATTCAAATGAAAAACAAACAGAATTTTTTTAGGTGGAGAAGAAAAAAATAAAATTATGTATTTGCATAATAATAAACTAAATGAAAATAATGTGGTGCACACCCTCTTATAACTGGGGATGTAGCTGTGTTCAGAATTAAGCAATCACATTCAAAATCATGATAAATAGGAGTCAGCATACACCTGCCATCATTTAAAGTGCCTCTGATTAACCTCAAATAAACTTTAGCTGCTCTAGTCGGTCTTTCCTGAAATTTTATTAGTCACATCCCACAGCAAAAAGCCATGATCCACAGAGAGCTTCCAAAGCATCAGAGGGATCTCATTGCTAAAAGGTATAAGTCAGGAGAAGGGTACAAAATAATTTCATCAAGTGGAGAAAAGTGGAGTGGCAAAACGAAAGCCTTTTCTTACAAAGAAAAACATCCAAGCCAGGCTACATTTTGCAAAAACACATCTGAAGTCTCCCAAAAGCATGTGGGAAAAGGTGTTATGGTCTGATGAAACCAAGGTTGAACTTTTTGGCCATAATTACAAAAGATATGTTTGGTGCAAAAACAACACTGCACATCACCAAAAGAACACCATATCCACAGTGAAGCATGGTGGTGGCAGCATCATGCTTAGGGACTGTTTTTCTTCAGCTGGAACTGGGGCCTTAGTTAAGCTAAGTTCCAAATACCAGTCAATATTGGCACAAAACCTTTAGGCTTCTGTTAGAAAGCTGAACATGAAGAGGAACTTCATCTATTAGCATGACAACGACCCAATGCATACATCCACAAAGGAATTGCTTCACCGGAAGGAGATTAAAGTTTTGGAATGGCCTAGCCAGAGCCCAGACCTGAATCCGATTAAAAATCTGTGGGGTGATCTGAAGATTGCAGTGCACAGGAGATGCCCTCGCAATCTGACAGCAATGATAGTCAGTTTGCAGTGTTCGCCAACGAAAACATGCGGGCTGCCATCTTTAGTAAGGTAGACTCACCCGTCTGGCGATGCACAGGTAAGCCCTTACCTGTGCCGGGAGCCGGTCTGAAATCAAATGCAGTCATCTGGAGCTGGTAGTTCTGAGAACAGCCTTATGAAGGCCCCTGCTCCCGGTGACTACATTTGATTTCCGAACGGCTCCCGACACAGGCACAGGTATGGGCTTACCTGTGCATCGCCAGACGGGTGAGTCTACCTTACTAAATATGGCAGCCCAGATTTGGAGTGTTTTTGCAAAGAAGAGTGGGCAAATCTTGCCAAGTCAAAATGTACCATGCTGATAGACTCATACCCAAAAAGACTGAGTGCTGTAATAAAATCTAAAGGTGCTTCAATAAAGTATTAGTTTAAGGGTGTGCACACTTATGCAACCATATTATTTTATTTTTATATTTTTTCTTCCCTCTACCTAAAAGATTTCAATTTGTTTTTCAATTGATCTGTACAGCTTATAGGTCACATTAAAGGTGGAAAAGGTTCTGAAATGATTTATCTTTGTCTCATTTTTTTACATCACAGAAACCTGACATTTTAACAGGTGTGTGTAGACTTTTTATATCCACTGTATGTAAAAGAAAGTGTGGTCTGGATTAGACACTGGGTCTTGCCACAAGAGGGTGTAAAAGTGCTTCCCCCACGGCCCTATAAAAAATCTCCCAGAGGCTACTTTTGGGTTGTGTACCTTTTGGTGAGAGACCATTGACTGCTAGACATGATTCTATGACATTTTGCCTAGTTGACAAACTTTAAGAGGGGACACTTCTAGAGATGACCCTGTTATAATGGAAGTCAATGGGAGGCGACCAGGTACCCCCTGCTCGGATGAGGGTGCCTGGTTCATAGGAAAGGGAACAGCAGGGGGACCATGTCTGGATGCATCTTGGACACCAATGTCTCCTGGGAACCATGTTGTCCGAGTTGTACGCCACTTTTACAGACTGACAAAAAAACGCCCAAAACCCCACCCCACAAAAAAAATAATCCTTTTTAGATGAAAAATTGTTAGGAAACATTCTTTCCTGTACATTCAATTGTATATACAGTATAAGTGCTGCCAAACATTACAAGGAAAAAGAGATACAGCCTGTATATCACATAAAGGAGGGCCCCATTCACATGTGCTACAATTGTTCAGGTACTGGGACTTCTACACTCATAAAGCCTATGCACTAAGTGAAAGGGCTGCCAAAAATTACAAGGAACTTGCACTACAATGCACCCTTTATTACACATAAAGGAGGGCATCATACACACTCTTTAAAAATTATCATTGATGGCCTGCTGGTGACTCTCAAAAACATTAGGAGCAAGGGCCTGCTGATCTTAACACCTAAGAAGTTAATTGACCCGGTCAGCACAGGCTACCAAGAAAGAATGACCAATTTCTAATTTTAATGTTCCTTTGGGTTCCAGAGAACATCACATAGCAGAGTTAGCGCAGGGAATGGCGGTCAGCACAGGCTACCAAGAAAGAATGACCAATTTCTAATTTTAATGTTCCTTTGGGTTCCAGAGAACGTCACATAGCAGACTTAGCGCAGGGAATGGCAGTCAGCATTTGTTGCCTCTTTACATTATGGAACTGTACCACAATTACAAGCTGCTATCTGACTATCTTGGAATTCTATTGTCTACCCCAAAAAAAGATCTAGGGAAAGTGGCACATACAATAATAAAAAGGAATAGAATTGTAATTCCTCCAGGCCCTAAAATGTGAAAGGGTCTAATATCTCCTGAAAAGGCATCTGCAAAGGAGAGAGGAGAAAATGGATTCAAGCCTGACATATATATAAAAAACAACATTGAAACTTTTACCCCTGTGCCACTATATAAAAACCAGAATCCTTTAAAAAAAACACATGCGTGAAAGATTCACCTCTGAAGGAAACCAAATTAAGTTTCCTTCCAAGTCTAAAACATAGAAAATAATATACCATGTCAGCTGACCCCAAAAAAATTGTAGGACAGGGCCTGCAGGTGAGCAGACCGTATGAAACATTGGAGGTGAGGGCCTGAGGGTGAGCAAACCCCATAAAACATTGTATTGAGGGCCTACAGCTAAGCAGACCGTATGAAACATTGTAGGTGAGGGCCTACAGCTGAGCAGACCATATGAAACATTGGAGGTGAGGGCCTGAAGGTAAGCAAACCCCATAAAACATTGTATTGAGGGCCTACAGCTGAGCAGACATATGAAACATTAGAGGTGAGGGCCTATAGCTGAGCAGAGAATATGAAACATTGTAGTGAGGGCCTACAGCTGAGCAGACCGTATGAAACATTGTAGTGAGGGCCTACAGGTGAGCAGACCGTATGAAACATTGTAGTGAGGGCCTACAGCTGAGCAGACCATATGAAACATTGTACTGAGGGCATATATACTGTATGGAGGAGGATGAGTAAACAAGATTCAAACATATACCCTTTTTTGGAGGTGAAAAGGGTGCATCTGAATCTTGTGGATTGAGTACATTGTAAAGCATACATTTCAATTGCGTGTTTGTTCCTCATTAACTCAGCGTTCCTCTGGTGGAGTGGAGAAGTAAGGGGCAATCCAGGCCTTGTTCATTTTTATCTGAGTCAACCTGTCAGCATTGCCAGTGGACAAGTGGATACGCTTATCTGTTATGATGCCACCAGCAGCACTAAATACACGCTCAGACAAAATGCTGGAGGCAGGGCAGACCAACGCCTCCAAGGCGTAGAGCACAAGTTTGTGCCACGTTTTCAGCTTGGACATCCAGTAGTTGTAAGGCACTGAGGGATCATTTAGGACGCTAACACGGTCTGCTATGTATTCCTTCACCATTTTCCAAAAGTTTTCCTTCCTTGTACCACTAGGCTGCGCTTCAGGGTAAGGTTGCTGGCGGGGTGTCATGAAAGTGTCCCATGCCTTGGAGAGTTTTGCCCTGCCTTTGTTGGAACTGCTGTGTGTTCCCATTGTCTCCCTTGCTTAAGGAAGTATGGACTCTGCCTGCCACTCCTTGCTTGTGAATAGTGGCAGTTGACTTGAAAAGCGATGACCATGTTGCAGCTGGTATTCCACAACTGCCCTCTGCTGCTCACAAAGCCTGGACAACATATAGAATGTAGAGTGCGTGCTCACGTCACACAACAGTCGGTGAGCTGGATGCCGCAAGCGCTGCAGCGTTGACAGACCGGCTGAAGCTGTAGACAACTTGCGGAAATGGGCACACACGCTGCGCGCCTTCACTATTAGCTCTTGCAAATTCTGGTAGGTTTTGATAAACTGCTGAACCACTAAGTTTAAGACGTGGGCTAGGCATGGGATGTGTGTCTGGTTGCCAAGCTCTAAAGCCGCCACCAAGTTACGGCCATTGTCAGACACAACCATGCCTGGTTGTAGGTTGAGTGGAGAGAGCCACAGCTCGGTCTGTTCCCTTATACCCTGCCAAAGCTCTGCGGCGGTGTGCTGTTTGTCTCCTACGCAGATCAACTTCATCACAGCCTTACCCACAGCAGTGCTACATTGCTTTCAGCTAGCAACTGATGGCTGCTGGAGGTGGAAGTTGAGGAGAATGAGGCAGAAGAGGAGGAGAAGTGGGGGTTGGAGCCAGTAACATAGCTGCTTGCGGAGACCCTGATGGGCGTAGGGCCCGCAATCCTGGGCATGGGTAGCACCTGGGCCATCCCAGTTTATGATTCACTCCCAGCCTCCACCACATTCACCCAGGGTGCGGTCAGGGAAATGTAGCATCCCTGGCCACCAGCACTTTGCATGTGTCCGTGGTTAAGTGGACCTTCCCAGTAACTGCGTTGGTCAAGGCACGGGTGATGTTCTGGGAGAGATGCTGGTGTAAGGCAGGCACGGCACACCGTGAAAAATAGTGGCGGCTGGGGACTGCGTACCTAGGGACCGAGGCCGACATAAGGCTGCAGAAGACCTCAGTGTTCACAAGCCTATATGGCAACATTTCAAGGGACAGTAATTTTGAAAGTTGGCAATTAGGTGTTATGGCCTGTGGGTGGGTGGGTATTTGTGCTTGCGATCAAATGACTGTGGTATGGACATTTGGACACTGCAATGGGACAGGGAAGTGGATGTTGTTGCTGCTGGGTAATTCGAAGGTCCAGGTGCAGGGCAAGAGACATCCGGGCCTGCGTCTTGGACAGGGGATTGGACAGCACGTAACACGGGGGAAGAGGAGGCAGTGGTGTGACCCGCAGACCCAGATTGTGGACCCAGGTGTTTGGCCCACTTAGTAGGGTGCTTGGATGCCATGTGGCGGATCATGCTGGTGGTGGTGAGGTTGCTAGTGTTTATGCCTCGGCTCATTTTGGTACCGCACAGGTTGCAAACTACCAATCTTTCGTCCTCTCCACTTTCCTCAAAAAAGAGCCATACTGCAGAACACCTACCCCTTGCTAAGGTTGATTTACGCATGGGGTGATCGGTGTAACAGTTGAGGGCCTATTTGGTGTGGGCCGACTTCTCCCTTTTGCAACCCCACTGCCTCTTCCAGCCTGTTGCGGTGCTGCAGATCACTCCCCATCTGTAATGCTGTCCTCGCTCGGCTTTTCACCTTCCCATGTTGGGTCAATGACCTCATCGTCCAACACCTCCTCTTCCACTTCCTCACTCTGATCATCCTCCTGTCTTGACCTAACCACAACCTCAGTGATTGATAACTGTGTCTCGTCGTCATCCACCTCGTGAACTAATGATTGACGTTCACCACCATCATCTTCTTTAACTGTGAAGGCTCAAGAGGTTGGGAATCAGGACACAATATCTCAGGTCCCTCTTCAAGCATACTGGCCGCGAGGACCAAATCTAATAGTGGAGCTGAAAAGAGCTCCTGGGAATATCCGAGTGTGGGATCACTCGTTTGGCAGACCTCTCCATGGTGGGAGGAAGGATGATCTGAGCGAGGAGTTGGCTGACCAGACTCTTGGCTACAGAGACTGGACTTGGTGGAAGAGAGGGTGGTGCTTAGCCGATTGGAAGCATTATCGTCAGCAAGCCAACCGTCCAATTGTTCGCACTGATCTGACTTGGACAGTGTTGTCGTGCGCCGCCTAGCTAAGTTGGACATGAAGCTGGGTACGGTTTTATTATTTATTTATTTTTGGTGCACTGGCAGCAGGCACAATTTCATTGCGCCCAGTGTCACAACCTCTGCCTGAACCATCAGCATAACACGCACTTCCATGTCCCTTAGTGCTGGCCTTCTTCATATTTATGGATTTTTTACTGGCTGTGACGCTGTTTTTTTTACTGTCCACAAAAGACAGTTTTCAGATACAGGGCAGTATATGACACAGAACAGCACAGATTTTGGACAGTATTTTAGCCACAGATTATTGTAATCTGCAGTACAGACACTGTTTTATGATGTTGTTTATATTTATGACTATATTATTCCCAATATATGGACCTGAAGCGCACAGATGGTACAGAAATGCAGTGCACTGCGATAAACGGTTTCTACTGCAGACAATAAAACTGTGTGCAGATTCTGTGAAATTTGTATATATATTGATTTTCACTTTTTCCTAATATATGGGATTGAAGCACTCAGATGGTATAGAAATGCAATGGGCTGCGATAAAAGGTTTCTGCCGCAGACAATAAAACTGTGTGCAGATTCTGTGAAATTTGTATATATATTGATTTTCACTTTTTCCAAATATATGGGATAGAACACTCAGATGGTATAGAAATGCAATGCGCTGCGATAAACGGTTTCTAGCGCAGAAAACAAAACAGTGTGCAGATTAAGTGAAATTTGTATTTATATTTGTGGTCGTGGCAACCAAGTACGTGTCTGTCCTACCTGAGCTACCCTACCCCTAAGCGGTCAGAGTTGTGCCGTGACCGTGTCGTGGAGGGACGCCTGAAAGAGGGCATCCCCTTTGAGAGTAACAGGAGAAAAGGGTGGGTGGGAGGGAGGACTCTGCACTACGTACGTTTGTGGGAGGGCGCCGGCCGTTGAAGTAGGTGGCCAAGCCCCTCCCACAAATACAGGCCAATGAATCGGCCTTACACTTGTGGTCGTGGCAACCAAGTACGTGTCTGTCCTACCTGAGCTACCCTACCCCTAAGCGGTCAGAGTTGTGCCGTGACCGTGTCGTGGAGGGACGCCTGAAAGAGGGCAAAAGGCATACTGGTAGGCAGAAGTATTTTATTGCAAAGACGTTACAAAGCTAAAGTTTGAAAGGCTGCCGACATTTCGGTTTCAGGGTGTGGAATGTAACGGTTGAAACAAGACGAGTGCCAACGCCCCAGTTTCTGAATGACATGCGCAGGCACTCGGTTCTTGGAGGCCGCGGATGCCGCGCCTATGCGGAACGAATGGCCCGAAATGGTGGCAGGGTCGCCGCCCGTGCTGGCCACTAGTGACCTAACGTGGGATATGAACTGCTGGGTGGTGAGCGGCACCACCCCGAAGGGTAACAGAGGACTGTTCGGTCCGGCCCCGGACAAGGCGGACCGTAACCGACGAAGCACCGTGACGGGACACCATTGATGTGCTGTGGGAAAGTAGGATATCTGGACAGGGGGTCCCAACTGGGAGGTCTTAGACGTCTTGAGCAGCAATGTGAACCCGTCGGAGTTCTGGACCAGTTGGCTGACCGTGAGGAAATTGTCGCTGCCTGGTGAACTCCCCAGGTCTCAGGAAGCCGTAGAAGGCCAAGTAGATGGCGGATTTAAGTACCAGGCTGGCCAAAACCCCGAAAGGATTACCGTCCAAGGCATCAGACAGTTTGCGGAAAAGAGGGCCGGTGACCGGCTGCCTGCGTACTTGGCTTTGAGGCCCGCACTTGCTCAAACCCTTGAGGGCGTCTTTGACAGTGTGTAAGGTGAACACTGATGCTAGCTCGGGGTGGCTAAGAGAGAGAAAGTGTTGCACTCCCGCCAGGTATGACCTCACTGTAGCGTGGGAGAGCTTGCGTACAGAGTGGCAATACCCGATGAACGCCAGGATGTACTCTGGAAAACTGGAGTCCTCCTGAGGACATTCTCCTCGAAACTTGCAGAACGTCTTCCACCCGGTGTTGTACGCCCTGGTCGTGTTAGGCGAGAGGGAATGGCGTATTAGAGCGTGGGCCGTCCCAAGGTGGTCGGCTACACTAGCCTTAAGGACTCCAGAGGAGGGATGGTGGCGCCTGTCGCATCTGCCTCTGGCATTATCTGGAAGAAACGGGAGAAGTTAGCCCTCGACAAGGCGTCAGCAGCCCCGTTCTGCGCACCTGGCACATGCGCACTAAAAACATGAAAGTGGTGTTGCAGGGAGAGCTGCACTAACCGTCTGAGAAAACACATGACTTGGGTAGATTTCGACAGTCCACTATTGAGAATGTCCACTACGGCTGTGTTGTCAGTCACGAACAGAACAGACTGACGTGCCCAAAACTTGCCCCAAATGTGGGCGGCTACCACAATGGGGTACAGCTCGAACAGCGCCGAGGTCTGGAGGAAGCCTGGGATTTGTCCCACCTCGGCAGGCCATGCGTCTGCCACCCAGTGGGTGCCAAAAACAGCTGCATCTGAAAAGACTGTAGGCGACTGACACGACAGCTCGGGTACAAATAAGGAGACCCCGTTCCACTGGCTCAGGAAATGATCCCACATGTGGAGGTCCGCTAGGGCTTGACTGTCCAAGCACACCGGGCTGTCCTGTTCTAGGGCGGAACTCAAGAGCGCGAGTAGGCGGGATATGAAAGCTCTGCCCTGTGGGATGATGAGCATGGCGAAGTTCAACATGTCCAGAAGAGACTGAAGGTCCACCTTAGTGACCACGGTCGTGACTGCGAACCTGTGAATGACTCCTCTAATCCTTGTTAACTTGTCCGCCGGCAATCTAGCTAGCATGCGCTGGGAGTCTAATTCGATGCCAAGAAAGGTGATGACTGTGGCCGGGCCTTCTACTTTCTTGGGGGACACCGGGACATCTAATTGGGAAAAGCACCTGAGTAACTTGCCCAGCCCTAGGGGGAGTGCCCCTGGCCTCTCAATCAGCAGGAAGTCATCCAGGTAGTGGATGACAAATTCACAGAGGACTACGTGTTCCAGGATCCAGTGGAGTGCCTGAGCCAACTGATCGAAGAGCCAGGGGCTACTCTTGGAACCGAAGGTGAGCTTAGTGGAGAAATAGTACAGGCCTTTCCACTTGATGCCGTGCCACTGCCAGAGGGCTGGCATGATGGGAAGCAGCTTGAAGGCATCCGATATGTCGGCTTTGGACAGCCAGGACCCTGGGCCCGTTTTCATGATGATAGCGATAGCCTGGTCTATCGAGGCATATCTCATGCCCACTTCCTCCGAAGGAATGAGGGAGTTGAGGCTGGGGACCTGGGAGCCGTGTGGGGCCGACAAGTCGATAATGAGTCTCTCCTTCCCGCTGAACTTGCCTGTGACTACCCCCACGGGACTGACTCTCCAGCTTTGAAAAGGGGGCACACCAAAGGGACCGATTAAGAACCCCTTGCTCAACTCGGCTTCTATCAGTGCGTCTACCGAGGCGGGATTTCTTTCGGCTGACTGAAGGTTTTTGCACTCGTGTGTGGACTCTGGAGTCGTGATCAGTCCCGTGTGGAAACCCTCGTGAAATCCTGTCACCAGGAACTGAACAAACCCAGGGTTGTGGTGGCCTTGCAAGAATTCTTGTAGACGGCTGATATTGACCACACTCATGTAGCTTTTTACGGATTTTAATGAGCATGCTACTCGGGGGTGGGCCCTGAAACAATTGGTACAGATATGCAACAACCGGCACTGCCCAAAATTACAAGAGGCGTAATAAAGTTGTTGCATATCTGTGCCCTTCCAAGCTGAATGATGGGCCGGCCCAGCTTGTCTACTGAGCTGGGGGGCCTGAAGACCTCAAGAGGACCAGCTGCCGAGCTGGAGGGGTAGGACGCCGTGCTGACGGCGGACTTGTCGCACCACTCAACCGAGTGGAAGATAGATTGACAGGCGGAACAGGAGGGAGCCTTCAGACCTGCAAAGTGTCTGCAGAAAAGCTCAGTGTCCAGGTTGGACCAGTCAGTGACGTGCTGAAACTGGGAGAGAGCCGCTGCCGCCTTAGCTGCAAATGAGCAGTGGTAGTCGTAGAACGCGGTTCCTCCATACCTATGACCCAACTCTGTGACCCTGAAGAGATAATGGTCTAGTTCCTCCCTCCTGTCCGGCCTGGCAGTGCAAATGACATCCCTGAAAAGACTAAATGCCATAACGAATTCCGGGATGGACAATTTGCGGTTGAGCCGGTGGTCGCGGCTCCTTAGTACCACCGACACTTCTCCACAAGCTATAACCCTGTTATCAGAGAGGTCCCTAGATGCTATGAGTAGAGACGCAAGATTGACATCCCTACCCTCCAGGATGTCCTTCCTGATGTTGAGCGGGACATAGTGGGAGGGAGTCACGTTAGGGACGGACTGGGCAGAACGAATGTCTGCTATGGCAGAGGTGGAGGCGACCGGAACCTCGAGGGAGAAAACTGGTGCGACTGTGCTGCGAGCCTCGATGGACTCCAACCTCGCCTGCATGGATGTGACGGCCGACGTCAGACTGTTTAGCATGACGTGTATCTGAGTCAGCGATGTTTGCATCGTAGTTGCAGGGGGATCATTGGCGCTGGGTGCCAGGGAGTCTCTCCACAGCCGATATAGTTCAGCTTTCCTAGCGGTTGCCGGGAAAGGAACGCCCCGCTTTGTCAACTCCGCCATCAGCCTAGGAATTGTCCAAGCACGTAGGGACGGTGTGCTGCCCCTCTCGGATGTCTGTGCTACGACCTCGTCCACCGACGCGTCGACAATGTCCGAAGCACGTGACATAGCGGCTGTGGAAAGAGTAACGTAACATGACCGACTAGCCTGATGGTCGCTGGCACCGTGCAGCTGTCTAACCACGTACAGAAAAGTGAACAATTGCCGTGATGTATGCACACTGAACCAGAAGAGCCGTGAAGGAATGGCCAGGAACCGCCACCCGGGAGTCCATGCAAGGAGACCCGACGTACTTACCAACTGAGAATCCCTATGCACTGACTTCACGGAAGTGTAATGAAATGAAAAATGACCTGTGCGTTAACAAAAAAAACATGAGACCCCAGCCTGAGGCCAACCACTTCCCATCCCCCGACGTGTACCTCACTACCTTGGTAGCCAAGGAAAAATCAATTGAGATCCCACCAACTTCTCTCAGACTAACCACTGTATAGAACCTGGAAAACAACAACGGAACAAATGCAAAAGAACCAGTCAATGCGTGAGGCTCAATACCAGGACGTGTTCGTGAGGGGAGGTATGGTGACTGGTGGGAGAGGGTGTTTTTTTTTTTTTTTTTTTTTTCTCTGCATTGCGTTGATGATGGAAAAAAAACCCTACCTATCTAGGCGGCACGGCGGCCCGTGCCAGACTTTAATGTGGGCGGGGAGCGAGCCGTTGCCTGCACCGCCGTGCTCCATGGTAACCGCGTGGGGAACGCGGAGTTCCCTGGTACCATGAACCACGTGGGGATGGATATTGGCAACGGCTGACAATCCCTGCAAACATGAGACGAGTGCCACGTGGAGAGCTGACGCATGTCCCTGACAGGGTGCTCAGTGCGGGGCCCTCTCTGTCCCTGGGTGGCGCCGTCCGCCGGCTGAGCACTTCTGCCGCGTGGGGAGCAGCGCAGCCCTCAGGCATGAGGTCGGCCCAGGGGGGCCCCTGGCGACGAGGGCCCCATCTTGCCGAGGCTAAGCGTGCCGCGTGGGGGGCCTCACCGGTCCCTGATGGGGCGCCCAGTGCGGGGGTGCCCCCCTTACTCCACGGGGGGCCGCCTCCCGCCGGCTGGGCACCTCCACCGCGTGGGGAAACGGAGCTGCCCCCTGGCATGGGGGGAGGCCTAATCAGACATACCTCCCCCCTTGTGTAGGACGTGCCACGTTGGGGGCCACCACTCCCTGATGGGGTGCCCAGTGCGGGGGTGCCCCCCTGCAGGACGAGGGGCCGCCCCCCGCCGGCTGGGCACCTCCACCGCGTGGGGAGAAAATGTGCCCCCTGGCGATTTTGGGGAGTGGGGGTTTGCCGGCCCACAGCTGGTTGTGCTGCCGACCCGGCGAGGGAGCGAGGCAGGCACAGGCTGTGTGCCGGCCGAGAAGAGGGGGGCGGGAGCGGGTGGGGAGGTGGGCGGGGGGTTTGGTCGTCATGTGACCACTGGCTCCGCCCCCCGCCGGAGAGCGGTGCCGTGCGCGAGCCTGGGCAGCGGAGGAGGGGGGTGCCGTGTTGGCTACATCCCCCCCCCTTCCAGAGGATGACAAGGTGCCGCTTGTGAAGCGGCCAGGAGGGATGAAACCGGCGCAGCGTATGGCGGCCCCTACGCACCAAAGGGCCGACCACTGCACGCACGCCTGCACTTACCCGATCCACGAAGGAACAGCCAGGTACGAGCGCGCTTCCAAAGGACTCTGCACTACGTACGTTTGTGGGAGGGCGCCGGCCGTTGAAGTAGGTGGCCAAGCCCCTCCCACAAATACAGGCCAATGAATCGGCCTTACACATATAGCTATATATATATATATATATATATATATATTTTTCACTTTTTCCCAATATAGCCAATGAAGCGATTTTTTTTGCAAATTGAAAAAATTATAAAATGTGCAAATCTGCACTTTAAATTGCAGCCAACACACATAGTAGTCCTTAAAAGGACTTTTGGGTCTTTGAAACGTCTTTAAAATGAGTAATTTGCGATTAAATTCTCTCTACACTCTCTGTTCCTTCCTAACAGCGGCTCTCCCTGACTCGCAATGAGCTGAACCCGCATGACCCGGTGCTATATAGCACCCGATGACGTGTTCCTGCCAGCCAATCACTGTAATGCCAGTAGAAAACATGGCTAATGGCATTACAGTGATGGCAATACTTACCAGCATGTTTATTGCTGCTTAGAAGGCGCTAAACGTGCGGGGAGGAGACTTGAGCATGGCGCCTGAGCACATGTGGTACTCGGCCGAGGGCTCGGATCTGCCGAGCATAGCGATGCTCGAGCCGAAACGGTACTCGGCCGAGCATGCTAGCTCATCACTAATAATGAACAATCTGATCTGCAGTAAGCATGTTATAGAGGAGGTGAACAAAGTGATGTATAATTTTGTGGGAAAAGATTCAATAGAACTTGCATTTTATTAATTTTATTCATTTACTCTTCTGTGCTTAGGAGTCCAATGGGCAGCTCTACTACATGATTGATTTCTGTCTTTATTTGCACAGTCATACAGGGAAAGTAATCAA
Organism: Bufo gargarizans; assembly: GCF_014858855.1. Lineage (NCBI taxonomy): Eukaryota > Metazoa > Chordata > Amphibia > Anura > Bufonidae > Bufo > Bufo gargarizans. The sequence continues at coordinate 177,532,763 of NC_058085.1, forward strand.
TCACAGAGAGGGACCATCCACTGGACTCCTAAACATTAAAGAACAGATATTTAAATGAATAAAATGCTAATTCTACTAAATCTTTTTAATAAAAAATAAATCCAATATGTTCTGCAATATGTCCAATTTCCATTAAAACAGAAAACAAAGATCATCAAGCTGCTTTGAAACTGAGGATTAGCCTCACATAACAAATATAGCTATAACTACCATTATGTTGACCAAGGTTTAATTTATTATTATTAGAATGAGAAGAGTACACTGCCTGCAAGGGCTTAACCCTGCCTGCGAGGGCTTACAATCTACAAGGGATGGGGGAAGAATATAGTAGAAGAGGGTAAAGCTGGTCATAAGGTGGTATAGTGGCAGCAAAGTTACTGTTGGTTGTAGGCTTGTCTGAAGAAGTGGGTTTTTATGTTTCTTTTGAAGGTTTCCAGTCTGATATATTGGGATAGTGAGTTCCATGGTATAATATAGTATATTGTGGTAAGAGCTGATAAGAGGAAAGTACAGAATGAGGTCTTGTGAGGATAAGAGATGTGGGAATGTATGGGGAAAGCAGTTCAGAGATGTACGGAGGGACATATTGTGGATGGCTTTATATGTGTTTGTTATTTTAGGGAAAGGGCATAAGGGAAGAGGCAGAGGAATAATAGGAATAATGGGGGGGGGGGTATAGGTGGATAGGTGGATTAGTTAGACAGCAGAGTTGAGGATAGATTGGAGGGGTGTGAGAATGCTAGATGGGAGGCCACAGAGGAATTTACAGTAGTCCAGGGAGGAGAAGATGAGGGTATGTAACAGCATTTTTGAGAAATGTGTGGATCCAATAGATATTTTTGAGTTGGAGGCGGCAGGAGGTGGAAAGGCCTTGGATGTGCAGTTTGGACAGAGCAGAATCAAAGGTTACTCCAAGGCAGCGGACTTGGTTGACCGGGGAGAGTATGAAGCCATTGACTGTGCAAAAAGAACCAAATAGGCCAAGCACTCATTGCACCTAAATCAGCAGTGTGCTGTACAATATCAGTGTGCTTAAACAATACCCAAGTCTAATATAATAACCATGGTACCTGCTCAAAAAGCCACAAAGAACCTAAATGCAAAGGTACGCCGAAACTTGCATCGGGATAGCGTCCACTATTGACCATACTTACATATGGGTGAGTATTAAACATTGGTACCAGCCTTTTGACTTCCTGTCTGGACATACAGTGGGATGCGAAAGTTTGGGCAACCTTGTTAATCGTCATGATTTTCCTGTATAAATCGTTGGTTGTTACAATAAAAAATGTCAGTTAAATATATCATATAGGAGGTACACACAGTGATATTTGAGAAGTGAAATGAAGTTTATTGGATTTACAGGTGCATAAATTTGGGCACTGTTGTCATTTTATTTATTCCAAAACCTTTAGAATTTATTATTGGAACTCAAATTGGCTTAGTAAGCTCAGTGACCCCTGACCTACATACACAGGTGAATCCAATGATGAGAAAGAGTATTTAAGGGGGTCAATTGTAAGTTTCCCTCCTCTTTTAATTTTCTCTGAAGAGTAGCAACATGGGGGTCTCAAAACAACTCTCAAATGACCTGAAGACAAAGATTGTTCACCATCATGGTTTAGGGGAAGGATACAGAAAGCTGTATCAGAAAGCTGTCTGTTTCCACAGTTAGGAACATATTGAGGAAATGGAAGACCACAGGCTCAGTTCAAGTTAAGGCTCGAAGTGGCAGACCAAGAAAAATGTTGGATAGACAGAAGCGACGAATGGTGAGAACAGTCAGAGTCAACCCACAGACCAGCACCAAAGACCTACAACATCATCTTGCTGCAGATGGAGTCACTGTGCATCGTTCAACCATTTGGCACACTTTACACAAGGAGATGCTGTATACGAGAATGATGCAGAGGAAGCCTTTTCTCCACCCACAGCACAAAAAGTGCTGCTTGAGCTGGGCTAAAGCACATTTGGACAAGCCAGCTTCATTTTGGAATAAGGTGCTGTGGACTGATGAAACTAAAATTGAGTTATTTGGCCATAACAAGGGGCGTTATGCATGGAGGAAAAAGAACACAGCATTCCAAGAAAAACACCTGCTACCTACAGTGAAATATGGTGGTGGTTCCACTATGCTGTGGGGCTGTGTGGCCAGTGCAGGGACTAGGAATCTTGTCAAAGTTGAGGGACGCATGGATTTCACTCAGTATCAGCAGATTCTGGAGACCAATATCCAGGATTCAGTGACAACGACCCTAAACACTGCTCAAAATCCACATTTATGCAGAGGAACAAGCACAAAGTTCTGGAATGGCCATCTCAGTCCCCAGACCTGAATATAATTGAAAATCTGTGGTGTGACTTAAAGAGAGCTCCATGCTCGGAAGCTATCAAACCTGAATCAACTAAAGATGTTTTGTAAAGAGGAATGGTCCAAAATACCTTCAACCAGAATCCAGACTCTCATTGGAACCTACAGGAAGCGTTTAGAGGCTGTAATTTCTGCAAAAGGAGGATCTACTAAATATTGATTTCATTTCTTTTTTGTGGTGCCCAAATTTATGCACCTGCCTAATTCTGTTTAAACAATTATAGCACACTTTCTATAAATGCAATAAACTTAATTTCACTTCTCAAATATCACTGTGTGTGTCTTCTATATGATATATTTATCTGACATTTTTTTATCGTAGCAACCAACGATTTATACAGAAAAATCATGATTAACAAGGCTTCCCCAAACTTTCGCATCCCACTGTAGTTATTTCCAATTTGGTTTGGATGCAGTTAGCCTGCTTACAGTACATTGCCCAGTGGATGGAGTTCAGCCATAATTTATTTCTGCATATTACCATATTCATCCCCATAATATGGAATATAGCAGTGCTAAGTTGAAATCGCCATGCAATTACTTTGAGTTAATCGCATCGCGATTTCAACTTTTTACGTATATTCTTAATATTGCTCTAACTTCGTCTTTTAGAATATTACCATACAAATATTCTAAAAGATGAAGTTAGCGCAATATTACGAATATTCTAAAAGACTAGGTTAGAGCAATATTACGAATATTCTAAAAGACGAAGTTAGAGCAATATTACGAAATTTCGTAAAATACCCATATAGATTGCAATTTAGCTAATATGGAATATAGCAGTGCTAAGTTGAAATCGCAATTCGATTATTATAACTTGAATTAATCGAATTGCGATTTCAACATAATTCTTAAATCCGACAGTACATTCTAGTATATGGAGATATTCCCATGGTGATGGGGATGCTCCATGAGCACGGAAGTCGGCAGAAGCGGCAACGGGCACTGACTGGAGCAGCCAGGAAGCCAGGAATCCAAAGGACAGGTAAGAACAACTTTAGGGAAGTGGGAAAGAAAAAAATATAACAATAAAAATTAAAAAAAAAAACGAATATTCGATTTTGCGAATATATAGGATGATATTCTAAATATTCGCAAAATCTCGAAATTGTGATATTCGAGAAATAAATTCGCAATTCGAATATTCGCGCTCAACACTATTAGTTATACATACAGTACAAAAACTGAAAACTTTGGGTGGTGGGAACTAGAATTCATACACCCCAACGGCGAGCTCCGTGCGGGCCTCGTGCTCTGGCGGTGTTTTTATTTGGGAGGGGGGTGAATTAGCTTTGAATTTTTTTTTTATAGAAATAAATAAAAATTTGTTTTATTTAGATTTTACTCCAACTTACGGTACTGAAGAAGTCAACTTTTTGGACCTTACCATCTATTCAACTGGGGAAAATATATGCACAAAAACGTATGATAAGCCCACAGATTCAAATAGCTACATTGCCAGGGGAAGCTGACACCTACCCCAATGGCTGAATAATATACCCAGAAGTCAATTTCACCTATAATTATTCCATATAACACATATTCTGAGAAAAATTGCAAATAAATATTGGGACAGCTTAAAAGACAAATAATAGGGAACATGATACCTACAGTCCCATTTTTTGTATATAAAAAAATTGCTAATATAGGCAATTTAATTGCATCGGCGAAAAAATGCGCCGCCATAACCAATGGTAGAAAAATCAATAAAAATCTGCCGAAGGGTGTGGAAAAACATCGAAAGATACTATTAAACAAACCCAGATAAGGAATAAGGAAGGCACATATGAATATAATATTAAAGATCATATAACATGCAATACTCAAGGAGTGATCTATGCCATAAGATGTCCCTGTGTAAAGCTATACATCAGGTGAACTAAAAGACAATTGAAGAAACGAATAAGTGAACATATATATAATATAAATAAAAAATCTGAGGGGAAACCTCTCTCAAGGCATTTCAAAGAAAAACATGATGGGAGATTTGAGGGATCGTCATTTGTTGGGCTGGAAAAAGTGGAAAAGGAGGCAAGAGGAGGAGATTTTATTAAAAATATGTCAAAGAAAGAAATAGCAATGGATTTTTAATATGGATACGCTGATACCCAGGGGCCTTAACTCTAAAATCAAATTATTTGGTTTCGAATGAGGCGCAATTGGACTCATGGCGCTGGTAGGGTGTATGCAGAGAAGCTGTGTCTATATAAAGAAATTAGCAGTAGCATGCAAGTGATTCCCTGACAAAGAGCATCGTAACTTGCTCGAAATGTGTTGGAAGGTTTTTTGGAGCTACTGACAACCCGTAGCTCTTAGTGGTGACGTAACCCGCTCCTCTGTGAGCGTGAGCTCGGGCAATAGTGTAGCAGAGTTTTCGCCAGTGGCCAAGGCGAACTCCTAGCTAGCAGCCTTACTGTCACGGCCATGGCCATGACCGTGACTCCTGAACCGCATGCGGTTGTCAGCGGTTTAGTTTGGTTGTCAATCACAGGTGAGGGCTGTGGTTGCCGCTGGCAACGGTATCTTTGTGGCAGCATAGCACTCTGAGCTGTATTGTGGCAGCTTGCTATGTTGTGCATGCGGTTGAGCCTAGCAATCTTTCTGTTAGGTGTGTGTGTATGTATGACTGGTGTGCACTGGCTTGACTTCAATATAGAGTCTTTTTTGCTTTATATATATATAAAATGTTCAATCAACTGTTAATTTTTAAATAAAGCAAAAAAGACTATATTGAAGCCAGTGCACACCAGTCATACATACACACACACCTAACAGAAAGATTGCTAGGCGCAACCGCATGCACAACATAGCAAGCTGCCACAATACAGCTCAGAGTGCTATGCTGCCACAAAGATACCGTTGATCAACCAAACTGTGTGATTGACAACCAAACTAAACCGCTGACAACTGCATGTGGTTCAGGAGTCACGGTCATGGCCATGGCCGTGACACTTACATCTGCAGAGACCCCCTGCTCAGGAGAACTGTGAAAAGACCTGCGCCTCATATGACGTGACCTGCACCTCGGATAACGAGAAGTCCTGGGACAGTATCCAAATCAAGGTAATCTTGATTATCTAGTGGAGATACCTATCGGCATGTTTGGATTAGTTGGCTGTGCGCGGTGTCTAGTTTTGTTTTTATTGCGATTTGCACTTCCCTAGCAGCAGGACATACGGGACTGCTGCGACACTGCAGAATTGATACAAGTATCTAGCGCCAGTGGTTCAGCTTATCTAAAACAGAAAACTTACTTATTTAGTAGCCAAAAGTAATGATAATATACAGTGCCTTGAAAAAATATTTGTCACATTTTCTCACTTTACACCCACAAACATAAATGTACAGTATTTTATTGGGATTTTATGTATTAACACAAAGTAGCAATTATGTGTGAAGTGAAAAGAAAATGATATATGGGTTTCAACATTTTTAATAAATAAAAATCTGTGTGGTGTGAATTTGTATTCAGCCCCCTGTACTCTGATGCCCCTAATTAAAATCCAGTGTGATTAAGTGTCTTCACAAGTCACCTAATTAGTATATAGAGTCCACCTGTGTGTAAATTATTCTTAGTATAACTACAGATATTCTGTGAAGGAATCAGAGGTTTGTTATAATCTTTATAGTATAGAAATAAGGCGGCTCTCTATGACTCAAAAAGATGGAGTACGGTGCTCAATCAAGACAAAGCGTACCCAACGCTTGTAGTAGAGATAATGTGAGAGAGAATATAGAGGGATGGCACTCAAAACATTTGTGATGTATGGATGAATATATTTATTCAGGGGTGGCTAAATATGCCTGATGTAGAAAAAATTGGTAGGATAATCAGAAAATTGTATCAAATTTAAAATACATATATGTAATCTCAATATAAGAAAGCAAAATATAATAACAGCATATCAATAGCAGAAATCCTGTTGGAAAAAAAAGGGGGTAAAAGTCCTAAAAATCTATAAAAAACTGTTAAAAAAAGATCTATTGAAAAAATACAGTCTCAGGTTGTGATATCTGGTAGGAAAAGTTGATAGCATATCTTAGTATACAATGTCCTAGTATACCATAAAATTAATGTCAATTATCCTGATATATCATATAATATCGATTTGTGAAGGAATCTTGCTGAATAAAAGGAAGAAAAGGAAGAAATGTCTTTGTATATCTGTAGGGAGAAAGTCCAGTCTCATACTATGGTATCCGAAAATATAATGCAGTATAATATCCTGATATGAGCTGAAATAAAACTTCCTTTGAGAAGTAATATGTGGAATAAGTATCTCCTTACTATTGGAAATAATCGCATCCGATTTAGTATATGGAGTTCGTAATGCGCTGTGGAATAATCGACTGCTGCTATGAAAGCAGGTACATTACCCTCCTGGTGGCCGTCAGTAAGTCGGGGAGTGGCTCCTGCCTGCAAGTCGGCGTCCACGTGTGCTGCTCGCGCCCGCTGTGTGATCCGGCCGTTGGTTGCTGCTGTTGTCGTCACTTCCGGTGACGTCACATGCGTGTGAAAAATCTCCCGCTCGATTCAATGTCGGCTTACCACATGGAGATAAGTGGCGGGAAGAGATGTTGCAGCTTCACAGGTGGGAAAATAAACTCCGGAGCTTCTCTTTGGTTGTAGGATCCTTATGTTTGGTGCTAGCTAGTTTCAGTAGGCTGACTCAATACCCCATAAAAATGGCTTCACAGGCAAGGATATTGTGGCTACTAAGATTGCACCTCAATCAACAATTTATAGGATCATCAAGAACTTCAAGGAAAGAGGTTCAATTCTTGATAAGAAGGCTTCAGGGCATCCAAGAAAGTCCAGCAAGCACCAGGATTGTCTCCTAAAGAGGATTCAGCTGCGGGATCGGAGTGCCACCAGTGCAATGCTTGCTCAGAAATGGCAGCAGGCAGGTGTGAGCGCATCTGCACGCACAGTGAGGCGAAGACTTTTGGAAGATGGCCTGGTGTCAAGAAGAGCAGCAAAGAAGCCACTTCTCTACAAAAAAAACATCAGGGACAGATTGATCTTCTGCAGAAAATATGGTGAATGGACTGCTGAGGACTGGGGCAGAGTCATATTCTCCAATGAAGCCTCTTTCCGATTGTTTGGGGCATCAGGAAAAAGGCTTGTCCGGAGAAGAAAAGGTGAGCGCTACCATCAGTCCTGTGTCATGCCAACAGTAAAGCATCCTGAGACCATTCATCTGTGAGGTTGCTTCTCATCCAAGGGAGTGGGCTCACTCACTATTTTGCCCAAAAACACAGCCATGAATAAAGAATAGTACTAAAATACCCTCCAAAAGCAACTTCTTCCAACAATCCAACAACAGATTGGTGAAGAACAATGCATTTTCCAGCACGATGGAAAAGTGATAACTAAGTGGTTTGGGGACCAAAACATTGACATTTTGGGTCCATGGCTTGGAAACTCCCCAGATCTTAATCCCATTGAGAACTTGCGGTCAATCCTCAAGAGACGAGTGGATAAACAAAAACCCACTAATTCTGACAAACTCCAAGAAGTGATTATGAAAGAATGGGTTGCTATCAGTCAGGAATTGGCCCAGAAGTTCATTGAGAGCATGCCCAGTCGAATTGCAGAGGTCCTGAAAAAGAAGGGCCAACACTTTAAATACTGACTCTTTGCATAAATGTCATGTAATTGTCAATAAAAGCCTTTGAAACGTATGAAGTGCGTGTAATTATATTTCACTACATCACAGAAACAACTGAAACAAAGATCTAAAAGCAGTTTAGCAGCAAACGAATATTTGTGTCATTCTCAAAACTTTTGGCCACGACTGTAGTTCTTTCCTGTATCTGCCTGTATGGTCACAAGACTTTGTTCACCATATGCTGAACTTCTGTGAATGCAACATGAACTCAGAATAGGTGTCTGCGATGTATGACAACTAGAGATGAGCGAATCAACTTCGGATGATACATCTGAAGTCTATTCACTAAAAACTTCTTTCTAATACTGTATAGAGATCCGTCTCCGTACAATATTAGAATGTATGGGATCTGATGAGCCGAGGTTATTACGTTGCGCAAGACTTCATATAATAACTTTGGGAATTAATTATTACTGTAAAAAACATTAGAATCAAACTCGGCTACAGTTCCGAGTGGAACCTTGCAATGGATCCCAAGTGTGGTTCCAAGGTTTTTTACAGTAAAAATTATTTCCTGAAGTTATTATTCGAAGTCTCGCCCGACTTCGCAAAGTAATAACTTCGACTCATCGGAGCTGATACATTCTGACGGATCTCCGTACAGTATTCAAACAAAGTTTTTAGCGAATTGACTTGGAATGTACCGTCCAAAGTCGATTCGCTCATCTCTAATGACAACTATTGTTTCTTACTGAAATAAACAATTTTGTTTATGAACAGTGGAAAATAATATATTTTACACATTAATATATATGCACCTCAGATGGTGCCCTTAAAATTCATACAGGTCAAGAACACAAAATGGGAAAAATTGTGGAAAAATGTACTGTCATTAGGCACAAAACTGGCAGTGTCATTAAGGGATTAATGGAAAAGAATTGCCATGTCTCAAACTGGGTGGTGAGTTGTGCTATCCCTGCCAGTGCTGGGCAACAACATACATAAGTAGAAGTTCTCAAAATCTTTTCTGATGTTCCTCTTTACACACTTATAAAGTGGCAGGCAGGTACAGATCCTATTGACATCACATAAACGCAAGTGAGTAAGTCTCTGTATGCAGACCCATTCTGTCAAGTCAATTAGAAAGAAGAATGCCACCCCACCTGTGACCCATCTCCACGGGTCCTTGGAACAATTGTTGTATGGATCACAAGTCTCCAGGTAGTGGAGACAGGAGCCTGAATTATGAAATTCACTTCTGGTTACTGTGGTGTCTCAGTGAGATGTCCTTGTGTTGATAGTACATTATATCCTATTATGCTCCAAGGATGTATAGTGGTAGCATTGTAGTTAAGGGGCTGTATATAGGTATGTGGTGTACAATGATAACATGTTCCAGGATAGTTTGCAGTCTTTGTAGCTCCATCATCATTATACCACCTGTAATACTCAAGCAGCATCAGTGCTGCAGAATGGTATTTGGTTGGTGCTCCTGGTGGTAATATGGGTGTTTCACAGTGGTGTCTGGTGCTGCATGGTAGTATTTATCTGCTAGTGAGTTGCTGGAATCATCATGGAATAGCAGGTGAAGAACAAGCAGAAAAAGTTTGAGAAGACCTGTAAGGGCACATCTGTGTTGTAAACTCTTTGGGCCAGATTTATCATTAGCTCAAGTCAGAAAAATGGAGGGAAAAAGTCGCAAATTTTTGCGCAATCACTAAAACTGCACAAAAATTTGCGACTTTTTTCTGCTCTGCACTATGCTCGCCAGTTTTCTGAAAGTGGGCGTGTTTTCTTATGTAAATTAATCTCTAGACAGATTTACTATTGAGACTATTTAAAAAGTCGCAAAAAAGTTGCAGAAAAGTCGCAAAAAATTGCGCGATTTCACTCCAGTGAGGACCATGCTTATCTTATGAGACTTTTTAATAGAACATGCAACTTTTTCGTAAAGACGTGCAACTTTTTTGTAAAGATGTGTGACTTTTGTAAAGCTGCTTACTGACGGATAAACTGCTACCGTCAAACCACATTTATTACAGTCTTAAAGGGCCGATCATAAATCTGACTTGGCTAAAACTGACTTTAGCCATATGTGAAAGTGGAGTGAGATGTCAGAGTCATGATAAATCTGGCCCTTTGGGTCTCCGTCACAAATTCCGCCAAAAAGAGAGAATAAAAAAATTCTGCATACAGGACTTTTTTTCCGTTAAAAAAGCAGACACCCAAACAAAAACTGAACGGGTCCATTATAGTCAATGGGGTCTGTTTGGCACCTTTGGTCTCAGTTATATTATGAATCCAAGGAAGAAATAAAACAGAAATAACTAGTGGTGATATGGACGTGGCCTAAGCTGTTGTCAATTAACAATACAAAAAAGCTACACAGATTGTGACTGTGTGTACCTTCTGGCACATCATTTATCATAGCTAAATATTATTATGTTTACAAATTGAATTAATCATATTCTGTGATATTTCATTAAGGAAACATATCACATTTTCATCATTGCAACCACATTAGGCAGAAACTGAAAAAGAACCTCCCTGCCTTTCGGGGAAAATGCATAAACATTAAATGCTAAAGGTACATACCAATATGTTTCACAACACACAGGGTCTCTGAGTAATGAAAGCAAATATGCTGGCAATGATCTTCATTATTGTCTCTCCAGCATATATAAACCCTTGGCTGGCAGGGACTAAGCATATTGCAGCAATTGCATCCAATTCTCTCACAATCACCAGCTGAATTCTTTCAAGAATAATGTCTGCAGTAAAGGGACACCAGAAGAAAACCCCAGAGCCATGTGCACCACCACCCCAACAGCACCAGGATCGTGAGTATCCTCTTTTATATGTATTCATGCAAGTGAATGGGATGAGGACATGCCACATGGGCTATATCAGCCTGTGACAAGTTCCCCAGAAAAACGTCACTTTTATAGTATAGGGATGCAATCTGACTTCAGCATCAGAACCAGAATCACTTGGCATAGACGTCAGGAAAGTGGTCAGCATTTTTCGCCAGATATTTTACCTGATCTTGCACCAGGCTTTTTTTCAGTTAAGTATAGGAGTTGGGGGCCCTTAATTGTAATAAGGTTGGGAATCACATGTGAACAAGTAAAATTTGTTAAGACTACTACTGCTAAATGACTGCACTGTAGATAAACATCTGTATAACATTTTAGTTTAGGTGGTTGGATAATTTTAAAGAATAATGATAACAAGAGTATTCAAACTCTCAAAAGAATAGCATTGGTTTGGCATATTGGGGGTCATTTACTGACCAGCATTTCAAACACCAATTTTAGTGAAAACCCCAGTAGAGCAAGATCTGACCAATTTATTAAGTGGTGCACACCAGAACTGAAATCTCCTCTAGCCATGATTAGGAGTAGATTTCTGGTGTAATGTGTACCAGTTTTCTGGTTGTTAAAGGGGTTGTCCGGTCTCCCGCCGTGCAGCAGTGAGCAGGTGTATTGACAGCTCCCACGTCCCGTTCATTTGAATGGATTAGTTACAGTTACATTCCGTCCCATTCAAGTGAAACTGTAATTACAAAGGGCAGGGCTATGAAGACGTGCAATGCAGAGAGCACAGTTCTGTGTCCAGGATACTTAAACAGGTCAGGGGGAGTTCCCATCACTGATCCATTAGAAGAACTGAAAAAAAAAGGCAGAAAAAGGCTCAAAAAAGCCATTTCAGTTTTTTAGACAGAAAAAAGTACTGTATGCAAGACTGTTTTTAGAAATGGCTCAAACGGATGCTAAATGTGCAACAGGATCCGTTTTTTATTTTTTTACAGGATCCATTTTTTTTCTAGATCCTAGATCAGAAGAATAGAAACTGAAACAGTGATGTGAACTCTCCCTTAATAAAGGGGAGGTGTGGGGGGAGGGGGATTGAAAGGATTTCTTTCTTAAAGGGTTTTCTGAGACTTAAACACTGATGACCAATCCTCTAGATAGGTCATCAGTATCTAATTAGTGGGGGTCTGATACCTGGGACACCCGCAGATCAGCTGTATGAAAAGTCAGCCACCGTCGCAGTAACGCCCCGGCCTTCTCTCAGTTTCTTAACCCCTTAAAGGGGTTTTCTCAACACGCAGGTTTATACTTACCTGCTCCCGGCGCGCCGTCCACTTCCTTCTTTCGGCACTCGGCAGGGGGCGGGCTCCATCTTCATTGATGTCTTCTCCCGGCCGGGCCGCGCGCTGTACTGAACGCACACGCCGAGTCCGCGCAAGCGCCCTGGTGACTTCTTCCTGGCCAGTATAGTATACTTGCCAGGAAGACGTCACCAGGGCGCATGCGCGGACTCGGCGTGTGCGTTCAGTACAGCGCGCGGCCGGCCGGGAGAAGAAAAGAAGTCGTCTGCGCACGCGCGGCCACCGCGATTCCTGAGAAGAGCGATGGCCGTAAGCAGGGGAGACGGAAGACAACAGTCAGGTAAGTATAGGTTTATTTTTTTCTAAGGGGTGGGGATTTGTTAATGAAATATATTTAGAAAAATGATCACTGTTAAATCATTAACAGATTTAACAGTGATCATTAAGATGATAATATCCCTTTAAATACTGATGACTAATCCTCTGGATAGGTCATCATTATCTGATTGGTCTGGGTCACGGGTGTCGATCAGCTGTTCAAGAAGGCAGAGGCACTCACAGTAGCGCCCTGGCCTTCTCAGAGCTTTTCGTAGACCAGTGACTATACATCAATCAATCACATGACCTAGACGGAGCCCAGCCCCATAGAAGTGAATAGGGCTGAACTGCAATACCAAGCACAGCAGATATACAATTTACAGTGCTGTGTTTGGTAAGCATGGAGAAGGATGCAGTGCCTTCTCAAACAGCTGATTAGCGGGGATCCCTGGTGTTGGACCCCCACAGATTATATACTAATAACCTATCCACTCTCACACCCAGCAGTACTTGTGAACAGATCTATACTTACCTGATCCCCTACACGCTTTTCCGGCTCCATGATGGCTACTGTTGTATATGTCTGTAAGTAGGTAGGGGATGAGGGAAGAGGTTGAATCGAATGGAAAGGACTCAATGATTTCTAAAAAAAATAAAATAAAAAAAGACTAAATATATTAATAACTGCTGCTAAATGAGTGATCTGGCATTCAGAATTTTTTTCAATCCTTTCATTCAAGTATTTTTCTCATTAAAATCATGATAAATTCCATTGAAGTTAATGTGCAATTCATTTATATTTTTTAATTCCAGCTTGTAAACCAGCGCCACAATGTGAGGAACCCATTCAACAAGGTAAGATAAAAATCAGGTTCTCTGTCTGAATGTAAACTCTGCTGATCGATGACAAAAAATATAGTTGTTCTAGATCAGATTTGTTTTTTAAATCTATGCTAATATATTATGGGGCTCTAAATAATGACAGTTTTGTGTGATTTGTTACTTTATTTTAGTTTGCGAGCCTGAACCAGTGTGTGAACAACAATGTCCTCCACCTCAGGGTAAGCACAAGTGAATGCTTGAAAGTAATGGAATATATACAGTCGTTTATTTCAGACTTTTCATGAAACAAGTAGGGGTTAATGTCTAGGACCCTCAGTGACTGGTCAGAGAACATAAGCACACTGGGGGGCATTTATCAAAGTGTTTATATCACTAATGTGGCATAAAGTCACAAGATATGGCGCACACCTTAACTTGTGACTTTTTCAAAGTGTTGAGGAAAAGTGGGGATTAGTAGAAGGGAAAGGGCCCCCAAGGCTTGATGAATTAACTATCATTTACACCGGATGATCAAATCTATCTCATAGCTGGTGTAGAATTGAAAGTCTGGCGCAAAGACTACCAAGACTGACATTTGTAATGATGGAGCTACATCTGAACAGCTGATCTGCAGGGTGTCAAACCCCTGATGATCCGCTAATGATGGCATATCCTGAGGAGTCCAGACTACCGCTTTGAGTCTCTGCCTTCTCATATATGTGAAATTTCTGAAGAAGGTTGTCTGTTATCAACATATAAGCTTCTCATACTCTATCTAAATGATAAAAATACTTTCTTACACTTTCTTGCAGAGATATGCACACAGTCTAGTCAAAAGAAGGACAACATTGGTGTTAAGAAGTAAAACAGTGAACTCCTGAAGATGGAACTAAAGCATTGAAATTTATTATGATCTATCTGCTGTACGGTTGCCCATCAGAAATGTATCGATTAAGTTATACTGTGAACTGATGTAAAAATTATGCAATTCAATAAATGGAGACACGTATTAAATCATAAAACTACTGTATATCTTGTCAATTTATGAAAAGCTAATATTTGAAGTTATTTCATGATCCATACTTATCTGAGATGAGATGAAAAATTGTTGATTTTACTTCATATTCCCAGTAGAAGAAATAGCCACTGGTTATAGCTCTGTATTAATCATGCAAAGCTAATGCCAAGCAGCCAACAATGATGAAAACTTGCTGAAAAATGAACTGCATAAATAGCATTCATTTCAGGCAGGGGTGTACATAAAACTCATTGGGCTCTATATGTAGCAAGAATCATTCATTTCAGGCAGGGGTGTACATAAAATTCATTGGGCTCTATATGTAGCAAGAATCTGAATTGCCCCCCCCCCCCCCCAAATTCTGACTAACTGTGTGTGCTGCTGTAGCGTCTGTCATTGTGGCAGAGCGCAGGAGTGGAGTCCATACTGGTGACAGTCCTGGATCCAATCAGGTCTGGACTGCTCAGCATAGTCACAGTGCAATGCGTGCTTGCAGAGGAACAGGGCTGGGGCAATGCATTTGAATGCCTCTAGCAGATGGCATCCCCTTTGTTGAAATTATTAAAAACTATCTTAGAGTGGGTTCACACTAACGTTAGGGATTCCATTATGGTTTCCGCTATAACATGGTTATAACTGAAAGTAACGGAATCCATAAGACGGAAGGACAGATCCGTTCTTCTGCCTATAGACTTCTATTATGACGGAATGCAAAATGGAAGCCTTTAAAAGGCATTCCGTTTGCTTTCCGTCCTAATAGAAGTCTATAGGAATCAAAATGGATCCGTCTGGGTTCCGTTATGAAAGACGGAAAACAAAGTCCTGTCGATAGGACTTTGTTTTACGTCTTGCATATCGAGATCCAGAAGGATCCGTTATGTTTTCCCATAGACTTCTATTAGGATGGAAGACAAACGGAATGCCTTTTAAAGGCTTCCGCTTTGCATTCTGTCTGGGCATTCCGTTATTTTCCTTTATAACCATGTTATAACGGAAAGCCATAACCCACCCTTACTTGTTAATAAAAAATAATTTTAAAACATTTTACATGGTGCAGACACAGAATACTACAGGATTTAATCCAGTCCCTCACAGCTGATGTTTCTCTGACTGCTGCCGAACCTACTAATACACACCTCAGTTGTTAAAGAACATGATAATACATACCTCGGCTGCTGAAGAACATCATAATGCACACTTAGCTGCTGCAGAAATTCATAATATACACCTCATCCACTGAAGAACCTCATAATACACACTACAACTGCTTCAGAACCTCATAATACACACCTCAGCTGCTGCAGAATATCATGAAGTACATGATAATCTGATGCTACAGAACACATAATAACAATGGCGCATTACACAGAGGGGGTAAAAGGAGAAAACTACAACTCCCAGCATGTTCAGGCTGTTGTCATGGGACACCAGTGGATATTAGACTGATGGGGTATAAGTGGAGAGAATTCCAACTCTTAGTATGTCCAGACTGTTATTATAGGACATCAATTAACATTAAAGGGAGCGGGATATAAGAGGATAGAATTACAACTTTCAGCATAAGCAGACTGTTATAGTGAATTACTTTTTGTCTTACAAGTAACGAACCTTATGGAATTGAACATAATATTGCAAATCCAATCTCCTGTGGAGAGGGATGTTATAAGAGAGAACTAATACTCCCAGCATTTCTAGGATGCTATTATGGGCTATCACAGGACACTACAACTTATAGGAAGAGTAACCACTAACCTGAGTGCAGTACCCTTTTGGAAGGGCGTATTGTACTATTATGTCATGTTGATGTAATGCACTGTATACTCAGTATCTTCCAGCATATGTCAGGTGTAGCCAGGATTAACCTACTGGCCTAGACCTCTCTGGAGCTTATAGTTTGGGCTGGCTCCATCCCCAAGTCACCATGTGCTTCTTTCCCTCAGACTTCAGCTTGAAGCTCAGGAGTCTTTGGTGTGGCAGGCACAGCACTATGAAGTGCCTTTTGCGCTGTGGCATTAGAAGAATTTTGATATCTCTGACTTTTAGTCTAACCAGTCTGTTACTCTGTCATTCCTCTAGTGCCGTTCTATGGAAACAGTAGGTTTAAAGAGCACACAAAATGCTTGAAATAACTTCTTTATTAACTTCAACTTTTCTTCATATATAACACTGCCGCCTCCGCAGTCAAAGCCGTAAAGGTGAAATGCGCGTCAAGGTCCTGCGCTTCAGACTTTTCACCTATTTTTTGGTCAGACCATGTCTTCAGATACGTCCCTTGTATAATGTGTCTATGGTTACACCGTTATGCCACATTGCCTATATTAGACCTATGTTACATACTGAAGTTGGACGTTGGTTATTTCTCATCCACTTGGTATGTATTTTTTTTACATAGTTATATTGGGTCTTATACTGTGTGCCTCAAATCAAATGGTTATTATAGCTTATTTTGCAGCAAGTTTTACAGCATAATCCCTTATAGGGGTGGGTGGTGCATATTATTGCCACTATTGTTATATGTTTCTGCTTAGATAATTTATGACCATTTTTTCTGAGGCACAGTGTGTAGCCTTGTATCCAGGGACTGTTATCCCAGTTCTGCGGAGTAATATGGCTGTCCAATGAGGTTTTGCCCCTCGCTTCTCTGTATATCTTTTTCCATCTTGCCCTTTTTCTCCATATTTTATATATATTATTGAAATAAAGTTGGTATAATTTTTCAATAATTGGCCCCACAGTTTTTTTTGCTATGACATTGTTTGTTGTCCCAGGTGAAGTGGGGTGCTGTCGGCGTTAGACAGAGAGGTTTTGTAGGTTTATACTCACACTTATTTAAGCACTTTATGATCTCTCTGAGAGGTATATCTGAGGTCTAAATATTAGTTCACTTGCTGAATTTGGTCGCAATTTGCAGTATGCAGTTAGCAGTAACTGGTATGGTTGTATGCAATTTGGATTGCAATATGGAATTTGAATTTGGATTGTGAACTTTGTAATTGAATTTGTGGTTTGCAATTGGTGGAATTGTAAGTAAACACATATAACTGGTTCAGTATACAGTTCTAATCACTATATTAACAATAGGAACATTATATAACTGTTTTAACTACCTATTTTGAGCCCTCTGCTTTCATAAAACACAGCTCTTAGTGGAGTGAATGTCTGTTCAGCTTCTCTCTCTGGTGATTCCAGCAGCTCCTGCTAGGGGAATTTTCCTCACAAGCTGTGTGTGAGGCTAATTGTAATAAAATAGTGTTGAGGTGGTGGCAGCATAATGAGACTATAGAGTGGTCCAGTCACATAGTGTTCAGGTGGCAGCAGCATGTAGAGACCACAGAGTGGTGATATGGCATCAGCAAGAGGAGATCACCACAGAGTGGTAATGTGGCAGCAGCATAAGGAGACCACAGAATGGCCCAGTGACATAATGTTGAGGTGGCAGCAGCATGAGGAGACAACAGAGTAGTGAGGTGGTAGCAGCATGTGGAGACCATATAGTGGCCCAGAGACAGAGTTGTGAGGTGGTAACAGCATGAGGAGACCAAAGAGTGGTGATGTGGCAGCAGCATAAGAAGACCACAGAGTGGTCCAGTGACATAGTGTTGAGGTGGCAGCAGCATGAGGAGACCACAGATTGGCACAGTGACATAGTGGTGAGGTGGCAGCAGAATGAGGAGACCACAGAGTGGTCCATTGACATAGTGTTGAGGTGTCAGCAGCATGAGGAGATCACAGAGTGGCCCAGTGACATAAAGTTGAGGTGGCAGCAGCATGAGGAGATAACAGAGTGGCCCAGTGACAAAGTGGGGAGGTGGCAGCAGCATGAGGAGACCACAGAGTAGTGATGTGGCGGCAGCATAAGGAGACCACACAGTGGCTAAGTGACATAGTAATGAGGTGTCAGCAGCATGAGGAGACCACAGAGTGGCCCAGTCACATAGTGTTGAGGTGGCAGCAGCATGAGAAGACTACAGAGTAGTGATGTGGCAGCAGCATGAGGAGACCACAGAGGGGCCCACTGACATAGTGTTGAGGGGGTAGCAGCATGAGGAGATCACAGAGTGGCCCAGTCAAATAGTGTTGAGATGGCAGCAACATGAGGAGACCACAGAGCAGTGAGGTGGCAGCAGCACAAGGAGACTACAGAGTGGCCCAGTAACACATTGATAAGGTGGCAGAAGCATAAGGAGACAACAGAGTGGCCCTGTAACATATTGGGGAGATAGAAGCAGCACGAGGAGACAACAGAGTAGTGATGAGGCAGCAGCATTAT
The DNA here is from genome assembly GCF_014858855.1 of Bufo gargarizans. Lineage (NCBI taxonomy): Eukaryota > Metazoa > Chordata > Amphibia > Anura > Bufonidae > Bufo > Bufo gargarizans. Next base: position 177,551,291 of record NC_058085.1, read on the forward strand.
GAGAACACAGAGTAGTCTAGTGACATAGTGTTGAGGTGGCAGCAGCATGAGGAGGCAACAGAGTGGCCCAGTGACATAGTGTTGAGGTGGCAGCAGCATGAGGAGACAACAGAGCGGCCCAGTGACATAGTGGGGAAGAGGCAGCAGCATGAGGAGACCACAGAGTAGTGATGTGGCAGCAGCATGAGGAGACAACAGAATGGACCAATGACATATTGTCAAGGTGGCAGCAGCATGAGAACACTACAGGGTTGTGATATGACAACAGCATGAGGAGACCACAGAGTGGTAATGTGGCAGCAGGATGAGGAGACCACAGAGTGTCCCAGTGCCATTTACTTCTTAGCATAAGATTGGCTAAGTACTCTTTCCTCCATCTATTCCAAAACTGTTCTGATAGATATTGAACTTTTCGCCATCTCCTTTTAGCATATAAATCCTCTTTGGTGAACTTGCCAGGTGGTGGCTGTTTGTAATCTGACTTAAAGGGAACCTGTCACCAGTTTTATGGTGTCCTAACTAAGGGCAACATAAATAAGTGACTGATTCGCTTAGCAAAATACTGGGTCACTTTCTTTAATTGACCCATCTTGTATTAAAAAGCTCCAGCTGATAATGATGAGTCCTGAATATTCATGAGCTCCTGACTCTCCCCGCCCACCTGCTGCTGAATGACAGTTTGTTTCCATAGGAATCAGCAGCAGGTGGGCAGGGGAGTGGCTATAGCTCTGAATTAAATATACGCTGGACTCAATGACATCACGCCGGACTCGAATCAGCTCATTAGCATGCGGCATGCGGCATCTTTGTATGTTTATTATGAGGTAACCATCTGTCACACCAGTAAGTGAATAGATCTAAGGCACTTTTTAGTAGTTAATGATTGTATATAATTAGTTAGATTATAATCAAATATCCACATGACAGGTTCCCTTTAAGATGAAGTAGATAGTTGGGGCGTTAAAGGGTCCAAACATGTTGGATCATTGATGTAATCAACTAAGTGGACGACTGTTAACAATAGACATTACTTCATATTATATAGTCCTAAGTGAAGCATCATCTATTCTTCCGGCGTTTTTTTTCAACACTGAACTTAAATGTCACATCTGTGACAGGTCTCAGAAGGTCTGAAAGATTATCTATGCATTAGTGATCTGACAGCCTCTTTTGGTTTCACTTTGTCTGTGTGTTGCTGGTATGTCCACACCTCCTGTTCAGGTGTGGATCATGTGACCTTTACCTCGCCCTATTTAGTCTGACTTTTCCCATCACTCCTTGCTTGGGATAGCTTCATTTGGTCTTGGAAGAGCTGGAGTGTGGTTCGTGTTGAAGTCCTGTTCATCCTTCATCCTCTGAAGCTAAGTTTTCCTCTTGTCGTATTTTGTATTCATCCCCCCCCCCAAGCGGTGAGGCCTAGTGTCTTTCCCCTTCCTTCTTGATTGTCTTTTGGTGTTCTCCCCTACTACATCCGTGACATTATCCCAAGCCCATACCGCCATTTTTGTTTTGATCTGTGCAGCTATGGATACTACAGTCCCTGACAAAAGTCTTGTCGCTTGTGAACAAATTGACCCGAAGTGCGGCTAAAATATATTTCTAATCAAGATTTTGTTACAAGAAATGGGTCATGTTAATCCCAACAGCTTTTGTAATAATGTTTTCAGTGCAAAACGAAACTGGCAAAAAGTATTCTAATATTCACAGCTTGGTAAAGCCGATTGAGTCCATTTTTGCCAAGATATAAGTGTTGTCGCCTTGTCATATGAGCTTCATCTGTGACTAATAATGAATCAATTAGGTCTCAGGTGTGTATAAAAAGAACCCCAGTACACTAGACCTTCACATCAACTGCAACTAGACCTCTGCAAACATGCCTAAGATTCACCCGGAGACTAAAGTGTTGATTATTAAGAGGCTGAAGAGCAGATCCACTGCTGATGTGGCATACACCTTCAATGTGTCTCAGCGTCAAGTTCAGAGGATAAAAAAAAGATTTGAAGAGACTGGAGACGTTTTGGACAAGGCCAGGTCAGGCCGACCCCGCAAGACAACTGCTCGAGGGGACCGTTTGTTGGCTCGAAAATCCAAGGCCAGCCCATTTTCCACTGCAGCAGAACTCCACGAGACCTGGTCACCTGAAGTCCCTGTGTCAATCAGAACAGTTTGTCGGATTCTGTCTCAAAATGGCCTCCATGGTAGAATCAGTGTCCATAAGCCAGCACTAAACAAAAGACAATTGAAAAACCGTGTGGCATTTGCCAAGGGCCACAGCCTGATAAAAGGATGGACGCTGGAAGCAGGCTGGAAAAGTGGCAGAAGGTGGATTTTTCAGATGAATCTTCTGTTGAATTACACCACAGTCGCCGCAAATATTGCAGGAGACCTACTGGAATCCGCATGGAGCTGAGATTTACCCAGAAAACAGTGAAGTTTGGTGGAGGCAAAATCATGGTCTGGGTTTACATCCAGTATGGGGGTGTGCGAGGGATCTGCAGGGTGGAAGGCAACATCAATAGTCTAAAATACCAAGAAATCTTAGCTATCTCTTATATTCCCAACCATAAAAAAGGCCTAATTCTGCAGCAGGATGGTTCTCCATCGCATACTTCCATATCCACATCAAAGTTCCTTAAGGTGAAGAAGATCAAGATGCTCCAGGATTGGCAAGCCCAGTCACCAGACATGAACGTCATTGAGCATATGTGGTGGAAGCATATGTTGAGCATGGAAGACGAAACCAAAGAATATTGATGAACTCTGGTAGGCATGAAAGACTGTTTTCTTTGCTATTCCTGATGACTTCATCAATAAATTGTATGAATCCTTCCCAAACCGTATGGATGCTGTCCTTCAAGCTCATGGAAGTCATACAAGATATTAAATTTGGATCTCACAGCACCACTACTTAATTTGCTGACATATTTTTGGATTTGCAGTAAAGTTTGTTCAATTTCTGTATAGGCGTCAAAACTTTAGTCTTGCCAAAATTTGACCTTTCTGTCTTGATTAAATGATAAATCTTTTTTCAGTGAAACTAATTTATTTCAGTGCATTAAACATCATTTGGGAGGGCTTTAGCTTTTCATATGAGCTATTTCTAACACCAATTGATTAAAAAGCCAGGTTAATAGCAGGAGTTTCTACAAAATAGAGAAGCAACAAGATTTTTGTCAGGGACTGTATGTCTGCACTGGTCGAACACATGCAGAATCTGACTTTGGAGGTAGCAGACCTCCGCGCTACTGTCTTGCAGATTCCGAGTCCACAGGCCGCTGGTTGGTGGGTCTCAGGCCTGTCCTGAACCAAATGTGGCTCTCCCGGACAGGTTTTCCGGGGGTAGTGACAATTTCATCCGATTCAGGGAATCATGTAAATTATACTTTAAGCTGCATCCATACTCTTCTGGGGATGAGTGTCAACGTGTGGGTATGATTATTTCATTGCTTAAAGAGGACGCCCAATCTTGGGCTTTTTCTCTGCCGACCGGATCACCGTCCCTCCGGTCGGTAGATGAATTCTTCAGAGCCTTGGGTCTCATCTACGATGACCCGGATCGGATTTCTCAGGCCGAGACCAAGTTACGGAGTTTGCGGCAGGGAGAACGTTCCGCGGAGACCTATTGCTCTGAATTTAGGAGATGGGCTATCGATACTAAGTGTGGAACGATCCTGCTCTCCGTAGCCATTTCTGTCAGGGTCTCTCTGAGAGACTGCAGGACGCGTTGGTCTTTCATGAAAATCCTGTGTCATTGGAGTCAGCTATGTCCCTTGCTGTACGTCTAGATAGACACCTGAGGGAGAGATCTAGGGGTCTTCACCTTCAGGACGTACTGTCCAATAAGGGTACTGCTTCCTTTGACACTTATGGTGGAGAGACACTGGTAGTTGTGCCTTGTGATGCGCCTATGCAGTTAGGAGGAGCTACTCCTGGCAAAAGCTTGGGTCATGTGAAAGGAGTCTGCTTTTATTGTGGCAAGAAGGGACATTTTGTGAATATTTGTCCGTACTTGCAGCATCAAGGTGTAAACAAAAAGAAAAAAACTTTTAATCCTCAAATTACTATTGGTGGTGTGGATGGGGAGCAAGAAAACCTACTTTTGTCTTTTACTGGTAGTACCCGTTTTCTCCTGTCTGCCAAGGTGATGCTAGAGTCAACAGTGGGGCAGGAGTTAACTTGATTGATGGAGAGTTTGTACGCATTCATGGGTTGACTACTAATGCATTAGAGAAAAGTATTTCTGTCTTTGCAATTGACTCAGCACCTCTCACCCAAAAATGCCTGTCGCAGGTAGTGAATGAAATTCATTTAAGAGTGGGTGATTTGCATCAGGAATCTATCTCCTGTTATGTATTGGAGGGTCTGCCTGCTCCGTTCGTGTTGGGCTTACCATGGTTAAGCAAACATAACCCTAACATCGACTGGCAAGCGAGACAGGTTCTCGATTGGAGTGATTTTTGCATGGACAACTTAATGCATCATTCTCTATGGTGACCACTAAAACTGTATCCTTGTTCATTTAAGAATTTTCTGATATTTTCTCTGAGAGTGGTAATCAGGAGTTGCCTCCGCACCGGGAGTATAACTGTCCCGTCCATCTTATTCCTGGAGCTAAATTGCCCAAATCTCGGTTGTATAATCTTTCGGAACCCGAAAGAAAGGCCATGCGAGAGTATATTACCGAGAGTTTGGCAAAGGGACATATTAGACCATCCAAGTCCCCAGTGGCTGCTGGGTTTTTCTTTGTAAAGAAAAAAGATGGTACCCTGAGACCATGCCTGGACTTCCGTGAGCTCAATCGTATTACCGTCCGTGATCCCTACCCCCTTCCTTTGATTCCGGATTTGTTTAGTCAGATTGTCGGTGCCAAGGTGTTCTCTAAGTTGGATCTGAGGGGGGGCATATAATCTGGTAAGGATCAAGGAGGGGGATGAGTGGAAGACCACATTTAATACCCCTGAGGGTCATTTTGAAAACCTGGTCATGCCCTTTGGGTTAACCAATGCTCCTGCGGTTTTTCAACACTTTGTCAATGACATCTTTCATTATCTGGTGGAGAGGTTTGTCGTTGTATACCTTGATTACATACTAATTTATTTGCCTAATATGGAGACTCATCAGGATCAAGTGAGACAGGTGTTACAGATCCTGATGAGTTGTATGCTAAGATGGAAATGTGTGTATTTGCTGGACAGGAAGTGCAATTTCTGGGTTAACTGCTCTCTCATCCTCAGGTTTTCGTATGGATCCCGAGAAGATCCGTGCCATGTTGGACTGGGATCGACCCGAAAATCTGAAAGCACTTATGCGGTGTTTGGGGTTTACCAACTACTACCGTAAATTTATCTTGAACTTTTCGGTGGTTAAACCTTTAACAGACATGACTAGCAAGGGTGCTGATATTTCTGTCTGGTCTGATGCGGCATTACAGGCCTTTTCTGCTGTGAAAGAATGTTTTGCTTCGGCCCCTATTCTGATGCAACCGGAGGTTGACGCGTCCGAGGTAAGAGCAATCTTGTCGCAACGTCCTTCATCTAGTAAATGGCGCCCATGTGCATTTTTCTCTAAAAAACTCTCTACTGCTGAAAGGAATTATGATGTGGGGAATAGGGAATTGCTGGCCATTAAGTTGGCGTTCGAGGAATGGCGGCATTGGTTGGAAGGAGCAATTCACCCTATTACGGTAATTACGGATCACAAGAATCTGGCCTACCTAGAGTCAGTTAAGCAATGGGTTCATACCGAACTTTAGGATTTTGGGACCCCAACCCGAACATTTCCGTAAAAGTTCGGGCTAGCTTTTTGAAAGGCTGCACAGCGTCATACTACTTGCCCCAAGAGACCATCACAGCCATGCCTACTAATGGTATGGCTGTGATTGGCCAGAGCAGCATGTCCCAGGCTCTATATAAGCTTGAGTCACGTAGCGCTGCACATCACTCTGCTACAAGTGTAGGGAGAGGATGCTGCTGGACTTGTGAATTCAGCGATCTACAGCACTTTTAGAATTCTGTTAGTTATGTGGCGGCGGCGACCATTTTATGCATGCTCAATGCACCAGCACTGTATCTGAGGTTTTGGGACATTACAAATCTCAATTTTTTGGGGGCAAACTGAAACATATGTATTAGTCAGTGTGCAATTTAAGGTAGAAATACACCCATCATTTTCTGGGGTTTGAAAAACACACTTTTTTTCTTCTTCAAAAAACTGTATTTTCCAGATCTGCAAGTGTTAAATTCAAGTTTAATATATACAGCTATCATATTCTGTTAGCAAAAAAATACTTTTTGGGCAATCTAGAACATCTGTATTAGACAGTGTGCAATTTTAGGTAGAAATACACCCAGCATTTTCTGGGGTTTGAAAAACACACTCTTTTGACAAAAAACACTATTTTCAGGCCTTGCAGCATCAGCATGTGTGAAATTACAGGCTTATATACTGCTGTCAAATTCAGTTTTTAAACAAACACTCATTTGGGCACAAAAAATTTAGTTGGCAGCCTTTAATGCAGATGTCATTGTGAGATACACCCTTAATACATTTGGGTTACATTCAGAGATTTTAAATACCGCCATTTGGGCACCAATATTGAATTCAGGCCTACACTGGTTCAGGCCCTGTGAGATATCCCCTCTACATACAGGGGTTTGAATTAGGCATTTGAAATACAGCCATTTTGTACAAAGATATATTTACTTCAGGCCTACACTGGTTCCTGGCATGTGTGATCCCCCCTATACTTACAGGGGTTTGAATTAGGCATTTGAAATACAGCCATTTAAAATACAGCCATTTTGTACAAAGATATATTTACTTCAGGCCTACACTGGTTCCTGGCATGTGTGATCCCCCCTATACATACAGGGGTTTGAATTAGGCATTTGAAATACAGCCATTTGAAATACAGCCATTTTGTGCAAAGATATATTTACTGCAGGCTTACAGTGATTCAGGGCGTGTGTGATCCCCCCTATACTTACAGGGGTTTGAATCAGGCATTTGAAATACAGCATGTCCATCAGTCTTTCACCTCACCCCCTTGCAAATCAGCCAAGCAGTATGAGCCACAAGTCATACAGCAGTCTCTTCTGCTTTTTGATGACTCTGTTAGCAGGGTTTCCCAGGGCCATCCACCTATCCTTGCCCCAGAAGTGGAAGAGATTGAGTGCACCGATGCCCAACCACTTATTTTTCAAGATGAGTACATGGGAGGACCATCGCAGCATGTCTCGGATGATGACGAAACACAGGTGCCAACTGCTGGGGCTTTCGAAAGTGTGCAGACCGACAAGGAAGTCAGCGGTGAAGACTGTGTGGAAAATGATGTGGAAGACGATGAGGTCCTTGACCCCACATGGAATCAAGGTCATGCGAGTGACCGATGTAGTTCGGAGGAAGAGGTGGTGGTTGCACAGAGCCACCAGCTGTCACGGCCTATGGTGTGTTTTGTGACACTTTCCTTCACTTGGTTGCCCGTGGCAACGTGTGGTGTTGTGTGCATGTGGTGGCAGTGTCTCAGCCCTATGGCTGATCCCCAGGACATGGTTGCCACGCATGCCGTTGCCCGCGGCAACAGGTGAAGTGTGTGTTTATGTGTGTACTTCCCCTTTAAGTGGCCGTATTCCCTTGCCTTGTGTTGGAAGGGTTAACTCCCTTCTGTGTGTGCGATCACCTGGTGTGTCTGAGTGTGGGTGTGGCTACTATGGGCTATAAAGACTCTGCTGTTTTCAGTTAGCTGAGGTGTTCTTCAGCCATGGTTGCTGGAGACATCCTCCTGTTATACCAGCTGCAAGTGGGGGGCACCCTTGTGGTCATAAGCTTTATGTATGGTGTTAAGTAGATGTTTCTTTGGTCTTTATTTATTGCAGCATATGGTTTCCTGGTTTCCCGTGTGATGTGTGTTGTGTGCTGTATCTCTTATGTTGTTGTGGACAGCAGCACTTATACATGGGTTCCAGGCTCTGTGTCCGTGGCAGGTAGGTGTGGAACTAGTCTCACTTACCTGCCATTGCCATATGTCTGTTTCTGTTTCCCCTGTCTTTATAGCTTGGCCAGTGAGACTCCTGTTCGTCCGTATCTAGGAGGAACAGGTAGTCTTACCCAGCTCCTAGTCCAGGGCCACCCTGAGGGCTAGCAGGAATATCAGGTTCCGGAGTATGAGCCCTCCTACCATCAGGGTCGGCTCATACAGGCTAGGAGACAGGGTCAGAATTAGGGATTGTTAGGAGGTGACCTGCTCCCTGATTCCTGTCCTGGCCATGCTCTGACCATCCATCTGCTGATACCGCACAGCTGAGGGTTTTCCCCATCCTCAGCCGTGACACCAGCACAGCAGAAGAGGGAGCAGGGTGAAAAAGCGGAGCGGCCATCCTCTAGACAGTACACCTCCTACTGCCCACCGCAGCAAGGGACCGAGCACACCAAAGCCATCTCCAAGGAGTTCCCTGGCGTGGCAGTTCTTCAGACAATGTGCTGACGACAAGACACGTGTGTTTTGCACGCTGTGCAATCAGAGCCTGAAGCGAGGAATAAGCGTTCTTAACCTGAGCACAACCTGCATGACCAGGCATTTAAGTGCAAAGCACAAACTGCAGTGGAGTAGACACTTTAAAAACCAAGAAAGGTCTCTGGCTCCACCTACTTCCTCTTCTGATGCAATCGCAACCTCTTCATCCACCTCGGGAGTGACAGTGCCACCTGGCACCCCACAAACAGAGGATCTGCCAGCAACACCAACACCTGGGTCACAAAGCATCTCCACAATGTCCCACGGAAGCGTTCAGCTCTCCATATCCCAAATGCTGGAGAGGAAGAGGAAGTACCCCCCTACCCACCCACAATCCATAGCCCAGAATTTCTAAATTACTTGCCTTTGAAATGCTGTCATTCCGTCTGGTGGAGACGGATAGTTTTAAAGGCCTTATGGCGGTGGCTGTCCCACAGTACGTCGTGCCCAGCCGCAACTACTTTTCAAGGCGTGCCATCCCTTCCCTTCACAACCAAGGTCACAAATCAGGTGTGCACTGCGCAACGCCATCTGTGGCAAGGTGCACTTGACAACGGATACGTGGACCAGTAAGCACGGTCAGGGCCGTTAGATCTCTATAACAGCACATTGGGTAAGTGCAGTGGCGGCTGGGCCTGAGGCGGATAGCAGTTTGGCGCATGTCCTTCCACCACCGAGGATTGCAGGGCGCCTCAGTTTGCCTCCTGTTGCTTCCTCCTCCTACTCTGCTTCCTTATAGTCTACCAGCTCCTCATCCGGTCAGCGTAACACCTTCACCACCAACTTCAGCGCAGCCAGGGGTAAACGACAGCAGGCAGTTTTAAAACGTATCTGTTTGGGGGACAAACCCCACACCGCGCAGGAGCTGTGGACGGGCCTTGAACAACAGACCGATGAGTGGTTTGTGCCAGCCTCAAGCCCGGCCTGGTGGTGTGCGATAATGGGCGAAATCTCGTAGCAGCTCTGGGACTAGCCGGTTTGACGCACATCCCTTGCCTGGCGCATGTGCTGAATTTGGTGGTGCAGAGATTCCTTAAAAATTACCCCGACATGTCAGAGCTGCTGTATAAAGTGTGGGCCGTCTGTGCGCGTTTTCGGCGTTCTCACCCTGCTGCTGCTTGCCTGTCAGCGCTGCAGCGTAACTTCGGCCTTCCCGCTCACCGCCTCATATGCGACGTGCCCACAAGGTGGAACTTGTACACCTTGCACACATGCTGGCCAGACTGTGCGAGCAGCAGCAGGCTATAGTGGAGTTTCAGCTGCAGCACGCACGGGTGAGTCGCTTGGCGGAATAGCACCACTTCACCACCAATTTCTGGGCCTCCATGCGAGACCTGTGTTCCTTGTTGCGCTGTTTCGAGTTCTCCACCAACATGGCCAGTGCCGATAAAGCCGTTCTCAGCATTACTATCCCACTTCTATGCCTCCTTGAAAAAACGCTCCTGGCGATGATGGAAGAGGATGTGGCACAGGAGGAGGAGGAGGAAGAGGGATCATTTCGTATGGTTTCCGGCCAGTCATTCCCAAGTGGCTCCGAAGGTGGGTTCCTGCACCCACAAACCCAAGGTACACAATTGTCCAGCCAGGCCACAGTTCTGGAGGATGACGAGGTGGAGGATGAGATGGAGGAGGAGGAACCATGTTCACAGCAGGGTGGCACCCAGACCAGCTCATGGCCATCACTGGTGCGTGGATGGGCGATGCAGAGGACACAGACGATACACCTCCCACAGAGGACAGCTTTTCGTTGCCTCTAGGCAGCCTGGCACACATGAGCGATTACATGCTGCAGTGTCTCTGCAACGACCACCGCGTTGCCCACATTCTAACTTTTTCTGATTACAGGGTGGTCACGCTGCTGGATCCCCGTTACAAGGACAATGTACCATCCTTAATTCCCTGACTGAAGTGTGATCGTAAGATGTGTGAGTACAAGCGCACACTGGTAGACCCGCTGCTGGTGGCATTCCCACCTGACAGCGGGGGCACAGTGGATACACAAGGCGAAGGCAGAGGACGGGGAAGAGGTCGCTAACGCAGCTGGGGCACCTCAGAAGGCAGTGTTAGCATGGCCGACATGTGGAAAAGCTTTGTCAGCACGCCACAACAACCAGCACCACCAGCTGATATGGAACGTCTTAGCAGAAGGCAGCATTTCACCAACATATTGGAGCAGTATGTGTGCACACGCCTACACGTACTGAATGACGGGTCTCCCCCTTCAACTTCTGGGCCTCCAAATTGGGCACATGGCCTGAGCTTGCCCTTTACGCCTTGGAGGTGCTGGCCTGCCCTGCAGCCAGTGTATTATCTAAACGTGTGTTTAGCACGGCAGGGGGCGTCATCACAGACAAACGCAGCCGTCTGTCCACAGCCAATGTGGACAAGTTCACGGTTATTAAAATGAACCAGGCATGGATCCCTAAGGACTTGTCCGTTCTTTGTGCAGAATAGATATGTATACCGACACTAAGCAGCCATTATTATACTGCAGCGCAATTGCTCATGATTGTATTTTGGATATTTCACACTCTTTTGGAGTGTACCTTAATTTTACAAAATTAAAATAAAACCAAAAACCTCTGTTCGCTATCTCGCCCTCCCCCACCACCGCTTCCACCTACTCTGCTACGTCCACCGCCTCCTCAAACTCCTACTCCATATGGAACTCCGCCTTGTAAATCCATATTTTTTTTGTACGTGTTTTATTTTATATCATTTCACTACTTTGTCATCTACATTTTTGGGTGAAATTCACAATTTTTTGGGTGTATAGTACCACTGCTATAACTAGTAGACCGGTAAAAAAATATAAATAAATTGTCAGTTACTTTTTCGGGTTAAATTAACCAATTTTTGGGTATATAGTACCACTGCTATACCTAGTAGACAGGTAAAAAAAATAAGATATTGTCATTTACATTTTAGGATGAAATGCACCAATTTTGGTGTGTATAGTACCACTGCTATACCTAGTAGACCGGTAAAAAAATAAAAATAAATTGTCAGTTACATTTTATGGTGAAATTAACTAATTTTTGAGTGTATAGTACCACTACTATACCTAGTAGACAGATTAAACCCCCCCCCCCCCAAAAAAAAATGTAATTTACTTTTTCGGGTGAAATTTACCAATTTTTGGGTGTATAGTACCACTGCTATACCTAGTTAGCCGGTTAAAAAATAAATAAATTGTAATTTACATTTTAGGGTGAAATTCACCAATTTTGGTGTGTATATTATCACTGCTATTCCTAGTGGAATGGTGAAAAAAAAATTTTTTTATTGTCAGTTACATTTTCTGGCGAAATAAACACATTTTTGGGTGTGATGTACCACTCCTATACTTAGTTGACAGCTTAATAAATTTCAATAAGTTTTCTGTTACATTCTTGGGTTGACTTTATTCAATTTTAGACGTGAATAAACACCTGCTATGCATAGGTGACAGGGAATATAACATTTTATAAATTATTCAGAAATTAATGCGCACCACATCCTTTCATTTAATGCTTAAACTTTTAAAAGTTGTCACACTTTTATGCTTTAATAATTTCTCCCATATTTCAACTCTAATTTTAAATTAGAAAAAAAGAATCCTCCCTTGGATGTGTTCTCTCTTCCTCACGCTCCCTCTCTGGCCTGAAACCCTGATTCCCCACCACCCATGATCACCATGGTAGGCGCATAATAGAACATCGAAAGTTGATAGAGCAAATATCAAATTGGATCGTGAACATCACAGGGACGTGCGACATGGTGGGGCAGTAAGTGTGCACACGCCTACACGAACTGACTGACAGGGGTCAGCCCCTGCAACTTCTGGGTCTCCAAATTGGGCACATGGCTTGAGCTTGCCCTTTACCCCTTCGAGGTGCTGGCCTGCTCTGCAGCCAGTGTATTGTCTGAAAGTGTGTTTAGTATGACTGGAGGGGGTAATCACAGGTTATATTTCCCAATGTTTTGGGGTGTACCCTAATTTTAAAAATTAAATTTAAAACCAAAAACCAGTGTAGGCTACCTCCTCCTCCACCGACACTGCCACATCCACCGCCTCCTCAACCTCCTACTCCATATGGACTTGGTCCTCCTAGATCAAGATTATTATTTTTTATTTTTACGTATTTTATGTTATTTAAAGTAATTTCCCTATCCACATTTGTTTGCAGAGCACTTGCCATGCTCTTAACCACATTTTGACGCCATTTGCAGCCCTCTAGCCCTTTCCATGACATTTTTACAGCCATTTTAGTGCTCAAAAGTTTGAGTCCCCATTGACTTCAATGGGGTTCGGGGTCAAGTTCGGTTCAAGTTTTCCGAAGTTCGGCCGAACCCGTCGAGCCCGAACATCCAGGTGTCCACTCAACTCTAGTCACAAGGTGTTTGAGGAACATCACTGTACGGTGCTTGCTGGGCACCCTGGGAACAGATCGACTGTCGATCTCATCTCTCGCAGATTTTGGTGGCCGGGGTTGCGTAAGTATGTTGAGGACTATGTGTCAGCCTGTGGTACCTGTGCACGTGCAACGGTGACACATACTCGGCCTTTCGGATCTCTGCTTCCATTGCCCACCCCGTCCAGATCTTGGACCCATTTGTCCATGGATTTTATCATGGATTTACCGAATTCTTCGGGAAAAACTGTGATTCTGGTGGTTGTAGATCGTTGTAGTAAAATGGCACACTTTATTGCATTACCTAGTCTACCCAATGCTAAAACTCTTGCACAGGTGTTTGTCGACAACATCGTGAAACTACATGGCATTCCCTCTGATGTGGTGTCCGATAGAGAGACTCAGTTTGTTTCCAGATTCTGGAAAGCGTTCTGTACTCGTCTGGGTGTACAATTGTCCTTTTCTTCGGCTTTTCATCCTCAATCGAACGGACAGACGGAGCGCACTAATCAGAATCTGGAGACTTACTTGAGATGTTTTGTTTCTGAAAATCAGGAAGAGTGGTCTTCATTTTTGTCGTTAGCTGAGTTTGCTATAAATAACCGTAGACAGGAATCCACTGATAAGTCGCAGTTTTTTGGGGTATATGGGTTATATCCACAGTTTGGTACATTTTCTGGTGCTCAATATTCCGGCATTTCTGAGGAGGAACGATTTTCCTCTTCTTTTTCTTCTATTTGGCGGAAAAAACCAAAATAACCTGAAAAAGATGGGCAACAGGTATAAGCGTGTGACTGACAGGAGACGTATGAGTGGTCCGGACCTGAGAGTGGGTGAATCTGTGTGGTTGTCTACAAGAAACATTAAACTTAAGGTACCTTCTTGGAAGTTGGGCCCAAGATTCATTGGTCCATATAAGATCACTGCCATTGTTAACCCTGTAGCCTTCCGTCTTGAACTTCCTCAGGCATTGAAAACCCATAACGTATTTCATAAATCGTTGCTAAAGAAATGTGTCGAACCTGTTGAGCCGTCCTCCTTGCCTCCCGCTACTGTCATGGTGGACGGCAATTTAGAATTTCAGATCAGCAGGATTGTGGACTTCCGAGTTCTCCGGAGATCCCTCCAGTATCTCGTTCATTGGAGAGGGTACGGACCAGAGGAGAGGATGTTGGTTCCAGAGACAGATGTTAATGCTAGTCGTCTGGTGAGATAATTCCACAGAGCCAATAAGGTCGGTCCTGGGTGCCCGGAGGTTACCCGTAGAAGGGGGGGTACTGTCACATCTGTGACAGGTCTCAGAAGGTTTGAAAGATTATCTACGAATTAGTGATCTGACAGCCTCTTTTGGTTTCACGTTGTCTGTGTGTTGCTGGTATGTCCACACCTCCTGTTCAGGTGTGGATCATGTGACCTTTACCTCACCCTATTTAATCTGACTTTTCCCATCACTCCTTGCTTGGGATAGCTTCATTTGGTCTTGGAAGAGCTGGAGTGTGGTTCGTGTTGAAGTCCTGTTCATCCTTCATCCTCTGAAGTTAAGTGTTCCTCTTGTTGTATTTTGTATTCCCTCCCCGTGGTTGTTTATTAGGCCTAAGTGAAACGCTAGTTCCTTCACCAGGGAAGGAACAGGTGGTCTCTGCCCTGTCATTATCTTGAGGGCATCTGAGGATCACCAGGGTTTTCTAGGTTCCCGTGTATGGGTATCTCTACCATTGAGAGGTGCCCATACGGATAGGAGTTAGGGCCAGGAGCAGGGTTTTATAGGTGGTGACCCTTTTCCTTCCCTAGCGGTGAGGCCTAGTGTCTTTCCCCTTCCTTCTTGATTGTCTTTTGGTGTTCTCCCCTACTACATCCGTGACATTAACACGTTTATCACAGTTCTGATTTGTCTTTCCCAAACTCCTCCTGTATGGCTTGCATGTGGAGCATTCATGTGAAAATCACACTGTTTCTCTACTCAGTTACTTTTTCTTTATCAATCTCTTTTACAGCTTTCTTCAATTCATTCTTTGCTCCAACAAAATTAGATCCTTGGTCAGATCTAAGCTCTCTGACGGTACCTCTAATGGCTATGAAACATCTTAAGGTGTTGATGAATGCATCAGTTGACATATCTTCTAATATTTCCAGGTGAATTGCCCTGGAGCTTAGACATGTAAATATTAGTCTATATCTCTTGTACTCCTTGTGGTTCTGTTTGGTGATGAATGGGCCTAAACAATCCATTCCGCTCTTAAGAAATAGGGGTGATGGGTTTACACGATCTGCCGGTAAATCTGCCATTCTTTGTTCTTTTGTAGGTCTACGTACCTTTCTGCAGACTACACATATACTTTGCTATAACTTTGCTTCCTTTCACAATCCAGTAACCACTTTCTCTCAAGCAGCTTTGAGTAAAGCTTCTTCCTTGATGCAAGGATATGTTGTGGTAGTGATCAATAATCAATCTTGTGAAGGTAGGGTTTTAGGGTAAAAATGCTGGATGCTTCACTCTGCTAGGTAACGATGCATTTTCCAGTCTCCCTCCCACCTTCAGTATACCATCCTGCAGAGCAAGATTAAGCTTGTGCAATGGGTGGTTGTTTGGAAGCCTTTTAGGTTCTTGACTAAGTATCTTCAACTCTTCACTGTAGTATCTCTGTTGAATGATTCTTATGAATGTTCTTTCTTCTACATTCAACAATTCCTTCTTTCTGATTCCCTTTGCCAAACGTTGAATTCAAGCTACTACATTTATGACTGTATTCCATTTTGAACATCTGGCTAGTCTTTCGAGTATTTTATCTTGACACTTGGCAGCCGTGCTCAATGTTTGTACAACTTTTATTTCTGGATCACCCATAGACAATTCTGTATAACCTTTACTGGGGGTGATTTCCTTTTCCCAAAGGAACTCTGGACTCGTGAACCAGTTTGAATTTTTCAATTCTGTTACATTCAGGCCTCTTGATGCATGATCTACTGGGTCTATAAGTCTCTCCCAACTTGGTCTTAAATTTTCAGGTATGGGCTCATCCCATCCCAACTTCTATCTGCATAATTCTTGCAGTATTTATTTTGCTCGGTGGATTACTGGGGCCAAGAATCCCAATGGATCAAATATAGAAGCCACTGCGGAAAGAATGGTTCGTCTAGTTGCAACTTTCTCTTCAATAGATACTTCAAAGAAGAACGTTTCGTTCTCTAAATTCCATCCCAATCCAAGTATGTTCTGAACTGGAAGATAATCATAATTGAGATCTACATTTTTCATTGTTGCTGCACGTTCAGAGTCACTGAAGGATTACAGTACCTCTCTGTTTTTTTAGATGAATTTGTGAAGGAGCAGGTTTCCTCTTGTACATAACTCTTGGCTTTCTTTCACTAGTTTGATTGCAGATTCTGTAGACTCTAGACTTATGAGACCATCATCTATATAAAAGTTTTTCTACAGAAAATTTGCTGCTGATGGGAAATCTTTTTCAGTTTGACTAGCCAGGTACTTTATACCATAATTGCCGCAACCTGGAGATGATTCTCCTCTAAACAAGTGAACTTTCATTCTGTATTCTGCTGGCTCTGTATCTGTATTTCCATACTCCCACCATAGAAACCTCAGGAAGTCTCTATCTTCATTCTTCACATGAAACTGGTGGAACATCTTTTCAACGTCACACATAACTGCTATGGGATACTTTCTGACTCTACAGAGTACTCCAGGCAGAGCATTTGTAAGATCTGGTCCTTTTAGTAGATGACCATTCAATGCAACACCATTGTACTTTGCTGAGCAATCAAATACTACTCTAATCTTATCTGGTTTCTTTGAGTAGTAAACACCTTGATGTAGGATGTACCACACTTCTCCTTCTTTAGGCTGATTATTAACTTTCTCTGCATGTCCTTATTCGAGGATGCCTTCCATGAATTTAAAATAATCCTGCTTGAATTTGGGATCTCTTCCCAACCTTTTCTTCAAACATTTCAATCTTGCTAAGGCAAGATTTATGTTACTTGGCAGACGAGGTCGCTCTTTAAAGGGTAAGAACATTTCTAGATGATTTTGTTGATTCTGCTGAATACTTTCTTCTAGAGTGTGTATGAACTTTATGTCTTCTTGAGATGCACTCTTTTCTTTAGAACTTATGTCTGAAAAGTCGGATTCAAGGATCTTGATTTCGCTGGACTTACAGTTGGTAACTCTTGGACAGATATTCGATGACACAATCCTGTCACCTGTCTTGAGTTTGCAATCTGTTGTTTTCCTCCAACAAGACCCCATCCTAGATCAGTTTTAACAGCGTAGGGTTCACCCTTTCCTCCTGTGATTACCTTTCGTGGTACCAAGGCTTCGGGACAATCGTAGCCTATCAACAGTCAAACAGCAAACTCCTTCTGCGGGGACATTTCATGAGATAGGACAGATAAGAGTTCCCATTCATTGGCTGTTTCATAGGTAGGTATGCAATCTCGATCTAGAGGTATATTGACTTTTGTATAAGCTGGAGGTAGATCTAATGTGCAGTTTGAATGAAGTCCTCTAACTCTCAGTCCTTTGACGGTTCACTAATGTGTCTCTCCCCGTCATTGTGTTGAGTTTGAGATTCACTGGTTCTGTAGGCCCTTATAATTTCTTGCAGATTTCTTTATCAATGAAGGTGACATCACTCTGGGCATCCAGTAGCGCATAGGCAGATACATTCTTGTTCCTCCTTTTAGTATTTAATATGCACACTGGTACTACCATTCATGTGCCATTGCTTTTTCCGTCCCTCACTCTGCAATAGAATACTGATACTTTCTTTCCTTCCTCAGTATCTTTAGGTATTGAGGATCTCACCTCTCAACATTGTGACATCCTGAGGCTGCATCTGATCTTAAAAAAGTATTATCTGAATCTCCTCAGATTACCTTTAAAATAAAATGCAGCCTTAAAGAAGACCTTTCACTGTTCCTGATGTTACAATATTAGTTGATGTTACAATGATTAGTAGATATCACAGCCTTTTTTTTTCAGATGCGCTGCTCCATTCCCCCGCTGTTTGCTGTGCCTTACATTCAGTATTGCAGCACAGGTGACGTGTCTCCAGTAGGCGATTTCGGGAGTAGGGTTGGGTGATGCACTACCTTTAAGCGGTTCCATCATCCAGCTTCATTTGACACACTACCAGTTAGTGCGGCCATCATGTAGTTCAGATCGCACATGGGACGCTGCATTTATGTCTGCCATATGTAATGCAGCACTCCTGTGATTCAGCTTCCCCTTTTTGAGCCATAGGCTCTCCCAGGAAACTTGTTTACTGTGGTGGACTTTTTAAATTTTTGCTTGTTTTTTTGTTCTTGAGGCCACATATTTGTTTAGATCCACTGAGGAAAATGGTTGCAGTAATCCTATAGAAACGCATCGGGACGCTATCTACCTTGTACACAATATTATCCGCTGCAGAGTTGGTACCATCTGCAATAGGGCTGTGGTATGGATCTTTATTTGCAATCTAGCTCTGCCTGGACCCACTCTGGTAACCTTTTTTGTTCCTTCTCCTCAAACAAGTGATGTATGGTAAGATTGTTCTTTATTTTATGTGCACTAACCCCTGATAAACCTAAGTTCTTTGATTTATACTGTTTTTTCTTTTTATATCACATCTGAGTATTTATTTTAAAGAATTAATGAAAAGTTTTATACTTTAGGTATTCCTTGTTTACTTTATCTGCCTTACTTTTGTATACAGCAAGTCATAGAGCAGAATAAACTGGACATATTTATATAGATTGAGTAAAACATGTAATTTATACATTTAACTCTCTCTTATTTCTGTCTTCATTGTTCACGGGAGCAGGGACATAGCTATAGAGGAAGCAGCTGCTTTAGGGCCTGAACTCAGAAAGGGCCCACCCAGGAGAAGCACTAAAATATTTTATTATCAGAGCCCCACCAACAGTATTATAAAATGACATTATATACAGAGACACTGTAGGGAATGGACAAAGCGGCTGCTGGGTCTGGTCTGAGAGAGCGATCTTGACTAGCCACAGGATTGGGGCTTTCATGGGAGGACGGGTTATGAAGTTGCCTGTGGGGCCCGTTCAAAAATTTCCTGTGGGGCCAGTTCATTTCTAGTTACTCCACTGCATGGGAGAGTTGTTTTCACGGACTGACAGCTAACTCTACTTTGTATACACCCTTACACAGAGAATGCAATCACTTATAACACCTCCCACCTAAAAAGAGGAGATATTTTAAATGTATAAAATAAGCAAGAACCAAAGCTCAGCTTTCATCGCCAGACGCACAGACTCCAGTGTCTTAAACACAGTATATATAAACCAAAGAGTATATATAAACCAACTTCACATTTACTCCATAAACTTTAAAATCATTTCATTATATTTAAGCAACAGGAACATATCAGCATATAATGGCACTAGCTGAGAAAAT
This sequence comes from Bufo gargarizans, assembly GCF_014858855.1. Lineage (NCBI taxonomy): Eukaryota > Metazoa > Chordata > Amphibia > Anura > Bufonidae > Bufo > Bufo gargarizans. The sequence goes on from NC_058085.1 coordinate 177,570,618, forward strand.
TCCCGGTAACACGCTTTGGACCAGCATACTAGCGTATATAAATATAGACCCTACCCATCCATGCACATAGGTGGAGCAAATAAACACATGATTATGGAATAAAAGCACACGGGAGGCACAGGGAGGTGAGGGTAGCACCCACCTACCATGGTCTTCTTTCAGGTCTTGCTGTGGTGTACTGACTGTGCACAGCATCAGGATGTAGCACACATAGGCACAAACTATAACCTGACGCTGTGTTCTTTCAGGTCACAGTACACTTTTTTTTATGTCTGATCTGAGGTCTGATGGGGGCTGGGGGGTGCAATTTGAGGCTGAGAGGGTCTGATTAGAGACTGATAGGATCTGATTGGGGATCTGATCTGTGTCTGGTGAGGCTGGGGGGCTGATCTGAGGCGGATGGCGCTGGGGGTCTAATCTGAGGATTATAAGGTCTGAATGGGGTTCTGATCTGAGTCTGATGGGAGCTGGGGGTCTGATGGGGCTGATAGGGGCTGTGAAGTCTCATCTGAGGCTGATTGGGGTTTGGGGGGTTTGATCTGAGGATGATTGGGGGCTTGATCTGAGTATTATGAGAGTTGGGATTCTAATAAGCGGCTTATATAAGGCTAATGGAGGCTGATTGGGGATCTGATCTGTCTTATGGGGGATGGGGGGTCTAATAGGCAGCTTATTTGAGGCTAATGGATGGTTGGGGTTCTGAGCTGAGGCTGATGGAGGCTGGAGGGGCTGATGGGAGGCTGATCTGAGGCTGGTGGAGGCTGGGGGGTCTGATAAGAGGCTGATGCAGCCTGGGGGAGTATGATCTGAGGCTGATGGAGCTTACGGCGTCTGACTGAGGCTGATGGAGCTTGGGGTCTTACTTTGGGATCTGATCTGAGGTCTGATGAAGAATGTAGGTGTGATTTGGGGGTCTGATGAGGTTATGATCTAAGGTCTGATGAAGAACAGGGGTATGATATGATGGTCTGTTCGGAGGTCTGATGGAAAAATAATCTTATTTTCCTTCTCCAAATCCCAGGCGCGTCTTATAGTCCGGTGTGTCTTCTAATCTGGTGCGTCTTATAGTCCAAAAAATGCAGTGTATATATATATATATATATATATATATATATAAAACATAATTCAATAGTGCAAAATAAAGTCACTCCTATTATTCAAACCATGTGGGAAGCAGTTATTGAGGAAGAAAATCCAATGTGTTTTCCGATTCAATAATTCAGTAATCATTGGCGATCCCCTCTCCAAAGTCTTAACCCTTTCAATGCCAATGAAACATAAGGCTGATAAATAATCGGAGTGACCTTATTTTGCACTATTGAATCATGATTTTATATATATATATATATATATATATATATATTATTTTTGTTTTTTAAGATTCCATAATCATGTGATGTTGACACAATATGTGTTTTATTGCCCCACCTGTGTGAATTGCTACACCATGGTGATATATTTCTGTTGCTTATGTATGATGAATGGAGTTCATGGAATAAATGTAAATATTTAACCTGCCACTTTTTTTTTCTTTGGATTATATATTTAAATATATGTTGCTAGATTTAATGAATCTTTCATACAAATATATATATATCAATCTCAGCTTCTCCTGCTCTATAACTGCCTACAAATTTCACTCTATTTTGTAGTGACAGGTTCTCTTTAAAGCTTTTGCCATATGTGGTTTCTCTATCTTGCATGTGTAGTATGTATAGCAGCCTGTTATTCATGTATACTTGATGGTGTGACTCTTCTCGATTCACTGGACCCCGGTTTTAATAAGTTCTTTGCTATGGACTTTGTTCTATCGAGACTATAATCTAAATGCCACCTGATCCCTTGCTCTAAGATTGGATTAATATTTTCCTGCTCTCATAGATTGATTACTTCTGCCGAGACCTTCGTCTTTTCTCTCCTACTGTGTCGTACATCTCTCTGTTTGTAGTTTAAAATAAAAAGAGGCTACACCAAAAAAAAAAAAGATTAGTTAAAAGATCTTTAATTTTCTCTGTATTAAAACTGCTTGAGTTAACAATAATTGATGTGTCTTTTTAAGCTTCTAAATACCCAAGAGATGTCTTTAAAAGTGATGTCATTTGGGTGATGGAATTCCTTCCTTTCGTTTTTTTAGCTCATGAAGACAGTTCTATTAAAAAACAATCGCCTAGTAGTTAGATTTTTATTAGATTTTGTTATCACATGGGGTTTATATAATTTTACTTTTTAGAATTAGTGATTTTTAAAAATACCTTTATTAGTGATTATCTGGGTATAGGTATGTATATACCAACAGAGTGTGCTACAATTTCACAAGAATTAATATATATATATTTCTTATGGCCGGGGAGTAGTAACCCCTATACAAAACATTTAATAGCGATACAATACGTCAGTAGGTTTAGGAAATTCGAGGATCCAGTCAAAAAAATAATAAAGATAATACATAGTAGTGAGACAGGGTCTGAGGAAAGGGGCAGGGCAGACAAAGTGCTTACCCTATAAGGCCCTCAAAGAACTGCTCAGCCCAGGGTGACCCCCTGATGGTGGGGGTTCCCTGTCCCCGAACCTAAAAACTAAACAAATCCCTAGGTTGACCCTAACCAGGGAAAAATATAAGATAAAGAATAGCTATAATAACGATAAATCGGGAATGGAGGGTGGTTAGGTATAGATAGGGTCACCACCTATCCCTTCCAGAAGATTAGAAAAATAGAGATGAAATTCACAATTAGATTATAGGAGTGAGAAAGGGTTCCAGATAATACGGAGATCACCATCCCACTCATCAGTACAATACGCACGGTTTTAAATTATGCACATCTTAATACATATATACCACGACGCGTTTCGCCTGTATACAATCAGGCTCATCAGGAGGTAGGTAAAAAAACGGACATAGTCCAATTAAGATGTAGATGTGATTAATAATATAGATGGTGAAAATGGAGCGATACTTAGCTACCGATGTTCAATAGGGAAGGCGTAGATAGGACATTACCACAGGGCATGATAGTTACAGCCATAAGGGATATACCTAGAAGGATGTAAATATAAGTATAAGGAGGACGCTTAGGTCAAAAGTCACCACAACTCTAGGAAAAAATAATTGTAAGAACATTTAGATAGACTTTAGGGACTTACATGATAATGGTGCTTGGCAAAGTCTCCCCCAGTAGCCTGTTTTGGGCCCAGGTACCGTGCCATTGGAATCGCAGCCCATTTATAGGGACTGATTCCAATTTCCGGACGCCGGAGGCACACTTCCGGTTTCTTGGAACGCATGGTGGAACGCATTGGGCCTCCGTGTCTTACGTCACTTCCGGCGCCGTGGAACGCATCGTGAGCCGCATATGGCTCGATGCCGGCGCCGGAGGGCAGCTGGAGCTGGCATTCAATGCAGATTAAAGCAAAAGCTGATTGCAGGGATGGAAAGAGGCCAGTATAGATTTTTTATATATAATATTGGGAGCTAATAATATTAGTATCCAAGGTGAGGAATGTGCCACGGTAACCTGGAGGCATAACAGACCCTCATTTTGTCAGCCCCCCTAAAAATGTATCACAGAATGAACAAAAGATGATATTGAGAAATAAAGATCATGATGTGAAAAACATATAAACCTGTCTCTATAGTAGTTTCATCAGAATTAAGAGGTACCAGGTAATATTTATAGATATGGGGAATCGATAATTTTTAACCCATTAGTCATATGGTGCTTTTCGCACTGATAGGCACAGAAGCCCTGGGTCACATACCAATAATTCAGTAAAGAATTTGCTGAGGAAAGTAAAAATAGCCCCAGACAGGGAGGGTATTTAAATAAAGCAGGCAAAATTTAGTCTTTCATTGAGTCCAAGGGGGGACTGGGATTGGAAGCGATAAATCCAAGAGGACTCTTTTTGGAGAATTCTTCTATCCCAGTCACCCCTCCTCTCAGGAAAGGGGACCACCTCCAGAACCGAAAACCGAGCCAACCTTATATCGCCTTGGTGGCAACTATTAAAGTGATTGGCCACTGGAGTATCTTTAGATTTTTTGATATTGTTTAGGTGTTCACAGATTCTTCTCCGTAATTCCCTCTTAGTTTTGCCAATGTAGTCCAGAGGGCAACTACACTGGCAAATATAGACTACGCCTTTGGTTTTGCAATTGGCGAAGTCACGAACCACAAACTGTCGCTGAGTCGCTGAACAAATTATTGTTTTGGATGAATTGATAAAATTGCAGGCCTTGCAGGAACCGCATTTGAAAACACCGAGTGGCCTGCGGTCCAACCAAGTGCCCTCCCTTTTTGGGCCGTCATAGTGACTGTGGACTAGCCGGTCTCGTAGGCTTCTTCCTTTTCGGTAAGTTACCTGAGGATAATCCCCAATTGCCTGTGTAAGGTCGGGGTCCATGGTTAGAATTGCCCAGTGTCTTCTCAGTATCGAGACCACCTCCCTGTTCCCAGAGTCAAAAGTGGAGATGAGACGTATCAAGTTGTCATCAAAGTCTCTTGTTTTAGGTATTAACAGTTCTTCTCTTTTTTTTGACTCTGCGAACTGAAAGGAGTCCTTGAGGATCTTGGGTGGATACCCTCTTTCTCTCAACCTCTTCCTGAGTTTTCCTGACTCTTGATAGAAGTTACCCCCGAGGAACAATTCCTGCGAACTCGCAGGTATTGTCCCCTTGGGATCCCCTTCTTGACCGCAGTAGGATGGTGGCTCTCCCTAAGCGTCCTCCTTATACTTATATTTACATCCTTCTAGGTATATCCCTTATGGCTGTAACTATCATGCCCTGTGGTAATGTCCTATCTACGCCTTCCCTATTGAACATCGGTAGCTAAGTATCGCTCCATTTTCACCATCTATATTATTAATCACATCTACATCTTAATTGGACTATGTCCGTTTTTTTACCTACCTCCTGATGAGCCTGATTGTATACATATGTATTAAGATGTATTATGTATTAAGATGTGCATAATTTAAAAACGTGCGTATTGTACTGATGAGTGGGATGGTGATCTCCGTATTATCTGGAACCCTTTCTCACTCCTATAATCTAATTGTGAATTTCATCTCTATTTTTCTAATCTTCTGGAAGGGATAGGTGGTGACCCTATCTATACCTAACCACCCTCCATTCCCGATTTATCGTTATTATAGCTATTCTTTATCTTATATTTTTCCCTGGTTAGGGTCAACCTAGGGATTTGTTTAGTTTTTAGGTTCGGGGACAGGGAACCCCCACCATCAGGGGGTCACCCTGGGCTGAGCAGTTCTTTGAGGGCCTTATAGGGTAAGCACTTTGTCTGCCCTGCCCCTTTCCTCAGACCCTGTCTCACTACTATCTATTATCTTTATTATTTTTTTGACTGGATCCTCGAATTTCCTAAACCTACTGACGTATTGTATCGCTATTAAATGTTTTGTATAGGGGTTACTACTCCCCGGCCATAAGAAATATATATATATTAATTCTTGTGAAATTGTAGCACACTCTGTTGGTATATACATACCTATACCCAGATAATCACTAATAAAGGTATTTTTAAAAATCACTAATTCTAAAAAGTAAAATTACAGTTCTATTAAAAGTTTCAAAAGAATGAAAGACTTCTTGGGCAATGCTTCCTGTAAAAGGTGTTGGTGTACTGAAATTTATAAGCATTTTTCAATATGTTTTTGCATGCTGTTCTGTACATATAATTGGATGCTTACATTATTAACTCGAGGAAGAAATGTCACATTGTCACCACTGAATGACAAAATACACAAAAGACAACACCCACTCTAAGGTCTCTGACTAAGATATGTGGAAAGGACAATAAAAATTCTTAAAAACTGGTTTGATCAATTCCTAAACATATAAAAAGCCACTGAGCCAAAACACACCAAACATTCACTAAGAGATTACAATAAGATATTAAATTTAATCTCTTCTATCTGACATCTCAAACTCTTCAGTAGAACAATGTCTGGAGTAAAGGGACAACAGAAGAAATGCCCAGAGCCTTGCCCACCACCCAAAGAATGCCAGGATCGTAAGTGTCTCATGTATCCTAAAAGCATTTTAAGCAACTTATCTTATGTTTTGTTTTTTGTTTGTTTGTTTGTTTTTTAAGTAACAGAGAATTTGCCTCATTCATTGTCGTTAAAATATTTGTAAACTCTTCTTTGAATAGAAGTGTTAGGATCTAATATAAAAATTGCTTGGTTTTAGATCAAAAAGAGTCAGCTTCTTCCAGAAACAGCATCATTCATGGGCTGTGTTTGTATTGCAATTGTGCCATATTTACTTGATTGGCATAAGACTAATATAAGGCATGTTCATGAGGACAAGACCGACACTGTTTCTGAAGAACAGAAGATCCTTTTAAGGGGAAAACATCAAATAGTTTTTTTTTTAATCCTGGATATTCTAAGTAAAGACAACCAATGTTCTTTAGAAAACATTTGTAAGGAAGGACATTTTCTTTAAAATACATTTGCTTACACAACAAAGGGAAGTCAAGTTCTTTCAAAGTGTAGCAAATGTATTGTACTGATTTTGTGCATGATTTCAATTACTTCTTAATTTTTGTCAAACAAAGGTCCACAAACATTAATTTGCTCTTGTCAGATCCCAGTGTTTTTAACAGTATTTATCAACAATCTAATATATATATATATATATATATATATATATATATATATACACACCAATCATCCCTGCAATCTTAACCACATTATATGTATTAAGTTGATCTTCTTGCATTGTCTAAGTTAGTCTCAGGGCTATGGTAATGACTGGCTTACCTAAAACAAAATTCATAAATGCAACAATAGTAGGGCTATCATCACTGCTGAAGATCCACTAAAACTGATTTTAAACCATAAAAATAACACAACCAAATTATTTTCTATTATGTTTTCCAAAAAATCATATTTGAAATACTCAAAAAGACGCAGTCAGGGCTGTCAATTGCCAGATGCCTAGGAGGCTCCCAAGAACATGAGATTAAACCATGTATATTGTCACTTCCTACGTCACGTGCCTGCTATGCCCACTTTATGAATGAAGCAGGCGGAGCAGGCGCATGACGTAGGAAGTTACGCTGCCAGTGCCCGCCCGCCCAGCCTCCTGCCTCCAGCCTGCTATGATCGTAAGTACAGGATGCTCAGTGCTGGATCAAACATATCTATAGTTTACCATTGCCTGCCTGCAGTTACAGTAGATACCATTAATACAGTGAGTGGGGCCTGGTGCAATGGAATACAATGACTATGCCATTTAAAAACTAGTGTAGATGCCAGCCCCCACCCCCTGTATTGGGGGTCATTCACAGTGGCTGACACTGTTATGGGGGGATCTGTGGATGTCAAATAGCATAAGATGCTATTTATCTGTCATCCACAGATCCCCCCTTTAGCAGTTTCATGCCATCCACAGACGTCCCCATAACAGTGCCATCCACAGACGCCCCCATAACAGTGCCATCCACAGACGCCCCCATAACAGTGCCATCCACAGACTCCCCCATAACAGTGCCATCCACAAACGCCCCCATAACAGTGCCATCAACAGATGCCCCCATAACAGTGCCATCCACAGACGCCCCCATAACATTGTCAGCCACAGACCCCCATAACAGTGTCAGCCACAGACCCCCATAACAGTGCCATCCACAGAAACCCCCATAACAGTGCCATCCACAGACCCCCATAACAGTGTCATTCACAGGCTACCATTAGTTCAAAGCCCACCAAAAGCACACCTTTTGGTTCAAAATATTTTTTTTCTTATTTTCCTCCTCAAAAACCGAGGTGCGTCTTATGGGCCGGTGCGTCTTATAGGGCAAAAAATACAGTATATATTCTGAAATAAGAACAACAGTATATCTTCTAAAAAGCCACTTCTGTCTGGTAGAAGTGGATGGTACAGTACAGAAAAATAGTTTAGTCAGTCATTTTATAAATTGTGTTAATTCTAGATTTTAAATGTTCTTAAAATAAAAATTAAATCTATCATCTCATTTCAGCTTGCAAGCCAAAGCCAGTGACTCCAGAGCCAAGATGTCCTTCTCCTCAAAGTAAAACATTAAATATTCATTGATTGTTTGTAAAACTGGACATTTTTATTATTTCTTATATTAAAATAATCTCAGATAATATTGAACAAATCTAATACAATACACAACCAAAGAAGCACAAGTGTTAATCGTAATCATGTATGTTTAAATTGTAGCTTGCAAGCCAGAGCCATCCCATCCAGAACCAAAATGTCCTCATCCACAAGGTAATATATAAAACAAAAGTTTTTGAATTCTGTATGGATTTTTATTGTGTTATTTGCATCTACATGTTAGATATTTTGTGCAATTTTTAGCTACAGTTAACTGCTTGGAGAGGCGATTGATGCTTGTACTTATTTGCACCAGGCACAAACAGTGCAACGATCACAGGACACAGGAGATTTACAGTGAAACTCCAGTCTTGACCATTTAACCTTATGAGGGAGAAGTTAATAGTCATTGTTGCATTAAACTGCATAATGTTACAATATCTGTTATGGATGGATTTTAAGTTATAATATCTAACTTTTAGCACACACACAATATAAACAGATTGGCCAAAATCATTTGCCCAAATCACTATATGTTCTCAATTTTTTTTTTGCAGTTATAGGCAAATTTGACATATTTTGCTTTAAACAATTGTGTATGTATATACGCAGTATGACATACATTATTGGGGTCATTTATCAAACTGGTGTAAAGTAGAACTGACTTATTTGTCCATAGCAACCAATCAGATTTCACCTTTCATTTTCCAAAGGAGCTGTCAAAAATGAAAGGTGGAATCTGATTGGCTGCTATGGGCAACTAAGCCAGTTCAACTTTACACCTGTTTGATAAATAACCCCATATGTGTTTTATACTCTTTTTGCGTACCACTAGACAAGGTGGAGTGGCTTCACTGGACAGGGACATGGCTTAATTAGGAATAGTAAGACTTATATGAGATAATGTGCCCAAAAAGTGCTGAAGCTATGTACTGAAGCTATAACTAGACTTTTTTTCAGCACTTTTGATTGATGTTATTGAGAGACAGATGCAGGCACAAGACTGCGTGCAAGTTACTTTACTGATTTGGACTAAAGCAGTAGCTCAATATTCATATTTTTTTTTTATACTGATTTGGACTAAAGCAGTAGCTCAATATTCAAAGAGGTTTTTAGCGAGGAAAATATTGATGACCTATCCTCATGCTAAGTCATCAATGTCTGGTGGGGCTCCAACATCCTGCACTGGCACCAATCCGCTGTTTGAAGAAGCCATGGTGCTCCAGTGTTGGTGTTGAAGCCTAGGCCTAGTCACTTCAATGGGACTGGGATGTGCCTAGGCCATGTGACCGATGACCATTGACCATTGACCTAGAAAGAGACTACATTGCTTTGGTGCTGGCATTGCAGCCCAGGCCCATTCACTTTAATGAAACTGAGCTTGGTAGAAGCCATGATGTGACCAATGAACATGACAGCTCTAACCTAGGAAGAAGCTGCTATGCTTACTGGAGATCTGTGGCCTTTTCAAGCAGTTGATCATTGGGGGTACTAGGATATCAATATTAAACTCATGCATAAACTATTTTAAAACTCTTTTAAATCAATTAAAAGCCCCAGCCATAGACACCTTAAGTTTACACTGTATAAATATTAGACAAGATTGTAACGGAATGCCTGGCACCCCGGCTGGGCACCTTCGCTGATGGATGCTCCTTGCGCTTCCCAAGGGCTCCAAGCACTCCACCTGACACCATAACCACCACAGACATCACGAACTGCCGCAGCTTGTTTGGGATCTCGCTGTCCTCCACCCACGCTGGACCCAAGACCAGGATTCAGCTTCCAGTGGGTGAACTTCCTCTAAATTCAGAGAGCAGGAACCAGGAACAAGCTCTTACAAAAGCTTATACTCAGGGAAGTATTGGGATATAGCAATCCCAAGAGTGTAGTTATCCCGTCCCCCAAACATCAGCCAAGACTTCATGAAGGGGTAAAACAGGACTCTTTAATGGGGCTACCTGTAAGCCTTTTATGCAGGTCTTTCAGCAAGGGACACTCCCTCTGGGGACCTTGTGGAAGACTGAGACAGTTTATACATTAGCCAATCACTTGCATTTACAGTATTAAAACACTCCCAGCAATTGTACACAACCCCCCCCCCCCCCCGGGCTGTGATACAATTAACAAAATACAATGGGCATTGCCTGTGACACAATTAAGAAAGTACAATGGGCTCTGCCTGTGATACAATTACACATTTAACTTAATCACTCACAGGCAGAAAACACACATTTTTCCCAACCACAAAAAACACCCCAAAACACCACATATCCCCATAAAAGTCACATGCCCTGATAACTTCGATCTGGGTGAACAACCTATCCAAAAATCACCCAGATCGGTTTAGGAATTTCCTGGAAGTCATATTTTTGCACCACCGTACACATGGTCCCATGCCCAAAATAGTTCCATACACTCGACGGCAAAACACTTCTGGACAATTTAAGATGGCCGCCACCACATGTTTTAATTTGTTCCAGTTAAAAGTCCAAGGGGCAGAAACAGTGCCTTTAAAATCCAATATGCCCAAATAGTGTCCCAGGGGCCATCGTCACAGGGCAAGAGGCTGGCAAGCAGGCCTCTCCAACTCCCAGTGACAAAGGTGCTTTCATCACATGATCATTGGGGGTGCTAGGATATCAATATTAAACTCATGCAAAAACTCTTTAAAAACTCTTTTAGGCTACTTTCACACTTGCGGCAGGATGGATCCGACACGTCCTTCCGCTATTTCTCCAAGCCGCCGGACCACTGCTCTGTCCCCATTGACTATAATGGGGACGGGGCGGAGCTCCGGCGCAGCACGGCAGTGCACGGCGAAAGGCCGCCAGACTAAAAGTCCTGCATGTCCGACTTTTTAGTCCGGTGGCCTCTCACCGTGAACTGCCGTACTGCGCCCGAGCTCCGCCCCGTCCCCATTATAGTCAATGGGGACGGAGCGCCGGTCCGGTGGCACGGCGAAATAGCGGAAGGACGGGTGAATAGCCTGTCGGATCTGTCTTGCCGCAAGTGTGCGAGTACCCTTAAATCAATTAAAAGCCCCAGCCTTAGACTCCTTAAGTTTACACTGTCTAAATATTAGACAAGATAACTAAATCTGCTCATGTGTCTGCAAATTATAAATATTCTCTGACTGACTTTCTTCCTATCTTCTCTAGAGAAAACAAAGCCAGCTCCTCGATGCCATGAACCACAAGATAAGAAATGTGCGAAGAAATAAAAAAAAAAATTACTTCAAGAAAAAAATTGCTAACCTTGTCTAATGGAAGCAATTGCATAAAAATGTGTAATCCAGTGTCATTCTCTTGATATAATTGCATTGAATAAATATTCACATCTCATTGAAAACCTAATTGACTCATTTTGTACATGATATAATTTATTATAGCATAATTAGACATTAAAAAACATAGAAGCGTCCATCATATTTTCTAACATATTGTTTTGGTTCACACTTTTAACATGGGGGAATGCATTTGCATGAACTTATTGAAGATACAGTATGCAGGACATGCAGCAGTTAGTTTTTTTTAGTCGAACTGTGTTGGTGTACAAAAGCTCAGACTTGTACAGATTTTACTTTAATTCAGGATGGAGCAAATTAATGAAATATTGATGACCTGTTCTTTAAGTGTACTGTACCTTCCATTAATCTCTCCCATATAATCTGACATAGAAAAGAAAAATGTCCCTGCACACTGGGCAGTACAGATGAAAAAGTCCTATTTTGATTATTATCAGGCAGGTGTGTACACAGATCTCATTTCCCAGTGCACCTGCAGAAAACACAACCAGGTAAAACATTATGCAAAGCATGACTCCCTAGACAAGTTTAGTTTTTTTTTAAGCAAGCAGATAAAATATTAATACAAAATTGTAATAAAAAAATACACTCTCTGCCTCACCCACTTTATCCAACTGCTATGTTGGAAAAAGTGGAATACCTTTTTCTTAAATATGGCACAAATTTTGAACACCATATTTCTCAATGTATTTACACCAGACAACTTGCATAAATACTTTGATAAATCTCTCCATACAATGTCTTTAGCTTCTCTCTTTGGGTTAAAAAAGTATCTGGATAAAGCCATTACTAAGGGGAGCTTAATGCATACAAATTTATACAGTTACTACTATATTTTCATGTTAGTAACAAAAGAAGGATGTAATTGCCAGGCCCCATCACAGTCACGTGGTCTGCTTTTATGACAGGTACACCAATGATAGCAGCCATGTACAATGCTCGTTTGGCATTCTATCAACACCTCGGCACCTGTGTGCAGAAATGCTTTACAATCCTCAATGGTAGATTAGTGGTTGAGATTCAGGGTAGGTAGACTTAAAGTATGTAGAAAACTGGAAAATTCCAGCATTCCAAAGTAAGTACATAAACAGTTTTATTGTAATGCAATAATCCACTTTCAAAGCATATTCTAAGTCATATAATACAGGCATACCATAAAATAGATGATTTAAAAGACCAATCACAAATTAGACTATAAGTCAGGTGAGAAGACAGATTTATGCTAAACAAATATTAGTTCCTGCATGTAACATCATGTCATCCTTCTTTCATCACCAAAAACATTCCATTTTAAAAGATCACATGTAGGAATTGTTCCACCCAAGGATCATTTAAAGGGGTTATCTGAGGAATGCACAGTAACAAGGGATATGGCTGCTGCAGTCCTGAGCATAAGTAATAGGCCAATTGATATGTTTATTATCGATTGGCGTTTGTCCTGCCCAAGCATCAGATAGCCTAATATTGCCTAATGTCACCTGTACTCACATATGACTTGTAATCTAGATTTTTTTATTTTTTTATTAATTCTTTATTTTCAGAATTTTTTCAGTATAGATACAAACAGACAATGACCTGAAGGTCTTAATTTGAGATCTATAGATATAAAGTTACATATTTTCAGGCATAACAAACAGTGAGTACACATAGCAATGTTATAATCATTTACAGAATAATAGCCCGCTGTGGAGAAGGAGATGTAAAGCCGTGTGTGACATCCGAATAATCGTACCCACAACTATACAGCCATGAGCCCGACTACCCAAGGCCACACCTACTATTTATTGTCGGGCGAGTTAAACATCTAGTATATGTACTAAGAGACATATACCTTTATAGGAAAATTAAAATTAAATACTTTGAGCACAAGAATTGGGGAAGGGAGAGAAGAAAGAAGAAGAAGAATAGGGGGAGGGGGAGAGGGGGGGGGGGTGGGAAGGAGGGGGGGGGGGGTATATACCGCTGACTAAAACCAGTAAGTCTATCTGGTATCTAAGGAACCTAGTGGATGTGTATCTTTATGATGAAATAATGAGCAACAACTTTGCTCATTACCTCAAACCATCCCTAAAGTGAGCTCATTGCATTCACCCTCGATCAGATTCTTCCAAGGTTGCCAGGTTTTCAAATACTTCTCATGGCTTCTGTTAATCCAGCTCGTCATTTCTTCGAATTGGCATATTTGGTTTACTTTGGCTTTCCATTCCTGTATTGAGGGAGTGTTGGTGTTTCTCCAGTGGAGGGGTATAATAGCCTTGGCTGCCGAAATAAGGTGGGTCACCAAGTTGCGTTTAGATGGCCTATATAGGTCAGATGGTAGAGAAAAGAGAACCATCTCTAATGTGATCTTGAGCTCAGGAGTAGCAACTTTATTAATTATCTTAGTGACATTTTCCCAGAGAGGTATAATCAGAGGGCAAGACCACCATATGTGAGATAATGATCCTACATCTCCGCCACATCTCCAGCACAACCGATCGGGGGCCATACCACACCTGTGTAAGAACTCTGGAGTTCTGTACCATCTCGATAAAAGCTTGAAATGGTTTTCCTGTAAGCGTATACATGGTGACGTTCCATGTGATAAGGCTAAAACCTTCTTGAGTTCCTGATCCGAGAAGGTAGTGTCAAGCTCTCTTTCCCATTCCCTGACGTATAAAGGTTTTTTAACCTCGCCCTCGGCTCCTACCAAAGCATAGAGTGACACAATTTTCCTCTGTTTAGGAAGTGGCGATAGTAAGATCTTTTCGAAGTCAGTTAAAGACCTACCTGGGTTGCACCTCTTATCAAGTTCACCGCACACAGCACCTAAGTATGATTTTGTTAGGAAAAAGCCCGCAGAATTCTTAATTTGCTCCGGTATTCTAATCAATATAGCTGCTTCTGTGTCAGGGAGTAAGTCCCTTAGTCTAGCTTGGGTTAATGATGTCCAGACCTCCGGATGAATGTCTCTGCTTTTTCCTAGTAAATCAGGAATGAGATTTGCTGGCAAGAGTGGGGATGGTATGGGTGCTAGAGTTTTGTTTAGCTCTTTCCATGTTTCTCTAATCCCTTTCAATAGAGGGTCCAAATCTTTCTTATTTTGGCTTATGTCAGGTAGCCAGAGGAGTCTCTGGAGTGCGGGTCCTACACTTTGTCGCATAAGGTTTTGTACATCTAATTGTCTCTTGGGATCCACTGATTCTAGCCATCTGTTTAACTGAATAGCATGGTAATATTTTGATACTTCCGGAAGTCCCAGGCCTCCTTTATCTCTATGTCTAACCAAAAGGTTATGTGAGAGTCTAGATTTCTTCCCATTCCATAGGAACTTAGAAAAGGTTTGTCTAATCTCCTGGAAGAATGTTTTTGGTAAGTGGATCGGGACCATTTGCATTACATAAAGGATCTTGGGAAAAACATAGGCTTTAATTACATTCTTCCTGCCCATCCAGGATAAATATGGCAAATTGTATTTCTGCAATAGGCTTGTGGTGTCGTTTTTGAGAGGCGAAAAATTATATTTATATATATAAGTCCTCCAAATTTCTTGGTATCAAAACCCCAAGATACTTTAATGGGCCTTTGGTCCAGTGGAATGGAAGGAGGGACTTTAGGGAAGTAGCTCGTGGTTCAGAGAAAGAGATATTTAAAATTTCAGACTTAGAATGATTGACCTTAAAATCTGAGATTGAGCTAAAGATCTCGATTTTTTTGGCTAGATGTACTAGTCCTGTCTCGGGGTTGGTTACCAAAAATAAAAGGTCGTCTGCAAAAGCAGTACATTTCAGATCTCCTTGACCTCTGCCAACTCCCTTGATTTCCGAGGCCTGTCTGACCAGCTGAATGAGTGTTTCTACAACTAGAATGAATAGGGAGGGGGACAGAGGGCATCCCTGCCTCGTACCATTTGTTATTTCAAAGGTCGGGGACAGGGTACCATTGACCTTCAATCTAGCATGTGGGTGCTGATAGAGGGTGAATATTGAGTGTATGAAAGGCTCTGGTATGGCAAATTTTTCAATTGTCATTTTCATGAAGTTCCAGTTGACCCTGTCAAATGCCTTCTCAGCATATATGCTCAACAGGGTCAACGGGAATCTCTTTGTTTTAGCTGCGTGAATTGCATGGAAGATTCTACAAGCGTTGTCTTTCCCCTCTCTCCCTTGAATGAACCCCGACTGTTCTGGGCCTATTAGGTAGGGTAGTAATTTACCTAGTCTAGTTGCTAATATTTTGGCCCAAATCTTCAGGTCCAAATTCAAAAGGGAAATTGGCCTATAGCTTCCGCAATTCTGGGGGTCTTTCCCTTCTTTGTGTATAAGCGTGACATAAGATTCTTGGGTCTGTCTAGGGAGTTGACCTCCTTGTAATAGTGAGTTGCACACGTCAGTAAGTCTGGGTAATAGAATATCCCGAAAACTCCTATAGTAGAGTAAAGGCAGACCGTCTGGTCCTGGGCTCTTTCCCGGGGGGAAACTACAAACAATGGAATCTACTTCATCTAGCGTAATTGGAGTAGTCAGGGAGTCTAAGTCCTCCGGTCGTATTACCGGTAGCTTCAGGGAATCCAGAAATTTTTTGATTAGTGTTTGCCTAGTATCCTTTTGGTCTGGGGGTTTGTCCTTATTTAGATTATATAGGTCCTCATAAAATTTTTGAAAAGCCTCGGCTATTTCAGACGTTTCCTGAGTGGCTTTACCGTCAGCTTTTTTTATTTTGGAGATGTGTGATATATTTTTAGTTTTTTTTAAGATCGAGGTCATCATTTTGCCTCCCTTATCACCATGTGCGTATACCTTATGCTGGAAGTTTAGTAGCTGTTTCCTCACTCTATGGGTTAACAGTTTTTTAAGTTGGGCTCTAAGGTCCGCTAGCTCTTCCTGTTTTTTTTCTGCAAGCAGACAGTTTGTTTAGCTTTTCTATTTTCGATATCTGAGCTAGGATGGAATCTATGGCCTTTTGCTGTTCTTTTTTGACCCTAGTACCAATGGAGATGAAACAACCTCTAATGTATGCCTTGTGTGCTTCCCATTCGATTTCGATAGGAGAGGTACTGTGTGCGGTGGAGTTGACCCTGAAATACAGCTCCAGTTGAGATCTGACCTGTTCAGTATGAAGTTTGTTATTCAACAAAGATTCGTTCAGTTTCCAATTCCACTCTCTTCTTGGTAAGGAGGCCAGGGCAAGGGTCACGTGGCAGGGTGCATGGTCAGAGATGGTGATACTCCCGATCTCGGCACTGCTGGAAACGGGCAAAAGAGAAGCAGATGTTAGGATGTGGTCGAGTCTCTGATAGGAGCCGTGCGGATTGGAAAAAAAGGAATAATCCTTAACCAAGGGATTGCTATATCTCCATACATCGATCAGTTGTAAGTCCTGCAATTTTTTATGTAGTTTGCTAATGTGTTTCTGAGCAATGTGTGACTTGGAGGTGGAAGAGTCGATTTCTGGATTGAGAACTAGATTAAGATCAGCTCCCAGTATCACCTGACCCTCTGCAAAGTGTTTTAGGGTTTCCAAAGCTTTGAGAAGCCATTGGACCGTAGCCTTATTTGGGGCATATAGGTTAGCTAAAGTGTATTTTCGTGAGGCTATTTCCCCTTTCAGAATCAGGAGTCTGCCTTCTTCATCTGCAAACTGCTGATTCAGTGTGAAAGGTATCGAGTGATGGATGGCAATAGATACTCCCTTGGAAGCTGAAGTAGGGTGAGCGCTGTGAAACCATTGGCTAAATGGACGAGATGGTAACTTTGGGATTTTTTCCTGACGTAGGTGGGTCTCTTGTAGAAAGACTATGTGCGAGCCCATTTTTCTTATGGCTAACATCACCTGACCTCTCTTTTGAGGAGAGTTAAGGCCTTTTACGTTGAAGGTCGTTATTTTAATTTCCGCCATTTCCTTCTCAGTGACACAATCCTGATTATCCTCTCTGGCTTAGTAGATTCGTGTACTTTTACAGAATGGGAGAGGGGGGAGAGGGAAAGGGAAAGGGGGCAATAGAGTATAGAATAGAACTAGGCAAAGAAGAAAATTTGAAAAAAAAAAAAAAAATAGAAGAGTGCAAGTATTAATCAATACAGTAATTTCTTGGTAAGGGGTGTAGCAAGTAGGAGTCGGGAGAGAGTAAAGAAACTGGACTGTCCCCACACACTCCATCCTGCAAACCAATTTTCATTTCACCAACTGATTGGTGATCCCACTAATCTGAACCACTTTTCCATCCTCCTTGGGTTGAATAGCATTTTCTGACTCGCTATAGGGTCAAATATCTAAATATCTATGTGAGATAGGTGGGGGGTATGTAACTACAAGCAAACCGTTAATGTAGATATGCATTTGAATCTAAAAGATGTATAGAACCCTTTTTTTTTTTTTTTTTTTTTGTAATAACACACACACATCGGACCCCTAATGACTCCCACATATGTTATGTTGTGTTAAGTAACAAACCACTAAACAATAAAATATGAGAAGACTCAGAGCTCAAACCCTGCATGAGGAGACAGCTCTCTAAGGGACAGCAGTCAGCTGTTGTTGTACCAACTGTCCATCGTGCAATGCGGCCTGCAAACCCAGGATCAGCTTTCAAGTTGGAGGGGAGCGCATCTCAGTCGCCGTTCTGTTCGCCTTGGACTTCGGTTTCTGCATCTTCCTCCAGGGTTCCATCTGCGGGAGGCTTGGTAAGTC
Organism: Bufo gargarizans; assembly: GCF_014858855.1. NCBI lineage: Eukaryota > Metazoa > Chordata > Amphibia > Anura > Bufonidae > Bufo > Bufo gargarizans. The sequence goes on from NC_058085.1 coordinate 177,588,686, forward strand.
CGTAGATTGTGCTATCGGCATCCATGAGGAGAATTCTACAGGGCAAATTCCGATGGCATCCCAGGCTCTCTCTAGGTCGTCAGGAGTGTGGATAGCGATGCGTTTTCCGTTCTTGATAATCGCAATTCCGAATGGATACAACCATACATATGGGATCTTCTGCGCTCTCAGTTCGTCCAAGAGTGGCTTCATTATGCGCCGCTTCGCTAGTGTGGTGGGTCATATTCGAATTTGTGATATTTCGCTGAATATTCGTTGAATATTTGCATATTCCAATATTTGTTATATTCTACATTCCTTTTTTTTAACTCAAAAATCGGCAAGGTAATGATCGCGTCATATGCGAATATTATGCAATCAATACAGGCGTGGGTCAAAAACGAATATATAGTTCTATAGAATATAGTGCTATATATTGGTTAGAATATTCATCATTTTGTTCCATCTGAACACATGATTCCTCCCTGCTTCTTGCTTGTGGGCCAATGAGTCATTGGTCCACAAGCAACTTAAGCAGGGAGGAATCATGTGTTCGGATGGAAAAAATGACGAATATTCAATTTAACGAATATATAGCACTATATTCTAAATATTCGCAAATTTTCAAATATTCGCACTCAACACTAGTCACTGATTATTTTGCCCTTCCTCTGATCCGTCACAACAATAACCCCTCAAAAAGCAGACCCTGTCAGCATTTGGTCAGTAATCCATCAGTATTGCTAATGGCAAAAAAAACAGGAGTGGATCCAAAACAGAGATGACACGTGAACCAAATATTTGCATGTCTTCTGTGTTTTCTACCTACTGCTGCTTTTGGCTACCAATTCATAAGCCAATTCTGATGGGACCATACAGGCCTTAAAGCTGCTACACAGACAGAATCTGTGCGTCTCATTTTTCCTTCCTTCTGAGAGCTCAGAAGAAAGGTCAAATAAATGATGATGTCAGCCAGACCGAAAGCCAAAATAGTGGACCAGTCATGAAGTGGGGAAGGGTGGGAACAGCATGAGAAGTCCACAGAGTGGAACTATGACATAGTGGTGATGTGAAAGCAGCATGAGGAGACCACAGAGTGGCCCAATGACAGGGTATGGAGGTGGAAGCAGTATGAGGAGGCCACTGAGTGACACAATGACAGAATCTGTAGGCGGCGGCAGCAGCATTAGAATTAAGGCCAATGAGTGGCACAATGATCAAGTCTGGAGTTAACAGGAGTATGAGGAGGCCACAGAGTGGCACAATGACCGAGTCTGGAGGTGGCAGCAGCATGAGTAGGCCACAGAGTGGCAAAATGACCGAGTCTGGAGGTGGTAGTAGCATGAGTAGGCCACAGAGTCGCACAACGACTGAGTCTGGAGGTGGCAGCAGTATGAGGAGGCTACCGAGTGGCACAATGACCGAGTCTGCAGGTGGCAGCAGCATGAGTAGGCCGCATAGTGGCACAATGACCAAGTCTGGAGGTGGCAGCAACATGAGTAGGCCACAGAGTGGCACAACAACAGTGTCTAGAGGTGGCAGCAGCATGAGTAGGCCACAGAGTGGCACAATGACAGAGTCTGGAGGTGGCAGCAGCAGCACCAGGAGGCCACAGAGTGGCACAATGACCAAGTCTGGAGGTGGCAGCAGCATGAGATAGCCACAGAATGGCACAATGAGTGTCGATAGCTTTGAGCCCAGAAGAGTCGCGAAGTCCATCAAGATACATCACTAAAGATTTTACCGCATATAACCTCAGCACTGACCGCATAATAAATTTAGTTTTTCTACTGAAATACTTCAATAACGATTTTACCACATATAATGGGGGGTCCCATTCATTTTAATGGCAGGCGAACCTGAAAAACCTCCAGGTCATATTTGCAGCCACAAAATACTTACTAGATGTGCACACATAGTCCCACAACATGGACACTGACATACCAGAAGTATTAAGCGAATTTTCGAACTACAAGGATTATTTTTTTATATGCAAATTTTTGGCAATGTATTAATCGCAAGAGCACATGCGCTATGAAGGCATGGCCTACAGCAACTGGTTTGCACCGACTAGAAATTAAATGGATGCGATGGTTGGAACCAAGTTCAGCGACGAAGAGGAAGAACTCCTGGTGACTGTAATCTTACATTAAATCTGCACAAATGACTGTGGATCACTACAGCTGGGTTATCAGGATAAGGTGCTCTTGGTCCGTGTGACCCACCCAGTCACAAAAAACAATAAAATACAATAATAAATATAGGACCAGGCACTCAAATATGGAATCAAACCAAGATATCTAATTTATTGAAAAATACACCTAAAATGGCAGTAAAAATAAATAAATATTAAAATATAACTTTAAAATCAAATAGACAGCATTAAATCCACAAATGGCAGCAATGGATGTATATTATAAACAACCGCAGTCAATCATCAATGGGTCTAGATATAATCGCAATATGAGACCACAATATAAGACCGCAATATAAGACCGAAATCATGATCAAAGTTTTCCTTTGTTGTAATGGCAATAATGGCCAACTTTCTTTAAACATCCTTTCAAACAATTATGTTCGGCTTTTATAAAGGCAATCAGTCTCATAAAATGCTCCTATCAGAGGTATCAACTCAAGCGGACTACATATGCAACCAGTCACAAGGTAAAAAACAAATGGACATAGTGCGGTAATGTGTCAAGGTGGCGTCACACATACTATACGCAACTGTGCCACTGTTACCTATGTCCGACTGGTGTCTCCTTGTCCTTGCGGAGATTTGGTGTCTAAATATGCTCGTTGTCTTTTAGTTTTGAAATAGACGCCACATGACTGTCCGCTCACGTGTCTTGCTGAAGCTCATATGACCCGGAGCTTTTGAACAGAGGATCCTTTAAAGATTGCCGTTATCTAACACGGACGTTTAACTTTGGAATTCTGGGGAACCACTATGCCAGCATGCCGCAACAAGGTATAGACCATACGCGTTTCAAGGTTTCTAAATGACCCCTTCATCAGTGGTAACCTTGAAGTGCTTCCCCACATCCTTTTATATTAGATTATAGCAAAAACTAAGATCCGAGCTGGAGTCAGGTAACTTCATGGAGGTATAGAAAACCCAGGTTTTAGGCATTCAAACATTTTTATGATGATGTGACTTCTATGCGTTTTCTATGCGGTTTTTTTTTCCATAAATTGCTTTTTGTATGCCATTGCTGCTTAAATACACCAAAAATAATAATTGATATAAAATTAGATCAAAAACAGGCTTAAATTAAAAGATATATCCAATAAACATCCATAACATCTCTATATACCATTATTGATCCGGCGAAAGCAGTAATTGTATTACAGTTAATATTCAATGCCCACAACAAATAATATATACCCACATTGGATGCAAATGGGGGAAATTGGGCAAAAATGAATAGAGGCCCACCGACAAAGGGGATCAAGAAATATAAAATATGCTGGTCTCCCATTAAATCGGGGGGCGCCTAATCACAGAAAACCATATAACTCCCAATCTGCATTTAACCCATTTGAGGTTAATGACCCAAAATCAAATATAAACTTAGATTCTATTCTTGACATCTTCTTGATCAAATCACCTCCTCTCCAATCCGATGCCACATTAGTTAATGTTGTATAAATAAGACCAGTAGGATCTTTGTTGTGGCATAGTTTAAAATGCTTGGAGACAGTGTGATTCTCATAACCTCTGCGTATGTTGGCTACATGTTCTGAGACCCTCTTTTTTAAACATCTCTTGGTGCAGCCAACATACTGTTTTTTGCAGGGACACATTAACAAATATATTACATTCTTACTATTGCATGTCAAGAAAGTTTTCAGTTCATGTGTAAAACCATTATTAGTTGAAATAACTTTTTTTGGAAAGCTCGTTATTTTACAATTGGAGCAGGAATTGCCCCTAAAAAAACCTTCAAAGCACAACCAGTGATTATTCCTTACTCTATTGGGTAATCTTTTTGTAGGAAGGACCAATGCTTCGTGATAATATTTTAAATTTTTGTATACTGCGTGTTAAAGGGTAATATAATATGTAACTCTTCACAAAGCATCGGGTCAACATTTGACTGGACTGGCCTTTCTGCAAAAAATTCTTTACGATCTAACACTCTAACCTTATTCAAAGCCTTATCAATACATTCAATAAACAGTTGTTTTAGGACTTCAGCCTCTTTCTCAAACACCTCATTCATTGTACAATTTCTTTTGAGGCATCTAAACTGGCCCATTGGTACATTTAGCAACCACCTCGGGATGTGGCAGCTAGAGTGTAAAATAAAATTGTTTCTAGCTGTAGGCTTATAATATGTACTACAATTAATTTTGTCCGAATTAACATAAATTTTTAAATCCAAGAAATCAATAACTGGTCTTGCTAGTATTTCCTGTGAACTGGAGATTTAGATAATTGGAATTTATATTACACAGGAAAGAACTTAGTGTCGATTCTGATCCCCTCCAAATAAAAATGAAATTGTCTTATGTACCACATCCAGAGCACCAGATACGCCCCCAAAATTGGCAGGATAATTTGATCCTCCCAGTCTGACATAAAAAAAGATTAGCATAACTGGGGGTGAATTCAGTGCCCATGGCGGTACCAGATTTCTGCAGAAAAAACTCAGAATTAAACACAAAATAATTATGTTTCAAAATAAAATTCACTGCCTCTACAATAAAATTAATTTGTGTCGATTTAAAATGCCCTCTCTTACACAATTGAGATGTTAATGCCTCCAGACCCTGCTTATGTCTGATAGACGTGTACAGGGACTGGACATCCAAAGTGCCCAATATCCAACTCGGATCCATTGAGAGATTTTCCAAGATTTTAACTGTGTGGTGTCTTTCAAATAAAATGTTGTGTTTTTCACTACTGGATAAAGCTGACGGTCAAAATATTGAGAAAGGTTGGCCGTAAGGGAATGTATCCCCGAAACTATTGGACGGCCTGGGGGATTAGTGAGGCACTTATGTACCTTCGGTAAAGAAAAAAAAAAACGGAAGTCTACATTGTGTACTTAATATAAAATTTGCCTCACGTTACAAAAAAATATTGTCTTGCACACCATTTTCACAAAGTTTTACCAATTGTGGATAAAATTCATTAACCCCTTAAGGACATAGGATGTACCGGTACGCCCTATTTCCCGAGTCCTTAAGGACCGAGGACGTACCGGTACGTCCTGACTTAAAATCGTAATTCCGGCGCCGCGGGGGTTAATCGGAACGGGATTTCGGCTGAAATCATTCAGCCGGCATTCCGTAACAACGCGGGGGGGGGGTCATTTGACCCCCCGTATCGGCGATCGCAGAAAACCGCAGGTCAATTCAGACCTGCGGTTTTCTGCGTTTCCGGTCCATTCGGGTGTCCTGTGACCCGATGAACCGGAAAAAGACTGCGATCGGTGGCGTAATTATACACCACCAATCGCAGTCCGAGGATTTGGAGAGGCGGTGCTGGCCCTGGTGCTGAACACTGCTGTCCAGGGTGCTGATTGGTGCAGGGGAGAGAGGCGCGAGATTCAAACTTCCTGCGCTCCTCTTTCCCCTCCTCTTCCTGTCCAGCACCCTGACCGTGCAGCATCGTCCAGCACCAGCTCCTGTGTCCCCCTAATCGGCATCCATCACCCTCCTGCACCCATCGCCACCCAGGTAGGTTAGGGTCAGTGAGGGAGAGGCACCGTTAGGCAGGGAAAGAAGGGAAAAGTAAGTTAGGAAAAAAAAAAAAGTACTTTTATTCCAAACTTCCATCTATCCATCTAACCCTAACCCAGACCCCCCCCTGCCACTTGCCCCCCCCCCACCAGCCCCACGTTCGCTTGTGGGACCGTGCGGAAAAATCTACGCGGCCTCCCTGCCTACCCCCTCCAGGTACCTATCCCCAGGGGTGAGACCCGTGCACTTACCAGTGGAAACCTGTTGCTGGTCAGGTATAAGGACAAGAGGGATGTCCTTATGCTGTCCACAATCCACGGTAACAGCACCACCCCAGTCCCTGTGCGAGGTACCGCGGCAACGGTCCTCAAGCCCGATTGTATCGTCGACTACAATCGGTATATGGGAGGAGTTGATCTCTCTGATCAAGTCCTCACGCCATATAACGCCATGCGCAAAACCCGTGCATGGTACAAAAAAGTTGCGGTCTACTTGGTGCAGGTTGCCATGTACAACTCTTTTGTACTATCCCGAAGCGCTGGCAGCACAGGGACATTCCTCCAATTCTATGAGGCAGTCCTCAAGGACCTGATCTTTTCGGACCGGGAAAGAGCAGGCCGGAGTACCTCGGGAACTGGAGGCGCCCGGATCGTCCCTGGCCAACACTTTCCAGGTGTGGTCCCCCATACTGGAAAGAAGGGACGAACCCCAAAAAAGTGCAGAGTGTGTCACAAAAGGGGGATACGGAAGGACACCACTACTCAATGTGACATGTGCCCCGATCATCCGGGCCTCTGCATTATCGATTGCTTCAGGGAGTATCACACTTCCATGGAGTACTAAATTTTTATAATCCCCAACAGTTCACTAGAGAACATAAAACACTATGGCTCTCAGACTTTGGAGACACGAAAACAATTTTTCTTTCCCCAAAAAAATATTAGTTTTAGTGCAGGCATCCTCAAACTGCGGCCCTCCAGATGTTGTAAAACTATAACTCCCAGCATGCCCAGACAACCTACAGCCATCATCAGGGCATGGTGGGAATTGTAGTTTTACAACATCTGGAGGGCCGCAGTTTTAGAATGCCTGCTTAGTGTCTCCAAAGTCTGAGAGCCATACATATTGGGCATCGTCGCGTGCGTAAAAGTCGTCGCTATAAAAATAACTTTTGACCAAACGCCTCGGATGAACGGTGTTAAAAATATAAAATAAAAACGGTGCCAAAACACCTATTTTTGGGCAAAATTTCAATTTAAATCCATTTTGCCGGTAATAAAGCAAGGGTTAACAGCCAAACAAAACGAAATATTTATTGCCCCGATTCTGTAGTTTGCAGAAACACCCCATATGTGGTCGTAAATGGCTATATAGCCGCACGGCAGGGCATAGAACGAAGGGGACTCCATACGGTTTCTGGAAGGCAGATTTTGATGGACAGTTTTTTTTTTTTACACCATGTCCCATTAGAAGCCCCCCCTGATGTAGCCTAGACTAGAAACTCCAAAAAAGTGACCCCATCTAAGAAACTACACCCCTCAAGGTATTCAAAAGTTACTTTACAAACTATGTTAACCCTTTAGGTGTTCCACAAAACTAAATAGCGAATGTAGAAACAATTTTAGAATTTAATTTTTTTGTTACATTGCCTCAAAAAAGAGTAATATAGAGCAACCAAAAATCAAATTTACCCCAAAAATAGTCCCAAAACAACAACCACCTTATCCCATAGTTTCCTAGATGGGGTCACTTTTATGGAGTTTCTACTCTAGGGGTGCATCAGGGGGCTTGAAAGGGTACATGGTGTAAATAAACCAGTCCAGCAAAATCTGCCTTCCAAAAACCATATGGCGTTCCCCTTCTTCTATGTCCTGACGTTTAGCCAATTAGTAGTTTACCACCACATATGGGGTGTTTCTGCAAACTACAGAATCAGGGCAACCCATTTTGAGTGTTGTTTGGCAGTTAACCCTTGTTTTACTCCTGGAAAAAATTTATTATATTGGAAAAAATTTAAAAAAAAATTGAAATTTCAAAATTGTTTCTCCATCTGCCATTAACGCTTGTGGAACACCTAAAGGGTTAACAAAGTTTGTAAACCCAGTTTTGAATACCTTGAGGGGTGTACTTTCTTAGATGGAGTCACTTTTTTGAAATTTCTATTCTAGGGGTACAACAGGGGGCTTCAAATGGGACATGGTATAAACAAAACCAGTCCTACAAAATCTGCCTTCCAAAACCCATATGGTGTTCCCCTCCTTCTATGTGCTACCATTCGGCCAAACAGTAGTTTACGACCACATATGGGGTGTTTCTGCAAACTACAGAATCAGGGCAACCAATTTTGAGTGTTGTTTGGCAGTTAACCCTTGTTTTACTCCTGGAAAAAATTGATTATATTGGAAAATTTTCCAAAAAATAGAAATTTCAAAATTGTTTCTCCATCTGCCATTAACTCTTGTGGAAGACCTAAAGGGTTAATAAAGTTAGAAAAAACTGTTTTGAATACCTTGAGGGGTGTAGTTTCTAGAATGGGGTCATTTTTGGGAGGTTTCTATTATCTAAGCCTCACAATATGACTTCAAACCTGAACTGGTCCATAAAAAGTGGGATTTTAAAGATTTCTAAAAAATTTCAAAATTTGCTTCTAAACTTCTAAGCCTTGTAAAATCCCCAAAAAATAAAATATCATTCCCAAAATGCTACAAACATGAAGTAGACATATGGGGAATGTAAAGTCATCACAATTTTTGGGGGTATTACTATGTATTAAAGAAGTAGAGAAACTGAAACTTTGAAATTTGCAAATTTTTCAAAATTTTTGGGAAAAAATAACTTTTTGGACCCAATTTTAGCAGTGTCATGAAGTACAATATGTGACGAAAAAACAATCTCAGAACGGCCTGGGTAAGTCAAAGCATTTTAAAGTTATGAGCACTTAAAGTGACACTGGTCAGATTTGCAAAAAATGGCCTGGTCCTTAAGGTGAAAATGAGCCTGGTCCTTAAGGGGTTAATGGGGTCCATAGTCAATTTAGTGTAGACCTCGATATCCATCAATTGTCTATAGCATTCTTTAATGTGATCTTAAAATCACTATTGCCCCGCCCTTATCCGCTTGCGCTAAGTGCTTAACTACCTCCGGACCGCCTAATGCAGGATCGCGGTCCGGAGGCGGCTGTCTCAGGCAGAGTGACGCATTGGTGCGTCATCTCACGAGACTTCCTGTGAATGTGCGCACACAGGCGCGCGCGTTCACAGGATCGGCAGGTAAGCGAGTGGATCTACAGCCTGCCAGCGGCGAATGTTCGCTGGCAGGCTGTAGATGCGATTTTTTTTAACCCCTAACAGGTACAGTACAGACCAAAAGTTTGGACACACCTTCTCATTCAAAGAGTTTTCTTTATTTTCATGACTATGAAAATTGTAGATTCACACTGAAGGCATCAAAACTATGAATTAACACATGTGGAATTATATACATAATAAAAAAGTGTGAACCAACTGAAAATATGGCATATTCTAGGTTCTTCAAAGTAGCCACCTTTTGCTTTAATTACTGCTTTGCACACTCTTGGCATTCTCTTGATGAGCTTCAAGAGGTAGCCACCTGAAATGGTCTTCCAACAGTCTTGAAGGAGTTCCCAGAGATGCTTAGCATTTGTTAGCCCTTTTGCCTTCACTCTGCGGTCCAGCTCACCCCAAACCATCTCGATTGGGTAAAGGTCCGGTGACTGTGGAGGCCAGGTCATCTGGCGCAGCACCCCATCACTCTTCTTCATGGTCAAATAGCCCTTACACAGCCTGGAGGTGTGTTTGGGGTCATTGTCCTGTTGAAAAATAAATGATGGTCCAACTAAACGCAAACCGGATGGAATAGCATGCCGCTGCAAGATGCTGTGGTAGCCATGCTGGTTCAGTATGCCTTCAATTTTGAATAAATCCCCAACAGTGTCACCAGCAAAGCACCCCCACACCATCACACCTCCTCCTCCATGCTTCATGGTGGGAACCAGGCATGTAGAGTCCATCCGTTCACCTTTTCTGCGTCGCACAAAGACACGGTGGTTGGAACCAAAGATCTCAAATTTGGACTCATCAGACCAAAGCAGAGATTTCCACTGGTCTAATGTCCATTCCTTGTGTTCTTTAGCCCAAACAAGTCTCTTCTGCTTGTTGCCTGTCCTTAGCAGTGGTTTCCTAGCAGATATTCTACCATGAAGGCCTGATTCACACAGTCTCCTCTTAACAGTTGTTCTAGAGATGTGTCTGCTGCTAGAACTCTGTGTGGCATTGACCTGGTCTCTAATCTGAGCTGCTGTTAACCTGCAATTTCTGAGGCTGGTGACTCGGATGAACTTATCCTCCGCAGTAGAGGTGACTCTTGGTCTTCCTTTCCTGGGGCGGTCCGCATGTGAGCCAATTTCTTTGTAGCGCTTGATGGTTTTTGTGACTGCACTTGGGGACACTTTCAAAGTTTTCCCAATTTTTCGGACTGACTGACCTTAATTTCTTAAAGTAATGATGGCCACTCGTTTTTCTTTACTTAGCTGCTTTTTTCTTTCCATAATACAAATTCTAACACTCTATTCAGTAGGACTATCAGCTGTGTATCCACCTGACGTCTCCACAACACAACTGATGGTCCCAAACCCATTTATAAGGCAAGAAATCCCACTTATTAAACCTGACAGGGCACACCTGTGAAGTGAAAACCATTTCAGGTGACTACCTCTTGAAGCTCATCAAGAGAATGCCAAGATTGTGCAAAGCAGTAATCAAAGCAAAAGGTGGCTACTTTGAAGAACCTAGAATATGACATATTTTCAGTTGTTTCTTACTTTTTGGATAAGTATATAATTCCACATGTGTTAATTCATAGTTTTGATGCCTTCAGTGTGAATCTACAATTTTCATAGTCATGAAAATAAAGAAAATGAGAAGGTGTGTCCAAACTTCTGGTCTGTACTGTATATTAGATGCTGTTTTGATAACAGCGTCTGATATACCTGCTACCTAGTCCTCTGGTGGTCCCTTTTGCTTGGATCGACCACCAGGGGACACAGGCAGCTCAGTAAGAAGTAGCACCAATCACCACACTACACTACACCCTCCTGTCACTTATTAACCCCTTATTAACCCCTGATCACCCCATATAGACTCCCTAATCACCCCCCTGTCATTGATCACCCCCCCCACCCCCCTGTAAGGCTCCATTCAGACGTCCGTATGTGTTTTACGGATCCACAGATGCATGGATCGTATCCGCAAAACACATACGGACGTTTGAATGGAGCCTTACGGGGGGTGATCAATGACAGGGGAGTGATCACCCCATATAGACTCCCTGATCATCCCCTGTGATTTATCACCCCCCTGTCATTGATCACCCCCCTGTAAGGCTCCATTCAGAGGTCCGTATGTGTTTTGCGGATCCACGGATCTGATACGCAAAACACATACGGACGTCTGAATGGAGCCTTACAGGGGGGTGATCAGGGAGTCTATATGGGATGATCATCCCCCTGTAAGGCTCCATTCAGACGTCCGTATGTGTTTTACGGATCCATGGATCGGATCCGCAAAACACATACGGACGTTTGAATGGAGCCTTACGGGGGGTGATCAATGACAGGGGAGTGATCACCCCATATAGACTCCCTGATCATCCCCTGTGATTTATCACCCCCCTGTCATTGATCACCCCCCTGTAAGGCTCCATTCAGAGGTCCGTATGTGTTTTGCGGATCCACGGATCTGATCCGCAAAACACATACGGACGTCTGAATGGAGCCTTACAGGGGGGTGATCAGGGAGTCTATATGGGATGATCATCCCCCTGTAAGGCTCCATTCAGACGTCCGTATGTGTTTTACGGATCCATGGATCGGATCCGCAAAACACATACGGACGTTTGAATGGAGCCTTACGGGGGGTGATCAATGACAGGGGGGTGATCACCCCATATAGACTCCCTGATCATCCCCTGTGATTTATCACCCCCCTGTCATTGATCACCCCCCCTGTAAGGCTCCATTCAGAGGTCCGTATGTGTTTTGTGGATCCACGGATCTGATCCGCAAAACACATACGGACGTCTGAATGGAGCCTTACAGGGGGGTGATCAGGGAGTCTATATGGGATGATCATCCCCCTGTAAGGCTCCATTCAGACGTCCGTATGTGTTTTACGGATCCATGGATCGGATCCGCAAAACACATACGGACGTCTGAATGGAGCCTTATAGGGGGGTGATCAATGACAGGGGAGTGATCACCCCATATAGACTCCCTGATCACCCCCTGTCATTGATCACCCCCCTGTCATTGATCACCCCCCTGTAAGGCTCTATTCAGACGTCCGTATGTGTTTTGCGGAACAGCGGATCCACGGATCGGATCCGCAAAACACATACGGACGTCTGAATGGAGCTTTACAGGGGGGTGATCAGGAGGTCTATATGGGATGATCACCCCCCGTAACGCTCCATTCAGAGGTCCGTATGTGTTTTACGGATCCACGGATCGGATCCGCAAAACACATACTGACGTCTGAATAGAGCCTTACAGGGGGGTGATCAATGACAGGGGGGGGTGATCACCCCATATAGACTTCCTGTTTACCCCCCTGTCATTGATCACCCCCCTGTCATTGATCACCCCCCTGTCATTGATCACCCCCCTGTAAGGCTCCCTTCAGACGTCCGTTTGTGTTTTGCGGATCCGATCCATGGATCCGTGGATCCGCAAAACACATACAGACCTCTGAATGGAGCCTTACAGGGGGGTGATCAATGACAGGGGGGGTGATCAGGGAGTCTATATGGGGTGATCACCCCCCTGTCATTGATCACCCCCCTTTAAGGCTCCATTCAGACATCCGTATGTGTTTTGCGGATCCGTGGATCCGCAAAACACGGACACTGCGGATCCGCAAAACACATACAGATGTCTGAATGGAGCCTTACAGGGGGGTGATCAATGACAGGGTGGTGATCACCCCATATGGACTCCCTGATCACTCCCCTGTCATTGATCACCCCCCTGTAAGGCTCCATTTAGAATTTTTTTGGCACAAGTTAGCGGAAATTGATTTTTTTTTTCTTACACAGTCTCATATTCCACTAACTTGTGTCAAAAAATAAAATCTCACATGAAATCACCAAACCCCTCACAGAATCCAAATGCGTAAAAATTTTTAGACATTTATATTCCAGACTTCTTCTCACGATTTAGGGCCCCTAAAATGCCAGGGCAGTATAAATACCCCACATGTGACCCCATTTTGGAAAAAAGACACCCCAAGGTATTCGCTGAGGGGCATATTGAGTCCATGAAAGATTGAACTTTTTGTCCCAAGTTAGCGGAAAAGGACACTTTGTGAGAAAAAACAAACAAAAATCAATTTCCGCTAACTTGTGCCCCAAAAAAAGAATCTTCTATGAACTCGTCATGCCCCTCATTGAATACCTTGGGGTGTCTTCTTTTCAAAATGGGGTCACATGTGGGGTATTTATACTGTCCTGGCATTTTAGGGGCCCTAAAGCATGAGAAGAAGTCTGGATCCAAATGTCTACAAATGCCCTCCTAAAAGGAATTTGGGCCCCTTTGCGCATCTAGGCTGCAAAAAAGTGTCACACATGTGGCATCGCCGTGCTTAGGAGAAGTCGGGCAATATGTTTTGGGGTGTCATTTTACATATACCCATGCTGGGTGAGATAAATATCTTGGTCAAATGCCAAGTTTGTATAAAAAAATGGGAAAAGTTGTCTTTTGCCGAGATATTTCTCTCACCCAGCATGGGTATATGTAAAAAGACACCCAAAAACACATTGCCCTACTTATTCTGAGTACGGCGATACCACATGTGTGATACTTTTTTGCAGCCTAGGTGGGCAAAGGGGCCCACATTCCAAAGAGCACCTTTAGGATTTCACAGGGCATTTTTTACACATTTTGATTTCAAACTACTTCTCACGCATTAGGGCCCCTAAAATGCCAGGGCAGTATAACTACTCCACAAGTGACCCCATTTTGGAAAGAAGACACCCCAAGGTATTCCGTGAGGGACATGGTGAGTTCCTAGAATTTTTTGGCACAAGTTAGCGGAAAATGATGATTTTCTTTTTTCTTACAAAGTCTCATATTCCACTAACTTGTGACAAGAAATAAAAAAAATCGAGGAACTTGCCATGCCCCTCACGGAATACCATGGGGTGTCTTCTTTCCAAAATGGGGTCACTTGTGGGGTAGTTATACTGCCCTGGCATTTTAGGGGCCCTAATGCGTGAGAAGTAGTTTGAAATCAAAATGTGTAAAAAATGCCCTGTGAAATCCTAAAGGTGCTCTTTGGAATGTGCGCCCCTTTGCCCACCTAGGCTGCAAAAAAGTGTCACACATGTGGTATCGCCTAAAGTTGGGCAATGTGTTTTAGGGTGTCATTTTACATATACCCATGCTGGGTGAGAGAAATATCTCGGCAAAAGACAACTTTTCCCATTTTATAAAAGCCGAACATAACTGTTTGGAAGGATGTTTAACCTCCTCCCGTCACACTAACGCCGAAAGGCGTCAGTGCTGCGGCGCTCCCAGGTCACACTAACGCCGATTGGCATCATCTCGCGTGAGCCGAGATTTCCTGTGAACGCGCGCTCACAGGAGCGTGCGTTCACAGGATCGCGTAGTTCACAAGTTCATCTGCAGCCTGCCGGCCGCGATCATTGGCTGGCAGGCTGTGGATTTTTGAATCGACCAATGAAATGGTTATGTCAGACGCTATTTTGAAAATAGCGTCTGATATAACTGCTGCCTGGTCCTCTGGTGGTCCCTTTTGCTTGGATCGACCACCAGAGGACACAGGCAGCTCTGTAAGTAGCACCAAATCACCACACTACACATTAGATATTACCCTGTCATTTATTAACCCCTTATTTAGCACCTGATCACCCATATTAGACTCCCTGATCACCCCCTTATCCACCCCCCTGTCATTGATCACCCCCCCTGTAAGGGTCCCTCATCCCTGCCAGGTAGTTAGCTACTTGCTAGGTAGTTTAGCGCCCAGCCCACCGCACCGCAGTCACTGATTTGTCGCTGATCAGCGTCATCACTGTCGCTAATCAGCACTAGTACTATATAGTATCTGTAAGTGATCAATACTGATCGCAATCAGATCTATATAAGTACATTAGGGTCACCTTTGGTTCTACAAAAAACGCAGTGTTCGCCCAATCAGGCCTGATCTTGTGCGCACACTTGTGTTCAGTCCGCCCCACCGCAGTGACAGAATATTTTTTTTTCGGATCACTGCAAAAACACCGTAAAATCGCTGTGCCGCTATAAAAGATCACTTTTGAGCTTTTTGGATCTTTATTAGCGATTGCAGCTTTACTTCGCAAGCACTCCTTTTTACTAGGTAGGTTTGCTCTTTTTCCCGGGTAGTCTCAGAGGAATACCCCCTAAATTTAGTGAACCCAAAATGTCAAACAAGGGGTATTCCGCTGAAGAGGCCTACAGGATTCTGACCGTGATGGATGAAAGCGATGGGGACGCCTTATCCGCTGAATCCAGTGGTTCAGAATATGAACCTGTAGACAGCAGTGGCACTCTAACCGCTAGCGAAGATGACGAGGTAGAGGTCCCTGCTACGGTCAGGCGTACCCGATCCCATGTCAGAGTTCTGCATACCCCGCATGATGATCCTCATTTGCAGCAGAGTGGTGCTAGCGCTGATCTTGCTTATGGTGCGGCATACACCAGCAGCGCAGCACACCCTGGACCTTCTACCAGCACTGCCGTATTCCCTGGTGAAGTGGCGAGCACCAGAACGGCAGTTCCAGCTGGTACGGTGGCACGTGCAATAACTCCCCCGTCGCTGCCACCGCGTTCACAGGCCCGTAGAACCCTTAGTCTCCCAGAGGTGCTGGCAAATCCTAATTGGCAATCCCCTGATTCCGCCGCACCCGTATTGCCCCCTTTCACCGCCCTGTCTGGAGTTCGCGTGGAGACGGCTCATTTAGGATCGGCCCTTCAGTTTTTTGAGCTGTTCTTCACCGCGGATCTCTATGACCTAGTTGTGGCTGAAACCAACCGCTACGCCACACAGTTTATTACCGCCAATCCGGAAAGCTACTATGCCCAGCCTTTCCGGTGGAAACCAGTCACCGTTTCCGAGTTAAATTTTTTTTGGGGCCTTCTCCTCAGCATGGGTCTAACTAAAAAAAATGTATTGCGGTCATATTGGTCTAAAGACCCAATACATTACATGCCCATGTTCTCTGCTGCAATGTCCAGGGCACGTTTTGAGGTCATCATGTGCTTTATGCATTTCGCTGACAATAGCACCTGTCATCCAAGAGGCCACCCTGCTTATGACCGGCTCCACAAAATTCGGCCCCTCATAGACCATTTGTCATCCAGATTTGCAGATGCGTATACCCCTAATCAAAACATCTGCATAGACGAGTCCCTAGTACATTTTACCGGGCGCCTTGGCATAAAACAGTACATCCCCAGCAAGCGCGCCCGGTATGGGGTCAAACTGTATAAGCTCTGTGAAAGGGCCACAGGCTATACATATCGTTTTAGGGTCTATGAGGGAAAAGACTCAAAACTGGAGCCGGTCGGATGTCCTGACTACCTGGGGAGCAGTGGCAAGATTGTCTGGGACTTGGTGTCACCCTTATTCCACAAGGGGTACCACTTATACGTGGACAATTTTTACTCAAGCGTGGCCCTCTTTCGGCACTTACATATAGTCGGAATTCAATGCTGTGGCACCGCGCGACCTAGTCGCCGGGGCTTCCCCCAACTGGCTCGTTAGTACCCGACTTGCACGGGGGGAGAGGGCTGCCTTGTGTGACCAAGAACTGCTCGCGGTGAAGTGGAGGGACAAGAGGGACGTTTACCTTCTGTCCACCATTCACGCAGACACGACTGTACAAATTGAAAGGGCAACTGGAGTCATTGTGAAACCCCTCTCTGTCCACGACTATAACCTTCACATGGGAGGGGTGGACTTCAATGACCAGATGTTGGCTCCCTATTTAGTTTCCCGCAGAACCAGACGCTGGTATAAGAAGGTGTCTGTTTATTTGATCCAATTGGCGATGTACAATAGTTTTGTTCTCTACAGTAAGGCTGGGAGAACAGGATCCTTCCTAAAATTCCAGGAAGAGATCATTTCGGAAATCCTGTATCTAGGAGGGTCCGTGCCCCAAGGCCCTGATGTAGTGAGCCGGCTACATGGCAGACACTTCCCGTCTGTCTATCCTGGTACCCCAACTCAACGTTCCCCAAGAAAAAGATGTCGTGTCTGTAGCAGGGGTGGAATAAGGCGTGACACCACCTTTTTTGTCCTGACTGTCCTGACCAGCCTGCCCTATTATAGGGGAGTGTTTCCGCAAGTTCCACACTCAGGTACACTATTAGCATAGGGATTGCGTACACAGGACAGGCACACAGGGGTCTTAGGGCCCTTTCACACAGAGCTGCCACAAACTTCTCCTTTCACCTGGGACAAAGTGCATAATGTACTTCGCCACATTCCCATGGGGAAGGAGAGGTTTGTCCAATAAGGTAAAAAAAAAAAAAAAAAAATCACCGGTAAGCAAAAAAGTTATTGTTCTGTTTCAAAAGTTTATAAAAGTTAATGTTCTCTAAAGTTAATGTTAATAAATTTATTGCGTTGCGGCCTGTTTTTTTTATTATTTTTTTTTGTTTTTTTTACCTTCTAGGTGGACCAAGCGATCAAGCAGCTGCAGCACTGATGTGCATTCTGACAGAAGCATTGCGCTGCTGTCAGATTACACAAAAGTCAGTGTATGCGGTGCTGCAAGACGAGATTTCTCCTCTGCAGTAAAAGATACGTTTGCCGAGGCATATGAGCTGAGGAGGAGGCAGTGTTCATATACTTTGGCAAACACTTTGTATATATAAAAAAAATCCCGGCAATGATTTATTCATCCACATCGATTGATGTGAATGGAGAAATCGGGTTTGCCAGGGCATACGAGCTAAGTGGGTATGGATGTTGGGCGGAGCTCCTATGTCCTGGCAGACGCCTTTCCCCTCCTTTTTTTTTGGGCAGAGATTTTTTCATCCACATTGATCGATGCGAATGAAGAAATCTGTGCCGTTCATTTTTTTCTTTCAGCCCAGAGGCTGAACGGAAAAAAAAATCTCATTACCTGTATGCTCAATAGAAGGAGAATAGCAGAAACTCCTAATGCTGGCCATACATGTAATGATTGCGGAGACCCTAAAATGCCAGGGCAGTACAAACACCCCACAAATGACCCCATTTTGGAAAGAAGACACCCCAAGGTATTCGCTGAGGGGCATATAAGTTAGCGGAAATTGAGACTTTGTGAGAAAAAACTAAAAGAAAAATCAATTTCCGCTAACTTATGCCAAAAAAAAAAAATTTCGATGAACTCGCCATGCCCCTCATTGAATACCTTGGGGTGTCATCTTTCCAAAATGAGGTCACATGTGGGGTATTTATACTGCCCTGGCTTTTTAGGGGCCCTAAAGCGTGAGAAGAAGTCTGGGATCCAAATGTCTAAAAATGCCCTCCTAAAAGGAATTTGGGCACCTTTGCGCATCTAGGCTGCAAAAAAGTGTCACACATGTGGTATCGCCGTACTCAGGAGAAGTTGGGGAATGTGTTTTGGGGTGTCATTTTACATATACCCATGCTGGGTGAGAAAAATATCTTGGTCAAATGCCAACTTTGTATAAAAAAATGGGAAAAGTTGTCTTTTGCCAAGATATTTTCTCACCCAGCATGGGTATATGTAAAATGACACCCCAAAACACATTCCCCAACTTCTCCTGAGTACGGCGATACCAGATGTGTCACACTTTTTTGATGGCAAGGTGGGCAAAGGGGCACATATTCCAAAGAGCACCTTTCGGATTTCACCGGTCATTTTTTACAGATTTTGATTGCAAAGTACTTCTCACAAATATGGGCCCCTAAATTGCCAGGGCAGTATAACTACGCCACAAGTGACCCCATTTTGGAAAGAAGACACCCCAAGGTATTCTGTGAGGGGCATGGCGAGTTCCTAGAATTTTTTATTTTTTGTCGCAAGTTAGTGGAATATGAGACTTTGTAAGAAAAAAAAAAAATAAAAAATCATCATCATTTTCCGCTAACTTGTGACAAAAAAATAAAAAGTTCTATGAACTCACTATGCCCATCAGCGAATACCTTAGGGTGTCTACTTTCCGAAATGGGGTCATTTGTCGGGTTTTTCTACTGTTTGGGCATTGTAGAACCTCAGGAAACATGACAGGTGCTCAGAAAATCAGAGCTGTTTCAAAAAGCGGAAATTCACATTTTTGTACCATAGTTTGTAAACGCTATAACTTTTACCCAAACCATTTTTTTTTGCCCAAACATTTTTTTTTATCAAAGACATGTAGAACAATAAATTTGGCGAAAAATTTATATATGGATGTCGTTTTTTTTTGCAAAATTTTACAGCTGAAAGTGAAAAATGTCATTTTTTTGCAAAAAAATTGTTACATTTTGATTAATAACAAAAAAAGTAAAAATGTCAGCAGCAATAAAATACCACCAAATGAAAGCTCCATTAGTGAGAAGAAAAGGAGGTAAAATTCATTTGGGTGGTAAGTTGCATGACCGAGCGATAAACGATGAAAGTAGTGTAGTGCCGAAGTGTAAAAAGTAGCCTGGTCATGAAGGGGGTTTCAGCTAGCGGGGCTGAAGTGGTTAAAGACACCTGTCCTCCCCATAGTCAGTCAGAAGCTAATTACTACCATGGGCAAGACCAAAGAGCTGTCAAAAGACACCAGAGACAAAATTGTGGACCTCCACAAGGCTGGAAAGGGCTATTGGGCAATTGCCAAGCAGCTTGGTGAAAATAGAGTCCCTAGTACATTTTACCGGGCGCCTTGGCATAAGACAGTACATCCCCAGCAAGCGCGCCCGGTATGGGGTCAAACTGTATAATCTCTGTGAAAGGGCCACAGGCTATACATATCGTTTTAGGGTCTATGAGGGAAAAGACTCAAAATTGGAGCCGGTCGGATGTCCTGACTACCTGGGGAGCAGTGGCAAGATTGTCTGTGACTTGGTGTCACCATTATTCCACAAGGGGTACCACTTATACGTGGACAATTTTTACTCAAGTGTGGCCCTCTTTCGGCACTTACATATAGTCGGAATTCAATGCTGTGGCACCGCGCGACCTAGTCGCCGGGGCTTCCCCCAATGGCTCGTTAGTACCCGACTTGCATGGGGGGAGAGGGCTTCCTTGTGTGACCAAGAACTGCTCGCGGTGAAGTGGAGGGACAAGAGGGATATTTACCTTCTGTCCACCATTCACGCAGACACGACTGTACAAATTGAAAGGGCAACTGGAGTCATTGTGAAACCCCTCTCTGTCCACGACTATAACCTTCACATGGGAGGGGTGGACTTCAATGACCAGATGTTGGCTCCCTATTTAGTTTCCCGCAGAACCAGACGCTGGTATAAGAAGGTGTCTGTTTATTTGATCCAATTGGCGATGTACAATAGTTTTGTTCTCTACAGTAAGGCTGGGAGAACAGGATCCTTCCTAAAATTCCAGGAAGAGATCATTTCGGAAATCCTGTATCTAGGAGGGTCCGTGCCCCAAGGCCCTGATGTAGTGAGCCGGCTACATGGCAGACACTTCCCGTCTGTCTATCCTGGTACCCCAACTCAACGTTCCCCAAGAAAAAGATGTCGTGTCTGTAGCAGGGGTGGAATAAGGCGTGACACCACCTTTTTTGTCCTGACTGTCCTGACCAGCCTGCCCTATTTATAGGGGAGTGTTTCCGCAAGTTCCACACTCAGGTACACTATTAGCATAGGGATTGCGTACACAGGACAGGCACACAGGGGTCTTAGGGCCCTTTCACACAGAGCTGCCACAAACTTCTCCTTTCACCTGGGACAAAGTGCATAATGTACTTCGCCACATTCCCATGGGGAAGGAGAGGTTTGTCCAATAAGGTAAAAAAAAAAAAAAAAAAATCACCGGTAAGCAAAAAAGTTATTGTTCTGTTTCAAAAGTTTATAAAAGTTAATGTTCTCTAAAGTTAATGTTAATAAATTTATTGCGTTGCGGCCTGTTTTTTTTATTATTTTTTTTTGTTTTTTTTACCTTCTAGGTGGACCAAGCGATCAAGCAGCTGCAGCACTGATGTGCATTCTGACAGAAGCATTGCGCTGCTGTCAGATTACACAAAAGTCAGTGTATGCGGTGCTGCAAGACGAGATTTCTCCTCTGCAGTAAAAGATACGTTTGCCGAGGCATATGAGCTGAGGAGGAGGCAGTGTTCATATACTTTGGCAAACACTTTGTATATATAAAAAAAATCCCGGCAATGATTTATTCATCCACATCGATTGATGTGAATGGAGAAATCGGGTTTGCCAGGGCATACGAGCTAAGTGGGTATGGATGTTGGGCGGAGCTCCTATGTCCTGGCAGACGCCTTTCCCCTCCTTTTTTTTTGGGCAGAGATTTTTTCATCCACATTGATCGATGCGAATGAAGAAATCTGTGCCGTTCATTTTTTTCTTTCAGCCCAGAGGCTGAACGGAAAAAAAAATCTCATTACCTGTATGCTCAATAGAAGGAGAATAGCAGAAACTCCTAATGCTGGCCATACATGTAATGATTGCGGAGACCCTAAAATGCCAGGGCAGTACAAACACCCCACAAATGACCCCATTTTGGAAAGAAGACACCCCAAGGTATTCGCTGAGGGGCATATAAGTTAGCGGAAATTGAGACTTTGTGAGAAAAAACTAAAAGAAAAATCAATTTCCGCTAACTTATGCCAAAAAAAAAAAATTTCGATGAACTCGCCATGCCCCTCATTGAATACCTTGGGGTGTCATCTTTCCAAAATGAGGTCACATGTGGGGTATTTATACTGCCCTGGCTTTTTAGGGGCCCTAAAGCGTGAGAAGAAGTCTGGGATCCAAATGTCTAAAAATGCCCTCCTAAAAGGAATTTGGGCACCTTTGCGCATCTAGGCTGCAAAAAAGTGTCACACATGTGGTATCGCCGTACTCAGGAGAAGTTGGGGAATGTGTTTTGGGGTGTCATTTTACATATACCCATGCTGGGTGAGAAAAATATCTTGGTCAAATGCCAACTTTGTATAAAAAAATGGGAAAAGTTGTCTTTTGCCAAGATATTTTTCTCACCCAGCATGGGTATATGTAAAATGACACCCCAAAACACATTCCCCAACTTCTCCTGAGTACGGCGATACCAGATGTGTCACACTTTTTTGATGGCAAGGTGGGCAAAGGGGCACATATTCCAAAGAGCACCTTTCGGATTTCACCGGTCATTTTTTACAGATTTTGATTGCAAAGTACTTCTCACAAATATGGGCCCCTAAATTGCCAGGGCAGTATAACTACGCCACAAGTGACCCCATTTTGGAAAGAAGACACCCCAAGGTATTCTGTGAGGGGCATGGCGAGTTCCTAGAATTTTTTATTTTTTGTCGCAAGTTAGTGGAATATGAGACTTTGTAAGAAAAAAAAAAATATAAAAAATCATCATCATTTTCCGCTAACTTGTGACAAAAAAATAAAAAGTTCTATGAACTCACTATGCCCATCAGCGAATACCTTAGGGTGTCTACTTTCCGAAATGGGGTCATTTGTCGGGTTTTTCTACTGTTTGGGCATTGTAGAACCTCAGGAAACATGACAGGTGCTCAGAAAATCAGAGCTGTTTCAAAAAGCGGAAATTCACATTTTTGTACCATAGTTTGTAAACGCTATAACTTTTACCCAAACCATTTTTTTTTGCCCAAACATTTTTTTTTTATCAAAGACATGTAGAACAATAAATTTGGCGAAAAATTTATATATGGATGTCGTTTTTTTTGCAAAATTTTACAGCTGAAAGTGAAAAATGTCATTTTTTTGCAAAAAAATTGTTACATTTTGATTAATAACAAAAAAAGTAAAAATGTCAGCAGCAATAAAATACCACCAAATGAAAGCTCCATTAGTGAGAAGAAAAGGAGGTAAAATTCATTTGGGTGGTAAGTTGCATGACCGAGCGATAAACGATGAAAGTAGTGTAGTGCCGAAGTGTAAAAAGTAGCCTGGTCATGAAGGGGGTTTCAGCTAGCGGGGCTGAAGTGGTTAAAGACACCTGTCCTCCCCATAGTCAGTCAGAAGCTAATTACTACCATGGGCAAGACCAAAGAGCTGTCAAAAGACACCAGAGACAAAATTGTGGACCTCCACAAGGCTGGAAAGGGCTATTGGGCAATTGCCAAGCAGCTTGGTGAAAATAGATCAACTGTTGGAGAGCAATTGTTAGAAAATGGAAGAGTCTAAAGATGACTGTCAGTCTCACTCGGACTGGGGCTCTATGCGATATCTCACCTCGTGGGTATCACTGATGATAAGAAAGGTGAGGAATCAGCCCAGAACTACAAGGGAGGAGCTGGTCAATGACATAAAGAGAGCTGGGACCACAGTTTCAAAGGTCACTGTCAGTAGAACACTACACCGTCATGGTTTCAAATCATGCATTGCACGGAAGGTTACCCTGCTCAAGTCATCACATGTCCAGGCCCGTCTGAAGTTTGCCAATGACCATCTGGATGATCCAGAGAAGGTATGAGAGAAAGTCATGTGGTCAGATGAGACCAAAGTAGAACTTTTTGGTCTAAACTTCACTCGTCGTGTTTGGAGGAAAAAGAAGGATGAGTTGCATCCCAAGAACACCATCCCTACTGTGAAGCATGGGGGTTGTAACATCATACTTTGGGGGTTCTTTTCTGCGAAGGGGACAGGATGACTGCACTGTATTAAGCAGAGTATGAATGGGGCCATTTAATGTGAGATTTTGAGCATTGAAGATGGGTCGTGGCTGGGTCTTCCAACATGACAATGACCCGAAGCACACAGCCAGCATCACCAAGGAGTGGCTCCGTAAGAAGCATATCAAGGTTCTGGAGTGGCCTAGACAGTCTCCAGACCTAAATCCAATAGAACATCTTTGGAGAGAGCTAAAACTCTGTGTTGCTCAGCGACAGCCCCAAAATCTGACAGATCTAGAGGAGATCTGCGTAGAGGAGTGGACCAAAATCCCTGTTGCAGTGTGTGCAAACCTGGTTAAGAACTACAGGAAATGTTTGATCTCTGTAATTGCAAACAAAGGCTTCTGTACCAAATATTAACACTGATTTTCTCAGGTGTTCAAATACTTATGTTCAGCAATGCAAGACAAATAAATTCTTTAAAAATCATACAATGTGATTTCCTGATTTATTTATTTTTTATTCTGTCTCTCAGAGTGGGAATGCACCTACAATGTAAATTTTAGACCCCTCTATGATTTCTAAGTGGGAGAACTTGCAAAATCGCAGGGTGTTCAAATACCTCTGTTCCTCACTGTAACTGCACCGCTGAACGGCAAATATACTTTTATTTTTTTCCACTTATAAACTCCACAAAAGGCCTTAGAACATATAACTGCACCGCTGAATGGCGAATATATTTATCTTTTTTCCACAAAAGGCTTTAGAACATATAACTGCACTGCTTAATGTCAAATATATTATTTTTTTTTCCACTTATACACTCCACAAAAGGGCTTTAGAACATATAACTGCACTGCTGAATGGCAAATAGTCCCTTATTTTTTTCCATTTATACACGACACAAAAGGCTTTAGAACATATGACTGCACCGCTGAAAGGAAATATATTTTTCTTTTTTCCACTTATATACTCCAGAAAAGGCTTTAGAACATACAGTATAACTGCATCACTGAAGGGCAAATATATTTTTCCTTTTTCCACTTATACACTCCACAAATGGGCTTTAGAACATATAACTGCACTGCTGAACGGCAAACAGGCACTTATTTTTTTCCACTTATACACTCCACAAAAGGCTTTAGAACATATAACTGCACCACTGAACGTCAAATATATTTTTCTTTTTTTCACTTATACCACCACAAAAGGGCTTTAGAACATATAGCTGCACTGCTGAATGGCAAATAGGCCTTTTTTCCACTTATACATGACACAAAAGGCTTTAGAACATATAACTGCACTGCTGCATGGCAAATATATTTTTCTTTTTTCCACTTATACACTCCACAAAAGGACTTTAGAACATAACTGCACAGCTGAACGGCAAAAAGGCCTTTATGTTTTTCTACTTATACAATACATGACACAAAAGGCTTTAGAACATATAACTGCACCACTGAATGGCAAGTTATTTTTCTTTTTTCCACTTATACACTCCACAAAAGACTTTAGAACATAACTGCACAGCTGAATGGCAAATATATTTTTCTTTTGCACTAATACACGACAAAAAGGGCTTTAGAACATATAACTGCACTGCTGAACGGCAAAAAAAAAATCTTTTGTCACTAATACACAACAAAAAGGGCTGTAATTTTCGCACCTCATCACACAACGGCTAATAAGCCCTTTTTTCCCACTAATACAAGCCAAAAAATGCTTTAGAACATATAACTGCACCGCACAAGGGCAAATAAGATATAGAAATATTTCCTTGTAATAAACCCTGTTAATGGTTTGCTGGAATTACAGAGCTGTATAATGGCAATTTGGATCCCCAGTCAGTGCAGCAAGGTGTAATAGGATTGTTCCTTTTACCCAGGCTGTAACCTCCCCTACTGAACCCTGTTCTACATAAATGCTGTGGAATGATTCCTCCCTATCCTTTCCTTACACCTTGAATAATCTTTCCTTGAACTTGTAAATCGTTTTTCTAGCACAATGTAGTCTTTCCTAGCACTGTCCCTAGCGCCTGCTGACGTCTCTCCCTGCACTAAGTACACTGGAAAAGGGCAGAATCCAAGATGGCTGAGGCTAGTTCTAAGGCTGTGACATCACAGGGCTGGCTGGCTGCTGATTGGCTGCATGAATGGCATTTTGGTGATCCCTCGCTCCCAGTGTTCCTTGCTCCATGTCCTAACACGTGCAGCAGACATTTTAGGAAAAAATGCGATTTGTTACCACGAAGCATGAGGAAATTCAGATTCGATGCAAATTGAATTTTTCCTGAATTTCGAATTCCACTTCGTCAACTTTGATTCGCTCATCTCTAAGGTCCACTGTAATGAAATGATTATATGCCTTTGATGGACTATTTATTTGTTTTGGTTTTTTTCTCTCTGAAAGTTATTATAGCTGTTCAAAGACAGCAACATGAAAACATAGATTTTTTTGTGACCACAGACCACTGATGAAGGGGCCACTGCTTTAAAACCCCGAAACCTGTCTGGTACTACTACCCATTTGGAAAGCACATTGACAGACCGAGGCAGGTATGGACATCATTTTATGAAATACAGAATCAACTAATAAAAATATAGAAAAAAATACACCAATTATAGCAGAACAATTCATATTGAAAGGGGTTGTACAGTTTCTTGATATTAATGACCAATCATCAGAACATATCAATGTCAGATAGGTGAGAGGCCATGAAGATTTGTTCACTTACTTCCTATATGAAAAATGAAAGAGTTTTTTCCACCGTAAGTTCTTTTTAAACATTTATAGGTGGCAAGTATCTAATCGGAAGGAGCAGTTTGCAAAATTTATTTTACATTTTTTAATATCCATATTTCTGCAAAACAAAAAAAAGTGAATCCTATAACAAAAATGTACTATTTATTTAATGAAAAAAAGGATATAAAACACACAAACATAAACAGAAAAATATGAACCCTATTGATATATATTTTTTTCATATGCATAGTGTTTGAAGAGAATATTAGACTTTTTAGAACTTTTTATCCGTCGCATTCGCTTCTATGGGATTCCTTCTTCCATTCAAGTGTATAGGAATTAGTTGTCCCATTGAAGAGAATAGGACAGATTAGGTGTAATTACACCTGCTCACCGCAGGTAAGCAATGAAGAGAAAGTGCGGCATTCTCTTCAAACAGCGGATTGGCAGGGGTGCCAGGAGTTGGACCCCCACTCAGGGCCGGCCTTTGGGGTGTGCGGGCTGTGCGGCCGCACAGGGCGCCATAGCAACAGGGGCGCCGGGCGGCCGACACAGCCCGCCGAACTCTAAGTGAAGTCTGTCTACTACAGTACAGTACTACTACTTACTAGTACTGTACTACTATTAATATATTTTGTCGCCGCGGCCCGCCGGCCATCTACAGCACATGAACATGAATGAGTCAGTCACGGTCCGGACTAGAAACTGAGTGAGGAGGGGGCGGGGCGCGCGGCTGCTCTGCGCTCCGCTCTGCTGCCTGGACAGAGCAGAGCAGACCAGACTGGCTGCTGGAGTGTGACGCAGGCCGCAGCTGCCGCACAGGCAGAGAGAGAAGAAGGAGGCGGAGCGAGCGCCAGCCAGCAGCAGCAGCCACAACAGAGAGTGAGACTCCCACAGTCCACAGACAGCACAGGTCAGCAG
This sequence comes from Bufo gargarizans, assembly GCF_014858855.1. Lineage (NCBI taxonomy): Eukaryota > Metazoa > Chordata > Amphibia > Anura > Bufonidae > Bufo > Bufo gargarizans. The sequence goes on from NC_058085.1 coordinate 177,615,819, forward strand.
ATGTATAGTATTAGTTTTAAAACTTTTATGATTGCCAGGCCTCTAAGAAAAGGGGAGGGAGGGGGCTATTACCTAATATTTTATGGGAATTGGGAATTTAAATGACGTCTCCTGACTCCTTTGCTAGCAGGTGGAAATTTGCCAGACGTCCAGGTGAGCCCAGAGCGGACAGAGGTCAGAGAAGGGGACACCGCCCGGCTGTACTGTAGAGCGCTAGGCAGCCCCACTCCAACAATCTCCTGGAGGAAGCAAGATGGTATCCTACCCCCTCAGGTGAGAGGATGAGCCGTGCATGCGGTGCTGCAGATACTAGGGCTGCAACGATTAATCGATGTAATCGATAATAATCGATAACTGGATTTGTTGTCGACGAATCCAGTTATCGAATAATCGTCAATTCGTTGCTATGCGGGCGGGCGCCGGGCGGGCGGTTTACTTTAAGTCGCTGCATCTTTATTTTACCTTACAATCGTGACGCTCCAGTAACAACTACAGGCAGAGAGGAGGGCGGCGTAACGTGACTTACTCACGTGACGCACCTGCTCTGCCTCCTTCATTCATAAAGTGGGCGGAGCAGGTGCGTCACGTGAGTAAGTGACGTTACGCCGCCCTCCTCTCTGCCTGTTAGTTGTTACTGGAGCGTCACGATTGTAAGGTAAAATAAAGATGCAGTAAGTGATTAGTCTGCTGTGAGCAGCAGGGCCGGGGCTGTTATGGGGTGGGGGAAATCTGTCTATGGCACCGCTATGGGGAGGGGGGAGGATCTGTCTATGGCACTGCTATGGGGAGGGGGGATATGTGCACTTTTATGGGGAAAGGAATATGTGCACTGTTATGGGGAAAGGAATCTGTGCACTGTTATGCCCATAACAGTGCACATATCCCCCTCTCCATAACAGTGCACATATCCCCCTCTCCATAACAGTGCACATATCCCCCTCTCCATAACAGTGCCATAGACAGATCCCCCTCTCCATAACAGTGCACATATCCCCCTCTCCATAACAGTGCCATAGACAGATCCCCCTCTCCATAACAGTGCACATATCCCCCTCTCCATAACAGTGCACAGATCCCCCTCTCCATAACAGTGCACAGATCCCCCTCTCAATAGCAGCGCCACCCACAGATCCCCCTCTCCATAGCAGCGCCACTCACAGATCCCCCTCTCCATAGCAGCGCCACCCACAGATCCCCCTCTCCATAGCAGCGCCACCCACAAATCCCCCTCTCCATAGCAGCGCCACCCACAAATCCCCCTCTCCATAACAGCGCCACCACAGATCCCCCTCTCCATAACAGCGCGACCCACAGATCCCCCTCTCCATAACAGCGCCACCCACAGATCCCCCTCTCCATAACAGATCTTCCTAGGCCATTATTCAAATAATCTAACTGCAGCCCTAGCAGATACATAGAGGTCCTTACTGTCACAGGTCGTGCATGCTCACCACTGCTCCCTATGGTTATTTTCCCTCTCACTTTCTATTCCTCCTGTCTCTCTCTCTCTCTCGGCCCGTCCATCTGCTCAGGCCCTCACCTCTCTTGGTTTCCTTGATTTTCGAAGCAGCAGCCTGGAAGCTATCCAGAGGCGGATTCAGGAGCTGCAGGTATCTGCTATAACCCGCAGAAGCCATTGACATAGATACTGCCCTGGCCAATGCCTCAGACCTTCCATACAATGGTATACTGATGAGCGATCGGTCACTCCCGCCATCATAGGCTGCCCATGGTGACACATACTGTAGTGACCAGTGGCTCTAGCAGGAGTTAGAACGGCCATGATGTAAAACTACCCCTCACGTATTGTCTGACACTGCACAGACCTGTTTTCTTCTCCTCTACCTAACATCTCACCAAATCTACCTTTACCTGTCCCCTTCTACCACTACCCTATCTCCATTGTCAGCAGAATTGGTAAGGTGCTGCACTTTTTTGGGGACTTAACGGAATGGAAGGTTTTAAATGGAGCCGATATTGGAGAAATGGGTGTGACCACTGAAGGGGCGTGGTCACTGAGGGGCGTGGTCACTGAGGGGCGCTGTAAAGCTTTCTCGCACAGGGCGCCTAAAGGCCTAAGGCCGGCCCTGCGCCCCACTGAGCTGATATTGATGATCTATCCTGAGGATACTTCATCAATATGAATATAGCAGACAACCTCTTTAAACTGTACTAATGATGTATTAAGTTTTAAAATCCCCAATGCTTATTTTCCTTGCTATTTGGCTTCTTTGTCTAGGTTTCATGCATCTGAAGCCAATATCTATTAACCCTCATTTTATTTGCCTAGTCATCAGCAAAAGCTATGGTTTTACAGTTTGGGCTGTATTAGACCTGGAGATAGTCAGGCATATCATCTCTAACAAGCGTTTGTTGGAACATTAGTATGCGATGACCTGATTGTGTAAAAGCGCAGTTGATTACCCCATGAACGAGCAAATGTCAAGGAGGGATCTGCAGCAGATCCCTCAAATATCTGCTGTGGATTCTGCAGCAAATCCATGTTAAATTCTTCTGACACATTTTTGCTGTGTGAACATACCTTTATATTTCTTATGCAGCAAACTATGGAGATGCAATTCATGGCTGGAAGAAGTTATCATGCCAGCCTGAACCTAATGGAGTAGATGAGGATAGATAATAGGGTAGATTTACCAATCATGTCTAATATTAAAGAGGTTATCCAACATCATACAACAGCCCCTTTATATGCCGGGCACCTCATAGGGAATATACTTACCACGCTCCTCGCTCTCTGCACTACTCCTGGTCCCCGCACCGCTGCTGCTGCTTTTCCCTGTACACGGATGAAAACATCCAGTGTCAGGTGATGTTAGATGATGCTCGTCCCAGCTTACCATTGGCTGCTCCCCCCGACACCGGATGTTTTCATCCGTGTATAGGGAGAAGCAGCAGCGGTGGTGCGGGGACCAGGAGTGGTGAAGAGAGTGGGGAGCGGGGTAAGCATATTCCCTCTGAGGTGCCCGGCACATGAAGGGGGGCTGTTGTATGATGCTGTATAACCCCTTTAAGACAAAGGGTTATTCTGATTACATAAGTTATCCCCTATCCACAGAATAGGGGATAACTATTAGTGCGCAGTACTGGAGACCATATCTCCAGAAGGATATTGATACTTTGGAGAGAGTTCAGAGAAGAGCTACTAAACTAGCACATGGATTGCAGGATAAAACTTACCAGGAAAGATTAAAGGACCTTAACATGTATAGCTTGGAAGAAAGATGAGACAGGGGGGATATGATAGAAACTTTTAAATACATAAAGGGAATCAACAAGGTAAAAGAGGAGAGAATATTTAAAAGAAGAAAAACTGCTACAAGAGGACATAGTTTTAAATTAGAGGGGCAAAGGTTTAAAAGTAATATCAGGAAGTATTACTTTACTGAGAGAGTAGTGGATGCATGGAATAGCCTTCCTGCAGAAGTGGTAGCTGCAAATAAAGTAGAGGATTTAGGCATGCATGGGATAGACATCAGGCCATCCTTCATATAAGATAGGGCCAAGGGCTATTCATAGTATTCAGTATATTGGGCAGACTAGATGGGCCAAATGGTTCTTATCTGCAGACACATTCTATGTTTCTATTAGATCATGGGGGGGGGGGGGTTCCTACCACTGAGACCCTCATGATCATGAGAATGGGAAACCTGTAGCACCTGTAGCCCCTGGAAATTATTAGAGCGGCGGTCGGCCCGAGCATGCGTACGGCTGCTCCATTAATTTCTAGGGAAATTCCAGAGATAGCAGAGAGCTGTACTAGGCTATCTCTGTAATTCCCATAGAAAGGAATGGAGCAGCTACACGTATGCCTTACCAGCTGTTCTGTAAATTTCAGTGGGCTGAAGGTGGTACAGGGCACCTAGTCTTTCTGCTGCCTGAGGCAAAAACTGAAACAGCACCCGCCCCTCCCCAATGCCAATTTATTAACCTAACCCCTTCCCTTTAACCTATGGCCTTTTGGCTGCCCCCCCCCCTCTTGCCCCTACCTGGTGCTGCCTGAGGCGAGAGGCAAAGGGGAGAGACAAGGCCTGGAGGATCACTTAATGATTGGAATCTTAAGTTTACCAGCAATATTAGCGCCACTTCAATATATTTTCTTGATTTGACGATATTTGTAGATGAGGGTAAGTTTAAAACTAAGACCTTTTTTAAAGCCACGTATGTTAATGCTTATATTAATGTTACAAGTTGTCACTATAACATTTGGCTTACAAATATTCCCAAGGGGCAATTCAAAAGGGTGTATCATAATTGTACAGAAGAAAGAGATTTCTTGTCACCGCTAGACATCTGAGAAGCTCTGACAGACGTTCTTCAGAACCTCCTGCTTGAGGTTCTTTTGTTTTGCTTTCATTTTGTCATCTCGTTTCCCTCTCTCAGCTGTCATCTAGTTGCACTGATTGCATCCCTTTAAATCTCCTCTCATACTGCATCACTTTGCGGTTTATACAACTTCCTGGAGTGTGTACATGCAGGATGCTACAACTGATGCTTTTACAGATAAGTCTGTTCATTGATTTGTGTTTTCCTGTTTGCTTGAGCCTAGGTGACTCCCTCCGTATTAAGTGTAGGGAGCCGGTGGTCGTGTCCTCTCACTATTATAGGGTGTTCAGGTGTCATACAGTCGAGGCACGAGGGCATGTAATTTTCTATCATAGAGATCTTTGCATGGGCTGAGAAGACAGGGAGAGTTTCAGGGCTTAAATAGGGGTCACCCTTTTGTTCCTTAGTTTCGGATCTAAGCCAGTTGGATCCTTATTTGTAACTTCTTGTTTTCTGTTACACCATCCGTGACATTTCTGTGAGCAGAGCCAGATTATTAAAGACCCCTTTTTAGAGAAGGGATATGTGGAAGAAGAATTGATCAAATGTAAGAAAGAGGTAGAAGGGGGTGCAAAGACAAAAAAGTTGGCAACGACTTAAAGGGTCAATGATTTAAAGTTTAGCTTCCTGACCCAGTTTAACACTAATGTAGGTAGGCTAAAAAATGTGATCCGTAAAAATTGGGAGATATTGAAAAACAACCCCATCCTAGGAAGTGTTCTCCCAAAATACTCCATTGTTATTTTCAAGAAGGCTCCCAATCTTCGACAACAAAGGGAGGTGGAGTGGATGTATAATGTGGAGACACTCAAAACGAATGGACTTAATATAGAGTGTGATTTGAAACCATTTTTAATTTAGTGTTTTGTTTTAACTTCCATATGGGATATATCGGTAGGATGGATGAGGTAGGACCTGTGATTGGATTGGATAGAATGTGTCACGTGACCAGGATCAGATGTCGAGTCATGTGACAGGAAGTGTTTTTATGAATGATACTAGCGGAACTTCCCTGGAGGTATCTTTGCTCTACATGAGGCTTACTATACCAAGTGGCTTCTGATTAAGTGGAGTTTAAAGAACCAGAGTTTAAGACAAGGAGCAAGAAACTAAGGTTTGATAGAATTTCTTTATGTGTTGTTGGCTTAATTCTAGCTAGTCCTTCAACTGCAGCAGACAGGGTCTAATGCTAACTCATATTTACTGTTTTCCTACTTTACTGTTCATCCCCATTTAAACATGTGCTCCATGGGCAATGCCACTAAGTGTGTGTCCAGTGCAACGTATGCTTGCCTTGAAGAGCCTTTTGAGGGTGCATACAATTGCACTAGATGCAATCATGTTGCATATTTGGAAGCCCAGATCTTGAATCTAAATAAGCAGCTTGAAATACTTAGGGGCATGGCAGACCTGGAGAGAGGCTTAGCCCTCACTGTGCAGGCACTGACTGGGGTCAGTGAAATGGAGGTGGGAGGAGGAGGGCAAGATCAGAAATATCAGGTAAGTAGTTGGGTTAATGTAGGAAGACTGGGTAGAAGGAAAAGTGACAGGGAGGAGAGTCCTGAGCTGGCACTCCCTAGTAAATACAGGTCCTTCTAAAAAAATTAGCATATTGTGATAAAGTTCATTATTTTCTGTAATGTACTGATAAACATTAGACTTTCATATATTTTAGATCCATTACACACCAACTGAAGTGGTTCAAGCCTTTTATTGTTTTAATATTGATGATTTTGGCATACAGCTCATGAAAACCCAAATTTCCTATCTCAAAAAATTAGCATATTTCATCCGACCAATAAAAGAAAAGTGTTTTTAATACAAAAAAAGTCAAACTTCAAATAATTATGTTCAGTTATGCACTCAATACTTGGTCGGTAATCCTTTTGCAGAAATGACTGCTTCAATGTGGCGTGGCATGGAGGCAATCAGCCTGTGGCACTGCTGAGGTGTTATGGAGGCCCAGGATGCTTCGATAGCGGCCTTAAGCTCATCCAGAGTGTTGGGTCTTGCGTCTCTCAACTTTCTTTTCCCAATATCCCACAGATTCTCTATGGGGTTCAGGTCAGGAGAGTTGGCAGGCCAATTGAGCACAGTAATACCATGGTCAGTAAACCATTTACCAGTGGTTTTGGCACTGTGAGCAGGTGCCAGGTCGTGCTGAAAAATGAAATCTTCATCTCCATAAAGCTTTTCAGCAGATGGAAGCATGAAGTGCTCCAAAATCTCCTGATAGCTAGCTGCATTGACCCTGCCCTTGATAAAACACAGTGGACCAACACCAGCAGCTGACATGGCACCCCAGACCATCACTGACTGTGGGTACTTGACACTGGACTTCAGGCATTTTGGCATTTCCCTCTCCCCAGTCTTCCTCCAGACTCTGGCACCTTGATTTCCGAATGACATGCAACAGTCCAGTGCTGCTTCTCTGTAGCCCAGGTCAGGCGCTTCTGCCACTGTTTCTGGTTCAAAAGTGGCTTGACCTGGGGAATGCGGCACCTGTAGCCCATTTCCTGCACACGCCTGTACACGGTGGCTCTGGATGTTTCTACTCCAGACTCAGTCCACTGCTTCCGCAGGTCCCCCAAGGTCTGGAATCGGTCCTTCTCCACAATCTTCCTCAGGGTCCGGTCACCTCTTCTCGTTGTGCAGCGTTTTCTGCCAGACTTTTTCCTTCCCACAGACTTCCCACTGAGGTGCCTTGATACAGCACTCTGGGAATAGCCTATTCGTTCAGAAATTTCTTTCTGTGTCTTACCCTCTTGCTTGAGGGTGTCAATGATGGCCTTCTGGACAGCAGTCAGGTCGGCAGTCTTACCCATGATTGCGGTTTTGAGTAATGAACCAGGCTGGGAGTTTTTAAAAGTCTCAGGAATCTTTTGCAGGTGTTTAGAGTTATTTAGTTGATTCAGATGATTAGGTTAATAGCTCGTTTAGAGAACCTTTTCATGATATGCTAATTTTTTGAGATAGGAATTTTGGGTTTTCATGAGCTGTATGCCAAAATCATCAATATTAAAACAATAAAAGGCTTGAACTATTTCAGTTGGTGTGTAATGAATCTAAAATATATGAAAGTCTAATGTTTATCAGTACATTACAGAAAATAATGAACTTTATCACAATATGTTAATTTTTTTAGAAGGACCTGTATGCCTGTTTAGCTGAGGGATGAAAGCCCAGGGCGATCAACACTGCTGCAGGATGTTTCTCCTAGCAACCTGGAGGGTGACCGCTGCAGAAAGGATGGGAAAAGGAGTATGAGGATTAGGCCACCAGACAGGGTGATCTGTCGCCGAGACCATGAATGCCGAACAGTGTGTTGTCTGCTGGGTGCTTGGGTTCAGCATATTGCGGATCAGATTTACAGATTGCTGGGTGGGGCTGGGGAAGACCCGGCGGTCATGGTACACATTGGCACCAATGACAAAGTCAGTGGGAGATGGAAGGTCCTTAAAAAGGGAACTAGGTGAGAAGCTTAAGTCCAGGACCTCCAAGGTAGTGTTTTCAGAAATACTACCAGTGCTACAAGCATCACAAGAGAGACAACTGGAGCTTAGGGAGTTAAATAAGTGGCTCAGAAGTAGGTGCAGGAAGGAAGGGTTTGGATTCATGGAGAACTGGGCTGACTTCTCGGTCAGTTACAGGCTGTACAGTAGGGACGGGCTGCACCTTAATGGGGAGGGTGCAACTGCCCTGGGGGAAAAACGGTTAGACGGCTGGAGGATCTTTTAAACTAGGATATGGGGGGGGGGGGTAAAAGGTCATACTAATACTAAGGGGGCAGATAGTGCAGATAGAGCGTGGGTCATAAAAGGAAACAGTGGGGATTTAGTGGGGGCTGGGGTTAGCAAGGAAAATAGGGAGAAAACTGGGCATAACTATACATTTATGAAAAACAGAACTGCTGGTAACAAGAACCTGTTACATACAAACATCAACCAAGGTAACCAAAAAATCCCAGATATTAACTTTATAGGTAATAGTAAGTTTAAATTTATTTTCACAAATGCCAGAAGTCTGGTTACAAAAATAGGGGAGCTGGAGGCTATGGTACTAGAAGAACACATAGATGAAGTTGGTGTGGCTGAGAAATGGTTGGACTCTTCGCATGACTGGGCTGTTAATATTGAGGGTTTTACACTATTTAAGAAAGACAGGGTCAATAGAAAAAGTGGTGGTGTGTGCCTGTATGTGAGGAGTGATCTGAAGACAAGTTTGAAAAGACAATTGTTGCTGCCACTACTGCTATTACCACCACTGCCAACACAGCTATGCATGGGGTCCCTTGACTCTTCCTGACCCTCCTCCTCATGGCAGTCCAAAGGTTGACGCTTCTCAGACAAGTCATCAAATTGAAACTATCTTGAGTACCTTCCACAGCACATGGGGTTTCTTAGGAAAAGGAATGTGTTTCACTAGGAGGAGGTAGTGAAAACAGAGATGATTAGTGTTAAAGGGAACCTGTCACCTCCAAAAACCATCTAAAGCTGCCAGCAGTACCTGAGAGTAGCCAGCAGTTTGTTTATGACAATGGCTTTGTTCCTGAAGGCAGATGTGGCAAAAGCTCTGAAAACGTTCCTTTATCCCCTGCCAGCGCGCTTCTCTAGACATGCTTGAAGTCAAGGGGGCAGCGGCCTCCTTGCTTCAAATCAAGATAACTACGCCCTCTTCCCTGCCCCTTCTCTGTGACTGACAGCGCTTATGCAGAGAGTTCGGCAAATCCAGTCACAAATCAGTCACAGTGAAGGGGCAGGGAAGGGGACGTGGCTACCTTGACTTGAAGCAAGGAGACTGCGGCCCCCTTGACTTTAAGCATGTCTAGAGAAGCGCGCCAGCAGGGGATAAAGTAGCGTTTTCAGAGCTTTTGCCTTCAAGAACAAAACAATCATCAGAAACACACTGCTGGCTACTCCCAGGTACTACTGGCAGCATCAGATGGTTTTTGGAGGTGACAGGTTCCCTTTAACCAAATCAAAGTTAACAGTTGAAGTGGAATTCGATCCGAATTTCAGGAAAAAATTGAATTGTCACAATCCGAATTTCCTGAAGATTCATGGTAACGAATCAGATTTTATTCTAAAATGGCTGCTGCACATGTTGCAAAGTCAAAGTAAGAAGCTCGGGAATGAGAGCTCACCCATAATGCCTTGCAGCCATCAAATTAGCAGATAGCCAGCCCTGTAATGTCACAGTCCTATAAAAAGCCTCATCCTGCCTGGTCTCTGAAATTTTACCTTGAACTGAGCATAGGGACAGATGTGACAAGTGCTAGGGAAATTGATTAGGAAAGACTTTATTTGAAAAATAGTAGTTTTCAACAGTTCAGGGACAGCACTGAGATAGTGTAGGGAGATAATATGGAGACATTATGCACACAATAGGGAGAGTGCAAGGCCAACTGAACAGTATAACGCTTGGCTAATAGAGAAGCTATTCTATTACACCTTGCTGCACTAATTGGGGTTAAAAAGCGTTCTAATGCTACTGAAGCAGTGGTGGATCAACCAAAGTTATGAAGAGGCCTGCACCTTCATAACTCTGGTGAAACCATCGCCAGGTATAGGGCTTATTAAGATGTCTAAAACACTAGTCTTAATAAATGTGCCCTGTGTCTGTTGAAAGCAATGTGAAAGTAATTTCTTTCTGCCAGTTAAAACCAGATACTGACACATACAGTTTTCCTTTTTTCACATTTGTTTTATTTCATGATTATATAGGGTACTATGGGGCTGCCATCTTGTCATAGTCATTGTTAAAAGCATTCAGAGACATGTTTTACACCAGTCCTGTTGAGCCATAGACTCAATGGACAGGAGCACACCAGATCAACTTCTATGTGATATATGTCATTCAAATCCTGCCTGGCTGTGATAATGAGATGAGTAGGAAACAATTAGTCAGACTATGTGTCATTTATAAGTGGTTTCTATCTCTATTGTTGTGTCTGACAGTTAAGGTGATTTAGATTGTTGCACATTAAGGAAGGTAATTTACATTTTCAACAATGCAGATATAAAAAGACTAAAACACAAATGCCAACACCCTACTTTTGTGTAAAATAAGATATGTTTTAAAAATGTAAATATAGTATTATCTAATAATCTAGGTTTGTTAAAATACTGGTGGTAGTCTCTCGGCTTGGATCAGATTCGGCTTGTGATTAATCCTAAGCAGACTGTCAAGATACATTTTTGTGTATAAAATAGATGGACACTCAGCAGTCAGAGTGACATAGAAATCTATAAGTGCAATTTATTGAAAATAAATAAGGGGAAAAGTATTACCGTAAAACATCAAATAAATAGATCTATTTATTTGATGTTTTACAGTAATTCTTTTCCCTTTATTTATTTTCAATAAATTGCACTTATAGATTTCTATGTCACTCAGACTGCTGAGTGCCCATCTATTTTATACACAATTGCTTGATATTTTATTGATTTGGGTGCATCAATTCAAGTTGGAGCACCGAACCATCCCTCTAATAGGGTGAGCCGTCCCATCTATCTATTAAAGATACATTTTTGGTCTTCATCCCTTTACAGGGATCTGAAATATGCAGAGAAGGAGAAAAGTGTCATTTGAAGTAAACAGGATTGATCTGTTTCAGGACTTCAAAATCTTCCAAAAATTGAGGAGCAAATTTGTAGGATAGTACCTTTAACCAGATGTTTCTAGAGGACAGTCAAAATTTTTCTTCAGGGGAGAAGTGTGGTGGTGGTTGGCATTTCTAGTCAGCAGATCTCTTTATGCAAGCAATTGACTGCATTAGAGAAGATTTAGGGCTGACTCACATGACCATGTCCAGTCTGGGAATGGTTTGTGTGTCGGTCACATCTTACCCTTTCCCGACTGGATAATAGTGGGTATATTGTACTGTACTGACATAATGATGTGAGTACTAGTGTTGATCGAGAACCAAAGTGCTTGGGTGCTCTGGTCGAACACATCGAGATGCTCGGGTGCTCTGTATAATGGAAGTCAATGGGAGAACCCGAGCATTAACCCAGGCACCCCCTGCTCTGAAGACGAGAGGGTGCTTGGTTCATAGGAAAAGGTCAGAAAATAATGGAAACACCACTGAAATGGTTTGGGAACAGCATGGGGAGGCTGTCTGGATACATCTTGGACTCCCAGGTCGCTGCTGGGAACAATGTTGTCCGAGTAGTACACCACTTTTACAGACTGACAATAATACGCACAAAACCAAAGATAAAATCGATTTTATAGGAAAAATAGTTAGGAAACATTCTTTCCTGTATATTTACTTGTATATAAAGTGCAAGTGCTGCCAAAAATTAGAAGGAAGAGGCACTCCAATACAACCTGTAGACCACATAAAGGAGGGCCTCATTCACATTGTGGTACAATTGTTCATGTAGTGGGACTCCTACACTCATAAAGCCCATACACTAAGTGAAAGGGCTTCCAAAAATTACAAGGAACCAGCACTCCAATACACCCTTTATTACACATAAAGGTGGGCATCATACACAGCCTTGAAAAGTTTGATTGATGGCCTGCTGGTGACCCTCAAAAACATTTGGAGCAAGGGCCTGCTGATCTGACCATCTAGAACATTATGGGTGAGGGCCTGTTGCCGCTTTGGTGACTCCCCGTGACGGCGACAATCCATTTGGATGTCTGCCCTATCCACTTTCGGTGTTATTTTCAGCCCAAACCATGTAGACCATGGATAACGGGGGAATCATGGTTCAATTCCGGAGAGGGAGCCTGAGAAACAGCTACGGCTACCACATCCAAGCAAGGCAGCATGTGCGCAAATTACCTATTAGGTATATTTAGGTGAGTTACAGAGTCTAGGTGGCTCACCTGTCTGCTTTCATATATAAGGTGCTCAATGTCAAACTGACTCACCCAGTCAGGAATATAAAAAAAGGATAGAAGAATAGACAGGCACTCTCTAACTGGAATAACTCAGAGGGAAAATGATCAAAAAGGAACCTTTAATATGTACAAGCATTTCTCATTGAATTTTTTTATTTTTTTCGCTTTCTTCCCCCGCCAGGGAAATAGCAGGCATTGGGACAAACTGGGTGGGTAATATTAAGTTGTATATTGCAATGTTTTATAATGTAAAAACAGGAAATTTTGGAAATTTTTGATGTTGTAATAATTATCAAAATAATAAAGATTTATATATATATATATATATATATATATATAAAAAAATATGTACAAGCTATGAAAGTAAAAATGGAAAAAAATAAATCATATATCAAGCAATAAAAATGTTAAAAACATAGATCAGGAACCTATAGGGTACATATAACAGTGTTGCAGCCAGCTAAAACACTAAAATGTGGATTATTAATTCACAGCACCCATAAAAGAGTTATAGGTGCACATGACAGTATTATAGCTGGCTAAAACACTTAAACATTTATGGGTAATAATTCAAAACCTCATGACATTTTATGAGCCTGCTGTATCCACGTGTCAGGTTAGTATATACACAGTTCATTCATTTTCCTGTAAAAGAGTCCAAGATGCATCCAGACATCGTCCCCATGCTGTTCCCAATCCATTTTGGTGGTGTTTCTGTCACTTTCTGACCTTTTACAATGAACCAGGCACCCTCCCTTCTTCAGAGCAGGGGGTGCCTGGTTGTCTCCCTTTGACTGCCATTATACTTGGGTGCTCAGCCCCACCTGGCATTAGTATCCTGACCGCGGTTACCTGTCCCGTCGCTCTGGCTGCCCACTTTCTTTGTGAGTTCGTACCTCTGTATCAGCTCCGCTCTTGGTGTCCCACGTGGTGCTATCTGAATCAGAATCTCACGTGCTGATAGTAATCACGTTCCGACTGGCGGGCTGTATGATCGCCGACTAAAATCAAGAGGTAATTAATAACTGAAACGCTTCAGATCATATATCTTCAAACATTAAACTTGCGGGTATATCAATGTTTCACCAAACGCATTTCGGAGTCTAAGACTGACTCCTTCATCAGTGGTTACCCACATATATTCAATCTCATCCCTTTTATACTGTCCATTCAGTGGAAATAAAAGTCCGGAGTGGAGTCCTTGTTCATTCTCTTTCTTACTTATTAGCGTTATTGATATTGAAACTTTTGAATCTAAATGGTTGTTGTTCCTTAATCATTATATTAAAAAGTACATAAACCCATATATTACACATATTTTGTTGTTATGTGTTTTTGTTGCGGCATAACTGCTTTTTTATATATATATGTGTGTTTTTCTGTATTCGTATGCTGCAAGTATGGTCTAATACTTTGGATATCATTTTTTTTTTAAGTGTCTTAAAAAATATAAAATCTCAAAAAAACATGTGCTCAAAATACAATATGTTCTATTGTGTTATATTGTCATCACCTACTCCTACTCCGGTGTGTGTTAAAAGACACCTGAAGACAACGGAAGGTGCCATCTGGAGATCTTTGGAGTTTTTTACATCTGGAGATCTTTAGATTTTTTTTTTACAGAGGATCGGGAGTTGGTGCCCTCTGCCAAGGGAAGATCAGGGAGCTGAAAAACCTCATAGGTGAACATTTTTTAGACAGAACACCAGCACATCACAAAGCATGCAATCGATGGATACCATGTCAATCACCACAACGAACACACCATTCACCCTCACCAATCATACACCAATACAATTTGAAAAACAAAAATGTGAGTCAAAATTGGGACAGCAGAAATCACCATTACCACAAACCTACACAATCACGGAATCCACACCAATACCAGAGTCCCAACTATATACAAGATACTTCACGAACAACACACCACAGGGAATACAGTCAAGACAGGGGAAGAGAAAAATACGGAGAGAAAAACGCAAAACGAATAAATTACAACAGACGGTGAATAATACTGATGAGAACGGTTCCATAATTAATTTAATCACCTCAGCTCCCCTAGCTTAAACACGCTTAATGACGAGAACACTTTTTACAATTCTGCACTACACTACTTTCACCGTTTATTGCTCGGTAATGCAAATTACCACCCAAATGTATTTTACCTCCTTTTCTTCTCACTAATAGAGCTTTCATTTGGTGGTATTTTATTGCTGCTGACATTTTTACTTTTTTTGTTATTAATTGAAATTTAACAAAATTTTTTAAAGTTTTCAGTTGTAAAATTTTTCAAAAAAAAATCTATATATAAATTTATTGTTCTACATATCTTTTTTTAAAATCAGATAATTTTTTTATTATCATTTTTTCTTTTTCATCATCAAATGACAGTCATATCCAATCTTTTTTTATATCAAATATCCAATCAAAAAAAAAATCTATATATAAATTTATTGTTCTACATATCTTTGATAAAAAAAAAGTGTTTGGGTAAAAAAATAATGGCTTGGGTAAAAGTTATAGCGTTTGCAAACTATGGTACAAAAATGTGAATTTCCGCTTTTTGAAGCAGCTCTGACTTTCTGAGCACCTGTCATGTTTCCTGAGGTTCTACAATGCCCAGGCAGTAGAAAACCCCCACAAATTACCCAATTTCAGAAAGTAGACACCCTAAGGTATTCGCTGGTGAGATAAATATTTCGGTCAAATGCCAACTTTGTATAAAAAAATGGGAAAAGTTGTCTTTTGCCGAGATATTTATCTCACCCAGCATGGGTATATGTAAAATGACACCCGTAAACACATTCCCCAACTTCTCCTGAGTACGGCAATACCACATGTGTGACACTTTTTTGCAGCCTAGGTGGGCAAAGGGGCCCACATTCCAAAGAGCACCTTTCAGATTTCACAGGCCATTTTTTACAGTTTTTGATTTCAAACTAGTGCGCACGCATTTGGGCCCCTAAAATGCCAGGGCAGTATAACTACCCCACAAGTGACCCCATTTTGGAAAGAAGACACCCCAAGGTATTTCGTGATGGGCATAGTGAGTTCATGGAAGTTTTTATTTTTTCTCACAAGTTAGTGGAATATGAGACTTTGTAAGAAAAAAAAAAATCATCATTTTCCGCTGACTTGTGACAAACATTAAAAAATTATATGAACTCACCATGCCCCTCACAGAATACCTTGGGGTGTCTTCTTTCCAAAATGGGGTCACTTGTGGGGTAGTTATACTGCCCTGGCATTTTAGGGGCCCTAATGCGTGAGAATTAGTTTGAAATCAAAATCTTGGAATGTGGGCCAATTTGCCCACCTAGGCTGCAAAAAAGTGTCACACATGTGGTATCGCCGTACTCAGAAGAAGTAGGGCAATGTGTTTTGGGGTGTCTTTTTATATATACCCGTGCTGGGTGAGAGAAATATCTCGACAAAAGACAACTTTTCCCATTTTTTTATACAAAGTTGGCATTTGACCAAGATATTTATCTCACCCAGCATGGGTATATGTAAAATGACACCCCAAAACACATTCCCTAACTTCTCCTGAGTACGTAAATACCACATGTGTGACTTTTTTTGCAGCCTAGATGCACAAAGGGGCCCAAATTCCTTTTAGGAGGGCATTTGGATCCCAGACTTCTTCTCACGCTTTAGGGCCCCTGAAAATCCAGGGCAGTATAAATACCCCACATGTGACCCCATTTTGTAAAGAAGACACCCCAAGGTATTCAATGAGGGGCATGGCGAGTTCATAGAATTTTTTTTTTTTGGCACAAGTTAGCGGAAATTGATTTTCTTTTGTTTTTTCTCACAAAGTCTCCCTTTCCGCTAACTTGGGACAAAAATTTCAATCTTTCATGGACTCAATATACCTCTCAGCGAATACCTTGGGGTGTCTTCTTTCCAAAATGGGGTCATTTGTGGGGTGTTTGTGCTGCCCTGGCATTTGAGGGTCTCCGCAATTATTACATGTATGGCCAGCATTAGAAGTTTCTGTTATTCTCCTTATATTGAGCAGACAGGTAATGAGATTTTTTTTTTCCGTTCAGCCTCTGGGCTGAAAGAAAAAATGAACGGCACAGATTTCTTCATTCGCATCGATCAATGTGGATGAAAAAATCTCTGCCCACAAACAAAAAGGAGGGGAAAGGCGTCTGGCAGGACATAGGAGCTCCGCCCAACATCCATACCCACTTAGCTCGTATGCCCTGGCAAACCCGATTTCTCCATTCACATCAATCGATGTGGATGAATAAATCATTGCCGGGATTTTTTTTTTTTTATATATACAAAGTGTTTGCCAAAGCAAACGTATTTTTTACTGCAGAGGAGAAATCTCGTCTTGCAGCGCCGCATACACGACTTTTGTGTAATCTGACAGCAGCGCAATGCTTCTGTCAGAATGCACATCAGTGCTGCAGCTAGTCGATCGGTTGGTCCACCTGGAAGGTAAAAAAAAATAAAAGAACAAACCAGGCCGCAACGCAATAAATTTATTAACTTTATAATAACATTTGAACGGAACATATAAACTTTATTTAACTTTTTGAACAGAACGTAAACTTTTTGCTTACTGGTGATTTTTTTTTTTTTTTTTTACCTTTATAGGACAAACCTCTCCTTCCCCATGGGACAATGTGCAAAGCGCAAATCGCCCAAAGATGTGGTGAAGTACATAATGCACTTTGTCCCAGGTGAAAGGAGAGGTTTGCAGCAGCTCTGTGTGAATGGGCCCTAATAGCCCTGTGTGCCTGTCCTGTGAGATGCAATCCCTATGCTAAGTGTACCTGTGTGTGGTACTTCCGGAAACACTCCCCAAAGCATAGGGCAGGGTGGTCAGGGCAGTCAGGACAGAAATAGCGGGTGTCACGCCTTTTTCCACTCCTGCTTCAGACACAACATCTTTTTCGGGGTGGCGGTTGGGTTGAGGTACCAGCAACAACATTGGGGAAATGTCGCTCGTGTAGACAGCTCACTACACTGGTGGATGGGGCCACGGAACCTCCTGGATACAGGAGGTTCTCGATGATCTCTTCCTGAAATTTGAGCCTTACTGTAGAGAACAAAACTATTATATGCAGCCAATTGAATTAAATATACAGACACCTTCTTATACCAGTGTCTGGTGCGTCGGGAAACTAAATAAGGAGCCAACATCTGGTCATTGAAGTCCACCCCTCCCATGAGCGAATTATAGTCGTGGACACAGAGGGGCTTTTCAATGACACTGGTTGCTCGTTCAATTTGTATTGTCGTGTCTGCGTGAATGGAGGAGAGCATGTAAACGTCACGCTTGTCTCTCCATTTCAACGCGAGCAGTTCTTCATTACACAAGGGAGCCCTCTCCCCCCTTGCAAGACGGGTGGTAATGAGCCATTGGGGGAAGCCCCGGCGACTAGGTCGCGCGGTGCCACAGCAGCCAATCTGTTCTAGGAACAAATGCCTGAAGAGGGGCACACTTGTGTAGAAATTGTCCACATAAAGATGGTACCTCTTGCCAAATAAGGGTGACACCAAGTCCCAGACTGTCTTCCCACTGCTCCCCAGGTTGTCAGGGCAACCGACCGGCTCCGGGGTCTGATCTTTACCCTCATAGATCCGAAATTTGTGGGTATAGCCTGTGGCCCTTTCACAGAGCTTATACAATTTGACCCCATTCCGGTAAAATGTATAAGGGACTCGTCTACGCAGATGTTTTGCTCAGAGGTATACAAATCTGCAAATTTGTTGTTGAAGTGGTCTATGAGGGGCCGAATTTTGTGGAGCCGGTCAAAAGCTGGGTGGCCTCTGGGACGGGAGGTGGTGTTATAGCTAAAGTGCAGAAAACGCAGGATGTCCTCAAATCGTGCCCTGGACATGGCAGCAGAGAACATGGGCATTTGATGAATTGGGTTCGTGGACAAATATGACCGCAATTCATGCTTTTTGATTAGACCCATGTTGAGGAGAAGGCCCAGAAAAAAATTTAATTCGGAAACTTGGACGGGTTTCCACCGGAAAGGCTGGGAATAATAGCTTCCCGGGTTAGCGGCTATAAATTGAGTGGCATACCGATTTGTTTCTGCCACGACTATGTCCAAGAGCTCCGCAGTCAACAACAGCTCAAAAAATCCCAGGGCCGAACCGATCTGAGCTGTCTCAACCCAAACTCTAGACTGGGCGGTGAAAGGGGGAACTAATGGTGCGGCTGAAGTTGGGGACTGCCAATCAGGGTTTGCCAGCACCTCAGGGACTCTAGAGGGTCTACGGGCCTGTCTGTGTGGTGCTTGCGACGGGGTAACTATTGCACGTGCCACCGTACCAGCTTCAACTGCCCTTCTGGTGCTCGCCACTTCACCATGTTGTACGGCAGTGCTGGTACTAGGTCCAGGGTGGGCTGCACTGCTGGTGTATGCCTCACCACGTAATCCGACAGCGCCAGCCCCACTCTGCTGCCCTTGAAGCGGATCCTGCGCAACCTGTGGTGTAGCAACACAGGGCCGGGTACGCCTGTTGGTATCAGGGACCTCAACCTCCTCGTCCGAACTTTGGGTGCGACTGCCACTGCTTTCTACAGGTTCATATTCTGACCTGCTGGATTCGTCAGATGAGGGTTCCCATTCCTCTTCCGACTGGGTCAGAATCCTGTAGACCTCTTCAGAAGAATACCCCTTGTTTGACATTTGGACTACAAAATTTAGGGGGTATTCCCTGAGACTACCCAAGAAAAAAAGCAAGTCTGTCTTACAAATGGGAGGCTAGCAAAACTGATTTTCTTATCGCCGCAGCGCTTGGAAAGTAATTGTGCAGTGCTAAAAAAATATATATATTTTTGTCACTGCGGCGGGGTGGGCCTGGGTGAACGCACGTGTGGGCGACCGATCAGGCCTGATCGGGCAAACACTGCGTTTTGGGTGGAGGGCGAGCTAAGGTGACACTAATACTATTATAGATCTGACTGTGATCAGTTTTGATCACTTACAGATACTATAAAAGTACAAATGCTGATTAGCGATACGCTAATCAGCGAATCAGTGACTGCGGTGCGGTGGGCTGGGCGATAACCGATTGCTAACTACCTAACCAAGGGTCCTAAACTATCCTAAAACCTGTCAATCAGTCAATACCAGTGAAAAAAAAAGTGACAGTTTACACTGATCACTTTTTTCCCTTTCACTAGGTGATTGACAGGGGCGATCAAGGGGTTAATTGGGGTGATGGGGAGTGATCTGGGGGCTAAGTGTGGTGTTTGGTGTACTCACTGTGAACTGTGCTCCTCTGCTGAAGAATCAGCAGAGGAGCACAGCAGCCATTTAACACCTTATATTTATAAATATAAGGTGTTAAATGGCCTGTGATTAGTTTTTTTTTAAATCATCAGCCTGCCAGCGATGATCATTGGCTGGCAGGCTGATGATGTAACCCCCCTCGAACTTTTGCCGGCCAGCGATGCGCATGCCGGCTGTGAGCGTCATCTCGCGTCTCGCGTATCTGCCTGAGACTGCCGCCTCCGGACCGCGATCCTGCGTTAGGAGGTCCGGAGGCGGTTATGTAAAGTTTTATTAACTGAAGCCCAAACCCGACTCTTAAACAAAGGATTCAAATTTGTATCCACCATTAAAATGAACAAATTTGACACCTACATAGGGATAGAAAAATGTATCAGAAAGTTATGTTTAAAAAGTTTTTCCTAAAAAGCCCATTATATATGTCCCAAAGAATAATGAAAAATATATGCACACTGATTTGAAACAAAAATCTATGAAATTCCCTAGACAAGAAATCAGTCAAGAGATTGGCACCTTCCGTAAATGTGTTGAAACTGACATTAGATGAATAAAAAATACCTACACTAGGAATAATCTCTCTAACCATGAGATCCAGGCAATAGAAGTATTACAAACACAAAGTAACATCACTATCCGACCGACGGATAAGGGAGGGGCAATTGTAATTCTAGACACATAAAATTATAATCAGGAATGTAGGAGACAATTACTTGATCAAACCACCTATAAAAAATTAACCAATGATTCCACCCAAAATTTTAATCAGATTCTTTTAGAATTGTGTCAAAAGGATGTAGTCAGTAATATCATTTCAGAACAGGGTATGGCTTATATTGCGCAAATACTTGGAAACCCTACGGCTTATTTTATGGGTATGTCTTATTTTCGGGGAAACACGCTGATATTTTATTGATGTTTGATTCTTCACTTCATGAGGTTTTGAATTATTACCCATAAATGTTTAAGTGTTTTAGCCGGCTATAATACTGTCATGTACACCTATAAATCCTTTATGGGTGCTGTGAATTAATCATCCATGTTTTAGTGTTTTAGCTGGCTGCAACACTGTTATATGCATACTATGTATACTATAGGTTTCTGATCTATGTTTTTAACATTTTTATAGCTTGTACATATTAAAGGTTCCTTTTTGATCATTGTGATTTCAGTTAGAGAGTGTCTGTCTATTCTTCTATCCTATATTTAGGTGAAGGCCTGCAGGTGAGCTGACCCTGCAAAAGATTGTAGGTGAAGGCCTGCTGGTGACCCTCAAAAACATTTGGAGCAGGGGCCTGCTGATCAGACCATCTAAAATATTATGGGCAAGGACCTGCTAAAGCTTGGGTGACTCTAGATAACCTGGGGCCGATCGCTAGTCCCTGTCCGGATGTCTTCCCTATCAACTTTCAATGTTATTTTCAGGGAAAACCATGGTGACCATGGGTAAAGGGGAATCATGGTTCGATTCCGGTAAGGGAGCCTGAGAAACAGCTACAGCTACCACATCCAAGCAAGGCAGCATGCACGCAAATTACCTTTTAGGTATAATTAGGTGAGGGCCTGCAGGTAAGCTGACACTGTAAAAGATTTTAGGTGGGGGCCTGCAGGTGAGCTGACCCTCTAAAACATTATATGCGAGGGCTTTCAGGTGAGCTGACCCTGTAAAAGATTTGAGGTGCAGGCCTTCTGGTGAGCTGACCCTGTATAAATTTTAGGTGAAGGACTGCTGGTGAGCTGACCCTCTAAAAGGTTGTAGGTGAGGGTCTGCATTTGAGCTGATCCTCTAAATCATTATATGCAAGGGACTTCAGGTGAGCTGACCCTGTAAAAGATTTGAGTTGAGGGCCTGCTGGTGATCTGACCCTCT
This sequence comes from Bufo gargarizans, assembly GCF_014858855.1. Taxonomy (NCBI): domain Eukaryota; kingdom Metazoa; phylum Chordata; class Amphibia; order Anura; family Bufonidae; genus Bufo; species Bufo gargarizans. Next base: position 177,637,155 of record NC_058085.1, read on the forward strand.
AATAGGTTGTAGGTGAGGGTCTGCAGGTGAGCTGACCATTATATGCGAGGGCCTTCAGGTGAGCTGACCCTGTAAAAGATTGTAGATGAAGGCCTGCTGGTGAGCAGACCCTGTAGAACATTATATGCGAGGGCCTGCTTGTGAGCTGACCCTCTAAAAAATTATATGCGAGGGCCTGCTGGTGAGCTGACCCTGTAAAAAAATATATGTGAGGGTCTGCTGGTGAGCTGACCCTCTAAGAATTAGATGTAAGGGCCTGCTGGTGAGCTGTCTCTTTAAAAAAATATATGCAAGGGCCTGCTGGTGAGCAGACCCTCTAAAAAATTATATCCGAGGGCCTGCTGGTGAGCTGACCCTTTAAAACATTGTAGGTGAGGGCCTGCTGGTGAGCTGATGCTGTAGAACATTATATGCGAAGGGAATATATGCAAGGGCATTATATGCGACAAATAAGCATGTGTTGATATGATGGAGAGGAGAAGGAGGATCAGAAAAGGAAGATTCAACTATATACCCTTGTTTGTGGTGGAAGGGGTGCATGGGAATACAGTGCATTCAGTAAATTATAAACAACACATTTAAAGTGCCTTTATATTCATCAGCTTTCCTCTGGTGGAGTCGTGAAGTCATGGTCAATCCAGGCCTTGTTCATAAAAAAAAAAGTCAACCTGTCAGCATTTTCAATTGACAGGCGGATACGCTTATCTGTTATAATGCCACCAGCAGCACTAAATACCCGCTCAAACAAAACGCTGGCGGCAGAGCAGGCCAGCACCTCCAAGGTGTAGAGCGCCAGTTCGTGCCACATGTCTAGGTTGGAAACCCAGTAGTTGTAAGGCACTGAGGGACCATTCAGGAAGCTGACAAGGTCTGCGATGTACTCCTTCACCATCTTCCAAAAATGTTCCCTCCTTGTGACACTACTCCGCGCATCAGGGTGAGGGTGCTGGCGGGGTGTCATGAAACTGTCCCGAGGCTTTGGAGAGTGTTGCCCTGCCTCTGTTGGAACTGCTGTGTGTTCCCCTTGTCTCTCTCCTCGGTTGGCCAAGAAACTACGGACTCTGCCGCCAGCATTGTCAGATGGAAGTTTTTGGAGCAATTTTTCAACAAGAATCTTCTGGTATTGCACCATTTTGCTCATCCTTTCCACCAGAGGAATGAGTTATCTTTTTAGCGGGGGTCGAGAAGGGTGAACAACCAGTAATCTGTGTTGTCTAAAATTCGTATAACGCGCGGGTCGAGGGAAATGCAGCCTAACATGAAGTCAGCCATGTGTGCCAGAGTACCAACAGGCAAGACTTCACTGTAGTCATCAGGAGGATCACTCTCAATCCCCTCATCCTCTTCCTCCTCTTCTGCCCACCCACGCTGAACAAATGGAATTAAACTTCCATGGGTACTACCCTCTGTAGCGGAGGCAACCATCTCCTGCTCTTCCTCCTCATCATAAAAATCGCACTGAGAAGACGAACTGAGGGTGGTTTGGCTATCACCCTGTATAATGTCTTCCCCCCAATTTCCACCTCTTTCACATGCAAAGCATTGTCCTTAATTGTGAGCAGCGAGCGTTTGAGTAGACACAGAAGTGGGATGGTCACGCTGATAATAGCGTTATCGCCGCTCACCATCTGTGTTGATTCCTCAAAGTTTCTTAAAACTTCACAGAGGTCAGACATCCATGCCCACTCCTCGCTTGTGAATAGCGGAAGCTGACTGGAAAGGCGACGACAATATTGCAACTGGTATTCCACTACTGACCTCTGCTGCTCACAAAGCCTGGCCAACATGTGGAACGTGGAGTTACAGCACGTGCTCACGTCGCACAACAGCTGGTGAGCTGGCAATTTCAAGCACTGCTGGAGCGTTGACAGACCAGCTGAAGGTGTCGATGACTTGCAGAAATGTGCACACACGCTGCGCACCTTCACCAGTAGCTCAGGCAAATTAGGGTAGGTTTTGATAAACCGCTGAACCACAAGCTTGAACATGTGGGCCAGGCATGGGATGTGTCTGAGCTTGCCGAGCTCCAAAGCCGCCACCAAGTTATGGCCATTATCAGACACAACTATGACTGGTTCTAGGTTGAGTGGAGAGAGCCACAGCTCAGTCTGGTCTATTATTTCCTGCCACAGCTCTGTGGCGGTGTGTTGTTTGTCCCCTAAGCATATCATCTTCAGCACGGCCTGTTGACGCTTCCCCACTGCAGTGCTACATTGCTTCCAGCTACCGACTGATGACTGACTGGTGCTGCACACGGATAATTCGGAGGTGGAAATGGAGGAGGAGGCGAAGTGGGGTTTGGAGCCACTAACATAGGTGCTGGCTGAAACCCTGATCGACGTAGGGCCTGCAATTCTTGGAGTCAGTAGCACCTGTGTCATCCCAGGGTACGACTCGCTCCCAACCTCCACAACATTCACCCAATTAGCTGTCAGGGAAATATAGCATCCCTGGCCAAATGCACTTGTCCATGTGTTTGTGGTTAAGTGGACCTTCCCAGTAACTGCGTTGGTCAGGGCACGTGTGTTGTTACGGGACACATGTTGGTGTAAGGCGGGCACGGCACACCTTGAAAAATAGTTGCGGCTGGGAACTGCGTAACATGGGGTGGCCACCGACATCAGGCTGCGGAAGGCCTCAGTGTCTACAAGCCTAAACGGCAACATTTACAGGGTCAGTAATTTGGAAAGCTGCGCATTTAGTGCTATGGTCTGTGGGTGGGTGGCTGGGTATTTTTGCTTGCGTTCAAAGGCCTGGGGTAAGGACATTTAAACGCTGCGCTGGGACATGGAAGTGGATGTGGTCGCTGATGGTGCTTGCGAAGCTCCAAGTGCAGGGCGGGAGGTATCCGGGCCTGTGCCTTCGACAGGGGATTGGCCAGCACGTAACACAGGGGAAGAGGAGGCAGTGGTGTGACCCGCAGACACAGATTGTGGACCCAGGCGTTCATCCCACTTATTATGGTGCTTGAATGCCATGTGGCGGATCATGCTGGTGGTGGTGAGGTTGCTAGTGTTCATTCCCCTGCTCATTTTTGTATGGTACAGGTTGCAAACTACTATTCTTTTGTCATCTGCACTTTCCTCAAAAAAGCACCATACATTTACCCCTTGGCAAGGGATATTTTCGCAAGGGAGTGCTCCGTGGAACAGTTACGGGACTTCACACTTTTGGCATCCCACTGCCTCTTCCAGCCTGTTGTGGTGCTGCAGATCCCTCCCTCTCTGTACTACTGTCCTCGCTTGGCTTTCCACCTTCCCAGGTTGGGTCAGCGACCTCATCATCCACTACCTCCTCTTCCACTTCCTCACTCTGATCATCCTCCTGATTTGTTGAACTAACCACAACCTCAGTAATTGACAACTGTGTCTCATCCTCTTCATCTACCTCTTGGAACAGTAATTGCGGTTGACTCATTGGCAACTGTGTCTCATCATCATCCACCTCATTAAACAGTAATTGCCGTTCCCCACCATCATCTTCTTGTGACTGTTCAAGAGGTTGGGAATTAGGGCACAAGATCTCATGTCCCTCTTCAAGCGTGCTTGGCGAGAGGGCCAAATCAAGTAACGGCGATGAAAAGAGGTCCTCAGAATATCCGAGTGTGGGATCACTTGTTTGGCCAGACTGTACATGGTGGGAGGAAGGAGGATCAGGGTGAGGATTGTGTTGACCAGACGTCTTGCTACTGAGAGTGGACTTGATGGAAGAAACGGTGCCGCCCTGCAAACTTGGACATGAAGCTAGGTATCGTGGATGATTGTTTTTCTTGTGCTCTGGCAGCAGGCACAGTTTCTCCGCGCCCAGGTCCACGGCCTCTGCGTGCACCATCATTATCAAGGCCACTTTCCCGTCCCTTACTGCTCACCTTCTTAATTTTGAATGTGATATATACTTGAAAGTATGTCACACGTGCAGTAGCGTAGGATTTGGAAGTGCATGCGCAAAAATGTACAAAGCTATTTGTGATGAGGAAACGTTATACAGGACAGGTACCACAGGTAATGTCACTGTTTGCAGTGTCTACGAAAAAAGTACACTGGATGTCACTGATATTTTAGGGATGCGCACAGGAGATGTGGCGGGATAATTTAACTGTCCGCAGCGGACACCGTCTATGGAAAAAGTACACTGGATGTCACTGATATTTTAGGAATGAGCACACTTTAAACAGGAGATGTGGCACAGATAATTTAACTGTCCTCAGCGGACATCGTCTATGGAAAAAGTGCACTGGATGCCACTGATATTTTAGGGATGCACACACTTTAAACAGGAGATGTGCCAGCGGCCTATTGTAAGGTATTTAGCGTAGGATGCGCCAAAAATATATATTGCTGCTGTCACACAATAGTCCTTAAAAGGATTTTTGGGTCTCTGAAAAGTTTTTGGTATAAAAATCTTCCTATTACACTCCCTACACTGTCTGTCCCTTCCTATGCACAGCTCTCCCTAACTACAAACATATATTGCTGCTGTCACACACAATAATCCTTACAAGGACTTTTGGGTCTCTAAAATATTTTATTACACTCCCTACACTCTCTGTCCCTTTCTATGCTCAGCTCTCCCTGACTACGAATGAGCCGAACATGCATCATTGGGTGCTGTATAGCACCCGATGATGCGTTCCGGCCAGCCAATCACTGTAATGCCAGTATCTAACATGGCTACTGGCATTACAGTGAGGACAGTGCTTACCCGCATGTTTATTGGCTGCGTAGCTTGATTTGAGTTGGATGGCTTGGGGGACCTGCGCACCTACATCATTATCATTAGGGTGACAACATTTTAATTTTTTTTTGAGGGGGATGCCAGATAACTCTTCTCTCACTGCTTAGGAGGGCTGCATAAAAATTTAACGTTTTCTAATTGTCCTAATATTTAAATTCAGTGATCTTTCTATACTGTTTTGTCATTTAAACTCATTTGCATAAACATCGGCATATGGGAAAGACATGCAAATAGTGTTTCAGCTGAAAAAAAAAGCTGATTCTGCTAATTTGCATGTCTTTCCCATATGCCAATTTTTATGTAAATGAGATTACATAACAAAACAGTATAGAAAGGTTATTGAATATAAATGTTAGGACAATTAGAAAACGTAAAAAATGTATGCAGCCCTCAGTGAGAGAAGAGTTAGCTGGCATCCAAAAATAAATACAATTTTTGACACCCCAATGATAATTATGTAGGTGCACAGGTCCCCCAAGCCATCCAACTCAAATCAAGCACCTTTGAGGCTCTTTTACTGGCTCTCAGTCAGATAAAAGCTGGTCTTGAATATCTCATTGTACACAAGGATACTATTGTAAGGTATGCTGACTACCTGTCTCATGGATAGATTGTTGGCTTGCATATACCTGGCTTTTGGCATAAAGCATTTGTGTGATTGTTTGTTATAGTTAATGAAATTGCGCATGCAATATGTGCATATCACATTGCAGATTGTTGCAATTGCAATTTTTCGAATTCACAAAGTTATCGTGAATATTCAGCAAAAATTTTGCTAAATATCGCATATTTGAATATTGCCTATGCTGCTCATCACTATTAATAACCACCCACTGTTTTCTATCACCGAGCTGATTACTTACCCACATACAGACATTTTCTCCCAGTCCAAGCATTCTCATTTTATATACTAACCTTTTATGTGGTATAGTATCAAATGCTTTGGAGAAGTCATGATATATGACAACCATTGACTCATCCTAGTCAAGTTTGACTGATCCCTCATGAAGCCATGCTAATACAGCATTATTTGCTTATTTTCATTGAGGTACTCAAAGATAGCATCTCTTAGAAAACCTTCAAATAGTTTACCCATGACAGATGTTAAACTTACCGTCCTATAGTTTCTAGGCTTTTTTTACCCCCTTTTTGAATATTGGCACCACATGTACGACACACCAATCCTGTAGAACACTCCTTGTCAATATAGAGTCCTTAAATATCAGAAATAAGGGTCTGGCTATGACATTACTTAATTCTTTTAGGATATGGGCTGCGCTTCTTCCTGGATCAGATAGGCCACATTTAATGGGGAATTTACTTTTACATTCTGCATGTCATATTTTATTTTCCTCAGTGAATACAGTGGAGAAAAAATATTTTATAGCTTTGCTTTCTCCTCATCATTCTCTGCAACTCTCCCCTCATCACTCTGTAAAGGACCAACACCTTCAAATTTATATTTTTTACCATTTATATAATTGAAGATTATTATTCTAGGGTCAGTTTTACTCTTTTTGGCAATGAATAGCTCTTTCTCCAGTTTGGCTGCTTTTATTTGTCTTTTACATTTCTATTTTTTTCTTATAATTTTTCAATGATTCCTTGCTACCCTCCTGTTTTATTGATTTAAATGTTTGCTTTTTGTCATCCATTGCTTCCTTTACATTTCAATCTATCCACATTTTTCCACATTTTTTTTCTTGTTCCTTACCCTTTAATTCTCTCGCAATTAGAGTTTAGGATGGTTTTAAAAATATCCTGTTTTGTGGCTGCATTTTATTTTTAAGGACATTGTCCCAGTTAGCAAGGCCAATGGCCCCTCTTAGCTGGTGGAATATTTTTTTTGAAGTTTTGTATGTTCGTGCCTCCCTGAAGAAACATTCTTTGGAATGACAATTGGAAAGTTATTATTTTATAGTCACTATATACCAGGTGTCCCCCAATATGTACATCTATTGTTCTGTTAGGTTTATTGATTAGTACTAAGTTCAGTATGGCCGCCCCTCTAGTTGGTCCTGAACCAGTTAGCAAAGGCAATTGTCTTTGGTTATTGTAAAGAACCTGTTTCCTTTATGAGATCTACAGATTTCAGTTTCCAAGTCTATATCTCGGTACAGTGGGGTAAGCTAGAAAGGACTACGCCCCACAGCAAATTTTTGAACGGGGCCCCCACCCCCGCAACCCAGCAAATTCTTTACAACCCCCTTCTCCCGTGCAACCCCCTCTCCTGTTGCTAGTCAAGATAATTCTTTCAGACTATGCCAGGGAGCAGCTCAGTCCACTTCTTACAGTTTCTGTATATAATATCATTTTATAATGCTGTTGAGGGGGTCCTGACAATAAAATATTTTAGTCCTCCTCCTGGTTGGACCCTTTATGAGTTTGGGCCCCAAACAGTAGCTTCCCCTGCTTCCCATATAGCTACGCCCCTGTCTCGGTAGTTGAAGTCCCCCATAATAAAGACCTCATTATGATTTGCCAACTTATCTACAGTATTTTCATTAGTAGTAGTTTTTCTGTGGACTCTGGTTTATTAGGTGGATTATAACAAACTCCTATCAGTATTTTATTATTGTTTTGCCACCATTTATTTCAACCCAAAGTGACTCCCTATGCTAATTTCCCTCATTTATATATCTTCCTGAAGTGTGGGCGTTAGGCAAGACTTTACATACAGGTAAACCCCTCTCCCTCTCCGGTTTTGATGATACTTTCTAAACAGACGGTAACCCTGTATGTTAACTGCCCAGTTATAGCTATCATCCAGCCATGTCTCTTACTATGTCATAGTTCTCCTCAGACATTACTACTTCCAGTTCACCAGTCTTATTAGTCAGGCTTCTGACATTAGTATACATACAATTAAGAGGTGTTTGTATATTTTTTTATCCTACAGTACCCTTTTTAATTACCTCGTCCCAGATCTCTATATGCAATATCTTCCCCTCCTATAATGTAATTACTCTTCTGCCCAGTCCATAGTTTTAGCATTCCTCCAACCTTCTAGCCATCTTCTCCCCTAAAACAGCTGCACCTTCCCCATTGAGGTGCAGGCCACCCCACAATAGAGCTTTTGTACCGATTGGTACCTCAGGAAATGGTTTTCAAGTTGTACAATCGAATGCTGAAATTCTTCACTGAACTCTTCTTCGAACTTAGCAAATTTCATCTCCACACAGCCCATACATTTGAATGCTGTACTGTGACAGGTTGAAGTTTTGAACAAAGCGACTTTGAATCTATGATCTGAAGTGTGCTTCGCTTAAACTGTACCCCTAATAACCTCTCACTAGAGTCTTCCGCTACCTGTCTGGCCTGCCCTGCTCTCCTGGTCCCCTGCTTACTGGAGTTGACATTCTCTTGACTGGAAGAGAAAGTGTCTTGCTGCATCAGTGTTATTCCTGAACTGACATTCCCCTCATCTCCCAACCTTGCAAATTTGTTGGAGGGGAACCAGATCAGGGCTAGCCTCCTTGGCACTCTTCCCTCTACCCTGCTTTCCTGATCCTCCATACTAGCACCCTTCCCCGCATCTACCCCATAGAGTGCCTGCTCAGTGAGCAGCAAACTCTTTTCCAAATTGTCAATGCTTCTCAGTTTCGAAATTCACTTGTTTAGATACAGGATGTGCGATTCCAAAAGGGCAACTTGCTCACATTTTGAACATAAATATGCACCCTCAAATGGCTGTTCTAGGACTGCATACATTTAATAAGATGTGCACTGGGCTGTGTTGGTAATAACGGAATACATACTTACTAATGGGGACTGCACAAGAAAAGAGAAAGTCAAAATACAATAATACAGTGCACTGAAAAACAACTGACTTAGTGTAGTCCCCTCCTAAGTCTCTAAATCTAAAACCACTTACTGTTAAGTGACACACTTAAAAAATCAAACACGCGAACAGTCACAAACTCACGTTTTCTGTCTGCTTGTATAGATGCTGCTCCGAAACAACTTTGAACCAGACAGTTTTTTTTTTTTTTTTTCCTGGATTCAAAGGGCAGGGTAGTCTGGTGGATCACATAACTAAAATTAAGACCAAAGGGGTTATGATTGAGGTGAGCCATAAAATAACTAAATTCATTTAACTCACCATTCCAGATCACGAAAATACAGTTGATGTACAGCACCTTGCCCACAGTCCTACATAAGTAGTAAGTGGTTATGCCTTATCTCCAAATAACAGGGATTCTTCCAACGAGCCCAGAAGCAGATTTTCATATGTCTGGACACACAGGCTCCCCATAGCGGTGCCCCTGAGTCGGTGATAGAACCGGTCATCAAAAAGGAAGAGATTCCTGGTTTGGATGAACTTGAGAATTTGGAGAATGGAGTGACTGCAGGCAAGGTACTGAGAGCCCTGGGAAGTTAGAAAGAATTCCATCGCTTATAGGCCCCAATCATGTGAACATGGAAGCGCGTTCTCTCCTACTTATATTTTTGGGATGATTTTTAATATATTAAGAGACTATTTGCTATTATTTTATTGTTAGCCAGATTAAAAGTTAAGTGGTTTGAATAGTTTTGTTTTGCCTTTGACGTTAACAGCTTGGCAAGAAATAAAAAATGTTTTTTTCTCCTCCCTTTCTTAGTTCTCATTACTTTTTATAACTGAAAAAAGAAAAGCTTTTCAAATAACACATGTTCTTCTATGAATTGGCCTGCAGCACTAGATGCATTCATAGATTATTTTTTTTAATCAATATATGTAACATGCGTATTCCCAATTTTCAAGAGATGTATCCATTCTGTATATTGCATGTAGCGCTAGAAAATTAAAATATGTACTGTACATCAGAGCATGTTGCATATGTTACAAAAACAAGTAAGCAGGATTATGGAGGAGCACATCCTTGTGGTATGCACACAGCTGTGACCTGTACAATTTACATTGGGGACACTGGAGCTTGAATAAAACTTTTCATCACCCAAATTTTGTGCTTTCATACTTTATACTACAGTAGGACAATGCAAAACAGTATTCTGTGAATGGAGAGAGTAGAGAGACTTTTGCAATGCCCACCAGCCAAATGTCAAACACCCAGGCAAAAGAAGTCATTGCTGTATTCATCTTATGTGCCAGGAGAGCAGTGATGGGGAATGAGTTTTAATATATAAGCCATTTTACCCATTAGTGATTTTATATACAGTATAATACCAGACATTGCAATTCCAGATAAAGAATTTTTCAGTACCAGGAAGAATCACCGTATTTTTCGGCATGTAAGATGCACCTGCCCATAAGACATACTTAGGTTTTAGAGGTTTTTCACCAGACTTCAGATCAGACCCCATTCAGACCCCCCCCCTTGCACCAAAGTTAATCAGACCTCGGATCAGAGTGCCAATCACATTCCCAATGTTAATCAGACCTCAAATCAAACCCCCAATGCTATTCAGACCTCCGACCGGACCCCCATTGTTAAGACCCCCAATAGACCTCAGATCAGACCACTATTATTAATAAGCTCCCCAAACAGACCTCAGATCAGACTCCCAATGTTCATAAGATACCCATTCAGATATCAGATCCCCAATGTTTATAAGTCTGCTAATCAGATCTTAGATCAGACCGCCATGTTAATAAGAGCCATTCAGACCCCATGTTAATCAGACCTCAAATCAGACAAAAAAATAAAAAAAAATAAACTCATCTGTCCTTCTCCGGACACTCCTGAGGTCCGTTGCTGAACCTGCTGCACAGTGCTGTGACCCGATGTGATGTCGCACAGTGTGAGGTCACAGAGTGCACCTACATCCTCACGCTGTGTGCAGGAAGTGTTGAATACAGAGCCAGCAATAGGAACGCTGTATTCACCCCTCCCCAGTCCTACTGTATTGTGAGCGAATCCATTAGTATTCACCCAATAAGATGCACTGACATTTTCCCCCAAATTTGGGGGAAAAAAGTAAGTCTTAGGCTGAGTTCACACGGGCGAGATTTCCGCGCGGGTGTAATGCGGGAGGTGAACGCATTGCACCCGCACTGAATCTGGACCCATTCATTTCTATGCGTTGCGTGAAAATCGCAGCATGCTCTATATTATCACGCAACGCAGGCCCCATAGAAGTGATTTTCGCGCATGGTTGCTAGGTGACAGTCTATTCACTGTATTATTTTCCCTTATAACATGGTTATAAGGGAAAATAATAGCATTCTGAATACAGAATACTTAGTAGGTGGTCAATTGAGGGTTAAAAAAATAAATAAAAATTAACTCACCTTCTCTTCTTGATTCTGTATTCAGAATGCTATTTTCCCTTATAACCATGTTATAAGTGAAAATAATAACATCTACACAACACCTAACCCAAACCTGAACTTCTGTGAAGAAGTTTGGGTCTGGGTACCACAGTCGGTTTTTATCACGCGCGTGCAAAACACATTGCAACGCGCGATAAAAACTGAACATCGGAACGCAATCGCAGTCAAAACTGACTGCAATTGCGTACCTAATCGCGCGGGTTTGCCGCAATACACCAGGACGCATCCGGACCTAATCCGTACACGCCTGTGTGAACCCAGCCTTAGCCTACATGCACACAAACGTGGTTTTGTTCCGCATACGAGATGCATTTTTTGTGGTTCGGGTGCGGACCAATTCACTTCAATGGGGCCGCAAAAGAATAGAACATGTCCTAGTCTTGTCCGTTTTGCGGACAAGGATAGGCATTGTTACAATGGATCAGCAAAAAAAAAAAGAGCCATACGGACCGCAAAACACAAACACAGCTTATATGGTAAAACAAAAATGTAAATAGGAAATCTTGAAAATGATAAAATGTAATTTATTATCAGTTCCTTTTGTAATTTACATGTTATAAGGTTGTGAAGAAATATGGGATTCTTTCTTATAATTATATACATTCCTATTCTTGTCTGTTTTGCGGACAAGGATAGGCATTGTTACACTGGATCCGCAAAAAAAAAGAGCTATATGGACGTCATCCATTTTTTTTTGCGGATCAGCAATTTGCGGACCGCAAAACACAAACGTTCGTGTACATGTAGGCTTATATGGTTAAAAAAAGCTGTAAATAGGAAATCTTGAAAATGATAAAATGTCATTTATTATCAGTTACCTTTGTAATTTACATGTTGTATGGTTGTGAAGAAATATGGGATTCTTTCTTATAATTATATACATTTTCAGTGTTGCAGGCATGACAAATAGAAACATTACCCTGCCTTAGAGGAAAAAGGAAATTATAACATGCAAATACAACATTGCCTAATATCCAGGGTCTCAGAATGATGCAATAGGTTGGTAATGATATTTCCCAACTGGTTTTATGTCGCACTCCAATATATAAAACCCACAGAACTGGAAAAAGCTATCATTCATACAGAAGAATTGTTTGTATCCAGTTGTCTCCTACATCTGACATATCAAACTCTACAGGAGAACAATGTCTGGAGTAAAAGGACAACAGAAGAAATGCCCAGAGCCTTGCCCACCACCCCAGCAGGACTGCCAGGATCGTAAGTACCTGACCTTTCATTTTATTAATTCCATAACATTATTAATAATTAGATTTTGTGAAAGTGCTAACAGAAGAATATAAGAATTATAGGTGATATAATATAGTTATATATGAAGCCTAAACCTGAAGAGTTCATGTCTGAATCAATGCAGCTAAAAAGAATGCACAGAGTAACTAGAAGTGGCACAATATTCCATCTATTTTGGTCATGCATATTATTTTATGGGGCACACTTTGGCATCAGTTAACCAGGTTAGGGTGGGTTCACATCACATTTTTGTCATCTGTTTAACATACAGTATACATTGTGGAAAAAAGCACACTTTTCCATCCTGCAGAGTTTGGTAAAAAAAAACTATACTTTTTTACAGTGGAACTCTATGGTGAACGGATGCCACTGTATGGCATCTCTTTGAGGCATCTGTTAATGTATATGTTTTTCGGATATGTTAAATGGATGGCAAAAATGTCACGTGAAGCCAGCCTAAGCTGTCATAATTACAAATACTGTATGCCAGTGGCATACTAAGGGGGGGGCATGGAGGGCAGTCTGCCCTGGGTGTCGGCTCTCGGGGCGGGGGGGGGGGGGGGGGTTGCCAGAAGCAATGAGTGCTTCCATCAATAGAGATTGAAGCGCTCATTGCTGGAGTGCCGGGCCGGCGGTGCTCTGAATGTTGAAGCAGGAAGACTTATCCCCGCTCCACCATTGAGACTACAGGCAAAGATCTCCCAGCAGGCTTGTGTGGGCGGAGCATGCAGCCCAGAAATCTGCATAAGCTCTGCCCACACAGTGCTGCAGAACGATGTGTGCCTGCAGGGAAGAAAGGTATGTGAGCTTCAGGAACCGGACAAGGTGAGTAGTTACTGTGTTTTTTTGTTTTTTAATACAGAGGGGGCACAGAGGGCCTTATTACTATGGAGGGGCACAGCCAGAGGATTTTATTACTATGGAGGGGGGCATAGAGGACTTTATTACTATGGAGGGGGCACAGAGGACTTTATTACTATGGAGGGGGAAGAGAGGGCAGAATACTATGGAGGGGGCACAGAGGACATTACTGATGTGAAGGGGGCACAATGGGCATTTCTACTATGGACGGGGCACAGAGCCAGCGGGCATTGCTACAATGAAGGGGGAACTGAGGGCATTATTACTGTGAAGGGAGCACAGTGAGCATTATTACTGTGAATGAGGCACAATGGGGATTTTTACTATGGAGGGGGCACAGAGGTCATTACTAGCACAGTGGGAATTACTACTATTAAGGGGGCACAATGGGCATTATTACTGTGAAGGGGGCACAATAGGCATTATTACTATGAAGGGGACACAGTGGGCATTATTACTATAAAAGGGGCACAATGGGGATTATTACTATGAAGGGGACACAATGGGGATTATTACTGTGAAGGGGGCACAAAGAGGACATTACAACTGTGAAAAGGGGCACAGAGAGGGCATAACTACTGTGAGGGGGCACAATGTACTCATAACTACTGTGAGGGCACCATGTGGGCATAACTACTGTGAGAGGGCACACATTCGTACAAAACTACTGTGAAGGTTGTACAATGAGGGCAATACTACTGTGAGGGGGTACAATTTTTTTAAAGTATTGGGGAAGGGGGGTTTCCAGAGAAAGGACCCGCCCCGGGTGCCAAACACCCTAAGCAGCAACTGCTGTATGCTTCTTAGAGCAAAGAAAAGTAGTGATAATGGTAAAAACAAACAGCTAGATGGTTGTAGTGATTGTTCATCATAGCTTAGAAAACTGAGGTCTAAAATGTAGAGTCCCAATTGACCACATCAATAAACCATGCAAAAACTGCATCAACGTGCAAAACTGGGCATGTGCCATAGAAAGCTCTGACCAATGTGAGTATTTGAGGAGGTCATCTGAGCTAATTAACTCAATATGATGTTAACACAGGGGATCTGTGATCACCATTTACCAGGCAGATCCTGAACCGCCACTTCAATTATCATGGCCAGGCTCTGTTTACTTATTGGCCTGACCAGGAGCACTTGATTAATGATGCAGGATTTGCCAAGTAACTAATGATCACTTCTTTATTGCAGGGAGATTCCACTTTCTGTTAAGTTTGTTAACTTTCCTCCGGAAACAGGAAAGCCCCTTTAAGAGCCATATAGCTCTAGGGCATTGAAGAATTTAGTTACAAAATTAATTTTAATTTATTTATTTTAACTTGCAAACCAGTGTGTCCTGAGCCTAAATGTTGAATACTTGTCAAAATGATGTTTATTGCTTAATAAAGACAATGATCCTTATTAATGGAAATAAAGCTGAAGTCAAATTGTGTGAACTTTTATCATGTACATTTTCAGAGTGCGAGCCAGTGCAGGTGTGCCCTGAACCGAAATGTCCTCCTCAAGGTAAAGCAAAGTTTAGCTTTTCTAAAGTAATTTTAGATCACTGATGTCATATTCTTAGCCGTTTCACCTACATTAGATAGCTATTTGATATAGCACATGTTAAAATAATTATTGGGAAGCATTTGGGGTAATGAAGGGAAGAGAACAGAATGGAAACTAATATGAGCTCCACCGTATGCAGCAGTTATTACATTTTAGCCACAACCTATAACACTAGGACACAAATTAAATTAATAGTACAGATACTTATGCAATGTAGTTCGACCAAATGGATAAAATTAATCTTAAACAGGCTCCTTGTAGGATTTTGTAAGACTCAATGCAAAGATTTGTAATCTGATAAAGTTACTCTTCTATTTGCAGTGGTGCAATGTAGTCCAGCCCCACAATGTCAGAACCAACAGGACAAGCAATACGTGAAGAAGTGAAGATCTGAATATCTCAAGACAAGTATAACAAGCTTTCTGAATGTATTTAGAAGAAACCTCTACATTATATTCCAAAGATATATGATGACAGTTACCCAATATTAAAGTCTTTTAAAACAAAGACTAATGCTTTACTTATTTAAAAAATAACATGTTTGTCAGGAAAATATAGGTGTATGCATGATGACTATACAGAAAGTGAGTCCACTGAATGCGCAATGGGTAGGGTGAACATTAAGATGGAATAAGGAGCTAAGCAAAATCATTGCCATCATCATGTTATGAAATGTTTGTCATATTGGCACAACACTGAACAGTTTCATTCTACCTTTCAAAACTTAGTTTTCTCCAGCTTCCCCCCACATTGCATAAAAATCCAAATTGATATGTTAAACAAAAGTTCAAGTCGGGACCCGAACTTGACCCCGAACCCGAACCCAATTGAAGTCAATGGGGACCCGAACTTTGGAGCACTAAAATGGCTGTAAAAATGTCATGGAAAGGGCTAGAGGGCTGCAAAAGGCAGCAAAATGTGGTTAATAGCATGGCAAGTGCTCTGCAAACAAATGTGGATAGGGAAATGACTTAAAATAACATAAAATACATTAAAAAAATAATAATAATCTTGATCTAGGAGGATGAGATCCATATGGAGTAGGATGTTGAGGAGGCGGTGGATGTGGCAGTGTAGGTGGAAGCGGTGGTGGAGGAGGTAGCCAACACTGGTTTTTGGTTTAGTTTTTTATTTTATTACTTTATTTTGTTCAAATTAGGGTACACCCCAAAACATTAGGAAATATAAAAAATAAAACAAAGAGAAAGTGCGCTGGAGTACAACAATGGCTGGGTGAGGCTGGTAAACATGTCTATTCTGCACAAGGTACGGACAAGTCCTGTTGGATCCCTGCCTGGTTCATTTTAATGAACGTGAGCTTGTCCACATTGGCTGTGGACAGGCGGCTGCGCTTATCTGTGATAACCCCCACCTGCCGTGCTAAACAAACTTTCAGACAATACACTGGCTGCAGGGCAGGCCAGCACCTCCAAGGCGTAAAGGGCAAGCTCAGGCCATGTGCCCAATTTGGAGACCCAGAAGTTGCAGGGGGCAGACCCATCAGTCAGTTCATGTAGGTGTGTGCACACATACTGCTCCACACTGTCGCACGTCCATGATCCAATTGGATATCTTCTCTATCAACTTTCGATGTTCTTTTATGCGCCTACCATGGTGATCACGGGTAACGGGGAATCAGGGTTCCATGCCGGAGAGGGAGCGTGAGAAAGTGATACCACATCTAAGGGAGTTCAATGGCTGAAATGTGATCGAGCGAAAATGATTACATCAGCCCATGTCACCTCCGAGGTCAGGGAGGGGACATCAGACACTGATGTCCCCTCCTAGCGCTGCGATTGGCTGGAACAACGCTTACCGAATTACACCAGCATCCCCCTATTTATGTCCCTAAAAACCTGAGGTACTGTGGCTTGCAGCACAGTGCGAAAAAATCTGAGAGGGCTCCCTAGATCCTTGGTAGGCCAACTACTCTGAAAAGGTGACAGTAAGGCTCTCCTCCATGAGAACATGCTGGGGGTTAAGTACAAGGACAAGAGAGATGTCCTTGTACTAACCACCATTAACACACGGGTGTTCACGGGTAACGGGGAATCAGGGTTCCATGCCGGAGAGGGAGCGTGAGAAAGTGATACCACATCTAAGGGAGTTCAATGGCTGAAATGTGATCGAGCGAAAATGTGGGACAAGTTATTAAAGCGGAAGCATCCGAGTAAAGGAGGGGGCGCGCAGCAATTACCCACTTCCGACTCGGGGAGGTAGTGACGATAAATAACAATACGGGACTCTTAAGATGTCCTGTTATTGGAATGATTAATAAAAAATTACAGGGAATGTCACTGCGGTATTTTGGATTAGGAAACGTAAGGCAGGAAATTTCGGTCCCTGTCAACTATGCAGGGGTTTATTCACGGTAAAACTGGGTTCATGTCACCCACCAATTGAACAGACAATTTTACAAAAATTAGGTCCCTGTCACCTATGCAGAGCAGGAGTTTGTATATGGCAAAAATGGTACTGTCCTAAATGCAGTGTAGGCCGCAAATGTACTTTCTAGCGCAAAAGATGAGAATTTGTCACCCAACAATTTAACAGATGCATTTCTGAAATTTATTTCCCTGTCCGCTATGTAGAGCAGGGGTATATCACACCCAAAAATTGGTGGTGAATGTCACCCAACAATGTAACAGACAAAATAGTTAAATGTATTTTCCTGTCCACTAGGTAGAGCAGGGGTATATCACAGCCAAAAATTGGTGAATGTCACCCAACAATGTAACAGACAAATTAGTGACATGTATTTCCCTGTCCACTAGGTAGAGCAGGGGTATATCACAGCCAAAAATTGGTGAATGTCACACAACAATGTAACAGATGAATTACTGAAATGTATTTTCCTGTCCACAGTGTAGAGCAGGAGTATATCAAAGCCAAAAATTGGTGAATGTTATCCAACAATTTAACAAACAAATTAGTGACATGTATTTCCCTGTCCACTAGGTAGAGCAGGGATATATCACAGCTAAAAATTGGTGAATGTCACACTGCGATATAACAGACTAATTACTGAAATGTATTTTCCTGTCCACTATGTAGAGCAGGGGTATAGCACAGCCCAAAATTTGGGAATGTCACCCAACAATGTATCAGATGATTTAGGGAAATGATTTAAAATAACATAAAATACATAAAAAATAATAATAATAATAATCTTGATCTAGGAGGTGGAGGTCCATATGGAGTAGGAGGTTGAGGAGGTGGTGGATGTGGCGGTGTAGGTGGAAGCGGCGGTGGAGGAGGTAGCCAACACAAATTTTTGGTTTTTATTTATTTATTTATTTTTGTTGTTGTTTAACCCCTTCCCGACACTTACCGCATCTTGACGTAATAGTACGTCATGGATAACTCCGGTGTAAGTAAGCTGGCTGCACTAATCAGCAGTCAGCTATCTTGGCTGAGGGAGACCAGTAGTTTTTCCACCCCTCTGAAGCCCCAATCGCTGTGATTGGCTGGCTAGTGAAGATCAGCCCATCGCAGCGCCGGCAATGTATGAGCTGCAGGGGGGCTCGGCTAGAGGTAAGAGGGGGCTTATGACATCAGCCCATGTCTCCTCCTAGGTCAGGGAGGGGACACCAGACACAGGTGTCCCTTCCCAGCGCTGCGATTGGCTGGAGCAACTCTATACAACAATCAGCCAATCTATGGTGCTGCTGGTGGCTGGGACGGAGGTGATTGGGGTTGATTACATCAGCCCATGTCACCTCCGAGGTCAGGGAGGGGACATCAGACACTGATGTCCCCTCCTAGCGCTGCGATTGGCTGGAACAACGCTTACTGAATTACACCAGCATCCCCCTATTTATGTCCCTAAAAACCTGAGGTACTGTGGCTTGCAGCACAGTGCGAAAAAATCTGAGAGGGCTCCCTAGATCCTTGGTAGGGCAACTACTCTGAAAAGGTGACAGTAAGGCTCTCCTCCATGAGAACATGCTGGGGGTTAAGTACAAGGACAAGAGAGATGTCCTTGTACTAACCACCATTAACACAAACACCAATTCTCCTGCCCAAGTGCGAGGTGCCACTACCCTTGTCAACAAGCCTGACTGCATCCTTGATTACAACAGGCACATGGGAGGGATTGATCTGTCCGATCAAGTTCTGAAGCCCTACAGTGCCATGCGTAAAACTAAGGTGTGGTACAAAAAGCTTGCCATATACATTGTACAGATGGCAATGTACAATGCGTACATTTTACATCGAACTGCAGGCCACAAAAGAACTTTCCTTCAGTTCCAAGAGGCGGTAATCAAGGCCCTAATTTTCCAAAGTCAGGAAGTGGAGGGCCCGAGTACTTCAGGAGGTCATGGTGCCCGTGTTGTACCAGGACAACATTTCCCTGGTGAGGTGCCACAAACAGCAAAAAGGGGAAAGACCCCAAAAAGATGTCGGGTTTGTTACAAAAGGGGAATACGAAAGGACCCCATTTATCAGTGCGACACCTGCCCTGGTAAACCAGGCCTCTGCATGAAAGAATGCTTCCAAAACCAGCACTCATCCATGGATTTTTAATTTCTTCCTTTATGCGCCCTGTAATATTTCCATATCTCTGATTTAGTCCACCTCACTTGCATACCCACTTATCAACAAAATGGGGAGAAATTGGGGAAGATATACTGGGGTGCATTTTTTCCTTTAACCCCTTGAGAAAGTGAAAAAATTGGGGTCTGCTAATAATTTTTCATTTTTACAAATGTGTGCTTTGAAATCCTCTCTCTAGTGTTTCTGCCTTCTGTGAGACACCTGTTTGGTAAAAAGTACCCTTTCCACCACTTAAAATGTTCGTACAGGGATGCTCTTTCCAAAATGGGGTCAATTCTTGTGGTTTTTCATTTCTGGGGACCTCTGGAAAATTTTTTAAATGCGACATGGCAGCTAAAATCCATGTCTGGCAATTTAGGCCTGCAAAAAACATATTTTGCACTTTGCCTGTAGCGGCCTGCTGTGCGCCAATACAGCAGGCTATGAGCACATATGGGGTGTTCGCAAAATGGGGAGAAAATGGGGAACATATACTGGGGTGCATTTTCTCCTTTAGCCCCTTGTGAAAGTGAAAAATTTGGGGTCTGCTAGTAATTTTTCTTTTTTACAAATGTGTGATTTGAAATCCTCTTTCTGGCATCTAAAATCTATGTCTGCCAATTTAGGTGAGCACAATCCATATTTATTTTTTTGTATCTAGAGCCTTGCCATGCGCTTATACATCATTTTATGAGCACGTATTGGGTGTTGGCGTATTCGGGGGGAAATGGGGAACAAAATGTGGGGTGCATTTTGTCCTGTTTCCCCTTGTGAAAGTAAAAAATGTGGGTGTAAAGCAACTATTTCTTGAACAAAATTGAAATTTTTTTTATTTTCACAGACAAGCGTTTCCTAATTCTGTGAAACGCTCAATGGGTCTAAGTGCTCACTACACACCTTGAAATATTCCTTGAGGGGTGTTGTTTCCAGAATGGGGTCACTTTTTTAGGGTTTCCACTCTATTGTTACCTCAGGGTGTGTTCAATTGCAAGATGGTGCCTGTGAATTATTCCAGTGAAATCTGCCTTCCAGAAGCCATTTGGTGCTCCTTTCCTTCTGACCTCTGTGGTACGCAAATATAGCAGTATACAAGCACATATGGGGAATTGCTGTAATCAGGAGAAAATTGGCAATAAATTAGGGGGTACATTTTCTCCAGTTCCCCTTTTAAAAGGGAAAAATTTGGGCCTAAAGTCCATTTTTCTTAAAAAAATATTAATTTTTAATTTTCACAGCCAATTCCATGTTTTACCTTTGAGGACAAAGTTCTCACTACACATCTTGAAATATTCCTTGAAGGGTTTAGTTTTCAGAATGGGGTAACTTTTGGGTAATTTCCACTCTAGGGGTACCTCAGGGTGTCTTTATATGCAACATAGCTCCCAAAAGTCAATCCTGCAAAA
This sequence comes from Bufo gargarizans, assembly GCF_014858855.1. NCBI lineage: Eukaryota > Metazoa > Chordata > Amphibia > Anura > Bufonidae > Bufo > Bufo gargarizans. Next base: position 177,657,759 of record NC_058085.1, read on the forward strand.
TCTGTCCTCGAAAAGCCCTATGGTGCTACTTTTCTTTTGGACCGTGCCATGCACCCATACATCATTTTATCAGCACATATTGGGTGTTGGCGAATTCGGGGGGAAATGGGGAACAAAATGTGGGGTGCATTTTGTCCTGTTAACCCTTGTGAAAGTGAAAAATGTGGGTGTAAACTTTTTTGGGGAAAAATTTTAATTTTTCATTTTCACAGCCATGCGTTTCCTAATTCTGTGAAACGCCCGATGGGTCAAAGTGCTCACTAGACACCTTGAAATATTCCTTAAGGGGTGTAGTTTACAGAATGGCGTGAGTTTTTGGGGGTTTCCACTGTAGTGCTACCTCAGAGTGTCTTCACATGCGACATAGCTCCCAATTACCATTATAGCTAAATCTGCTCTCCAAAAGCCATATGGTACTCCTTCCACTATGAAGCCTGCTGTGCGCCCATACATCCGTCTTTGAGCACACATGGGGTGGTTCTGTAAACCCTAGATTCAGGGTAATAGGTTTTGAGCTTTGTTTGGCTGTTAACCCTTGCTTTGTTACTGGAACAAATGAATTAAGATGAAAAATCTGCCAAAAAAGTGAAATTCTGAAATTTCATCTCCATTTGCCATTACTCTTGTGGAACACCTAAAGGGTTAACAACGTTTGTAAAATAAGTTATAAATACCTTGAGGGGTGTAGTTTCTAAAATGGGGTGATTTATGGGTGGTTTCTAATATGTAAACACCAGAAAGTGACTTCATAACTAAACTGGTCCTGAAAAATTTGGGTTTTGGAAATATTGTTAAAAATGTTAAAATTTTCTTCTAAACTTCTAAGCCTTCTAAAGTAAAAAATAATATTATATGTCATTTTCAAAATGATCCAAACATGAAGTAGACATATGGGGAATGTAAAGTAATTACTATTTTTGGAGGTATTACTATCTATTATAAAAGTAGAGAAATTGAAATTTGGGAATTTGCTATTTTTTCCCAATTTTTGGTAAATTTGGTATTTTTTATATGTAATTTTTTTTTATTTACTCCATTTCACCAGTGTCATGAAGTACGATATGTGACGAGAAAACAATCTCAGAATGGCATGTATAAGTAAAAGCGTTTTAAAGTTATTACTACATAAAGTGACACATGTCAGATTTTCAAAAAATTGCCTGGGCAGGAAGGTAAAAACAGGCCCAGGGTTAAAGGGGTAAAATTAGGGTACACCCCAAAACATTGGGAAATATAAAAAATAAAACAACGAGAAAGTGCGCTCGAGTATAGCAATGGCTGGGTGAGGTCGGTATACGTCTATTCTGCACAAGGTACGGACAAGTCCTGTAGGATCCATGCCTGGTTCGATTTAATGAACGTGAGCTTGTCCACATTGGCTGTGGACAGGCGGCTGCGCTTGTCTGTGATAACTCCCCCTGCCGTGCTAAACATGTTCAGACAATACACTGGCTGCAGGGCAGGCCAGCACATCCAAGGCATAAAGGGAAAGCTCAGGCTATGAGCCTAATTTGGAGACCCAGAAGTTAAAGGGGGCAGACCTGTCAGTCAGTAAGTGTAGGCGTGTGCACACATACTGCTCCAGAATGTTGCTGAAATGCTACCTCCTGCTAATACATTCCATATCAGCTGATGGTGCTGGTTTTGTGGCGTGCTTAAAAAGCTTTTCCACATTTCAGCCATACTAACCCTGCCTTCTGAGGTGCTGGCGGTGCCCCAGCTGCGTTGGCGACATCTTCCTCCTCCTCTGCCTTTGCCTTGTGCTTCCACCGTGCCAAGGCTGTTAGTTGGGAATGCCACCAGCAGCGTGTCTATCAGCGTGCGCTTGTAATAATGCATCTTACAATCACACTCCAGTGACAGAATTAAGGACGGAACTTTGTAACGGGGATCCAGCAGCGTGGCCACCCAGTAATCAGCACAAGTTAGAATGTGGCCAACTCGGCGGTCGTTGCCGAGACACTGCAGTGTGTAATCGCTCATGTGTGCCAGGCTGCCCAGAAGCAATGACAACTTCAAACTGTCCTCTGTGGGAGGTGTATTGTCTGTGTCCTCTGTATTCCCCCAGCCACGCACCAGTGATGGCCATGAGCTGGTTTGGGTGCCATCTCCTCCACCTCGTCATCCTACAGAACTGTGCCCTGGCTGGACAATTGTGTACCTGGCGTTTGTTGGTGCAGGAACCCACCCTCGGAGCCACTTGTGAATGACTGGCCTGAAACCCTTGTAAATCATCCCTCTTCCTCCTCCTCCTGTGCCACATCCTCTTCCATCATCGCCCAAAGCATTTTTTCAAGGAGGCATAGAAGTGGGATAGTAACACTGAGAACGGCGTCATCGGCACTGGCCATGTTGGTGGAGTACTCGAAACAGCGCAACAAGGCACACAGGTCTCGCATGGAGGCCCACTCATTGGTGGTGAAGTGGTGCTGTTCCACAGAGCGACTCACCCGTGCGTGCTGCAGCTGAAACTCCACTATCACCTGCTGCTGCTCGCACAGTCTGGCCAGCATGTGCAAGATGGAGTTCCACCTTGTGGGAACGTCGCATATGAGGCGGCAAGCGAGAAGGCTGAAGTTATGCTGCTGCGCTGACAGGCGAGCAACAGCAGGGTCAGAATGTCGAAAACGCTCACAGATAGCCCGCACTTTCTGCAGCAGCTCTGACATATTGGGGCAATTTTTCAGGAATTTCTGCACCACCATATTCAGCACATGCGCCAGGCAAGGGATGTGCGTCACACCGACTAGGCCCAGAGCTGTCACAAGAATTTGCACATTATTGCACACCGCCAGGCAGGACTTTAGGCTCACTGGCACCAACCACTCATCGGTCTGTTGTTCCATGCCTGCCCACAGCTCCTGCGTGGTGTGGGGTTTGTCCCCAAAACAGATACGTTTCAAAACTGCCTGCTGTGATTTACCCCTGGCTGTGCTGAAGTTGGTGGTGAAGGTGTTACGCTGACCGGATGAAGAGGCAAAGAGAAACGCCCTGCAATCCTCGGTGGTGGAAGGACATGCGCCAAACTGCTATCCGCCTCAGGCCCAGCTGCCACTGCATTTACCCAGTGTGCTGTTAGGGAGATATAACGTCCCTGACCGTGATTACTGGTCCATGTATCCGTAGTTAGGTGGACCTTGCCACAGATGGCGTTGCACAGTGCACACCTGATTTTGTCCCCCACTTAGTTGTGCAGAGAAGTGATTGCTTGCCTGGAAAAGTAGTGGCGGCTGGGAACGACATACGACTGGGAGCCACCGCCATATGGTTTTTAAAACTCTCCATCTCCATCAGACGGAATGACAGCATTTCAAAGGCCAGGAATTTTGAAATGCTGGCATTAAGTGCCAGGGATCGTGGGTGGGTAGGGAGGTACTTCCTCTTTCGCTCCAGTGTTTGGGAGATAGACAGCTGAACGCTTCCATGGGACATTGTGGAGATGCTTGGTGACCCATGTGGTGGCGTTGCTGGCACATCCTCTGTTTGCGGGGTGGCAGGTGCCACTGTCACTCCAGAGGGGGGTGAAGAGGCCGAGACCTTTCTTGGTATTTGAGGTGTCTACTACACTGCAGCTCGTGCTTTGCACTGAGATGCCTGGTCATGCAGGTTGTGCTCAGGTTTAGAACGTTTATGCCGCGCTTCAGGCTCTGATTGCACAGAGTGCAAACCACTCGTGTCTTGTCATCAGCACATTGTCTGAAGAACTGCCACGCCAGGAAACTCCTTGGAGTTGGCTTGGGTGTGCTCGGTCCCTTGGTGTGATGGGACGTAGCAGGCGTACTGTCTAGGGGATGGCCGCTCCGCTTTTGCACCCTGCTCCCTCTTCTGCTGTGCTGGTGGCTCTGTGCGACCACTGCCTCTTCCTCCAAACTAGACAGGTCACTCGCATGGCCTTGATTCCATGTGGGGTCGAGGACCTCGTAGTCCTCCACACCATCTTTCACCGAGTCTTCACCCCTGCCTTCTTTGTCGATCTTCACACTGCAGAAAGCCACAGCAGTTGGCACCTGTTTCGCCATCATCCGAGACGTTCTACAGTGGTCCTCCCATGTACTCATCCTGAAACATAAGCGGTTGGGCATCGGTGCACTCAATCTCTTCCACTTCTGGGGCAGGGCTATGTAGATGGCCCTGGGAAACCCTGTTAGCAGAGTCATCAAAAAGCATAAGAGACTGCTGCATGACTTGGGGCTCAGACTGCTTGGCTGGTTTGCAAGGGAGTGAGGTGAAAGACTGATGCCCATGGGCTGCAGGTTCCAACTCTGATCTTTCAGCAGGGGACTGGAGGAGGGAGACAATGTGAAGGAACTGGAGGCACCCAATCTACTATCGCCTGTACTTGTTCTGTCCTCACCATTCGTAGAGTCGCATTCGGCCCTACCAAATAACGCTAAAGGTTCTATAGCCTACTCGCACCTGAGGAAGGTGTTTCACTTGTGCATGTAGCTGGCACAGATCAACCACGTCCTCTCCCTGCAACAGGAGCTTCACCAACACCAGCAGCACCACGACCAGGGCCACGTCCCTTATTTGACACTCTCCTCATTCTTTGCGTTCACCCACCAAACTAACAGATGGTTTATGTCAGGCAACAATGTAACCGCCAATAGTGAACAATTAAGTTCACTGACAGTAAGGCTGTGCCGGTGTCGTGAAGAGAAAACATTTCTTGAGGTCATACAATAGTGTGACAGGCAAATTTTATACAATTACTTCACGGTCACAAAATATTTGAATTTTTCAACCAACAATGTAACAGCAGTATTGACTGGTTGTATTGGACTGTCAGAAATGCAGCAAAGGCCGCAAATGTAGTATCTAGCACAAAATGGGTGGTTTTTTTTAAAACCAAAATACACCAGCAGTATTTAACACTTGTATTGGACTGTCAGAATTGCTGCAAAGGCCGCAAATGTAGTATCTAGCACAAAATCTGTGTTTTTTTTTAAACAACAATATAACAGCAGTATTTAACGCTTGTATTAGACTGTCAGAAATGCAGCAAAGGCTGCAAATGTAGTATCTAGAGCAAAATGGGTGTTTTTTCAAACCACAATATAACAGCAGTATTTAACGGTTGTATTGGACTGTCAGAAATGCAGCAAAGGTGGGGGGGCGGAGCCTGCACCGGACTGTGATGGCCGCATAGTCAGGAGCTCTCCGTACTAGATCCACTAAAGTACCAGCATACACAAGCTGACAGACGAAAAAATTGTCAAAATCGGGCACCCTACAGCCGGGGACACTTCTAATGCCAGCAAGCCGCCGAATAACAGCATGGACAAATTCATTACAAAAGCTGGGAGACCAAGATGGCGCCGAACCTGCCACCATGGGCGTAGCTATAGGGGGTGCAGAGGTAGCAGTCGCTACCGGGCCCAAGAGCCTGAGGGGGCCCAAAGACCCTTGTGCCACATAAGAAGACACACAACGCACTGAGGGAAGGGAGGCCCAAGCTGAACTCTTGCACCAGGGCCCATGAGCCGTTAGCTATGCCCCTGCCCGCCACATAAGGTGAGCGAGTGCACCGCTGACATCTCTGAAGGAGAGAGTGATGCAGAGAACTCTCATAGTAAAACGGCTCTTTCTATCACACGCCGAATCTTAGAACAGTCACTCAGTAAAGCCATGGAGCCGATCTTAAGCGAGCTCACGGCCCTCCGCCATAATATGCACCACATAGGCGACCAAATAGTGACCCTAGAAATGCGCCAAACTGCAGTACTAGATTACCAAACAGCGACCGCCTCCTTCCCTGCAGAAATGCCGCACTTATCCCAATGACCTCCATAACGCTCTGGAGGACCAAGAAAACAGAGGACGCAGGAATAACCTGCGATTCAGGGGGATACCTGAAACAGTCACCGCGGCTGATATACCTGGGACTGTACTTTCAATATGCTGCTTCCTGCTGGGTCCAGATCACCAGGCTGATATCATCATCGAGCGTGCTCATGGAGCACTAAGACCTAAGTCTAAAATCTCAGAGCTGCCTAGAGATGTGATCTGCAGGTTCCTTAGCATCCAGGTCAAAACAGTGGTCTTGGAGGCCGCAAGGAACCATGAGAATCTGACATACGAGGAAGCCTGCATTACGATTTATCAAGACCTGGCCTCCTCAACACTAAAGAAACGCAGAACTTTGAAGCCCCTAACGGATTGCTCAGGGCAAACAACATTCCATATAGATGGACTTTTCCATTTGGAATATCATTCTTCCATGCGAGGCGCTGTCTCACCATAACCACATTTGCCGATTTAATCGGAGCCTACGACCACTTACAGATTCCTCAGCTGGAAATCGTAAACTGGGAGCTGTATCAAGATCTAACAGAGCTGCCAGACCTGCCGAAGATTTCACCTTTTGAACTTCCATGCACCCCAAAGGCCTAGAACTTCAAGTGGAGGAACAACCAGCTGACCCCATAGAGACTGGTTCTAATATCGCAACCACTTATTTGAGTCATCCTGGTTTTCTACTAGCCTCTCTCCCCACCTTTCCCTCTGACTCACCTTCCCCCTAACTATCCCACCCCCCCTCCGATACCAGTTATTTGATACTGTTACTACACCTATTCCTACCCCATCCTTTCCCCCACTATACCTAAACTACCCCCTACCCCCTTATAGTCTCATATTCGTCTGTCTGAAGGCCTCACCTCAGAGGCTCCTATTTGGTGCCAAGGGGATCGCAACAGGGTTGATTAACCATTTCCCCCCTTGTGACCCTCACCTCAAACACTAGTACAACCCATCTCGATTGGTACTGTTACCCAAAAGTTTATAACCATGTTACATATTGTTTTGTTTATTCTTTTATTAAGGTACATGACCCTTTCATTCTAATGATCCTGGAGGCACAGAGGGCCCCTCTGGAACCCATCTCACTAGTCCGGACTCTTCACACTATTCACAGCCAGGATGCGTTCTCCTGGAGATGGGTCATGCTTCAGCAAGGTAATCTCCACCACATTGAACACAATTTACATCTTTACATTGTTACGCAAATCTGGAGCCAATGTCCTACTCCTCCAGGAGACGCACTTTAAATTCAATCACTACCCCAATCTCTCCTTTGCCCACTACTTCCAGTGGTATCATTGTGGAGGAAATTCATCTGCTTCTGAGGGGGTGAGTATTGGGTTTCAGAGGAAGGTCCCTTTAAATATATCTCCCACTTGCAGGACCCTAGTGGAAGATACTTATTGGTCAAGCGTCATATTGGCCCCCAAATGTACACAATCATCAATCTTTACGCCCCTAACACGGGACAGTACACCTGGTTCTCCAGAGTCTTCCCTATTATTGAGACCTTTGCAGAAGGTCTAATTGTTTCAGGAGGTGACCTAAATGCTACTTTAAACCCACAACTAGACTCCTCAACTCTAAAATCTGCCCTTGCACTCAGAACCTTACGCTTCATAAGAGAGGGTTTTTGGAATCTGCACCTTATAGACATATGGCGTACTTTAAACCCAAACACAGCTGACTACACCTTCTATTCCGACACTAATGGTACGTACCAACGTTTGGATTACTTATTTGTATTTAAGGAACACCTCCAGCTCTGTCATGGACCTAAAATAGGGTCCATTCACCTATCTGACCATGCCCCCATATCCCTCTCAATCTCTGCTCCTTTACCCAACCCGAGCAAATTTAAATGGCGCCTAAATTAATTCCTATTAGGTAATTAAAATATTAGAGATAAGATAGCTGAACTCCTCAAAGAATATTTTTCCCTAAATAAGGACCCAGAGATATCCGACCAATCCCTTTGGGATGCCCATAAACCCTATATTACAGGACATTTCATAAGCCTGGGAGCATTAAGAAAGAAAGAAAGAAAAAAAAATTGATTCCCTATGCAAAAAAATACAATCCCTAGAATCCCTACATAAACACTCCTTCTCGGACCCACAACTGTAAGAACTGTATCAAACTATAGAGCTGAATTGAGATCCCTCCTACAGCATTCTACAGCTACATTTTTATTAAATTCACAACACAAATTCTTTGCACATGGAGATAAGGCGTCTAAGTTTATGATGTGCAGAGTAAAAAATAGAAGATCAATTAACTATATTCACCAAATAGAATCCCTCCAAGGAACCCCCCTTTACTCCTCCAAAGCAACAGGTACCCAATTTCGTGAGTTCTATGAAGCTCTATATAACTTGCCCCATACGCTTACTGCAGAGGCCCAATCATCCCTTCTCTCTTCCTTCGTAGACTCACTTACAATACCAACCATCACCAAAAACCAGAAACAAAAACTTGCTTCCCCATTAACATTGGCAGAAATCACTGCTGCCTTGAAATAATCCCCCCAGGCAAAAGCCCAGGCCGGATGGTCTCCCAGTTCTGTATTATAAAACCTACCAACAATACATCCTCCCTCATCTGCTCTCAGTTTGTAACTTAGCCCTACAGGGAAAACAGCTCTCCAGAGATATGACAATGGCCCACATAACCCTGATCTCCAAAGAGGGGAAAGACCCTAAACATTGTGCCAATTATAGACCTATCTTTCTCCTCAACATAGACCTCAAACTTTTAGCAAAGATGCTAGCCAATCGGCTTTCAACCCTTCTTCCCATGATGGTACACGGGGATCAGGTAGGCTTTGTCCGAGGCAGAGAAGGCAGAGACAATACATCCAGAGTTCTAAATATAGTGCATTACTCTAATATCCGATCCAGACCTCTTCTTCTCTTGAGTACGGATGCCGAAAAAGCATTTGATAGAATCAGCTGGTCGTTTCTGCAACAAATCCTATATCAATTTGGCCTACTTGATCCCTTTGTACAATCCACCTTTGCAATGTACGCACAGGCCTCGGCCTCAGTCTTAATCAATGGCGACCTATCTGATTCCTTCCGCATTCAGAATATTACCCGGCAGGGATGCCCCCTTTCTCCCCTGCTCTTCATTCTAGCTCTGGAACCTCTTCTTACCAAACTGAGAGCAGATCCAGAAATTCGAGGAGTGGCGCTGGGAGGTTTGGATCATAATTTAGCTGCTTTTGCGGACGATATTATGATCATGACTTCCAACCTAAAAAACTCACTCCCTGCGATTCAAAAACACCTGAATACTTATAGCTCCCTTTCCAACTTCAAAATCAATAAGCAAAAATCACTAGTGATTTGTATTGGGATTCCTCCATCAACACAACAAAGCTTAAAAAAGGATTCCCCATTTAACTGGTCTTCCCCCTCTTTAACCTACTTAGGGATTAAAATAAGTCCCAAAACTTCGGAACTGTTTGCACTAAATTACGCTCCATTGCTAAAGTCTATTTCATCCAGCATAGATAAACTAGACATTCCTACTATCTCCTGGTTTGGCCGCAAAAACCTTCTCATGTCATTAATATTGCCCTGTCTTACATAGCTACAACAGATCCTGCCCATCCTTATTCCCAAATCCTATTACAACTCCTTGAAGAAATTATTCTGCACATTCATTTGGAATGGGAAGAAACCCAGATTATCCTATGATCTCCTCTCACGTCCCAAACATACAGGAGGAATTGCTTTGCCAGATCCTGAAATGTATGGCAGAGCAGTTCTCTTGTCCAGAATAGTCGAGTGGCTTAGACCCTCCAACCCCAAATCGTGGGTCGCGATGGAACGGGAACTTCTAAACAAACCATTCCTCTCCTATTGATTAAAGACATCCTAGAAACAGCCCTTCCTGCTGTGATCGAATGTACACCACGAGATTTGAGAGATTCGACCACCTCTATCCTCTCATTCTTTGATCCCGAAGGATCTCTACTCCCGATTAAGGAATTTCAAAAAGTATTTACTTCACGTCACCGGCATTTATCCTTCACTTCATATCTCCACTCCTTTATCTCTCAACACATATCGAAGAGTGACCTCTTTTGCCCTTTAGTATGGTCTGAATCACTCATTGCTAACCCTATCCCCCAGAGAAATCGTATCTCGCAACTATACAAAAAACTAAACACTCCATCCTTACTTAATAAACCAGCCTTCATTCGACACTGGGAGAGGGACCTAGGACAGGAATTTCCTATTCTAACACTGCCAGACATACTGTCTTCTCCACACAAATCATCTAGATGTGTCCGCATACAGGAAAACGGATATAAACTCTTTACCAGATGGTATAAAACACCAGATATAACCTCATTGTACTCAGCAACAGCCTCAGACAGATGCTGGAGGTGCCTTGACAGTAGAGGAACCTTCATCCACATTTGGTGGGACTGCCCTACCATAAATGCTTGGTGGAAAGAAATCTTCCAGATCAGTAATCAAATATGTCATACTTAGGTGCAGATGACCGCATGTAAGGCCCTACTTAACCTAGACGACAATGCCGTATCACATCCCCTTTCTTTTCTCTTTAGTCAATTGCTGATAGCCGCGTCCTTACTAATACCAAAATATTGGCTGTCCACTACCCATAGAACAATGGAAACCCGCAATCATCAAAAATTCCTGGGTCAATGGCAATTATGGAAGGAATTTAGACACCTAAGCTAGCATCTAGGGCTCACCCACCCTCCTTTCTAACGTTAAAGATGCCTATACATGCTCACTATATCCAGCCAACCATTAGATACCTCGCCTGGTCATTTATAAGGCTTATAACCAACACTATACTAACATACTAACATATCATAGACTGCTGACACTATTAGTCCGTCGACTTGCCTCTTGTACCAAATGTGCTGTGATTGAAATGTACTGTGAATGAAAACAATGTCACCTGCCTTTTTCTTTTTGGAATGTAATACATCTTTGCATTCACTACGTCATGCTTCAAATAAAAATTTTAATAAAAAAAAAAGAAATGCAGCAAAGGCCGCAAATGTAGAATCTAGCACAAAATGGGTGTTTTTTCAAACAAAAATTTAACAGCAGTATTTAACGCTTGTTTTGGACTGTCAGAAATGCTGCAAAGGCCGCAAATGTAGTATCTAGCTCAAAATGGTTGTTTTAAAAAATAAATAAAATTAACAGCAGTATTTAACGGCTTTATTGGACTGTAAGAAATTCAACAAAGGCCGCAAATGTATTATCTAGCACAAAGGGGTGTTTTTTTTAAACCACAATATAACAGCAGTATTTAACTGCTGTATTGGACTGTCAGAAATGCAGCAAAGGCCGCAAAGGTACTTTATGGAAAAAAATATATGATTTTTTCACCCACAGTGAAAGAGATGGATTTACTGATTCTATTTCACTATCACATTTGCAGTGCAGGCCACAAAGGTACTTTATGGGAAAAAAATAAGATTTTTTTCACCCACAATTAAACAGATGGATTTAACTGATTCCACAAATGCAGAGCAGGGCGCAAATGTACTTTTTAGCAAAAAAATAAAAATAATTTGTCCCCCCAGAATCTAATAGATGGATTTACTGAATTGATCACACTCGCATATGCAGCACAGGGGTACTTTGCAGAAAAAAAATGTGAATATGTCAACCTCTGGGTCCCTGAAATCATAGACAGATTCCCTATATTATTTTCCCTTCCGCTGGCACATATGCAGTACAGGTGCACTTACAAAATATGTTGCCCACTGACCTAAAAGAACAGGATTAAATTATTGTCCCTGGCACATATGCAGTGCTGGTGCACTGAACTTGCACAAAATGGCCGCTGACGCCCACCTAACTAAAAGACGGATAAAACTTTTTTTTTCTGTGTCACTGGGCTCAGGGCAGGGTACAAAAATATTGCATTGCACCCACAAAAAAAAAAAAAAAAAATTGCTGTAGATTGCAGAGTTAACAACAAGTTCTATTATCAGATAGATTCTTTCCTATTCTCTCCCTCACAGCAGTAGCACCCTATCCCTACACTAATAAGAGCAGAGTGACGTGCGGTGCTACATGACTCCAGCTTATATAGAGGCTGGGTCACATGCTGCACAGGCCAATCACAGCCATGCCATTAGTAGGCATGGCTGTGATGGCGTCTAAGGGCACCCAAGTTAAACGCATGTTTATTGGCTGCCCTGCAGCCTTTCAAGATGCTATTAAATTGCCGAACACCGAACCCGAACTTTTACTGAAATGTTCAGGTTCAGGTTCGGGTCCGGATTCAGTTCGGGTCCGGAGTCAGTTGGGGTTCGCTCAACCCTACTAGATACCATGCATATTTGAAGGGGGTTGTCCCATGAAAATCATCCCCTTTACCACAATATAGGAGATACGTGTCTTAATGGCTGGGGGTTCAAATGCTGGACCCCACATATTAAGTAATAGCTGAGTATGAGTACACAGCCACCTCCAGTAGTCTCACAGGGTTGAATGGAGTTGAGGTACACATGCATGAATGCTGATCCATTTTAATGGGGGAATGCAACGTCCCAGGTCTCAAGACTGGCAAGGGCTCCAGAATTAGAACCCTAGCTGATCAGACACATCATCTATCCTGTGGTTTTTCATAGGACAACCACTTTAATTAGTATTTTAGTCATTGAGGAAATGTTATATTGTGCTTTACATATATACAGGCAGTGTGCACTATTTTTTGTTTTATGATCTTTTAAACCACTTAATATTACAATTGTGGCAGGAGTAGGGCTGTTCTTGGGAGTATACTAGCAGTGTCCACCATGAATCAAGAAGGAGTTATAGAGTACCCATAGTTACAAAAAGAATCCCTCATTATACAGCTTTGCTCTGCATAATTGTCCTCCTTTACCATCAAAGTAATTTCAATACATGGACTCTCTGTTGCTTATTAATTGGGGAAGTTCTTCTTCCTGTGATTTCATAGCTGTTCTGGTCCAGTCAGATATCACATCCTTATTACAGCCCAAGTCTCACAATGTCACTGAAGTTGAGATAATGTTGCAGCTACTCACACCTCGCCCCAGTTTGTCTAATATTTATTGTTCTAAAATGATTGTCCAGGGTTTTAAGAAGTACTCTAACAATAGAGATAGCCTTACGGTTCGCCCGGCTGTCGTTTTGCTGTGAACTTTGCGAATATATGGCGATGTCCGCCGGAGCCATATTCTTTTGCATTGCGCTGAACACATCATGTGGGACAGGACAGCCAATTAAACGTTTCAGCACATGGACACACCCCCACCCTATAACAGAACCTGCTCTGGTAGCCATTTTATATTCTGTGTTTTGCCAGTGTAGGGAGAGGTTACTTTGTGGAGCAGGGACAGACTGTTAGGGACACCAAGCACTAGCTAATTGGGCCACAAAAGTCCTTTTAAGGACTAGCATAGGTGTGCTATCGATATGTGTGATATACTTATAATATACTTTCTAACATAGAAAGTATATTATAGTGCATTTGTATTGTGCAGCAGTTGTGTGCGGTTCTGCTGCGATACCGCAGCTATATAGAGGGACAAATGCTATTGGAACAACTAATTGCAACCGGTGTGATATACCTGTTGCCCCCCAGAAAACTGATTGAGGGGTGTGATATACCTATAATATACTTTACCTATCAGAAAAATGTGTGTGCCCTGATCATTAATAAACAACGATCATATGATTAAAAAGGTAAATCTTTATTTTCAATATAGAAAAACTAGAAAACATTAAGAATCCACACAGTACATGAGAAGGGACACTGGAATGGGGTGACAAGGTATATCTCTCTCATATATAGGATATATATACAGTACAGACCAAAAGTTTGGACACACCTTCTCATTCAAAGAGTTTTCTTTATTTGAAATGACTATGAAAATTGTAGATTCACACTGAAGGCATCAAAACTATGAATTAACACATTTGGAATTATATACATAACAAAAAAGTGTGAAACAACTGAAAATGTGTCATATTCTAGGTTCTTCAATGTAGCCACCTTTTGCTTTGATTACTGCTTTGCACACTCTTGGCATTCTCTTGATGAGCTTCAAGAGGTGGTCACCTGAAATGGTTTTCACTTCACAGGTGTGCCCTGTCAGGTATAATAAGTGGGATTTCTTGCCTTATAAGTGGGGTTGGGACCATCAGTTGCATTGTGGAGAAGTCAGGTGGATACACAGCTGATAGTCCTACTGAATAGACTGTTAGAATTTGTATTATGGCAAGAGAAAAGCAGCTAAGTAAAGAAAAACGAGTGGCCATCATTACTTTAAGAAATGAAGGTCAGTCAGTCCGAAAAATTGGGAAAACTTTGAAAGTGTCCCCAAGTGCAGTCACAAAAACCATCAAGCGCTACAAAGAAACTGGCTCACATGCGGACCGCCCCAGGAAAGGAAGACCAAGAATCACCTCTGCTGCGGAGGATAAGTTTATCTGAGTCACCAACCTCAGAAATCGCAGGTTAACAGCAGCTCAGATTAGAGACCAGGTCAATGCCACACAGAGTTCTAGCAGCAGACACATCTCTAGAACAACTGTTAAGAGGAGACTGTGTGAATCAGGCCTTCATGGTAGAATTTCTGCTAGGAAACCACTGCTAAGGACAGGCAACAAGCAGAAGAGACTTGTTTGGGCTAAAGAACACAAAGAATGGACATTAGACCAGTGGAAATCTGTGCTTTGGTCTGATGAGTCCAAATTTGAGATCTTTGGTTCCAACCACCGTGTCTTTGTGCAACGCAGAAAAGGTGAACGGATGGACTCTACATGCCTGGTTCCCACCGTGAAAAATGGAGGAGGAGGTGTGATGGTGTGGGAGTGCTTTGCTGGTGACACTGTTGGGGATGTATTCAAAATTGAAGGCATACTGAACCAGCATGGCTACCACAGCATCTTGCAGCGGCATGCTATTCCATCCGGTTTGCGTTTAGTTGGACCATCATTTATTTTTCAACCGGACAATGACCCCAAACACACCTCCAGGCTGTGTAAGGGCTATTTGACCATGAAGGAGAGTGATGGGGTGCTGCGCCAGATGACCTGGCCTCCACAGTCACCGGACCTGAACCCAATCAAGATGGTTTGGGGTGAGCTGGACCGCAGAGTGAAGGCAAACGGGCCAACAAGTGCTAAGCATCTCTGGGAACTCCTTCAAGACTGTTGGAAGACCATTTCAGGTGACTACCTCTTGAAGCTCATCAAGAGAATGCCAAGAGTGTGCAAAGCAGTAATCAAAGCAAAAGGCGGCTACTTTGAAGAACCTAGAATATGATATATTTTCAGTTGTTTCACACTTTTTTGTTATGTATATAATTCAACATGTGTTAATTCATAGTTTTGATGCCTTCAGTGTGAATCTACAATTTTCATAGTCATGAAATTAAAGAAAACTCTTTGAATGAGAAGGTTTGTCCAAACTTTTGGTCTGTACTGTATATATTAAGATGATGGAGGAAAACAACACCTCTCCACTGGAGGCCCGATACCACCACACATTCACAGTAGCAGAGGACATCTATGTCGGATAAAAGCACACAGAATAAAAGTATGTTATTGCAAAGTGGTATAACATAATTCAAAACGTGCTTATCTACCAAGGAGCCCATCCTCCATAGCATGATTACATAAAGTGCAAGTGCAAATGAAAAGTCGGCTTTTGCGATGCCGGAGACCTAGTGGTCTCCCAGCATTGTATAGTATAGCCTGAAGCCGGCTAAGGAACCCCCATCCCAGTGTCCCTCACTTAATCAACGCATGTCGCTAAATGGCTTTGTCTTCCCCTGACAAATCTATTTGGCGAAACGCGTTGTGTGGTGGTATCGGGCCTCCAGTGGAGAGGTGTTATTTTCCTCCAGTATGTTGATATAAGATATATATCCTATATATGAGAGATATACACTCAGCTAAAGAATTAATAGGAACACCATACTAATACGGTGTTGGACCCCCTTTTGCCTTCAGAACTGCCTTAATTCTACGTGGCATTGATTCAACAAGGTGCTGATAGCATTCTTTAGAAATGTTGGCCCATATTGATAGGATAGCATCTTGCAGTTGATGGAGATTTGAGGGATGCACATCCAGGGCACGAAGCTCCCGTTCTACCACATCCCAAAGATGCTCTATTAGGTTGAGATCTGGTAAATGTGGGGGCCATTTTAGTACAGTGAACTCATTGTCATGTTCAAGAAACCAATTTGAAATGATTTGAGCTTTGTGACATGGTGCATTATCCTGCTGGAAGTAGCCATCAGAGGATGGGTACATGGTGGTCATGAAGGGATGGACATGGTCAGAAACAATGCTCAGGTAGCCTGTGGCATTTAAACGATGGCCAATTGGCACTAAGGGGCCTAAAGTGTGCCCAGAAAACATCCCCCACACCATTACACCACCACCACCAGCCTGCACAGTGGTAACAAGGCATGATGGATACATGTTCTCATTCTGTTTACGCCAAATTCGGACTCTACCATTTAAATGTCTGAACAGAAATCGAGACTCATCAGACCAGGCAACATTTTTCCAGTCTTCAACAGTCCAATTTTGGGGAGCTCTTGCAAATTGTAGCCTCTTTTTCCTATTTGTAGTGGAGATGAGTGGTACCTGGTGGGGTCTTCTGCTGTTGTAGCCCATCCGCCTCAAGGTTGTGCATGTTATGGCTTCACAAATGCTTTGCTGCATACCTCGGTTGTAACGAGTGGTTATTTCAGTCAACGTTGCTCTTCTATCAGCTTGAATCAGTCGGCCCATTCTCCTCTGACCTCTAGCATCAACAAGGCATTTTCGCCCACAGGACTGCCGCATACTGGATGTTTTTCCCTTTTCACACCATTCTTTGTAAACCCTAGAAATGGTTGTGCGTGAAAATCCCAGTAACTGAGCAGATTGTGAAATACTCAGACCCGCCCGTCTGGCACCAACAACCATGCCACGCTCAAAATTGCTTAAATCACCTTTCTTTCCCATTCTGACATTCAGTTTGGAGTTCAGGAGATTGTCTTGACCAGGACCACAACCCTACATGCATTGAAGCAACTGCCATGTGATTGGTTGACTAGATAATCGCATTAATGAGAAATAGAACAGGTGTTCCTAATAATTCTTTAGGTGAGTGTATACCTTATCACCCTATTCCAGTGTCCCTTCTCATGTACTGTGTGGATTCTTAATGTTTTCTAGTTTTTCTATATTAAAAATAAAGATATACCTATTTAATCATATGATCGTTGATTTTTAAAGATCAGGGCATACACATTTTTCTCATAGGTGGTGTATCAAAAATATGTGGACCCAAATGGTCACTTTGTAGGTGCTATAATATACTTTCTAACATAGAAAGTATATAGTGCATTTGTATTGTGCAGAAGTTTTGCTTCCACCCAAAAATTAATGAAGAGGCCTGCGATACACCTGCTTCCACAAAATACCGATAAAGCGTTTGATAAAGCGGCTTTCACCAAATGCTGCTTGAGGCCTATGATACACCTGCTTCCACAAAATATAGATTAAGGGGATTGATATACACACTTCAATCAAATATAGATTGAGGCCTACGATACACCTGCTTCCACAAAATACTGATTAAGGGGATTGATATACCGGCTTCCACCAAATATTGATTGAGGCCTGCGATCCACTTGCTTCCACAAAATGCTGATTGAGGGGTGCGATATATCTGCTTCCACAAAATACTGATTAAGGGGATTGATATACCTGCTTCCACCAAATATTGGTTGAGGCCTGCGATACACATGCTTCCACAAAATACTGATTACGGGGATTGATATACCTGGTTCCAAGAAATATTGATTGAGACGTACGATATACCTTCTTCCACAAAATACTGATTTAAGGGGTTTGATATACCTGCTTCCACAAAATACTGATTGAGGGGATTGATATACCGGCTTCCACCAAATATTGATTGAGGCCTGCGATCCACTTGCTTCCACAAAATATAGAATGAAGGGGGCTATATACCTGCTTCCACCAAATAATAATTAAGGGGTTCTACATACCTGTTTCCACAAAATATAGATTGAGAGGTGCGATATACCTGCTTCCACCAAATAATAATTAAGGGGTTCTATATACCTGCTTCCGCAAAATACTGATTAAGGGGATTGATATACCTGCGTCCACCAAATATTGATTGAGGCCTGCTATACACCTGCTTCCACAAAATACTGATTAAGGGGTTTGATATACCAGCATCCATCAAAAACTGATTGAGGTCTACGATACACCTGCTTCCACAAAATACCGATTAAGGGGTTTGATATGCCTTTTTACACCAAATATTAATTAAGGCCTGCAAAACACCTGCTTTCACAAAATACTGATTAAGGGGATTGATATACCTGCTTCCACCAAATATTGATTGAGGCCTGCGACACACTTGATTCCACAAAATACTGATTAAGGGGATTAATATACCTGCTTCCACCAAATATTTATTGAGGCCTGCGATCCACTTGCTTCCACAAAATACTGATTAAGGGGTTTGATATGCCTGCTTCCACAAAATACTGATTAAGGGGATTGATATACCTGCTTCCACCAAATATTGATTGAGGCCTGCGATACAGCTGCTTCCACAAAATACTGATCAAGGGGTTGCAATATACCTGCTTCCACTAAATATTGATTAAGGGGTTCTATATACCTGCTTCAACAAAATACTGATTAAGGGGTTTGATATACCTGCTTCCACAAAATACTGATTGAGGGGTGCGATATACCTGCTTCCTCCAAATACTGGTTGAGGGGTGCTATATACCTGCTCCCACAAAATACTGATTGAGGGGTGCGATATAGCTGCTTTCACCAAATATTGATTGTGGTTCTATACAGGTCCTTCTAAAAAAATTAGCATATTGTGATAAAGTTCATTATTTTCTGTAATGTACTGATAAACATTAGACTTTCATATATTTTAGATTCATTACACACAACTGAAGTAGTTCAAGCCTTTTATTGTTTTAATATTGATGATTTTGGCATACAGCTCATGAAAACCCAAAATTCCTATCTAAAAAAATTAGCATATTTCATCCGACCAATAAAAGAAAAGTGTTTTTAATACAAAAAAAGTCAACCTTCAAATAATTATGTTCAGTTATGCACTCAATACTTGGTCGGGAATCCTTTTGCAGAAATCACTGCTTCAATGCGGCGTGGCATGGAGGCAATCAGCCTGTGGCACTGCTGAGGTGTTATGGAGGCCCAGGATGCTTCGATAGCGGCCTTAAGCTCATCCAGAGTGTTGGGTCTTGCGTCTCTCAACTTTCTCTTCCCAATATCCCACAGATTCTCTATGGGGTTCAGGTCAGGAGAGTTGGCAGGCCAATTGAGCACAGTAATACCATGGTCAGTAAACCATTTACCAGTGGTTTTGGCACTGTGAGCAGGTGCCAGGTCGTGCTGAAAAATGAAATCTTCATCTCCATAAAGCTTTTCAGCAGATGGAAGCATGAAGTGCTCCAAAATCTCCTGATAGCTAGCTGCATTAACCCTGCCCTTGATAAAACACAGTGGACCAACACCAGCAGCTGACATGGCACCCCAGACCATCACTGACTGTGGGTACTTGACACTGGACTTCAGGCATTTTGGCATTTCCCTCTCCCCAGTCTTCCTCCAGCCTCTGGCACCTTGATTTCCGAATGACATGCAAAATTTGCTTTCATCCGAAAAAAGTACTTTGGACCACTGAGCAACAGTCCAGTGCTGCTTCTCTGTAGCCCAGGTCAGGCGCTTCTGCCGCTGTTTCTGGTTCAAAAGTGGCTTGACCTGGGGAATGCGGCACCTGTAGCCCATTTCCTGCACACGCCTGTACACGGTGGCTCTGGATGTTTCTACTCCAGACTCAGCTTCCGCAGGTCCCCCAAGGTCTGGAATCGGTCCTTCTCCACAATCTTCCTCAGGGTCCGGTCACCTCTTCTCGTTGTGCAGCGTTTTCTGCCACACTTTTTCCTTCCCACAGACTTCCCACTGAGGTGCCTTGATACAGCACTCTGGGAACAGCCTATTCGTTCAGAAATTTCTTTCTGTGTCTTACCCTCTTGCTTGAGGGTGTCAATGATGGCCTTCTGGACAGCAGTCAGGTCGGCAGTCTTACCCATGATTGCGGTTTTGAGTAATGAACCAGGCTGGGAGTTTTTAAAAGCCTCATGAATCTTTTGCAGGTGTTTAGAGTTAATTAGTTGATTCAGATGATTAGGTTAATAGCTCGTTTAGAGAACCTTTTCATGATATGCTAATTTTTTTAGATAGATTTAGATTTTGGGTTTTCATGAGCTGTATGCCAAAATCATCAATATTAAAACAATAAAAGGCTTGAACTACTTCAGTTGTGTGTAATGAATCTAAAATATATGAAAGCCTAATGTTTATCAGTACATTACAGAAAATAATGAACTTTATCACAATATGCTAATTTTTTTAGAAGGACCTGTATACATGTGGTGATGGCAAGTACAACAAAGGAATTCAAGAGGGGCCTGGATGTATTTCTGAGTGTAATAATATTACAGGCTATAGCTACTAGAGAGGGGTCGTTGATCCAGGGAGTCATTCTGATTGCCTGATTGGAGTCGGGGAGGATTTTTTTATTCCGCTAAAGTGGGGAAAATTGGCTTCCTCTGGACCAACTTGCAGGATGACAGGCCAAACTGGATGGACAAATGTCATTTTTTCGGCCTTATTTACTATGTTACTATATACCTGCTTCCACAAAATATAGATTGAGGGGTGCGATAGACCTGCTTCAACAAAATATTGATTAAGGGTTTTTTATATACCTGCTTCCACAAAATACTGATTGAGGGCTGCAATATACCTGCTTCCACAAAATACTGATTAAGGGTTTTTTATATACCTGCATCTACAAAATATTGATTGAGAGGTGCGGTATACCTGTTTCCACAAAATACTGATGAGGGGTGTGATATGCCACCTTCCACAAAATACTGAATAAGGGGTTCTATATACCTGCTTCCACAAAATACTGATTAAGGGGATTGATATATCTGCCTTCACTAAATATTGATTGAGGAGAGGCAGGCAGAACTTAAAGTGCAGGAGGCAAAAATCTGACTGCTAATGTATCTGAAACGAGCCATCCACCATGCACGGTCACATCTGCCGCTCCCAGGACGCCGGCACATGGCTCCGCAGTGTGGGCTTTTTTTAACGTGTACACTGCTGACAATACTGTTACCATCTGCATCCTGTGCTGTCAGCGCATACGTCGCGGTAAGCCCAACACTCACCTAGGGATGACCGCCTTAAGAAAGAAACTGGCCTCGCATCCCTGAGCCCAGTGGGAGCTCAGAATACACAAAGCCACACTCCCGGCGCTCCACGTCCTGCCTCTTCTCCTTCTCCTCTCTCCTCCCAATCAACCTCCACTCTACCTTCTACCGTGCCGTGGTTGCGTTTATCTGGCAAAAAGCAGGCTTTCGTGGCCCAAATGTTAGAGCGTATAAAAAATTATGACGCTGGATAACCCACTTGCCCAACGGCTGTCGGAACTGCTAGCCCGTCAACTACTGCCATATAAACTGGTGGACTCGGAGGCCTTTAAAAAATTTGTGGTCATTGGCACACCACAATGGAAAGTCCCCGGAAGGAAATATTTCTCCCAGAAGGGCATCCCGAAGCTATATGGCCACGTTCAGCGGCAAGTAAATGTATCTCTGGCACACAGTGTCGGTGCCAAGATACATCTGACCACAGAAACATGGTCTAGCAAACACAGGCAGGAAATGTACATAACTTTTACTGCCCACTGGGTGAACCTTCTGATGGCCGTCAAGCATGCAACCCGTGGCACCTGTGTGGATTTGGTGTTACCGCCACGGATTGCATGCAGGCCTGCCTCTTCTTCTCCTCCTCCTCCTCCATCCTCCATCTCCTCCTCAGCTGACACCTCCTTTTCCACTGCTACCGTCTCTTCCGCTGCACCACCCAAGCTCCCTAGAACCTTTTCGACATGCCAGGTGAGAGGTTGCCATGCTGTGGCTGTTGTGCCTGGAAGCCAAGAGCCACAACGGTCCTGCACTCCTTTCAGCTTTGCGGTCACAGGCCGATCAGTGGCTAACCCCGCTCAATTTGACAGTTGGGAAAGTGGTGTGCGACAACGGTGCCAATCTGCTGAGCGAGCTTAAATAGAGCAAAATGAACTTAGTTTTAGAAGATCTTACATGGCCATGGCTCGCCTTGCTGACGTTTATTGGTGACACCACCTGCCCGTCAGACGTCTGATTTGTGACTGTCCAACAAGCTGGAACTCCACCTTTTATATGCTTGATAGGTTGCTCCAGCAGAAACGTGCAGTTAACTACCTGTACGAACTCTGCGGCAGGACAGGTTCTGGGAAGCTTGTTTTTTTTTCTCACCACACCAGTGGCTGCTCATGCGCGATGCATGCAGACTTCTGCGGTCATTTGATGAGATCACTAAACTGGTCAGTTGCAGCCAGGGCACTATCAGTGACATCGTACCTTACTCCTTCTTTCTGGAGCGAGCATTGCATCGTGCCATTGATTAAGCTGTCTAGGAGCAGGAAGATGAGGAAGTCACAATGCTGGATGAATTCCCAGGGTGATCTAATCCAGAGACAAGTCAACAGGAGTCTGAATAGGAGTCAGAGGAGGATGGTGCCTAGGCGGAGGGAAAGCAAGAAGAGCATGCTTTAAACTTTTCTAGAATCCCTGGTGTTGTCTGTGGCAGGGGGGAGGAGACCGAGGACGACATTATCCTGGACTATGAGCAGGAGCCAGGCCTCTCCACCTCTTCCAGTTTAGTGCAAATAGGGACCTTCATGTTCCAGTGTTTAAAGAGGGACCCCCGTAAAAAAAGCATAAAAGGCAAGGACCAGTACTGGGTGACCCCTGGTACAAACACAAAATGGCAGACATGTTACCAGCATCATAGAGGGCTGTCAGAATGCAGCACTTCCAGGTCTTGCTTCGAGAAATGCTGCATTCTGCTTTTGCGAGCGCTGGCAGAGGAATTTCCACTCACAGAGAAAATGTTGCGGGTACCAATCCTACAGCGCATGCAAGAAGAGGGCGGTTTGAAGATGTGTTGGTCACTTCAGATATGAGATCATTCTTGCAGCCAACCCATCGACAGCCGCCCTTCAGATCCAGCCTCAGGGAACGCCTAGACCGACAGGTGTACAACTACATAGGGTTAACGGCCAATGTGGACGTTCTGAGAAGCAATGAACCCCTGGACTACTGGGTGTGCAGGCTTGACCTGTGGCCAGAGCTGGCACAATTTGCCATGGACCTGTTGGCTTGTCCCTCGTCCAGTGTCCTGTCCGAAAGGAAGTTCAGCGCAGCAGAGGATATCGTGAATGATAAGCGCATTCACCTAGCTCACGAAAGTGTGGACTACCTCACATTTCTAAAAATAATGAAGCATGGATCTTGAAGGAATTCAACACATATGACGATTCGACCATGTAATTGAATTTCCTCATGACAGCCCACAAATATCCACCACCACCCAGAACAAATAATGGTCCCTGTCTTCGGTAAATACAGTGGCATAAAAGGCCTCTTCTGTCCGTTGAATGCCTAATGTTTTGGGCCTCAGAGGAATTCAACACCTGTGACGACCACGTGTTTCAACTATTATCATTAGTTTTTTTTTTCAAGAGGGGGCATTTTGTTAGCCATGTTTTTAATCCAATTTCATATTTCTAGTTCTTTTAAACATATGTATTTGACCTGTATTTGTACTGTCCTTCAGTAAAATTGATATCCTTTGACCATCTAAGGCTACTTTCACACTTGCGTTCGGGGCTCCGCTTGTGAATTCCGTTTGAAGGCTCTCACAAGCGTCTCCGAACGGATCCGTCCAGCCCTAATGCATTCTGAGTGGATACAGATCCGCTCAGAATGCATCAGTCTGGCACCGTTTGTCCTCCGCTCCGCTCAGCAGGCGGACACCTGAACGCTGCTTGCAGCGTTCGGGTGTCCGCCTGGCCGTGCGGAGGCAAACGGATCCGTCCAGACTTACAATGGAAGTCAATGGGGGCGGATCCGTTTGAAGTTGACACAGTATGGCTCAATTTTAAAACGGATCCGTCCCCCATTGACTTTCAATTAGAGTTGAGCGAACACCTGGATGTTCGGGTTCGAGAAGTTCGGCCGAACATCCCGGAAATGTTCGGGTTCGGGATCCGAACCCGATCCGAACTTCGTCCCGTAACCGAACCCCATTGAAGTCAATGGGGACCTGAACTTTTCGGCACTAAAAAGGCTGTAAAACAGCCCAGGAAAGAGCTAGAGGGCTGCAAAAGGCAGCAACATGTAGGTAAATCCCCTGCAAACAAATGTGGATAGGGAAATGAATTAAAATAAAAATTAAATAAATAAAAATTAACCAAAATCAATTGGAGAGAGGTCCCATAGCAGAGAATCTGGCTTCACGTCACCCACCACTGTAAGAGTCCATTTTCATAAATTTAGGCCCAGCACCCAGGCAGAGGAGAGAGGTCCCGTAACAGAGAATCTGGCTTCATGTCAGCAGAGAATTAGTCTGCATGTCATAGCAGAGAATGAGGCTTCACGTCAGCCACCACTGCAACAGTCCATTGGCATATATTTAGGCCCAGCACCCAGGCAGAGGAGGGAGGTCCCGTAACCGAGAATCTGTCTTCATGTCAGCAGAGAATCAGTCTGCATGTCATAGCAGAGAATGAGGCTTCACGTCAGCCACCACTGCAACAGTCCATTGGCATATATTTAGGCCCAGCACCCAGGCAGAGGAGGGAGGTCCCGTAACAGAGAATCTGTCTTCATGTCAGCAGAGAATTAGTCTGCATGTCATAGCAGAGAATGAGGCTTCACGTCAGCCACCACTGCAACAGTCCATTGGCATATATTTAGGCCCAGCACACACACAGGCAGAGGAGAGAGGTCCCGTAACAGAGAATCTGTCTTCATGTCAGCAGAGAATTAGTCTGCATGTCATAGCAGAGAATGAGGCTTCACGTCAGCCACCACTGCAACAGTCCATTGGCATATATTTAGGCCCAGCACCCAGGCAGAGGAGGGAGGTCCCGTAACAGAGAATCTGGCTTCATGTCAGCAGAGAATCAGTCTGCATGTCATAGCAGAGAATGAGGCTTCACGTCAGCCACCACTGCAACAGTCCATTGGCATATATTTAGG
This sequence comes from Bufo gargarizans, assembly GCF_014858855.1. Lineage (NCBI taxonomy): Eukaryota > Metazoa > Chordata > Amphibia > Anura > Bufonidae > Bufo > Bufo gargarizans. The sequence goes on from NC_058085.1 coordinate 177,682,786, forward strand.
CCCAGCACCCAGGCAGAGGAGGGAGGTCACGTAACAGAGAATCTGGCTTCATGTCAGCAGAGAATCAGTCTGCATGTCATAGCAGAGAATGAGGCTTCACGTCAGCCACCACTGCAACAGTCCATTGGCATATATTTAGGCCCAGCACACAGGCAGAGGAGAGAGGTCCCGTAACAGAGAATCTGTCTTCATGTCAGCAGAGAATTAGTCTGCATGTCATAGCAGAGAATGAGGCTTCACGTCAGCCACCACTGCAACAGTCCATTGGCATATATTTAGGCCCAGCACACACACAGGCAGAGGAGAGAGGTCCCGTAACAGAGAATCTGGCTTCATGTCAGCAGAGAATCAGTCTGCATGTCATAGCAGAGAATGAGGCTTCACGTCAGCCACCACTGCAACAGTCCATTGGCATATATTTAGGCCCAGCACACACACAGGCAGAGGAGAGAGGTCCCGTAACAGAGAATCTGTCTTCATGTCAGCAGAGAATTAGTCTGCATGTCATAGCAGAGAATGAGGCTTCACGTCAGCCACCACTGCAACAGTCCATTGGCATATATTTAGGCCCAGCACACACACAGGCAGAGGAGAGAGGTCCCGTAACAGAGAATCTGTCTTCATGTCAGCAGAGAATCAGTCTGCATGTCATAGCAGAGAATGAGGCTTCACGTCAGCCACCACTGCAACAGTCCATTGGCATATATTTAGGCCCAGCACCCAGGCAGAGGAGGGAGGTTCCGTAACAGAGAATCTGTCTTCATGTCAGCAGAGAATCAGTCTGCATGTCATAGCAGAGAATGAGGCTTCACGTCAGCCACCACTGCAACAGTCCATTGGCATATATTTAGGCCCAGCACACACACAGGCAGAGGAGAGAGGTCCCGTAACAGAGAATCTGTCTTCATGTCAGCAGAGAATTAGTCTGCATGTCATAGCAGAGAATGAGGCTTCACGTCAGCCACCACTGCAACAGTCCATTGGCATATATTTAGGCCCAGCACCCAGGCAGAGGAGGGAGGTCCCGTAACAGAGAATCTGGCTTCATGTCAGCAGAGAATCAGTCTGCATGTCATAGCAGAGAATGAGGCTTCACGTCAGCCACCACTGCAACAGTCCATTGGCATATATTTAGGCCCAGCACCCAGGCAGAGGAGGGAGGTCCCGTAACAGAGAATCTGGCTTCATGTCAGCAGAGAATCAGTCTGCATGTCATAGCAGAGAATGAGGCTTCACGTCAGCCACCACTGCAACAGTCCATTGGCATATATTTAGGCCCAGCACACAGGCAGAGGAGAGAGGTCCCGTAACAGAGAATCTGTCTTCATGTCAGCAGAGAATTAGTCTGCATGTCATAGCAGAGAATGAGGCTTCACGTCAGCCACCACTGCAACAGTCCATTGGCATATATTTAGGCCCAGCACACACACAGGCAGAGGAGAGAGGTCCCGTAACAGAGAATCTGGCTTCATGTCAGCAGAGAATCAGTCTGCATGTCATAGCAGAGAATGAGGCTTCACGTCAGCCACCACTGCAACAGTCCATTGGCATATATTTAGGCCCAGCACACACACAGGCAGAGGAGAGAGGTCCCGTAACAGAGAATCTGTCTTCATGTCAGCAGAGAATTAGTCTGCATGTCATAGCAGAGAATGAGGCTTCACGTCAGCCACCACTGCAACAGTCCATTGGCATATATTTAGGCCCAGCACACACACAGGCAGAGGAGAGAGGTCCCGTAACAGAGAATCTGGCTTCATGTCAGCAGAGAATCAGTCTGCATGTCATAGCAGAGAATGAGGCTTCACGTCAGCCACCACTGCAACAGTCCATTGGCATATATTTAGGCCCAGCACACACACAGGCAGAGGAGAGAGGTCCGGTAACAGAGAATCTGTCTTCATGTCAGCAGAGAATTAGTCTGCATGTCATAGCAGAGAATGAGGCTTCACGTCAGCCACCACTGCAACAGTCCATTGGCATATATTTAGGCCCAGCACCCAGGCAAAGGAGGGAGGTCCCGTAACAGAGAATCTGGCTTCATGTCAGCAGAGAATCAGTCTGCATGTCATAGCAGAGAATGAGGCTTCACGTCAGCCACCACTGCAACAGTCCATTGGCATATATTTAGGCCCAGCACACACACAGGCAGAGGAGAGAGGTCCCGTAACAGAGAATCTGTCTTCATGTCAGCAGAGAATTAGTCTGCATGTCATAGCAGAGAATGAGGCTTCACGTCAGCCACCACTGCAACAGTCCATTGGCATATATTTAGGCCCAGCACCCAGGCAGAGGAGGGAGGTCCCGTAACAGAGAATCTGGCTTCATGTCAGCAGAGAATCAGTCTGCATGTCATAGCAGAGAATGAGGCTTCACGTCAGCCACCACTGCAACAGTCCATTGGCATATATTTAGGCCCAGCACACACACAGGCAGAGGAGAGAGGTCCCGTAACAGAGAATCTGTCTTCATGTCAGCAGAGAATTAGTCTGCATGTCATAGCAGAGAATGAGGCTTCACGTCAGCCACCACTGCAACAGTCCATTGGCATATATTTAGGCCCAGCACACACACAGGCAGAGGAGAGAGGTCCCGTAACAGAGAATCTGGCTTCATGTCAGCAGAAAATCAGTCTGCATGTCATAGCAGAGAATGAGGCTTCACGTCAGCCACCACTGCAACAGTCCATTGGCATATATTTAGGCCCAGCACACACACAGGCAGAGGAGAGAGGTCCCGTAACAGAGAATCTGTCTTCATGTCAGCAGAGAATTAGTCTGCATGTCATAGCAGAGAATGAGGCTTCACGTCAGCCACCACTGCAACAGTCCATTGGCATATATTTAGGCCCAGCACCCAGGCAGAGGAGGGAGGTCCCGTAACAGAGAATCTGGCTTCATGTCAGCAGAGAATCAGTCTGCATGTCATAGCAGAGAATGAGGCTTCACGTCAGCCACCACTGCAACAGTCCATTGGCATATATTTAGGCCCAGCACACACACAGGCAGAGGAGAGAGGTCCCGTAACAGAGAATCTGTCTTCATGTCAGCAGAGAATTAGTCTGCATGTCATAGCAGAGAATGAGGCTTCACGTCAGCCACCACTGCAACAGTCCATTGGCATATATTTAGGCCAAGCACCCAGGCAGAGGAGGGAGGTCCCGTAACAGAGAATCTGGCTTCATGTCAGCAGAGAATCAGTCTGCATGTCATAGCAGAGAATGAGGCTTCACGTCAGCCACCACTGCAACAGTCCATTGGCATATATTTAGGCCCAGCACACACACAGGCAGAGGAGAGAGGTCCCGTAACAGAGAATCTGTCTTCATGTCAGCAGAGAATTAGTCTGCATGTCATAGCAGAGAATGAGGCTTCACGTCAGCCACCACTGCAACAGTCCATTGGCATATATTTAGGCCCAGCACACACACAGGCAGAGGAGAGAGGTCCCGTAACAGAGAATCTGGCTTCATGTCAGCAGAGAATCAGTCTGCATGTCATAGCAGAGAATGAGGCTTCACGTCAGCCACCACTGCAACAGTCCATTGGCATATATTTAGGCCCAGCACACACACAGGCAGAGGAGAGAGGTCCCGTAACAGAGAATCTGTCTTCATGTCAGCAGAGAATTAGTCTGCATGTCATAGCAGAGAATGAGGCTTCACGTCAGCCACCACTGCAACAGTCCATTGGCATATATTTAGGCCCAGCACACACACAGGCAGAGGAGAGAGGTCCCGTAACAGAGAATCTGTCTTCATGTCAGCAGAGAATCAGTCTGCATGTCATAGCAGAGAATGAGGCTTCACGTCAGCCACCACTGCAACAGTCCATTGGCATATATTTAGGCCCAGCACCCAGGCAGAGGAGGGAGGTTCCGTAACAGAAAATCTGTCTTCATGTCAGCAGAGAATCAGTCTGCATGTCATAGCAGAGAATGAGGCTTCACGTCAGCCACCACTGCAACAGTCCATTGGCATATATTTAGGCCCAGCACACACACAGGCAGAGGAGAGAGGTCCCGTAACAGAGAATCTGTCTTCATGTCAGCAGAGAATTAGTCTGCATGTCATAGCAGAGAATGAGGCTTCACGTCAGCCACCACTGCAACAGTCCATTGGCATATATTTAGGCCCAGCACCCAGGCAGAGGAGGGAGGTCCCGTAACAGAGAATCTGGCTTCATGTCAGCAGAGAATCAGTCTGCATGTCATAGCAGAGAATGAGGCTTCACGTCAGCCACCACTGCAACAGTCCATTGGCATATATTTAGGCCCAGCACCCAGGCAGAGGAGGGAGGTCCCGTAACAGAGAATCTGGCTTCATGTCAGCAGAGAATCAGTCTGCATGTCATAGCAGAGAATGAGGCTTCACGTCAGCCACCACTGCAACAGTCCATTGGCATATATTTAGGCCCAGCACACAGGCAGAGGAGAGAGGTCCCGTAACAGAGAATCTGTCTTCATGTCAGCAGAGAATTAGTCTGCATGTCATAGCAGAGAATGAGGCTTCACGTCAGCCACCACTGCAACAGTCCATTGGCATATATTTAGGCCCAGCACACACACAGGCAGAGGAGAGAGGTCCCGTAACAGAGAATCTGGCTTCATGTCAGCAGAGAATCAGTCTGCATGTCATAGCAGAGAATGAGGCTTCACGTCAGCCACCACTGCAACAGTCCATTGGCATATATTTAGGCCCAGCACACACACAGGCAGAGGAGAGAGGTCCCGTAACAGAGAATCTGTCTTCATGTCAGCAGAGAATTAGTCTGCATGTCATAGCAGAGAATGAGGCTTCACGTCAGCCACCACTGCAACAGTCCATTGGCATATATTTAGGCCCAGCACACACACAGGCAGAGGAGAGAGGTCCCGTAACAGAGAATCTGGCTTCATGTCAGCAGAGAATCAGTCTGCATGTCATAGCAGAGAATGAGGCTTCACGTCAGCCACCACTGCAACAGTCCATTGGCATATATTTAGGCCCAGCACACACACAGGCAGAGGAGAGAGGTCCGGTAACAGAGAATCTGTCTTCATGTCAGCAGAGAATTAGTCTGCATGTCATAGCAGAGAATGAGGCTTCACGTCAGCCACCACTGCAACAGTCCATTGGCATATATTTAGGCCCAGCACCCAGGCAAAGGAGGGAGGTCCCGTAACAGAGAATCTGGCTTCATGTCAGCAGAGAATCAGTCTGCATGTCATAGCAGAGAATGAGGCTTCACGTCAGCCACCACTGCAACAGTCCATTGGCATATATTTAGGCCCAGCACACACACAGGCAGAGGAGAGAGGTCCCGTAACAGAGAATCTGTCTTCATGTCAGCAGAGAATTAGTCTGCATGTCATAGCAGAGAATGAGGCTTCACGTCAGCCACCACTGCAACAGTCCATTGGCATATATTTAGGCCCAGCACCCAGGCAGAGGAGGGAGGTCCCGTAACAGAGAATCTGGCTTCATGTCAGCAGAGAATCAGTCTGCATGTCATAGCAGAGAATGAGGCTTCACGTCAGCCACCACTGCAACAGTCCATTGGCATATATTTAGGCCCAGCACACACACAGGCAGAGGAGAGAGGTCCCGTAACAGAGAATCTGTCTTCATGTCAGCAGAGAATTAGTCTGCATGTCATAGCAGAGAATGAGGCTTCACGTCAGCCACCACTGCAACAGTCCATTGGCATATATTTAGGCCCAGCACACACACAGGCAGAGGAGAGAGGTCCCGTAACAGAGAATCTGGCTTCATGTCAGCAGAAAATCAGTCTGCATGTCATAGCAGAGAATGAGGCTTCACGTCAGCCACCACTGCAACAGTCCATTGGCATATATTTAGGCCCAGCACACACAGGCAGAGGAGAGAGGTCCCGTAACAGAGAATCTGTCTTCATGTCAGCAGAGAATTAGTCTGCATGTCATAGCAGAGAATGAGGCTTCACGTCAGCCACCACTGCAACAGTCCATTGGCATATATTTAGGCCCAGCACCCAGGCAGAGGAGGGAGGTCCCGTAACAGAGAATCTGGCTTCATGTCAGCAGAGAATCAGTCTGCATGTCATAGCAGAGAATGAGGCTTCACGTCAGCCACCACTGCAACAGTCCATTGGCATATATTTAGGCCCAGCACACACACAGGCAGAGGAGAGAGGTCCCGTAACAGAGAATCTGTCTTCATGTCAGCAGAGAATTAGTCTGCATGTCATAGCAGAGAATGAGGCTTCACGTCAGCCACCACTGCAACAGTCCATTGGCATATATTTAGGCCAAGCACCCAGGCAGAGGAGGGAGGTCCCGTAACAGAGAATCTGGCTTCATGTCAGCAGAGAATCAGTCTGCATGTCATAGCAGAGAATGAGGCTTCACGTCAGCCACCACTGCAACAGTCCATTGGCATATATTTAGGCCCAGCACACACACAGGCAGAGGAGAGAGGTCCCGTAACAGAGAATCTGTCTTCATGTCAGCAGAGAATTAGTCTGCATGTCATAGCAGAGAATGAGGCTTCACGTCAGCCACCACTGCAACAGTCCATTGGCATATATTTAGGCCCAGCACACACACAGGCAGAGGAGAGAGGTCCCGTAACAGAGAATCTGGCTTCATGTCAGCAGAGAATCAGTCTGCATGTCATAGCAGAGAATGAGGCTTCACGTCAGCCACCACTGCAACAGTCCATTGGCATATATTTAGGCCCAGCACACACACAGGCAGAGGAGAGAGGTCCCGTAACAGAGAATCTGTCTTCATGTCAGCAGAGAATTAGTCTGCATGTCATAGCAGAGAATGAGGCTTCACGTCAGCCACCACTGCAACAGTCCATTGGCATATATTTAGGCCCAGCACACACACAGGCAGAGGAGAGAGGTCCCGTAACAGAGAATCTGGCTTCATGTCAGCAGAGAATCAGTCTGCATGTCATAGCAGAGAATGAGGCTTCACGTCAGCCACCACTGCAACAGTCCATTGGCATATATTTAGGCCCAGCACCCAGGCAGAGGAGGGAGGTCTCGTAACAGAGAATCTGGCTTCATGTCAGCAGAGAATCAGTCTGCATGTCATAGCAGAGAATGAGGCTTCACGTCAGCCACCACTGCAAAAGTCCATTGGCATATATTTAGGCCCAGCACACACACAGGCAGAGGAGAGAGGTCCCGTAACAGACAATCTGGCTTCATGTCAGCAGAGAATCATTCTGCATGTCATAGCAGAGAATCAGGCTTCACGTCACCCAACATTGGAACAGTCCATTGGCATATATTTAGGCCCCGGCACCCAGACACAGGAGAGGTTCATTCAACTTTGGGTAGCCTCGCAATATAATGGTAAAATGAAAATAAAAATAGGATTGAATGAGGAAGTGCCCTGGAGTCCAATAATATATGGTTAAGGGGAGGTAGTTAATGTCTAATCTGGACAAGGGACGGACAGATCCTGTGGGATCCATGCCTGGTTCATTTTTATGAACGTCAGCTTGTCCACATTGGCTGTAGACAGGCGGCTGCGTTTGTCTGTAATGACGCCCCCTGCCGTGCTGAATACACGTTCAGACAAAACGCTGGCCGCCGGGCAGGCCAGCACCTCCAAGGCATAAAAGGCTAGCTCTGGCCACGTGGACAATTTAGAGACCCAGAAGTTGAATGGGGCCGAACCATCAGTCAGTACGTGGAGGGGTGTGCACACGTACTGTTCCACCATGTTAGTGAAATGTTGCCTCCTGCTAACACGTTGCGTATCAGGTGGTGGTGCAGTTAGCTGTGGCGTGTTGACAAAAGTTTTCCACATCTCTGCCATGCTAACCCTGCCCTCAAAGGAGCTGGCATTGACACAGCTGCCTTGGCGACCTCTTGCTCCTCCTCTGCCTTGGCCTTGGGCTTCCACTTGTTCCCCTGTGACATTTGGGAATGCTCTCAGTAGCGCGTCTACCAACGTGCGCTTGTACTCGCGCATCTTCCTATCACGCTCCAGTGCAGGAAGTAAGGTGGGCACATTGTCTTTGTAGCGTGGATCCAGCAGGGTGGCAACCCAGTAGTCCGCACAGGTTAAAATGTGGGCAACTCTGCTGTCGTTGCGCAGGCACTGCAGCATGTAGTCGCTCATGTGTGCCAGGCTGCCCAGGGGTAAGGACAAGCTGTCCTCTGTTGGAGGCGTATCGTCATCGTCCTGCCTTTCCCCCCAGCCACGCACCAGTGATGGACCTGAGCTGCGTTGGGTGCCACCCCGCTGTGACCATGCTTCATCCTCATCCTCCTCCACCTCCTCCTCATCCTCGTCCTCCTCGTCCTCCAGTAGTGGGCCCTGTCTGGCCACATTTGTACCTGGCCTCTGCTGTTGCCAAAAACCTCCCTCTGAGTCACTTCGAAGAGACTGGCCTGAAAGTGCTAAAAATGACCCCTCTTCCTCCTCCTCCTCCTCCTCCTGGGCCACCTCCTCTTCCATCATCGCCCTAAGTGTTTTCTCAAGGAGACATAGAAGTGGTATTGTAACGCTGATAACGGCGTCATCGCCACTGGCCATGTTGGTGGAGTACTCGAAACAGCGCAACAGGGCACACAGGTCTCGCATGGAGGCCCAGTCATTGGTGGTGAAGTGGTGCTGTTCTGTAGTGCGACTGACCCGTGCGTGCTGCAGCTGAAACTCCACTATGGCCTGCTGCTGCTCGCACAGTCTGTCCAGCATGTGCAAGGTGGAGTTCCACCTGGTGGGCACGTCGCATATGAGGCGGTGAGCGGGAAGGCCGAAGTTACGCTGTAGCGCAGACAGGCGAGCAGCAGCAGGATGTGAACGCCGGAAGCGCGAACAGACGGCCCGCACTTTATGCAGCAGCTCTGACATGTCGGGGTAGTTGTGAATGAACTTCTGCACCACCAAATTCAGCACATGCGCCAAGCAAGGGATGTGCGTCAAATTGGCTAGTCCCAGAGCTGCAACGAGATTTCGCCCATTATCGCACACCACCAGGCCGGGCTTGAGGCTCACCGGCAGCAACCACTCGTCGGTCTGTTGTTCTATACCCCGCCACAACTCCTGTGCGGTGTGGGGCCTGTCCCCCAAACATATGAGTTTCAGAATGGCCTACTGACGTTTACCCCGGGCTGTGCTGAAGTTGGTGGTGAAGGTGTGTGGCTGACTGGATGAGCAGGTGGAAGAAGAGGAGGAGGAAGCCGAGAAGGAGGAGGTGGCAACAGGAGGCAAAGAATGTTGCCCTGCGATCCTTGGCGGCGGAAGGACGTGCGCCAAACAGCTCTCCGCCTGGGGCCCAGCTGCCACTACATTTACCCAGTGTGCAGTTAGGGAGATATAGCGTCCCTGGCCGTGCTTACTGGTCCACGTATCTGTGGTTAGGTGGACCTTGCCACAGATGGCGTTGCGCAGTGCACACTTGATTTTATCGGATACTTGGTTGTGCAGGGAAGGCACGGCTCTCTTGGAGAAGTAGTGGCGGCTGGGAACAACATACTGTGGGACAGCAAGCGACATGAGCTGTTTGAAGCTGTCTGTGTCCACCAGCCTAAATGACAGCATTTCATAGGCCAGTAGTTTAGAAATGCTGGCATTCAGGGCCAGGGATCGAGGGTGGCTAGGTGGGAATTATGCTTTCTCTCAAATGTTTGTGAGATGGAGAGCTGAACGCTGCCGTGTGACATGGTTGAGACGCTTGGTGACGGAGGTGGTGGTGGTGGTGTTGGTGGTACATCCCCTGTTTGCTGGGCGGCAGGTGCCAACGTTCCTCCAGAGGCGGAGGAAGAGGCCGAGGCGGCAGCAGCAGAAGAGGCCGAGGCGGCAGCAGCAGAAGAGGTAGCAGGGGGAGCCTGAGTGACTTCCTTGGTTTTAAGGTGTTTACTCCACTGCAGTTCATGCTTTGCATGCAGGTGCCTGGTCATGCAGGTTGTGCTCAGGTTCAGAACGTTAATGCCTCGCTTAAGGCTCTGATGGCACAGCTTGCAAACCACTCGGGTCTTGTCGTCAGCACATTGTTTTAAGAAGTGCCATGCCAGGGAACTCCTTGAAGCTGCCTTTGGGGTGCTCGGTCCCAGATGGCGGCGGGCAGTAGCAGGCGGAGTCTCTTGGCGGCGGGTGTTCTGCTTTTGCCCACTGCTCCCTCTTTTGCTACGCTGTTGGCTCGGTCTCACCACTGCCTCTTCCTCCGAACTGTGAAAGTCAGTGGCACGACCTTCATTCCATGTGGGGTCTAGGACCTCATCATCCCCTGCATCGTCTTCCACCCAGTCTTGATCCCTGACCTCCTGTTCAGTCTGCACACTGCAGAAAGACGCAGCAGTTGGCACCTGTGTTTCGTCATCATCAGAGACATGCTGAGGTGGTATTCCCATGTCCTCATCATCAGGAAACATAAGTGGTTGTGCGTCAGTGCATTCTATATCTTTCACCGCTGGGGAAGGGCTAGGTGGATGCCCTTGGGAAACCCTGCCAGCGGAGTCTTCAAACAGCATAAGAGACTGCTGCATAACTTGAGGCTGAGACAGTTTCCCTGGTATGCATGGGGGTGATGTGACAGACTGATGGGGTTGGTTTTCAGGCGCCATCTGTGCGCTTTCTGCAGAAGACTGGGTGGGAGATAATGTGAACATGCTGGATCCACTGTCGGCCACCCAATTGACTAATGCCTGTACCTGCTCAGGCCTTACCATCCTTAGAACGGCATTGGGCCCCACCATATATCGCTGTAAATTCTGGCGGCTACTGGGACCTGAGGTAGTTGGTACACTAGGACGTGTGGATGTGGCAGAACGGCCACGTCCTCTCCCAGCACCAGAGGGTCCACTAACACCACCACGACCATGTCCACGTCCGCGTCCCTTACTAGATGTTTTTCTCATTGTTATGGTTCACCACAACAACAAAAATATTATTTGGCCCAATGTATTGTATTCAAATTCAGCGGGATATAAATTTGAGGCCTAGTATTTAGGCGCTGGGTGACCGGTATGGATTTACTAACAGAATTAGACTTGGAAATGCACAGTAGCGTGTGTGTGAAGTTATTCTGAATGACCCTATGTGCACCTTGAATATTATATACCCTTTTAGGGATAGATTTCAAATAGCTCTGATATAGCAGAAACCACTAAATTATGAAATTGCTAAATTGGGAATTGTATTTCAACCCAGAACAAAAAATGTGCTTTGACGGACACTAAATAACTTTCCCAGCCACAACAGGACAGCGGTAACGAGAGATTTAGCGGGATATAAATTTGAGGCCTAGTATTTAGGCGCTGGGTGACCGGTATGGATTTAGCGACAGAATTAGACTTGGAAATGCACAGTAGCGTGTGTGTGAAGTTATTCTGAATGACCCTATGTGCACCTTGAATATTATATACCCTTTTAGGGATAGATTTCAAATAGCTCTGATATAGCAGGAACTACTAAATTATGAAATTGCTAAATTGGGAATTGTACTTCAACCCAGAACAAAAAATGTGCTTTGACGGACACTAAATAACTTTCCCAGCTACAACAGGACAGCGGTAACGAGAGATTTAGCGGGATATAAATTTGAGGCCTAGTATTTAGGCGCTGGGTGACCGGTATGGATTTAGTGACAGAATTAGACTGGGATATGGCCAAAAAATAACCACACTATTGCTGGTTAAATGCACTTGGTGACGAGCGCAGCTTGCCCCTGATGTAGTATATGGCCAAAAAATGAACAGACTATTGCTGGTTAAATGCACTTGGTGTCACAGCTTGACGAACCACACTACTGAGGGTTAAATGCACTTGGTGACGGGCGCAGCTTGCCCCTGATGTAGTATATGGCCAAAAAATGAACAGACTATTGCTGGTTAAATGCACTTGGTGACGGGCGCAGCTTGCCCCTGATTTAGTATATGGCCAAAAAATGAACAGACTATTGCTGGTTAAATGCACTTGGTGTGATAGCTTGACCAACCACACTACTGAGGGTTAAATGCACTTGGTGACGGGCGCAGCTTGCCCCTGATGTAGTATATGGCCAAAAAATGAACAGACTATTGCTGGTTAAATGCACTTGGTGACGGGCCCAGCTTGCCCCTGATTTAGTATATGGCCAAAAAATGAACAGACTATTGCTGGTTAAATGCACTTGGTGTGATAGCTTGACCAACCACACTACTGAGGTTTAAATGCACTTGGTGACGGGCGCAGCTTGCCCCTGATGTAGTATATGGCCAAAAAATGAACAGACTATTGCTGGTTAAATGCACTTGGTGTCACAGCTTGACGAACCACACTACTGAGGGTTAAATGCACTTGGTGACGGGCGCAGCTTGCCCCTGATGTAGTATATGGCCAAAAAATAAACAGACTATTGCTGGTTAAATGCACTTGGTGTGACAGCTTCACCCTGATGTAGGCTTTAGCCAAAAAACAACCACACCATTGAGGGTTAAATGCACTTGGTGACAGGCGCAGCTTGCCCCTGATTTAGTATATGGCCAAAAAATGAACAGACTATTGCTGGTTAAATGCACTTGGTGTGACAGCTTCACCCTGATGTAGGCTTTAGCCAAAAAACAACCACACCATTGAGGGTTAAATGCACTTGGTCGCAGCTTGGATGCACTTGGTCGCAGCACCGCACAAGACACAAAATGGCCGCCGATCACCCCAGAAAAAAGTGACTGACAAACGGTCTGGGCAGCCTAAAAACAGTGAGTGAGCATTTGAGTATCAGCAGCTCAATGATGCACAGCTGCAGATCGATCGATTAATCAAGTGAAGTCCTTTGGAGGAGTTAATCTGTCTAATCTCGCCCTACTGTCGCATCCGCAACCTCTCCCTACGCTAATCAGAGCAGAGTGACGGGCGGCGCTATGTGACTCCAGCTTAAATAGAGGCTGGGTCACATGGTGCTCTGGCCAATCACAGCCATGCCAATAGTAGGCATGGCTGTGACGGCCTCTTGGGGCAAGTAGTATGACGCTTGTTGATTGGCTGCTTTGCAGCCTTTCAAAAAGCGCCAAGAAAGCGTCACAAAAGCGCCAAGAAAGCGACGAACACCGAACCCGAACCCGGACTTTTACGAAAATGTCCGGGTTCGGGTCCGTGTCACGGACACCCCAAAATTCGGTACGAACCCGAACTATACAGTTCGAGTTCGCTCATCCCTACTTTCAATGTAAAGTCAAAACGGATCCGTTTGCACTATCATGAACAAAAAAATAAATAAAAAATTATTATTATTTTTTTTGTTTTTCATGGTAATGCAAACGGATCCGTTCTGAACGGAGCCACCGTCTGCATTAATATGAGCGGATCCGTTCAGAACGGATCCGATCGAACGCTAGTGTGAAAGTAGCCTAAGGCTACTTTCACACTAGCGTTCGGGGCTCCGCTTGTGAGTTCCGTTTAAAGGCTCTCACAAGCGGCCCCGAACGGATCCGTCCAGCCCTAATGCATTCTGAGTGGATGCGGATCCGCTCAGAATGCATCAGTATGGCTCCGTCTGTCCTCCGCTCCGCTCAGCAGGCGGACACCTGAACGCTGCTTGCAGCGTTCGGGTGTCCGCCTGGCCGTGCGGAGGCAAACGGATCCGTCCAGACTTACAATGGAAGTCAATGGGGACGGATCCGTTTGAATTTGACACTATATGGCTCAATTTTTAAACGGATCCGTCACCCATTGACTTTCAATGTAAAGTCAAAACGGATCCGTTTGCATTACCATGAAGAAAAAAAAAAAATTATAATTATATATATATATTTTTTTGTTCATGGTAATGCAAACGGATCCGTTCTGAACGGATCTAAGCGTTTGCATTATAGGTGGGGATCCGTCTGTGCAGATACCAGACGGATCCGCTCCGAACGCAAGTGTGAAAGTAGCCTAATAGACCTCCAGCCACATATTTACTTCTTCTTTTCTGTATGCTGAATGCATAATTTTTGGGGCCTGTAGTACATTGGCCTGCTGTAAAATTGATATCCAATGACCGTTTAAACTAACTCCAGCCACATACTTACTTGTTCTTTTCCGTCCTCTGAATGCATAATTTTTGGGGCCTGTAGTACACTGGCCTGCTGGAAAATTGATATCCAATGACCGTGTAATCTACCTTCAGCCACATACTTACTTGTTCTTTTCTGTATGCTGAATGCATAATTTCTGGGGCCTGTAGTCCATTGGCCTGTTGTAAAATTCATATCCAATGACCATGTAATCTACCTCCAGCCACATACTTACTTGTTCTTTTCTGTACGCTGAATGCATAATTTTTGGGGCCTGTATTCCACTGGCCTGCTGTAAAATTCATATCCAATGACCGTGTAATCTACCTCCAGCCATATACTTATTTGTTCTTTTATGTACGCTGAATGCATACTTTTTGGGGCCTGTAGGCCACTGGCCTGCTGGAAAATTGATATCCATTGACCGTGTAATCTACCTCCAGCCACATACATACTTGTTATTTTCTGTATGCTAAATGCATAATTTTTGGGGCCTGTAGTCCATTGGCCCATTGTAAAATTAATATCCAATGACCATATAATCTACCTCCAGCCACATACTTACTTGTTCTTTTCTGTACGCTGAATGCATAATTTTTGGGGCCTGTAGTACACTGGCCTGCTGGAAAATTTATATCCAATGACCATGTAATCTACCTCCAGCCACATACATACTTGTTCTTTTCTGTATGCTAAATGCATAATTTTTGGAGCCTGTAGTCCATTGGCCTGTTATAAACTTCATATCCAATGACCGTGTAATCTACCTCCAGTCACATACTTACATGTAAATGCATAATTTTTGGGGCCTGCAGTACACTGGCTTGCTGTAAAATTCATATCCAATGATCGTGTAATCTACCTCCAGCCACATACATACTTGTTCTTTCCTGTATGCTAAATGCATAATTTTTGGGGCCTGTAGTCCATTGGCCTGTTGTAAACTTCATATCCAATGATTGTGTAATCTATCTCCAGCCACATACTTACTTGTTCTTTTCTGTAAGGTGAATTAATAATTGTTGCAACCACGGATGAATTTAACACCAGTGACAACCACATCTTATCGAATTTCAACTATTATCATTAGAGGTTTTTTCAAGAGGGGTATTTTCGTTAGCCATGTTTTTAATCCAATTTTATATTTTTAGTTCTTTTAAACATATGTATTTGACCTGTATTTGTACTGGCCTGCAGTAAAATTGATATCCATTAACCTTGTAATATACCTCGGCCACATAATCACTTGATCTTTTATGTCCGGTGAATGCCTAAAGTTTTGGGCCTGTAGTCCAGTGGATTACAGTAAAAATGTTATCCATTGACCACATAATGTACCTCTAGCCACATAATCAGAATTTCTGTGCACTTCTACTAAGCATTTGGTGGCTGCAAATATGAGCAGTAGTTTTTTCTTGTTTCGCTTGCCATTAAAGTGAATGTGACCCGCCCAGTGGCGTACCTCCAATAGAGGCAGACCACGCAGCTGCTATGGGGCCCCCCTGGGGGAAGGGGGACCACAGTGGAGGATAGTCCCCGCCCACTAATTACACTTGTATGGCTACCTGAGAATGTAAGACTTGGAGAAGGACCTTTGGTGATGTCATCAACCATGTGACCAGTGCAGGAAACCAAGGAATAGCAGAGCAGCAGAAGTCTAAAGGACCTTTGGTGATGTCATCATCATGTGACCAGTACAGAGGACTGGTGAAAGACCTGTGGCATATCCCTGTAAGGGGGCGGAGCTTCTGTGTGGTGCCTGGAGGAGAGGTTAGTGGTGTTCTAGGATAACCTTTAGCATCCTATAAAAGCTGGGAGTTGTAGTTCTGTCCTATTATATCCCTCTCCATGTAATTTAAATGTATGCCCTAGTACAGTCTGGTAATGCTGGGAGTTGTAGTTCTTCTGTCCTATTGTATCCCTCTCCATGTAATTTCAATGTATGTCCTAATACAGTTTGGCAATGCTGGGAGTTGTAGTTCTCTCCTCTTATACCCCCTCTCTGTAATGTATACTGATGCCCCATAATAAGTCTGGCCATACTGGGGGTTATAGTTATTTCTTTTTAAAGCTCTCACCTAGTAGTGGGGTCCTACAAGGCAGGCGTGCAGCATGATGTGAGCGTGCTGCGAGCTCCGCCCCCCCTCCTACCTCTGACCGCTCAGCTTCTCTCCCTCTTCGCTCCCTTGCCGTACTGTCTGATGTGCGGCGCGGTGTTGGTGGCGGGCCGCCAGCCTGAATGAGGTGCCGTTCCTGCGCTGCTTCCCTCTCTCCTCGTCCCTTCGCTTCGGCTGTTTGAGCGGTGTGGTGTCGGGCTGCCGGGTGGATCGGAGTGCCGCTCTCTGCTGCTGATGCCTGGTCTCTGAAGTCGGCGCTCCACTGGGTGACCTGTGGCTCGGATGATTTGGTGGGCTGATTGAGCGGTGGGTGTGTGGCGTGCAGAGGAAGCGCACTGAGGCCGGACAGCAGAACCCAGAGACACTGAAGTGTGGGACCGCATCCAAGGTCTGTAAAGTGGAGCCATTCACGGATTTGAATCCCTGGACTGACCGTGTCTAGGATGGGCAAGTAGAATGGAAGTCATCTGGTTGACTGTTTAATATTGTCAATAACACCTGATTTTCTTACTAAACACACAAAAAAAACCTCTAATATAAAGTTATCGTGGTAACCCTTTAACAATACTAACAAAGTTACACCTCTGAACGATTTAAGGGGTACGACTGGGTACGATTGACTCCTTTGCTCTAGTTAGAGGGACCCATTATTATATCTAAAGGGACACTCTGAAGGAGCCGCGGAGTTGGGTGGAACCACCGGGACCCGGGCCAGATCGCAGGGTTACTGCTTTAGACTATTGCGGCCATCCACCAAAGCTCTGAATATGGCCCCCAAAGGTCCAAACAGGAAATCTGTGGGCACTATGTCCCCCAAAAGGGTCAGAAAACTAAAGCCCTAGACAAAATATAGAGAGGTATTAAAGATCTTCCCCCACAAAAACAAGAGGAACATCGAAAACTGTTGGCCGTCAAGAGGAAAAGCCTAGAAAAACTGTAATGCCCTCAAACTATAGCGATAAGGAAGACATGGATACACGGATCCATTCGCGCATGGAAATAATTGAGCAAAAATTGGGGGACATTCTGGGCATTTAAAAATTTACCGACTTAGAGGATAGGTCATGTAGGGGAAATATCCGATTGATAGGATTCCCTGAAGGATCAGAGGGGGACGACCTAGGGGGATTTATACAGAAGTGGTTGGAGGACTTCTTGGGCCGAGATTCCTTTTCATCATTATTTATGATTGAACGAGCACATAGAGCCCTCAATAAAAGGCCACCCCCTGGCGCCCCACCACGCGGCCTTCTCGCTAAAATTTTGTGCACTAGCGACCGAGATAAAATATTACGTCGAAAGAGAGAGCTAGGCGATTTGGTGTATAACGGAAATAAAATCTTGATTTACCCTGATTATTCCTTCTCCACCCAGCTTAAAAGAAGGCAATTCGGGGAGGTTAAGAAACGCCTTATTAAGGCAATATTCTATGTTATTTCCAGCCAAATTAAGAATAGAATATAATGATTCTGTCTCCTTTTTCGCAAGCTCTGAGGAGGCCTCTGCTTGGTTGGACGCCAGGGGGATATGATATGATATGAGATGAGAGATATGAATGTCCGCTCTGTCGTGTTTGGCTCTCTCTCTCTTATCTCTTCCTTTTTTTTAAGGCCAAATATGAAGTATTTAATTAAAAGCCGCCATTTTTGTCTTGGGGTTTAAGTTGCTGTATGCACTGTTTATATAGCGGGTAGGAGAGTGTGAGGGATGAGAGGAGGGGAGGGAGAGGGGGGGTAGGAGGCCTAGGCGATGTGTAAGAGGAGCATGGGTCTTAATTGTCCTGTGCACCATGGGAAGGGGGGGTTGGGGTGGGAAGGGTTGCTTCACTGCTGCGGGATCCAATATAGAGTCAGGAGGGGAGCAGATGGTATTGACCACCCCCCAAATTGGGGTAAATGGCACGCATTTTGACATGGAATGTCCGCGGATTGGCGGACAAACTCAAACGGAGGGTGGTCTATGATACCGTCTTTAGGCATCTATCTGCCATTGTGGGGCTGTTGGAGACCCACTTAACAGCTGAAAGATTGTGTTATATGCGAAAGTCCTGGAGGCAGTATGAGTACCACTCCCACTATTCGGCCTATTCGCGGGGAGTAAGTGTCTACATTCATAGAAATGTGGATTATGACCCATATGATCAATGGATTGACAAAGAAGGCAGATTTGTATTTCTGTACGGCTGATGGATGGGACTGGTGTGCATGCTTGCGTTTGTATATATCCCCCCCCCCCCCTTTTCTTCTGAGGTGCTGAGAAAACTTGCAGAATATATTGGGAAATGGGATCAGTGTCCCATATTAGTTTCTGGAGACTTCAACGCCGTTATGGATAATAGGGATAGGGTATCCACGATTAGCGGAGGGGGGAGCGTAGGAGATCAGCCTACGGCCCTAGGCAGGATCTGCCAGGAATTAGGCCTTATAGATGTGTGGCAGTTTCTGTATGGAAAAAAAAGTGCCTTTTCCTGTTTTAGCAGATCCTACAGGGTTATGTCTAGGATAGATATATCCTTGGCAACTCCAGGATTTTTGGAATGGATACAAAAAATGAAGTATGAGCCACATGGTATATCCGACCATACTCCAATGTTGTTATCATGCGCCGATTCCGCGCAAAAGGGCAGAAAACCTTTTAGATTAAATCCACACTGGATACATCTGGTTGGGGATCAAGAAAGGATCGGTGAGGATATATCTGAATTTTGGGCACTAAATTATGGATCCACACATATACATTTTGTGTGGGATTCCTTGAAGGCCATGATAAGAGGGCTATATTGTAAGAGGGTTAAAAGGAAAAGGGCGGAATACGCCAAGACGGAAAAAGAATTGGCAGAGAGGGTTAGGGCTTTAGAGGCAGATTTGGCCAGACAGAACAGAGAAAGGGCTCGTTCATTATTAATAGAGGCTAAGAGGGAACATCAGACTTTTTTATATGAAAAAGCGCAACATAAGGCCTTTTTTGCAGGGCAGCGTGCCTTTTTTGAAAAAGGGAAAACAGGAAGATTGCTGGCATCTGTAGTCGCTAATCAAAAGACCCAAACCCCGATAAAACAAATTAAGTTATCTTCTGGTGCCTTGACTAATGACTATTATAATATCAAATCCACCTTTATAGAATACTTTACAAAATTATACCAGTCGGATCTCGGGGTGGAGGGAGGAGCTCCGGTTCACTTTTTGGACAAAGTGGAACTTCCTTGGACCAAGACTGCGCTAAAGTAAATATGCCAATAACCCTTGAAGAGTTGGAAGCTGTGTTAGATAGTATAAAAAATAATACGGCCCCGGGCCGTGATGGTCTAACTTTTGAATTATATAGAGTACATCGTAAAACGTTATTGCCTTTTCTCCTTCAAATGTTTAATGAGTCTTGGAGGGACGGGTCACTCCCCCCCCCCCCCTTTGAGGGAGGCCTCTATCTCTTTGATCCTGAAAAAGGATAAAGATAAGACCGAAGTTGGATCGTATCGTCCAATTTCATTACTTAATACCGATTACAAAATACTTGCCAAATTGCTCGCTAACAGGTTGAGGGGGGTTATACACTGCCTGATCCACCCGGATCAGACGGGGTTCATCCCACAACGAAATATACAATCTAATATCTGTAGAGCCTTTCTTAACATATATGTCGGGGATGGGGAGGACCGCTCCATCCTGTCTCTGGATGCCGAGAAAGCCTTTGACAGGGTGGAGTGGCCCTTCCTATGGGGTACCCTGACCAGAATGAACTTGGGTGAACATTTCATTAAATGGATACAGCTGCTCTATTCTGGGTCCATGGCTAGTGTTAAAATAAATGGGATCGACACAGAACAGTTTCATCTACAGCGAGGCACTAGGCAGGGATGTCCCCTTTCACCTTTGATATTCGCCCTGGTGTTAGAGCCTCTTGCATGTAGAATCCGACAGTCTAAGGCTCCTTTCACACCTGCGTTCAGGTGTCCGCTCGTGAGCTCCGTTTGAAGGGGCTCACAAGCGGCCCTGAACGCAGCCGTCTGGCCCTAATGCATTCTCAGTGGAGGCGGATCCACTGAGAATGCATCCGCCTGCCAGCGCTCAGCCTCCGCTCCGCTCAGTTCGGGTGTCCGCCTGGCCGTGCGGTGGCGAGCGGATCCGTTCCGACTTACAATGTAAGTCAATGGGGACGGATCCGCTTGAAGATGACACCATATGGCTCAATCTTCAAGCGGATCCGTCCCCCATTGACTTTCAATGTAAAGTCGGAACGGATCCGCTCAGGCTACTTTCACACTTAGAAAAATTTTCTAAGTTATAATGCAGACGGATCCGTTCTGAACGGAGCCACCGTCTGCATTAATATGAGCGGATCCGTTCAGTGTGAAAGTAGCCTAAAGAGATCATAGGCTTTGGAGGGAAAGGAGAAGAAGATAAAATTAGCTTATATGCGGACGACATCGTTGTTTTCTTGAGGCAGGGATGGAAAGGCCTCTGATTAATATTTTGGAAGAATATGGGGCTTTATCAGGATATAAAGTGAACTGGGATAAGTCTGAACTTCTCCCCCTAGTCCGAACTCCCCCTGATGGAGCATCAGCTATTAGACCCGACTATGATGAGATCTGACCGGTTTCCATCTGCCGGGCTATAAAATTGTGTCCAGAATTTATAACCTGATCTGTGAATGAGGCCCCCAACACAGATGTGGTCAAAGCCTTTTATGTTCTCTAGCATCAGATTATGAGGTTCTACCACAGCTGAGGTGTGTATTAGGAGGTTCTGCAGCAGCTTAGGTGTGTATTAGGAGGTTCTGCATTAGCTGAGGTGTGTATTAGGAGGTTCTGAAGCAGCTGAGGTGTGTATTAGGAGGGTCTGCAGCAGCTGAGGTGTGTATTAGAAGGTTCTGCAGCAGTCAGAAAAACATCAGTTGTGACTGGATAAAATCATTTAGATTTCTGTGTCTGCACTTTGGAAAATGCCCCTGTCCTTTTCCTCTGCCAGCGCGCGTCACACTGTGACCTGACTGACTGGTCCAGACCTGACCTGATCCCGCACCATCACCAGTCCAGACTCCAGACTAGTGCTGTGAAGATCTGCCCCAGGCCCTGACCGTGCTCTGCCAGCAGCACAAACAGTAAGTCAGCATCTCGGAGGAGGTGAAGCAGCAGCAGACACAGTCCATGGTGGAAGGATGACACTATATAAAAAGTAGCAGCAGTGGGCACAATTCATCGGGTAAGGCTTGGTAATCACTTGCGATCAGATTTTAGTATTCTGTTCCAGCATACCAGCAGAATACCAGAATCGCCAGATCCAGCATATGCCAAATACTGCTGGCACCTGCCGGATCCAATTCACAATAATGGGGTCATTCAAGATTGTTTTGCCCTTTGTTTTTGCTAGAATCTGCAACTGAGGCTTTTGCTGGAACCTCTGCAGTAGATGTGCCCATACCCTAAGGGGTATGATGGGTCACTCACAAGGGGGCCCAATTCAGATTCTTGCCATGGGGCCCAGTGATTTCTATGTACGCCCCTAGGCCCGCTGCAAACTTGCGGTTCGCGAACATTTGATCGCATTCGCGAATCGTCACAGCTGATGTTCGTGCATCACTACCTGTCAGTCCTGATCCCCCACTTCATCTTAGGGTCATGTGAGCATCCCTCTTTTTCCTTCCTAATCCCACCATGTGCAGTAAAATGTAACAGTGCGTTTTTTTACTGGATT
Source organism: Bufo gargarizans (assembly GCF_014858855.1). NCBI lineage: Eukaryota > Metazoa > Chordata > Amphibia > Anura > Bufonidae > Bufo > Bufo gargarizans. The sequence continues at coordinate 177,704,554 of NC_058085.1, forward strand.
TGTCTGAAAGAAACCAAAAAAGTTTTGGGTTGAGCTGCTGGACGAAATTTTGGAAAGTTCGCAACCAACCTGGTTCGTTGGGAACTTGTTTACTGATCTCTAGTCTACAGCAAAGATTAGGGCATTATGTAATGTACTGCAAAAAAGGTATTTCTTACATTGTGGTAAAGTTCGATGCACTGCGCACAAAAAATCCCAACCTTATGTTCTGACTACTGAGTTAACATATATCTATTACTTAAAGGGGTATTTCTGTTGTTAAATGGGATAACTTCCAGATCAGTGGCGGTCCTTCTGCTGTGACTTCCTCAGTTACCACGTACTATTACTAGAGATGAGTGGATTTTTAAAAAATTCGATTTGCCGGTTCGCCAAATTGTTCGGGAAAAATTTGATTCGATCCTAATATATTCACGGCGAATTACATGAAAAAACAGCTATTTCCTGGCTGCAGAGAGCCTTTATAGTGGTGTAGAACACTGTGCCTTGTAGTAACAAGCATAGGGAGTCTGCTTTGGTAGTGAAATAATACTGTGAGTCCGTACGACATGCAGATAACAGGTGTCACTCTTAGAATCACAACACACTTCAGTTATTAGGGCAGTCACGAGGCCAAATAACTCAAGTATGAACTCAGCCTTACAGGTCGATGTTAGTGTTTACATCAATGATTATTTTGCCCTTCCTCTGATCCATCAGAACAATAACCCACAAAAAATGGATCTTGTCTGTGAAGCATACGCCTTCACTCGGTCAGCATTTGCTCAATAATCCATCAGTATTGCTAATGCCCAAAAAAAGTGGATCTAAAACAGATGACACGTATATGTAATATTTGCATGTCTTCTGTGTTTTGTTGCTACATAGACAGGATCCGTTGTGCGTCTCATTTTTCCCTCCTTCTGACAGATCAGAAGAAAGGTCAAATAAATCATGATGTCAGCCAGGCCAAAAGACAAAATAGTAACCCAGTCATGAAGTGGGGAGGGTGGGAACAGCATAAGAAGTCCACAGAGTGGACCTATGACATAGTGGTGAGGTGGAAGCAGCACGAGGAGACCACATAGTGGCCCAATGACAGAGTCTGGAAGTGGCGGTAGCATAAGGAGGACACAGACTGGCACGACGACAAAAGATTGTGGAGGTGGCAGCAGCATGAGGATGCCACAGAGTAGCACGACGACGAGAGATTGTGGAGGTGGCAGCAGCATGAGGAGGCCACAGAGTGGCACAACAACAAAGTGTGGAAGTATCAGCAGCATGAGGAGGCCAGAGTAGCATGACGATAAGAGATGGTGGAGGTGTCAGCAGCATGAGGAGGCCAAAATACCACAACAATAAGAGATTGTGGAGGTGTCAGCAGAATGAGGGGGCCACAGAATAGCACAACGACGAGAGATTTTGGAGGTGTCAGCAGCATGAGGAGGCCAGAGTAGCACAATGACGAGAGATTGTGGACATAGCAGCAGCATGAGGAGGCCATTGAGTGGCACAATGACCGAGTCTACAGTTGGCAGCAGTATAAGGAGGCCACCAAGTGGCACAATGACAGAGTCTGGAGTTGGCAGCAGTATAAGGAAACCACCGGGGGGCACAATGACCAAGTCTGAAGTATGCAGCCATATGAGGAGGCCACCGAGTGGCACAATGACCAAGTCTAGAGTTGGCAGCATCAGGAGAAGGTCACAGAGTGGGACAATGACAGAATCTGGAGGTGGCAGCAGCATGAGGAGACCGCAGAGTGGTCCAATGAGTCAGGATATGGTGACAGCAGCAGCATCAGGAGGATGCCACAGAGTGGCAAGGTGACATAGTGTGGAGATGGCAGCAGCAGCAGGATACCACAAAGTTGCAAGGTGACATAGTGTGGAGATGGCAGTAGCAGCATCAGGATACCACACAGTGCAAGATGATATAGTGTGGAGATGGCAGCAGCAGGAGAATACCACAGAGTGGCAAGGTGACAGTGTGGAGATGGCAGCTTCAGGATACCACAGAGTGGCAAGGTGACATAGTGTGGAGATGGCAGCAGCATGAGAATACCACAGAGTGGCAAGGCAACATAGTGTGGAGATGGCAGCATCAGGATACCACAGAGTGGCAAGGTGACATAGTGTGGAGATGGCAGTAGCAGCAGCAGCATCAGGATACCACACAGTGGCAAGGTGACAGTGTGAAGACGACAGCAGCAACAGCTGGAGATCAAAGAGTGGCAAGGTGACATAGCATGGATATGGCAGCAGCATCAGGATACCACAGAGTGGCAAAGTAACATAGTGTGGATAAGGCAGCAGCAGCATCAGGAGGCCACAGAGTGGCAGGGTGACATAGTGTGGATAAGGCATCAGCAGGAGGATACCACAGAGTGGCAAGGTGACATAGTGTGGAGATGGCAGCAGCAGATGCATCAGGAGACCACAAAGGGACCCGGTGACAGAGTGGGACGATGGGTGGCAATACCAATATCGCTGCATCAGGCAGGTGGTAGCATCAGAGTAGTAGCTTATGGCAGGTAGTCAGAATAAACCAGTCTCTTTTATCAAAGTGTTGGTGTGGCACCATGGATGATCTAGTCTGATGCATCAGGAATTGTTAGTTGGAAATTCTGACTGATCCACGCCTGATTCATCTTGACAAAGGTCTGTCTCCCCACATTTTGGGTGGACAGACGAGTTCTCCTTGGGGTAACTATGGCCCCCGCCGCACTAAACACCTGCTCTGATGCCACACTACTGGCCAGGAAGTACAACTTTTCCAAAGCAAACTCTGCTAGTTGTGGCCACAAATCCAGTTTGGCTGCCTAGTACTTCAGCTGATCTTCAATGTGGGTTGGCAGGGTGCTATCCAAGTATGCCACCACCTGCTGGTTCAGTTCATGCTCCAGGTCTGAGCCAACCCAAAAGCAAAACCAATAACCCCAAAGAAAAGTGGGAGATGCACATATAGTAAGGCTGGTTACAGCCTGGATTTGTGGGTGGGGCTGCCCTCTATATAATCCCGAGCAGCCTCACCTTGGGGGTGGTCGCTTCGTGCTCCTGCCTCACTCACAGGTGTGTTCTCAGGTGCACAGCTGCCGCTGGGTGTCATTAGCAGACTAGCTTCTCTGGTGGTAGGAGTCTTTCTTTGCAGCATGGAGCTCGTTATTTTGCTCTCTGCTACCGTACCATGCACGCGCCATACTACGTAAGTAGGTTGGGCCGGGGCCGCCTCTCCTGGCCGGTCGGAACCGACTTTGCTAGCGAAAAGGGAGGCTTTGCCTCAGAATCTGCTACCTCAGGTTGCTCGTTGGGGCTAAATACTTCTATTTCTTTTCAACTTTGTTTGTTGGTAATAGGAGTTGGTTCCTATAAATCTTACTTCGCTTTGTTCATCTCGTATGAGAAGTTACTTCAGCCGGTTGCTGTAAAGGCAGAGTTACCCGGGCTGCACGTGACGTCATGTTTGGAGATCGGACGCAGCTGTTATTGTTTAGGCCTCTTGCTGTAGCTGTTCCTTGCCATGTGTCTCCCCCTCCCCCGCTACCACCATCTTTAGTCTTCATGTATTTCACTGCTCCATGTACTTAAAAACCCTGCCGCACTTTCATGCTCTGCTGTTATCCTGAGCGGCATTTACACTTTTGGCTTTTTATTTCATGTCTTTATGCTGCATCCGCGCGTCTTTACTGTCCAGCACTTTCCTACTCTTGGTTCGTATTCACTCAGATTGGTCTCTCATTCAAGCTGCGTTCACCTGTTGGCTGTTACATCTCATTCCGTACCCAGCCGACGGCTGGATCCGTATTACACGCCTGTTATTACATGTTGTGTACTCGGCTTACAGCTGCTACTGTTACTCCATTTTATTCTCGGGACGCACCACCCTAGGGTTCACACCTTTCTCCACTCACAACCAGAGCTGCGTTCATGCGTTGACTATTACACCATGTTTGCTCTGCTCACCGTGAGAGCTGTGTTTACACGTCCACTGTGACAACATGTTCATACTAGGCTTGTTTCAGAGCTGCATTCACTTTCACAGTTACATCATGTTTATGCTCCACTCACATTTAGAGCTGCTATTCTACTAATTTCATGCTCGGCCACACCCAGAGGTGCATTCGCACCACGCTGTCAAATCATCTTTTGCACTCCTCCCTCGACCAGAGTTTCATTCATCCGTCTATCTATATTTCAGGTTTACTCTACTCTCACCCAGAGCTGCGTTCACACGTCCTAAGCTACTTCAGGTTCTTTCCATGTCTGCTGTCACATCAAGTTAATATTCCGTTCACATCCAAAGCTGCGTCCGCATGTCTGCTTTTACATCTTGTCCTATACTCCATTCCCATACTCAGAGCTGCGCCCATACCATGTTTTTTAGGTACCATTCACATCCAAAGCCCCATTTGTTGTTACATCATGTGTTGTACTCTGCTTCCACGCAAAGCTGCATTCTCCTGTTCATTGCTACGTCATGGTTTTATCTCACCGGGGCAGTCTGCACCCACCGCTCTAGTACCTCTAGTACCTCTCTCCCAACAAACATAACTGCGTTCTTTTCAGGCTTACGTTCCTTTCCTCGGTGGTCTGTTACATTCCATAGGCCTACTTTTCTGTTCACCTTAGGGAGATCCTGGTTCATATTCACTCAGACTGGTCTCCTTTGAAAAAAAAAAGCTCTTTCATTACTGCAGTCCGAGTCATCCGCCGCTTGTACGCGTCTCCAGGATGGGTAAGCTCCTTCCTTCAGTCCTTCCCCTCCACAGGGCTCCTCCGATCGGCGCTCACGTGTTTTCCCTGCTTCCGGTCACGGGGTCGGCGTGCGTTCCAGAGTGGAACACATGTGGAGAACCACCGCCGAACTTGTGTGTTTTGAATTACAGGTGGTGTCCTGGTTAGTACTGTATCATTGCCACTGAGGAAGGGGTCATCCAGACAACCCCGAAACGCGTATGGTTAATACCTTGTACTGGCATGCTGGGACAGTAGCTCCCCTGGACTTTAAAACCGAATAGCTGTGAGCGACGAACACCGGAGGAATCCCTGCACAAAAAGCCACAAACTAAGTTCTGTGAGCGGATATCCAGGTGACATTGTTCCCACAGCGCATCTCCTTAGGTCCGGACGTAGGATAAGGACATACCGGCCAGGTAAAACAAAGCAAAATAGTTGCTCAAACAGGTGGGACCCCACCTTGTTGCACTTTGTGACTACCGATTTAAGACCGGCGCATGTTCATAAGACTTGTTACGATATATGGAATTGCGATTTCTTCCAGACTGGAACAAGGGCTGCGGTATTTAATCCCAAACCGCATCATTGTTAGTATACAACTACCATTGCTGCTAAGTTTTTCTCTTAGTGAATTATGTGATTTTATGGTATTTTATTGTATATATATCGCGATTGTGGAAATTATTACCTTAATAAATAGTTTAATCGATTTATCTCCACATTGAGTGCCTGGTTTAATCTTGATATTTTTCGCAATCTTTTCGTGACTAGGGTGGGTCACATAAACCAAGAGCACCTTTAATCCATTACCCAGCTGCAGTGATCCACAGACACTTTATTCTGACTGTGTCATTGCTGCCCAAACTTACCGGTGCTCGCTCCTCCCGGTTCCTCTATGCTTCCTACAGCGGCATTTTGCAGATCAAGTTCACACATGCTGACATCACTCTTGATAGTGGCTTGCAGCTAAACCAGCTCCTCTATTCCTTGTTGTGGTTGCTAGGAGCTGGTCATACAGTGCAAAATCCTCACCTTGGAGCGCATGCTGGACTGTGCTTTACATGAATACGACTCACCTGGGTTGTAAATTACACAGCTTCAGCCTAAACTCTATGCACGGTCACTGCACGCTGACCATTTGCCTGCCGTCATCTGTACTGATATGTAGTGGTAGCAGGGCCGATCTGTATGTGCATGTTCATTTATTCATATGCTATGTTTCCCATTGGATCGCCCAGGCTCGTACCTACTTCTGTCTCCTGGATCGCCCAGGCTCGTACCTACCTCTGTCTCCTGGATCGCCCAGGCTCGTACCTACCTCTGTCTCCTGGATCGCCCAGGCTCGTACCTACCTCTGTCTCCTGGATCGCCCAGGCTCGTACCTACCTCCGTCTCCTGGATCGCCCAGGCTCGTACCTACCTCCGTCTCCTGGATCGCCCAGGCTCGTACCTACCTCCTTCTCCTGGATCGCCCAGGCTCGTACCTACCTCCGTCTCCTGGATCGCCCAGGCTCGTACCTACCTCCGTCTCCTGGATCGCCCAGGCTCGTACCTACCTCCGTCTCCTGGATCGCCCAGGCTCGTACCTACCTCCGTCTCCTGGATCGCCCAGGCTCGTACCTACCTCTGTTCTCCTGGATCGCCCAGGCTCGTACCTACCTCTGTTCTCCTGGATCGCCCAGGCTCGTACCTACCTCTGTTCTCCTGGATCGCCCAGGCTCGTACCTACCTCTGTTCTCCTGGATCGCCCAGGCTCGTACCTACCTCTGTTCTCCTGGATCGCCCAGGCTCGTACCTACCTCTGTTCTCCTGGATCGCTCAGGCTCGTACCTACCTCTGTTCTCCTGGATCGCCCAGGCTCGTACCTACCTCTGTTCTCCTGGATCGCCCAGGCTCGTACCTACCTCTGTTCTCCTGGATCGCCCAGGCTCGTACCTACCCCTGTTCTCCTGGATCGCCCAGGCTCGTACCTACCTCTGTTCTCCTGGATCGCCCAGGCTGTCATCTCCTCAGTTATTCCTCCTTCTGACCCGACTAGATTTTGTTCTCCTGGAGATCGGCAGTCTCCGCTTGGCTGACACACTTGATGGGGGGCAGGATTTCCCTTAACCGGGTTCTTCCTTCCCAGGTTAGGTGGAGGTGCTATTTTCCGGTTTCCTAAAACAAATAGGGCTGCAGTACCGTCGGATATCCAGTCCTTCCGATCAGCCAAGTAGCTGCTCACCAGCTTCCTGAATTCTTCAGGTATCACACATACGTCTTTTGTCTGTCTTCCCTGCTTCTTGTCTCGCTCTCCCACATCATCTGATGTCTCCCTGGATCGCCCAGGCCTACGCTGCCTCTGTCATCCTGGATCGCCCAGGCTCGCTCTGTTTCTGTCATCCTGGATCGCCCAGGCTCGCTCTGCCTCTGTCATCCTGGATCGCCCAGGCTCGCTCTGCCTCTGTCATCCTGGATCGCCCAGGCTCGCTCTGCCTCTGTCATCCCAGATCGTCACGTTTTGCCACCAATATCCGTCGCCGACTCACTTTTATTAGCTAGTGGCTGTCACCTGTTCCATCTGTTTTTATAGCTGTCTAGGCCTTCCTGAACACGACAGGTCTACTTAGCCGGATACTTTTACCAGACTGTCTTCTACCTGCGCCTCCAGGGTTAACTTTTCTGCCTGATTCGCTCGGGTTTTCTTGTCGGCCAGTGTCCACCTGAATCGCTCAGGTCCGTGTACTGGCTGTCTCTTTCCTAAAATAACTCAGACGCCAGCCACTATTAGGGTCCATCTTAGTTTCACCTCATAACTATCCGGTGCCTTCCTGAATCGCTCAGGACATTTAACAGCCCGGCTCCTGCCTGAATCGCTCAGGCCCAACTTACCTCCCGTGTCACTCGGGTAATCTTTGTTGCAGCCACGTATAACCATCTGAATCGCGCAGGGTTAGGTTCTTCGTCCTGAATCATTCAGGACATCACTCGATTCACTCAGGTCCATTTGGCTTTGTCACCGGAATCGTTCAAGTTCCTCTAGTCGCCAAATCGCCCGACCCCGTCCTCGGCACACTCCGGCCCCCCTATTTCCCGGCACTCCGCTTCTTTCGGGTCGGATCCTCCCTTTCGTTGATTTTTCCGCCGCTCTCGTCCTTCCTCGCTCCCCGTCCACGGTCCTCTGTTCCCTCCTCTTCCTTCAGTTCCGTGGGTTTTCACAAGACATCTTCTCGTGATCTAGTCCCCTTTGCTTCCTGGCTCCACCCTCCTTAAACGCCATCTCGTTCGGCAGGGTGGCCAATTTTCTTTATTTCTCCCATCTTCCAAAACTAGTCAGGTAGGTCCTCCCGTCGAGATCAAGTTCTTCCCCACGTCAAACAGTTTGTGTCCTGTCAAGGTGCTGGGAGACCTTGCCGAGTTTCTCCTTCCTCTTTCTCCAGAGGACCCGCTTCTTCCCCCTCCAGGGCAGGCCCCTCAACGCGGCTCAGTTCATTTCCCACATCCGCACGTTAGCAGTAGGTTTGGGGTATAATCCAGATACAATTTCAGGGCACTCGTTCCGCATAGGAGCCGCCTCCTCGGCCTCCAAGCTCCAGGTGCCCGCGCATGTTATCCGCAAGATGGGGTGCTGGAAGTCCTCGTGCTTTGCTAGGTATATTCCCAATCCGCAGGTTGAGATTTCCAGGGTTTTCGTTCGTTGGCATTGTGACTTGTTCTGTTCGGTTTCAAATAAATATTTCACACCTAGCAGTGTTGGCAGTCTTTTTGCCCACATATTCAGGCCTACCCCGCACTGGCTCCGGGCACAGTTCAGCCAGATAGATCATGGAGGGCTGGTAGGCATCCCTCCCAACTCCACGTTCTTGCACACCTCAGCCCAGACCACAAATAGTAAGGCTGGTTACAGCCTGGATTTGTGGGTGGGGCTGCCCTCTATATAATCCCCAGCAGCCTCACCCTCCCGACCCTTCTTTCTTTCATTTCACTCTCCTGGGTGGCCCACATATTCAGGCCTACCCCGCACTGGCTCTGGGCACAGTTCAGCCAGATAGATCATGGAGGGCTGGTAGACATCCCTCCCAACTCCACGTTCTTGCACACATCAGCCCAGATCACAAATGAAAAACATGTACAAATAGCACAACGCAAACTAGCCCACCCAAAAACCTGGGATGGCCGCATAAGGTATGCACATAGCCATTGAACTGTACAATACAGACAGAGGCAAGTGTGCCAAGTGCAGGTGGTAATAGAGATATAACAAGAAATGTAACAACTAACTGAGCAAAAAAACAAAACATGTATTACCCATGATATGCTGGACCCAGAGCGTGTGACCAAAAGCTGCACCACATGGGTAATACATGTTTTGTTTTTTTGCTCAGTTAGTTATTACATTTCTTGTTATATCTCTATTACCACCTGCACTTGGCACACTTGCCTCTGTCTGTATTGCACAGTTCAATGGCTATGTGCATACCTTATGCGGCCATCCCAGGATTTTGGGTGGGCTAGTTTGCCTTGTGCTATTTGTACATTTTTTTCATTTATCTTTCTGTGCATGCAACATACATACCAGTACATGTTACTTTGAGTGAACCTACAGTTCTCACAATTTTCATGCTGATGTATACCTAGGGCTGTGACATCTTTTTCCCTGCCAGTTGGGTGTTTGGGAGAGAGGTTATTTCTGACCTCTTTACATGAGGTCTCCCCCCTCCTGTACACTTGTGCCTTATGTTTCATATATTGTTTGTTATGTGATCATGTCTCAATAAAGTACATATATTTTATATGTGCGTCTCCCACTTTTCTTTGGGGTTATTGGTTTTGTTTTTGGGTTGGCTCAGTATATTATACTAGACCCCAGTGTTATCTACACATTATATGTGAGTTTTTTCTTATAGGTTGGTCTACCTGCTCCAGGTCTACCTGCTGCTGCTGGTGAGTAGTTTCTTTACTATGCAGGTACTGCTCCTGCCACCCCATCCCTCCCTAGCAGCCATGGCAGTGGGACGTGAGAGCAGAGGGCACCCCCCGGTCAGACGTGTGAGAGAATGGACGATGGCGCACATAGGCAGCGGCCAACTGACTACATAGGATGTCTCTGTAGTAGTTCAGTTTGTCCTCCCTCTCAGTGGGTGTAAAAAAGGCCCCCATTCTAGACCGGTAGTGAGGGTCCAACAAGGTGGAGAGCCAGAAGTCACCCCTCTGCCAAATGGTGACAATTCGGCTGTAACTATGCAAGGAAGTGAGCATGCATCAAGCCATTTGTGCAAGTGACTCAGAGTGACTCCTTGCTTCCATCTGCACTTTATACTGCCACAGTGTGTCTGGGTCATCTGTCTCGTCTTCCTCATCACCCTGTATCTCCTCTGGCTGCTCCTGCTCCTCCTGTCCTGTCAGCTGAGTAGAAAAACCACCCATTTCGCTACACATTGCTTGTGCTTCAATGTCCTCCTCCCCCTTCTCCTCCTAGTCCAGTTCAGCCCCCACAGGGCTCATGTGGCCGTGAGATCTAGGCACCACGTTTACAGTCCCATGACTAGCCATTGTTACCAGCATCTGTTCCAGGACATGAAGCAGTGGAATGACGTTGTTCATCCCGTAGTCCTGGCAAAAGACAAATAACGTGGCGTCCTCAATAGAGATGTCCCGAACTATTCGCCGGCGAATAGTTCCCGGCGAACATAGCTTGTTCGCGTTCGCCGCTGTGGGCGAACATATGCGATGTTCGGTCCGCCTCCTATACGTCATCATTGACCAAACTTTGACCCTGTACCTCACAGTCAGCAGACACATTCCAGCCAATCAGCAGACCCTCCCACCGCCTATCAAAAAGCAAGGACAGCCAGGGGCGTAGTGTGGGGGGGGGCAGGGGGGCCGTTGCCCCGGGCGCAAAACTGCAGGGGGTGCCAGGCGGCAAATACTTCAATGAGAGTCATGGGAGCCCATGGCTCCCATCCCCTCTGTTCTTCCTCATAGGTTTCAGGCTAGTGGCCTGAATCCTATGAGGCAGTAGAGCGAGCGTAGTGTCAAGAATGTAGTTGATCCTTGGAGGTATGATGTCAAGGGAAGAGGCGGAGTCTCGTCACCCAGGGGGCGTGGCCTAACGATGTGCGGGAGATTCTACAGAGCAGGAGCAGAGTGTGAAGGTAAGTATGTGGAGGAGAATAGTGACTGTTATTTTTACTTGGGGGGGGGGGCTTTTTGCAGGGGCTGAAGGGAGAAGGAATCCTCTTTGTATTGGAGACTGTATGTTAGAGGGGTCTGAAGAGAAGGTGGGGGTGATATTATTTACATGGGACTGTATGCTGGAGAGGCTGAAGGCAGGGGGGGTGATATTATTTTACATGGGACTGTATGCTGGAGGGGCTAAGGCAGGGAAGTGATGTGTCTTACATGGTACTGTATGCTGGAGGGGCTGAAGGCAGAGGGGGGGTTGTATTTTATATAGGACTGTATGCTGGAGGGGCTGAAGGCAGGGGGAGTGATGCATTTTAGGCTACTTTCACACATGCGTTCAGAGCGGATCCGCCCAGACGGATCCACTCATATAATGCAGACGATGGATCCGTTCAGAACGAATCCGTCTGCATTATATTGTAGAAAAAATTCTAAGTGTGAAAGTAGCTCAGACGGATCCGTCCAGACTTTACATTGAAAGTCAATGGGGGACGGATCCGTTTGAAAATTGAGCCATATAGTGTCAAATTCAAACGGATCCGTCCCCATTGACGTTTAGGTGTCCGCCTGCTGAGCGGAGCGGAGCCCAAACGCTGCCAGACTGATGCATTCTGAGCGGATCCACATCCACTCTGAATGCATTAGGGCTGGACAGATGCGTTCGGGGCCGCTTGTGAGAGCCTTTAAACGGAACTCACAAGCGGAGCCCCGAACGTAAGTGTGAAAGTAGCCTAACATGGGACTGTGCAAGAAAGGCTGGAAGGCAGGGGTGTGATGTATCTTACATGGGACTGTATGCTGGAGGGGCTGAAGGCAGATGGCAAAGAGAGGGAGTGTGATATTATTTACATAGGACTGTATGTTGGAGGGGCTGAAGGCGGTGAGTGATGTATTTTACATGAGACTGTATGCTGGAGGGGCTGAAGGTAGGAGAGTGATGTGTCTTACATGGGACTGTATGCTGGAGGGGCTGAAGGCAGGGGGAAGGTTGTATCTTACATGGGACTGTATGCTGAAGGGGGGCATAATTATTACTATAATACTACAGAGGGGGCCATTATAATATTAATAATATTAATACAGAGGAGGAAATAATAATAATATAGAGGGGCCAGTATATATTATAATTATACAGAGGGCATTATAGTTATGGGCACTACGGGGGAGGGGAGGTCTGTTATCTGAGGATGATAGTAAAGTGAGAAATCCCAAACATTTTCTGTGAAACTCTACAGAGACGAGACGCGGGTGAAAGAAGGTGTCATGACATTCCTATCTCCGAATGAAGATGCGGAGGAAAGTCTACATCACAGGAGAGGTCACTGGATGTAACAGGTATGGTGAAGTTTTCTCCTGTATTTTTCATAGCAATGTATGTTATGTCCTTACAAATATCTGTTTGGGGGGGGGGGGGGGGGGTGGATATAGAATTTGGGCCACACTGCCGACGCCTGGCCCCAGACTTCAGGTCACACTGTGTGTTCTGAATTCTGGGGCCTCACACCCATCTACTACATTATCTGTACTCAGAGAGCTATCACTGTGTTATCTGTGGTGTTACATAGGACTGCAGATGACATCTACTGCATTATTTGTAAAAAGGGGTGTGGTCACAGGTTGGGGGCGCAATACTTGGCTTGCCCCGGGTGCTGGCAACCTACGCTACGCCACTGCAGTGGCGTCTCTAGCTTTTAAATTTTGGGGGGGGCACAATGGGGGCCAGGACAAAAGTAGGGGGGGGCAGCTATAACAATGATACATTTACACAAGTATGGTTAGAAATGCTGTGATACTTTAACCAATACCTAAAACCGCTACAGGGAAGAAAAGTCCTGCTGTCTGTGGTTTAAGAAAAAAAAACAATCACTCAGATTTCAACATGTCCTAGCTGCCTGGGCATGCTGGAATTACTCCTGAGTCAGAGGTAAGTCTCCCTCTTTGTCACATGGCATGACCCTATAGTATCGCTATCGGCGAGCACCTGAAGTACTTGTACAAAGACAATATCTGTAACAAAAATAGAGGCACAAAGGAAATGGTGGAAAATTGTGTGCAAATATTACTCCTAAATAACTACAGTGTAAGGAATATCTTCAGTTTTATACATACCTTTGCAGTCTTCCATTCTTTTCTGCAGGGGGGCATCAAGCTCTTATGGGCTCACCACACTGAAGCTGAGCCTCACCCACTGCCCTTTACAAGAGCTCGTGTCCCAGGGTTTTATCTTGTGTGCTTTGGACCTTCAGCAATGATTAAAAAAAAGAAAGTAAATAAAAAAATATATATACATTTGAATAGCATATCCCTGTTTACAGTAGAAGAGCAGGGGTTCCTGTCAAAATGTTAGGAGTTTCTGCACGTTAATGTTATTCTAAGTGCAAAAGGTGTGCCAACTTTAGCTGGACCTGTGGCCATCTGTACTGCAGTATAGTATAACTGTCAGTATATTATAACAGTTTGCCTGTGAGATCCACTGGCTTCCTGTTGCCATGGCAACCAGACAGGTTCTGCCACCGATCTTGAGGTGCAGTGAGAATGCAGGACGTATGCATACGTCCAGTTGTGTGAACATTGCAGCTGCAAGGACATAGGCATACATCCTGAAGTAAGAAGGGGTTAAAGGGTTTTTCTCCATCTCATTAAGTTATATATATCCACAGTATAGGGGATAACAAGAAGATAGGTGGGAGTCTGACTGCTGGAACCCCTGCCGATCCTGAGAATGTAGACATGCATAGGGAATTGATGGAGTGGTGGACACGCAGGTGCAGTCCGCACCATTCACTCCAGGCACAATTATATCCCATTCTCAGGATTGGTGGGGGCCCCAGTGGTCAGACCCCCATCTACTGCTTTAGCTTATAGAGCAGTGGTCTCCAAACTGTGGAGCTCCAGATATTGCAAAACTACAATTCCCAGCATGCCTGGACAGCCAACGGGAATTGTAGTTCACTGAGGGCAGAGATACAGCTGAATACAGGAAAGCGCCCGCAGCTGCTGGCCAAGTGCATAAGTACCTAAAGCTCCTAGCATTAAGTAATGCTGAGAGCATCAGATCATTATGATCCTCTGATGGCACTGTTATGGAGGGGAGAGATCTGTAGGTGACACTTATGGGGGGGAATGGGGATCTGTGGATGGCACTGTTATAGGGGGGGATCTCTGGATGACACTTATGGGGGGGATCTGTAGATGACACTGTTATGGGGGGATCTGTAGATGACACTGTTATGGGGGATCTATGGATGGCACGGTTATTGGGGATCTGTGGATGACACTGTTTTGGAGGGGGATCTGTGGATGACACTGTTATGGAGGGGATTTGTGGATGGCACTGTAATGGAGGGGGATCTGTGGATGACACTGTAATGGAGGGGGATCTGTGGATGACAATGCTATGGGGGGGTCTGTGGATGACAATTATGGGGGGATCTGTGGATAACACTGTTATGGGGGAGGGATCTGTTGATGACACTGTTATGGGGGGGCGATCTGTGGATGACACTGTTATGGGGGAGCAATATGTGGATGACACTGTTATGGGGGAGCAATCTGTGGATGACACTGTTATGGGGGAGCAATCTGTGGATGACACTGTTATGGGGGAGCAATCTGTGGATGACACTGTTATGGGGGAGCAATCTGTGGATGACACTGTTATGGGGGATCTGTGGATGACACTGTTATGGTGGGGGGAAGGATCTGTGCCACTCTGTAGATGACACTGTTATAGGGGGGGTCCCAGGATGACACTGCTATGGGGGATCTGTGGATGACCCATACTGTATATAGCATCTTATGCTATATGTGTCACCCACAGATCCACCCCATGACAGTGTCATCCTGGGATCCCCCTATAACAGTGTCATCTACAGAGTGGCACAGATCCTTCCCCCCACCATAACAGTGTCATCCACAGATTCCCCCCCACCACCACCACCACCATAACAGTGTCATCCACAGAACCCCCCACCACCACCATAACAGTGTCATCCACAGATCCCCCCCCCCCACCATAGCAGTGTCATCCACAGATCCCCCCCACCATAACAGTGTCATCCACAGATCCCCCTCACCATAACAGTGTCATCCACAGATTCCCCCACCACCATAACAGTGTCATCCACAGATCCCCCCACCATAACAGTGTCATCCACAGATCACAGATCCTCCTCTCCGTCGCTCACATTTGACATTTGAACATTTCTAAACAGTAAACACTGTAATCCATATCCTGCAGACGGTAACTTTAACTTTTAAATCAGGAAGGAAGATTCCCGGCCGGCCGCTCTCAGATCTCTCTAGTTAGTACCTTACTCTCTCAGCTAGCTTCGGTAGGGCCAGGCTTAGGCTACATACAGCCTACAGGCAGTGCGCGGGCTGCGCTCACAGTGACGTCACATGCCTGCGCCGCCTAGTGGGAGGAGCAGGCATGCCGCCCGCACTGCCTGTAGTTGATTTATTACCATACCGGGAGAGAGAGGATACGGAATCGAAGTTTAGAAGAAATGTACAGTACACACCTGTGACAAGCGGTTCAGTCCGGCCCTGCCTGCAGCACACCAAAATGAATGGGGGCACATTTTAGTTGGGGGGGCACATGGGTGGGCACAGTGTGATGTAGGGGGGGGCCGTGGCCCCCTCTGGCCCCCCCCCTGGCGACGCCACTGCGCCACTGAGGACAGCATCCATCTTAGATTAATTCTGAAGCTGCAGTGTCACAAAATTGTAATCGCAATGCGATTAATACAGGTTGTATTGATCGCATTGCGATTACAACTTAGAGCTGGGTTCCTAATGGTTATATTGATAGAATATAACGAAGATTGAGAATATAGTGCTATATTCATTGTCAGTTCTAGCAATACAACCATTAGGAACTCGCATCTAAGTTGTAATCGCAATGCGAATAATGCAGGTTATATTAATCGCATTGCGAATTCAAGCTAGCGAATGCAAGCTAAGTTCCTAATGGTTCAATTGCTAGAATTGACGAATATAACGAATATAGCACTATATTCTCAATCTTCGTTTTATTCTAGCAATACAACCATTAGGAACCCAGCTCTAAGTTGAATTCGCAATGCGATTAATATAACCTGCATTAATCGCATTGCGATTACAACTTTCTCAAATCCGACAGTACATTCTAGCATGGAGCCGTTCCCATGGTGATAGGGACGCTCCATGAGCACGGAAGTCGGCAGTAGCTCTAAGTTGAAATCGCAATGCGATTAATTCAAGTTCTATAAATCGCCTTGCGATTTCAACAGAACTTCTGCTGACTTCCGTGCTCATGGAGCGTCCCCATCACCATGGGAACGACTCCATGCTAGAATGTACTGTCGGATTTGAGAAAGTTGAAATCGCGATGCGATTAATTCAAGTTCTATAAATCGCATTGCGATTTCAACTTGCCACACTCTGCGTCAACTACGTAATTTTCCATGGGAGTTTTGCCATGGATCCCCCTCGGGCATGCCACAGTCCAGGTGTTAGTCCCCTTGAAACAACTTTTCCATCACTATTGTGGCCACAAAGAGTACCTGTGGGTTTTCAAATTCGCCTTCCTATTGATGTCTATTGCGGTTCGCCTGGTTCGCACGTTCGCGAACATTTGCGGAAATTCGCGTTCGCTGCTCGCGAACGGAAAATTTTATGTTCGCGACATCACTAGTCCTCAAAAGACCGGAGCAAACGGCAGGTGTCACGCATGAGCTCTTACTGGCTAACATCGAAGTTACACAGGATAGTAATCTTATCCGCTTGCATCATCAAGAAATCATTGATGACATTTCTCTGTTCTTATAGTCAGTACAACATATGGAGGATGGAATTCCAATGGGTGGAAACATCGCATATCATCCCATGTTGGGGGATGCCGTTCTTCCGCTGCAGCTCAAGGAGGGTGTGCTTTGTGGTGTATGAGTGACTGAAATGGATGCAAAGTTTCCTGCCCATTTTTAGGATGTCTTGCAGATGGGTGGAAGACTTCAGGAACTGCTTGACAACCAGATTGAACACGTGTGCCATGCAGGGCACATGGCTCAGCCCTCCTTGTCGCAGCCCTGACACAATGTTCTTCCAGTTGTCGGTCACCATGGTTCCAATTTTGAGTTGTCGGGGAGAAAGCCAGGATTCAATTTCTTGACGAAGGACATGGAGCAGTTCCTCCCCTGTGTGACTCCATTTGCCCAGGGAAACGATGTGCAGAACAGAGTGACACCGCTGTGCCCTGCACATGTGCAGAAATAAATGCACCAGTGAAGTGCGTATATATTTTTCTTTCAGTACTGAAATAGGCCACTAAACGCTTTTAACACATATAACTGCAGAATTGAACTGCAGAATCTAAAATGGCTGCCGTATTTATAGGGCTGTGGCATCATAGGGCTGGCTGATTGCTGATTGGCTACATGCATGCATGTCAATCTGGCTGATCCCGCCTTCCCAGAGTTCCTTGCCCCATGTCCTCAGTCCTCACACGTGTAGCTGACATTTTAGGAAAAATTGAGATTCGGTACCATGAAGCTCAAGGAAATTCACATTAGTTGCGAATCGAATTTTTCCAGAAATTTGGATCGTAATTCCACTGCGTCAGCTTCGATTCGCTCATCTCTAACTATTACTCAAAGCCCCCCGATATAAACAGAACAGCAGACTGAATTTGCGCACTGCCTCTCTATTCATTTCTAGTGATGTCCCGAACTATTCGCCGGCGAATAGTTCCCGGCGAACGTAGCTTGTTCGCGTTTGCCGCTGCGGGCGAACATATGCGATGTTCGATCCGCCCCCTATACATCATCATTGAGTAAACTTTGACCCTGTACCTCACAGTCACCAGACACATTCCAGCCAATCAGCAGCAGACCCTCCCTCCCAGACCCTCCCACCTCCTGGACAGCATCCATTTTAGATTCATTCGGAAACTGCATTCACAGTGAGAGGAGGAGAGTACTGCTGCTGCTGATTCAATAGGGAAAGCGTTAGCTAGGGCATTGTTCTGTGTCCACAGACTCATCTGCTGTAAGGACAGCATCCTGACAGCACCCCAAAAAGCCCTTTTCAGGGCTGGTACATCAGTGTGCTTTTTTATTTATTTATTTTTTATATATATATATATATATATATATATATATATATATATATATACAGTACAGACCAAAAGTTTGGACACACCTTCTCATTCAAAGAGTTTTCTTTATTTTCATGACTATGAAAATTGTAGATTCACACTGAAGGCATCAAAACTATGAATTAACACATGTGGAATTATATACATAACAAAAAAGTGTGAAACAACTGAAAATATGTCATATTCTAGGTTCTTCAAAGTAGCCACCTTTTGCTTTGATTACTGCTTTGCACACGCTTGGCATTCTCTTGATGAGCTTCAAGAGGTAGTCACCTGAAATGGTCTTCCAACAGTCTTGATGGAGTTCCCAGAGATGCTTAGCCCTTGTTGGCCCTTTTGCCTTCACTCTGCGGTCCAGCTCACCCCAAACCATCTCGATTGGGTTCAGGTTCGGTGACTGTGGAGGCCAGGTCATCTGGCGCAGCACCCAGTCACTCTCCTCCATGGTCAAATAGCCCTTACACAGCCTGGAGGTGTTTGGGGTCATTGTCCTGTTGAAAAATAAATGATGGTCCAACTAAACGCAAACCGGATGGAATAGCATGCCGCAGCAAGATGCTGTGGTAGCCATGCTGGTTCAGTATGCCTTCAATTTTGAATAAATCCCCAACAGTGTCACCAGCAAAGCACCCCCACACCATCACACCTCCTCCTCCATGCTTCACGGTGGGAACCAGGCATGTAGAGTCCATCCGTTCACCTTTTCTGCGCCGCACAAAGACACGGTGGTTGGAACCAAAGATCTCAAATTTGGACTCATCAGACCAAAGCACAGATTTCCACTGGTCTAATGTCCATTCCTTGTGTTCTTTAGCCCAAACAAGTCTCTTCTGCTTGTTGCCTGTCCTTAGCAGTGGTTTCCTAGCAGATATTCTACCATGAAGGCCTGATTCACACAGTCTCCTCTTAACAGTTGTTCTAGAGATGTGTCTGCTGCTAGAACTCTGTGTGGCATTGACCTGGTCTCTAATCTGAGCTGCTGTTAACCTGCGATTTCTGAGGCTGGTGACTCGGATGAACTTCTCCTCCGCAGCAGAGGTGACTCTTGGTCTTCTTTTCCTGGGGCGGTCCGCATGTGAGCCAGTTTCTTTGTAGCGCTTGATGGTTTTTGTGACTGCACTTGGGGACACTTTCAAAGTTTTCCCAATTTTTCGGACTGACTGACCTTTATTTCTTAAAGTAATGATGGCCACTCGTTTTTCATTACTTAGCTGCTTTTTTCTTGCCATAATACAAATTCTAACAGTCTATTCAGTAGGACTATCAGCTGTGTATCCACCTGACTTCTCCACAACGCAACTGATGGTCCCAAGCCCATTTATAAGGCAAGAAATCCCACTTATTAAACCTGACAGGGCACACCTGTGAAGTGAAAACCATTTCAGGTGACTACCTCTTGAAGTTCATCAAGAAAATGCCAAGAGTGTGCAAAGCAGTAATCAAAGCAAAAGGTGGCTACTTTGAAGAACCTAGAATATGACATATTTTCAGTTGTTTCACACTTTTTTGTTATGTATATAATTCCACATGTGTTAATTCATAGTTTTGATGCCTTCAGTGTGAATCTACAATTTTCATAGTCATGAAAATAAAGAAAACTCTTTGAATGAGAAGGTGTGTCCAAACTTTTGGTCTGTACTGTATATATATTCCAGTTGCCTGGCTGCCCGTGTGTGAGAGGCTGCAGGCTCAGTCATAGACAGCACTGTGTGCACTGCACACCATTCATACAGGGTGTGAGAGAAAATACCTTGCAGATAAAAAAAATTATATTTAATATTTTTCTGTGACATAATCACATTTGCAAGCCCGTGTGTGTCAGGCCCACACATACTGTATTGTGCCCACTGGCTAGTGTCTAGGCCTGCACTCATACCATTACAGGGTGTCATTCACCCAAATACCTTGCAGAAAAAAAAAATTCAATAATTTTTTTTTCTGTGATCTAATCACATTTGCAAGCCCGTGTGCGTCAGGCCCACATATTCTGTATTGTGCCCACTGGCTAGTGGCTAAGCCTACACTCATACCGTTACAGGGTGTCATTCACCCAAATACCTTGCAGATACAAAAAATTCAATTAAAATTTTTCTGTGATATAATCACATTTGCAAGCCCGTGTGTGTCAGGCCCACACAGACTGTACTGTGCCCACTGCCCACCACTTATATAGGGTGGCACAGTACCTTGCACGCATAGTAACACTTATCTAATAAAAAAAAGACAGGCAGAGGCAGGGCACGCCACAGGGGCCGTCGTGTTTGTTGTGCTGTGATTTCCACTGGCCCTGGAATAATGCCCAGTGTTCAAAGGCCACGAGGCGATGAACCCAAAAAATTCTGAGAAAATAGTTGACTGGCTTACACAGGACACCCAATCTTCAACAGCTTCCGCTAAGAACCTTGACGCACCATCTTCCTCCAGCTCAGCTTTGGTCACCTGCTCTCAAGTTACCACTCTCCCGCCCGCCGCCTACACCACCACTACCACCACAGCCACCACAGCCGCTTCACTTGATCCCTCAGAGGAGTTATTTACACATCAGTTGGATGAAATTAGTGATGCGCAACCATAATTACCAGGGGATGTAGATAACAGGGATATGTCTCAGTCAGGCAGCATTACACACATGGGCGTACAGTGTGATGATGATGATGTTGTACCCGCTGCTGCTTCCTTTTCTGAGGTGTCAGATACAAGTGAAGTGGTTGATGATGACGATGTGTCCATGGATGCCACGTGGGTGCCTGCTCGAAGAGAAGAAGAAGAGGGGGAAAGTTCAGAAGGGGAGACAGAGAGAAGGAGGAGACGAGTTGGAAGCAGGGGGAGGTCGTCGCAAGGATCTAGTGGCACAGTCAGACATCATGTATCGGCACCCGGGGTCAGCCAGACAGCACGCCAATCAACGCATGCTGTTGCCACCACCAGAATGCCGTCATTGCAAAGCTCAGCAGTGTGGCATTTATTTTGTGTGTCTGCCTCTGACAACAGCGATGCCATTTGCAACCTGTGCCAAAAGAAACTGAGTCGTGGAAAATCCAACACCCACCTAAGTACAACTGCTTTGCGAAGGCACATGATCGCACATCACAAACGCCTATGGGATCAACACATGATGACAAGTAGGGATGAGCGAACTCGAACTGTATAGTTCGGGTTCGTACCGAATTTTGGGGTGTCCGTGACACGGACCTGAACCCGGACATTTTCGTAAAAGTCCGGGTTCGGGTTCGGTGTTCGTCGCTTTCTTGGCGCTTTTGTGACGCTTTCTTGGCGCTTTTTGAAAGGCTGCAAAGCAGCCAATCAACAAGCGTCATACTACTTGCCCCAAGAGGCCATCACAGCCATGCCTACTATTGGCATGGCTGTGATTGGCCAGAGCACCATGTGACCCAGCCTCTATTTAAGCTGGAGTCACATAGCGCCGCCCGTCACTCTGCTCTGATTAGCGTAGGGAGAGGTTGCGGCTGCGACAGTAGGGCGAGATTAGGCAGATTAACTCCTCCAAAGGACTTGATTAACTGATCGATCTGCAGCTGTGGATCATTGAGCTGCTGATCCTCAATTGCTCACTGTTTTTAGGCTGCCCAGACCGTTTGTCAGTCACATTTTTCTGGGGTGATCGGCGGCCATTTTGTGTCTTGTGGTGCGCCAGCACAAGCTGCGACCAAGTGCATTTAACCCTCAATGGTGTGGTTGTTTTTTGGCTAAAGCCTACATCAGGGTGAAGCTGTCACACCAAGTGCATTTAACCAGCAATAGTCTGTTTATTTTTTGGCCATATACTACATCAGGGGCAAGCTGCGCCTGTCACCAAGTGCATTTAACCCTCAATGGTGTGGTTGTTTTTTGGCTAAAGCCTACATCAGGGTGAAGCTGTCACACCAAGTGCATTTAACCAGCAATAGTCTGTTCATTTTTTGGCCATATACTACATCAGGGGCAAGCTGCGCCCGTCACCAAGTGCATTTAACCCTCAGTAGTGTGGTTAGTCAAGCTGTGACACCAAGTGCATTTAACCAGCAATAGTCTGTTCATTTTTTGGCCATATACTACATCAGGGGCAAGCTGCGCCCGTCACCAAGTGCATTTAACCCTCAGTAGTGTGGTTGGTCAAGCTATCACACCAAGTGCATTTAAGCAGCAATAGTCTGTTCATTTTTTGGCCATATACTAAATCAGGGGCAAGCTGCGCCCGTCACCAAGTGCATTTAACCAGCAATAGTCTGTTCATTTTTTGGCCATATACTACATCAGGGGCAAGCTGCGCCCGTCACCAAGTGCATTTAACCCTCAGTAGTGTGGTTGGTCAAGCTGTGACACCAAGTGCATTTAACCAGCAATAGTCTGTTCATTTTTTGGCCATATACTACATCAGGGGCAAGCTGCGCCCGTCACCAAGTGCATTTAACCCTCAGTAGTGTGGTTGGTCAAGCTATCACACCAAGTGCATTTAACCAGCAATAGTCTGTTCATTTTTTGGCCATATACTAAATCAGGGGCAAGCTGCGCCCGTCACCAAGTGCATTTAACCAGCAATAGTCTGTTCATTTTTTGGCCATATACTACATCAGGGGCAAGCTGCGCCCGTCACCAAGTGCATTTAACCCTCAGTAGTGTGGTTGGTCAAGCTGTCACACCAAGTGCATTTAACCAGCAATAGTCTGTTCATTTTTTGGCCATATACTACATCAGGGGCAAGCTGCGCCCGTCACCAAGTGCATTTAACCCTCAGTAGTGTGGTTGGTCAAGCTATCACACCAAGTGCATTTAACCAGCAATAGTCTGTTCATTTTTTGGCCATATACTAAATCAGGGGCAAGCTGCGCCCGTCACCAAGTGCATTTAACCAGCAATAGTGTGGTTATTTTTTGGCCTTATCCCAGTCTAATTCTGTCACTAAATCCATACCGGTCACCCAGCGCCTAAATACTAGGCCTCAAATTTATATCCCGCTAAATCTCTCGTTACCGCTGTCCTGTTGTGGCTGGGAAAGTTATTTAGTGTCCGTCAAAGCACATTTTTTGTTCTGGGTTGAAATACAATTCCCAATTAAGCAATTTCATAATTTAGTGGTTTCTGCTATATCAGAGCTATTTGAAATCTATCCCTAAAAGGGTATATAATATTCAAGGTGCACATAGGGTCATTCAGAATAACTTCACACACACGCTACTGTGCATTTCCCAGTCTAATTCTGTCACTAAATCCATACCGGTCACCCAGCGCCTAAATACTAGGCCTCAAATTTATATCCCGCTAAATCTCTCGTTACCGCTGTCCTGTTGTGGCTGGGAAAGTTATTTAGTGTCCGTCAAAGCACATTTTTTGTTCTGGGTTGAAATACAATTCCCAATTTAGCAATTTCATAATTTAGTGGTTTCTGCTATATCAGAGCTATTTGAAATCTATCCCTAAAAGGGTATATAATATTCAAGGTGCACATAGGGTCATTCAGAATAACTTCACACACACGCTACTGTGCATTTCCCAGTCTAATTCTGTCACTAAATCCATACCGGTCACCCAGCGCCTAAATACTAGGCCTCAAATTTATATCCCGCTAAATTTGAATACAATACATTGGGCCAAATAATATTTTTGTTGTTGTGGTGAACCATAACAATGAGGAAAACATCTAGTAAGGGACGCGGACGTGGACATGGTCGTGGTGGTGTTAGTGGACCCTCTGGTGCTGGGAGAGGACGTGGCCGTTCTGCCACATCCACACGTCCTAGTGTACCAACTACCTCAGGTCCCAGTAGCCGCCAGAATTTACAGCGATATATGGTGGGGCCCAATGCCGTTCTAAGGATGGTAAGGCCTGAGCAGGTACAGGCATTAGTCAATTGGGTGGCCGACAGTGGATCCAGCACGTTCAGATTATCTCCCACCCAGTCTTCTGCAGAAAGCGCACAGATGGCGCCTGAAAACCAACCCCATCAGTCTGTCACATCACCCCCATGCATACCAGGGAAACTGTCTCAGCCTCAAGTTATGCAGCAGTCTCTTATGCTGTTTGAAGACTCCGCTGGCAGGGTTTCCCAAGGGCATCCACCTAGCCCTTCCCCAGCGGTGAAAGACATAGAATGCACTGACGCACAACCACTTATGTTTCCTGATGATGAGGACATGGGAATACCACCTCAGCATGTCTCTGATGATGACGAAACACAGGTGCCAACTGCTGCGTCTTTCTGCAGTGTGCAGACTGAACAGGAGGTCAGGGATCAAGACTGGGTGGAAGACGATGCAGGGGACGATGAGGTCCTAGACCCCACATGGAATGAAGGTCGTGCCACTGACTTTCACAGTTCGGAGGAAGAGGCAGTGGTGAGACCGAGCCAACAGCGTAGCAAAAGAGGGAGCAGTGGGCAAAAGCAGAACACCCGCCGCCAAGAGACTCCGCCTGCTACTGACCGCCGCCATCTGGGACCGAGCACCCCAAAGGCAGCTTCAAGGAGTTCCCTGGCATGGCACTTCTTCAAACAATGTGCTGACGACAAGACCCGAGTGGTTTGCACGCTGTGCCATCAGAGCCTGAAGCGAGGCATTAACGTTCTGAACCTGAGCACAACCTGCATGACTAGGCACCTGCATGCAAAGCATGAACTGCAGTGGAGTAAACACCTTAAAACCAAGGAAGTCACTCAGGCTCCCCCTGCTACCTCTTCTGCTGCTGCCGCCTCGGCCTCTTCTGCTGCTGCCGCCTCGGCCTCTTCCTCCGCCTCTGGAGGAACGTTGGCACCTGCCGCCCAGCAAACAGGGGATGTACCACCAACACCACCACCACCACCTCCGTCACCAAGCGTCTCAACCATGTCACACGCCAGCGTTCAGCTCTCCATCTCACAAACATTTGAGAGAAAGCGTAAATTCCCACCTAGCCACCCTCGATCCCTGGCCCTGAATGCCAGCATTTCTAAACTACTGGCCTATGAAATGCTGTCATTTAGGCTGGTGGACACAGACAGCTTCAAACAGCTCATGTCGCTTGCTGTCCCACAGTATGTTGTTCCCAGCCGCCACTACTTCTCCAAGAGAGCCGTGCCTTCCCTGCACAACCAAGTATCCGATAAAATCAAGTGTGCACTGCGCAACGCTATCTGTAGCAAGGTCCACCTAACCACAGATACGTGGACCAGTAAGCACGGCCAGGGACGCTATATCTCCCTAACTGCACACTGGGTAAATGTAGTGGCAGCTGGGCCCCAGGCGAAGAGCTGTTTGGCGCACGTCCTTCCGCCGCCAAGGATCGCAGGGCAACATTCTTTGCCTCCTGTTGCCACCTCCTCCTTCTCGGCTTCCTCCTCCTCTTCTTCCACCTGCTCATCCAGTCAGCCACACACCTTCACCACCAACTTCAGCACAGCCCGGGGTAAACGTCAGCAGGCCATTCTGAAACTCATATGTTTGGGGGACAGGCCCCACACCGCACAGGAGTTGTGGCGGGGTATAGAACAACAGACCGACGAGTGGTTGCTGCCGGTGAGCCTCAAGCCCGGCCTGGTGGTGTGTGATAATGGGCGAAATCTCGTTGCAGCTCTGGGACTAGCCAATTTGACGCACATCCCTTGCTTGGCGCATGTGCTGAATTTGGTGGTGCAGAAGTTCATACACAACTACCCCGACATGTCAGAGCTGCTGCATAAAGTGCGGGCCGTCTGTTCGCGCTTCCGGCGTTCACATCCTGCTGCTGCTCGCCTGTCTGCGCTACAGCGTAACTTCGGCCTTCCCGCTCACCGCCTCATATGCGACGTGCCCACCAGGTGGAACTCCACCATGCACATGCTGGACAGACTGTGCGAGCAGCAGCAGGCCATAGTTTAGTTTCAGCTGCAGCACGCACGGGTCAGTCGCACTACAGAACAGCACCACTTCACCACCAATGACTGGGCCTCCATGCGAGACCTGTGTGCCCTGTTGCGCTGTTTCGAGTACTCCACCAACATGGCCAGTGGCGATGACGCCGTTATCAGCGTTACAATACCACTTCTATGTCTCCTTGAGAAAACACTTAGGGCGATGATGGAAGAGGAGGTGGCCCAGGAGGAGGAGGAGGAGGAGGAGGAAGAGGGGTCATTTTTAGCACTTTCAGGCTAGTCTCTTCGAAGTGACTCAGAGGGAGGTTTTTGGCAACAGCAGAGGCCAGGTACAAATGTGGCCAGCCAGGGCCCACTACTGGAGGACGAGGAGGAGGTGGAGGAGGATGAGGATGAAGCATGGTCACAGCGGGCTGGCACCCAACGCAGCTCGGGTCCATCACTGGTGCGTGGCTGGGGGGAAAGGCAGGACGATGACGATACGCCTCCCACAGAGGACAGCTTGTCCTTACCCCTGGGCAGCCTGGCACACATGAGCGACTACATGCTGCAGTGCCTGCGCAACGACAGCAGAGTTGCCCACATTTTAACCTGTGCGGACTACTGGGTTGCCACCCTGCTGGATCCACGCTACAAAGACAATGTGCCCACCTTACTTCCTGCACTGGAGCGTGATAGGAAGATGCGCGAGTACAAGCGCACGTTGGTAGACGCGCTACTGAGAGCATTCCCAAATGTCACAGGGGAACAAGTGGAAGCCCAAGGCCAAGGCAGAGGAGGAGCAAGAGGTCACCAAGGCAGCTGTGTCAATGCCAGCCCCTTTGAGGGCAGGGTTAGCATGGCAGAGATGTGGAAAACTTTTGTCAACACGCCACAGCTAACTGCACCACCACCTGATACGCAACGTGTTAGCAGGAGGCAACATTTCACTAACATGGTGGAACAGTACATGTGCACACCCCTCCACGTACTGACTGATGGTTCGGCCCCATTCAACTTCTGGGTCTCTAAATTGTCCACGTGGCCAGAGCTAGCCTTTTATGCCTTGGAGGTGCTGGCCTGCCCGACGGCCAGCGTTTTGTCTGAACGTGTATTCAGCACGGCAGGGGGCGTCATTACAGACAAACGCAGCCGCCTGTCTACAGCCAATGTGGACAAGCTGACGTTCATAAAAATGAACCAGGCATGGATCCCACAGGATCTGTCCGTCCCTTGTCCAGATTAGACATTAACTACCTCCCCTTAACCATATATTATTGGACTCCAGGGCACTTCCTCATTCAATCCTATTTTTATTTTCATTTTACCATTATATTGCGAGGCTACCCAAAGTTGAATGAACCTCTCCTCTGTCTGGGTGCCGGGGCCTAAATATATGCCAATGGACTGTTCCAATGTTGGGTGACGTGAAGCCTGATTCTCTGCTATGACATGCAGACTGATTCTCTGCTGACATGAAGCCAGATTGTCTGTTACGGGACCTCTCTCCTCTGCCTGGGTGCTGGGCCTAAATTTATGACAATGGACTGTTGCAGTGGTGGGTGACGTGAAGCCTGATTCTCTGCTATGACATGCAGACTGATTCTCTACTGACATGAAGCCAGATTGTCTGTTACGGGACCTCTCTCCTCTGCCTGTGTGCTGGGCCTAAATATATGCCAATGGACTGTTGCAGTGGTGGCTGACGTGAAGCCTCATTCTCTGCTATGACATGCAGACTGATTCTCTGCTGACATGAAGCCAGATTGTCTGTTACGGGACCTCTCTCCTCTGCCTGTGTGCTGGGCCTAAATATATGCCAATGGACTGTTGCAGTGGTGGCTGACGTGAAGCCTCATTCTCTGCTATGACATGCAGACTAATTCTCTGCTGACATGAAGCCAGATTGTCTGTTACGGGACCTCTCTCCTCTGCCTGTGTGCTGGGCCTAAATATATGCCAATGGACTGTTGCAGTGGTGGCTGACGTGAAGCCTCATTCTCTGCTATGACATGCAGACTAATTCTCTGCTGACATGAAGCCAGATTGTCTGTTACGGGACCTCTCTCCTCTGCCTGGGTGCTGGGCCTAAATATATGCCAATGGACTGTTGCAGTGGTGGCTGACGTGAAGCCTGATTCTCTGCTATGACATGAAGACTGATTCTCTGCTGACATGAAGCCAGATTGTCTGTTACGGGACCTCTCTCCTCTGCCTGTGTGTGTGCTGGGCCTAAATATATGCCAATGGACTGTTGCAGTGGTGGCTGACGTGAAGCCTCATTCTCTGCTATGACATGCAGACTAATTCTCTGCTGACATGAAGACAGATTCTCTGTTACGGGACCTCTCTCCTCTGCCTGGGTGCCGGGGCCTAAATATCTGAGAATGGACTGTTCCAGTGGTGGGTGACGGGAAGCCAGATTCTCTGCTATGGAACCTCTCTCCAATTGATTTTGGTTAATTTTTATTTATTTAATTTTTATTTTAATTCATTTCCCTATCCACATTTGTTTGCAGGGGATTTACCTACATGGTGCTGCCTTTTGCAGCCCTCTAGCCCTTTCCTGGGCTGTTTTACAGCCGTTTTAGTGCCGAAAAGTTCGGGTCCCCATTGACTTCAATGGGGTTCGGGTTCGGGACGAAGTTCGGATCGGGTTCGGATCCCGAACCCGAACATTTCCGGGAAGTTCGGCCGAACTTCTCGAACCCGAACATCCAGGTGTTCGCTCAACTCTAATGACAAGTAGAAGCAGCACACAAGCTCAAAGCCACCATCCTCCTCCTGGTCCAGCATCTTCAGCCACGTCAACCACTGCTGTCCTCCTTGCCCCCTCTCAACCACCCGCCACTCCGCCTCTCACCTTGAGCAGTTCCATCTCATCTGCCCACAGTCAGGTGTCTGTAAAGGAAATGTTTGAGCGCAAGAAGCCAATGTCACAGAGTCACCCCCTTGCCCAGCATCTGACAGCTGGCTTGGCTTGACGGAACTCTTAGCCCGCCAGCTTTTACCATACCAAAAAAAGCAATACCATTTTTCAAAAAAAGCAATCCCAAACCTCTACTCAGTGATTGAAAAGGAAGTCATGGCATCTCTGGCATACAGTGTTGGGGCAAGGGTCCATCTGACCACTGATACCTGGTCTGCAAAGCACAGTCAAGGCAGGTATATCACCTACACTGCGCATTGGGTCAACCTGCTGACGGCTGCCAAGCATGGAATGCGTGGTTCTGCAGCGGAGTTGGTGACACCGCCACGACTTGCAGTAAGGCCTACTGCCACCTCCTCTACTCCTCCTACTCCATTCTCTTCCATAACCTCCTCGGCTGAGTCCTCTTCTGCTGCGGCGTCTGGCTGCACATCAACTGAATCCCCCCAGCTCCCCAGGGGCTATTCCACATCCCGGATACGACAGTGTCACGCTGTCTTGGGGTTGACTTGCCTAAAAGCAGAGAGCCACACCGGACCAGCACTCCTGTCCGCCCTGAACCCACAGGTGGATCAGTGGCTGACCCGGCACCAACTGGAGATCGGGAAAGTGGTGTGTGACAATGGAAGCAATTTGTTGGCGGCATTGAATTTGGGCAAGTTGTCACATGTGCCGTGCATGGCACATGTGTTGAATCTCATCGTACAACGCTTTGTGTCTAAGTACCCAGGCTTACAGGACGTCCTCAAGCAAGCCAGGAAGGTGTGTGGCCATTTCAGGCGTTCCTACACGGCCATGGCGCACTTTTCAGACATTTAGCGCCGAAACAACATGCCAGTGAGGCACTTGATTTGCGACAGCCCGACACGTTGGAATTCAACACTCCTAATGTTCAACCGCCTGCTCCAACAAGAAAAAGCCGTCAACGAGTATTTGTATGACCGGGGTGCTAGGACAGCCTCTGCGGAGCTGGGAATTATTTTGCCACGTTATTGGACACTCATGCGCAATGCCTGTAGGCTCATGCGTCCTTTTGAGGAGGTGACAAACCTAGTCAGTCGCACCAAAGGCACCATCAGCGACCTCATCCCATTTGTTTTCTTCCTGGAGCGTGCCCTGCAAAGAGTGCTGGATCAGGCTGTAGATGAGCGGGAAGAGGAAGAGGAAGAGTTGTGATCACCATCACCACCAGAAACAGCCTTGTCATCATCGCTTGCCATACCTGCGGCAACGCTGCAAGAGGAGTATGAGGAAGAGGAGTCAGAGGAGGAAGGTGGCTTTGAGGAGGAGGAAGACCAACTACAGCAGGCATCCCAGGGTGCTCATTGTTGTCACCTATCTGGGACCCGTGGTGTTGTACGTGGCTGGGGGGGAAGAACAGACCGTCAATGACATCAGTGAGGAGGAGGAACGGGAAAGGAGTAGCTCGGCATCCAACCTTGTGCAAATGGGGTCTTTCATGCTGTCATGTCTGTTGAGGGACCCTCATATAAAAAGGATGAAGGAGAACGACCTGTACTGAGTGGCCACGCTACTAGACCCCTGGTATAAGCAGAAAGTGGCGGAAATGTTCTTAAATTACCGGAAGTCAGAAAGGATGCAGCAGTTCAAAACCAAACTAAAAAATATGCTTTACACAGCTTATAAGGGGGATGTCACAGCACAACGGGAATCTAACTGGGGAAGAGGTTAAAGTAATCCTCCTACTACCACGACCACGGCGGCAAGGACAGGACGCTTTACAGATGTGTTGTTGATGGAGGACATGCAGAGCTTTTTCAGTCCTACACATCGCCACAGCCCTTCGGGATCCAGCCTTAGAGAACGACTCGACCAACAGGTGGCAGACTACCTCGCCTTAACTGCAGATATCGACACTCTGAGGAGCGATGAACCCCTTGACTACTGGGTGTGCAGGCTTGACCTGTGGCCTGAGCTATCCCAGTTTGCGATAGAACTTTTGGCCTGCCCGCTTCAAGTGTCCTGTCAGAAAGGACCTTCAGTGCAGCAGGAGGCATTGTCACTGACAAAAGAAGTCGCCTCGGTCCAAAAAGTGTTGATTACCTCACCTTTATTAAGATGAATGAGGCATGGATCCCGAAGGGACTGACAGTAGGGGATACATTTAACTAACAAAAGGCCTGATGACATGCCTTGGCCTCAAAATGGTCCCCATGCTGCTGTATTTAATGTCTGCATACCGGATGACTTTCGTGAATTCTCTGCCACCAACTAGGGTTCAAGCCACAATGTTTTAGTCACCTTTCTGCCTGGAAAACATCAATTTTTCCGGCCGCTGCTACAACAGCGGCTGCAACAATAACATTGTTTTTCAGGCATGTGTACATGCCTAATTTTTCTGGCCTCTGGTGCTGCACTGTGGCTGCAAAAACAAAACCAAAAAAAAAGGCACATACAAGTGTCAATTCCCCTTTCGTGATTGTTACCTTGTTGTGGTGAAGGGGCTTGCGTATCACAAGGAAGCGATCATCACCTCTATGAGTGTGTTGGCAATGTTGCCACACCCCAGATGATAAGGCCGTTGCTTCATTATGATCAGACCAAAAGCGATCGGGACGGCTGGATGTCTTTTCACAGAAAAAACAAAAAAATATTATTTTATTTTTTTAAGTTGTATGGGTGGGTTTTTAATACATAAAATAAAAAAATCATAATAAAGTCTCTTAATAGTTTATTAGAAATAATGCAGACAATTTAAAAAATCCCCATCAATTCCAATACAAAGCAAGTACAAAGCTCAGAACTAAATTATTCCAGGATGTCGTAATGGTTTGTTAATTCAACAATGGTTAATCAATTCGACACACGTCCCCGGATAGGGGACGTAACAGGGATTAAACTGATAGGAATAGTATTAGTTAAGACACCACTCATATAGGGTGTCACAGCACATTGCTCCGTGCACGCGCAGTGCCCCAACTTGGGAGTAAGAGGACCGACCAAGCTGATTTTTCCATCTCCCGGTTCCTAAAATCAATTCAGTTTTGTGTATCAGAGTTTGGTCTGTCACTGTGAAGGCAGTCGAAGGTACCCGGCCTAAATTTTTTTTCACAAAAGGCAATCCCTGATATGGGACGTAACAGGGATTAAACTGATGAGAATAGTATTACAGAAAATAGCACTCATATCGGGTGTGACATTAAATTGCACGGCGCAGACGCAGTGACCATGGATTCAAACAAAGGGGAGGGAGCCAGCGTTTTTTTAACCATCTCCCCGTTCGAAAAATCAATTTAATAAATGGACCCCAGATTGGGGATGTCACGTCACAGGGATTAAACTGATGAGAATAGTACTACAGAAAATACCACTCATATCGGGTGTGACAGTAAATTGCACGGCGCAGACGCAGTGACCATGGCGTGGATTGAAACAAAGGGGAGGGAGCCAGCAATTTTTTAACAATCTCCCTGTTTGAAAAATCTATTTAATAAATGGACCCCAGATTGGGGACGTAACAGGGATTAAACTGATGAGAAGAGAGAACTATAGAAAATAGCACTCATATCGGGTGGGACAGTAAATTGCACGGCACAGACGCAGTGACCGTGGATTCAAACAAAGGGGAGGGAGCCAGCGTTTTTTTAACCATCTCCCCATTCGAAAAATCAATTCAATTCACCTTTCCGGGACCCTTGGTGTTGTACGTGGCTGGGTGGAGGAAGAAACCTTCAATGACATCAACGGGACATGGCTAGCTTGGTATCCAACCTTGTGTAAATGGGAAGTTTGTGGTTGGGAAAATGGACTGTTTGCGGTTGTTTGCGGGGCATTAAAAGGGGAGTTTGGTCTGTCAATGTCTGTGAAGCGGGCATAACCCTTACACTACCTGATCGATACAATATCATACCTGATCGTATACACACACTGGATGTTTAGGTGTTAGGTGATTTATGCCCTTTATGGATTAAAATCCAACTCTGCGTCAACTATGTAATTTTCCATGGGAGTTTTGCCATGGATCCCCCTCCGGCATGCCACAGTCCAGGTGTTAGTCCCCTTGAAACAACTTTTCCATCACTATTGTGGCCAGAAAGAGTCCCTTTGGGTTTTAAAATTCGCCTGCTTATAGAAGTCAATGGCGGTTCGCACGTTCGCAAACATTTGTATAAATTTGCGTTTGCCGTTTACGAACGGAAAATTTTTTGTTTGCGACATCTCTATTCATTTCTATAGGAGCTCCGGAGACAGATGAGTACAGAACATGGCTATTTTCAAAACTCCAAAACAGATGAATGGAGCAGCAGTTCACATGCTCAACCTACTGCTCTGTTCTTTTCGATGCACTCCGAGGGGTAGGGGGTACCTGTTCTTGTGATTGGGGAGGGTCCCAGCAGTAGGATACCCACCAATTTAATAGTTATCCCTTGTCCTATAGATAGGGAATAATATTTAAGAGCAGGTATACCCCTTTAATACATGACCTTTTTTGTTTTAAAAATATATATACAGATTGTCAAAGTATCAGAGAATATTGCTGACTATTCAGTGTATTCTACAGTAGATCATGACCATATATAGCCAACTGGGTTGTAAGAAAGGCCCTGCATACTTATAGGGGTTGTCTAATCAAAGATTGGCATTAGGGCATATTACTAGGATAATAATCAAAGGTTCAATTGCTGGGACATCAGCCACTTTGCAAACGGCGCTATGCCACATTGTACCCTGTCAGTCCCCATCAGCTTTCTCTGGGTAGCCATATGGACAGCCATATGTACATGATAATTGTTTGGCCCACATCCGATTCATTCCATATTCCATTGTGTTTTTTTACAGTGCCTACCTGCCAAATTTCATAGACCCTCTTGTCTATTTAGAGAACCTAAACTTTGGTATTTAGCAGAAGGGCCAGGACAGTTATGGCGACTGAGTTTGTATGTAAATTATTTCACAATTGGACACATTTACTTCAACAGACACTACAATTATAGCTAAACCAGTTGTCAATCCCAGAAAGACCTAAAAGAAAATGTTTAGCAGACAAAATCTTTGTCATTTATTGGTACTTCCGTATGTAATTATATGTTATCTTGTCTCATTAAAAACTGCTTGGGCTATTTGCACAATATTACATTTTCAACATTGCAGGCATTACAGACAGAAGCATCAAAGACACCACCCTGCTTTTCAGGAGGAAAAATTCTATGCAAATATAACATTACCCAATGCTAATGATTTCTGAGTAACAGATTAAGCTGATAATTATATTTCTCAACTGGTTTCTTGTCTCTCTCTCGAGCATATAAAAACCACAGAGCTGGAAGACACCAAACATTCAACCGGAAAAACCCTTTGTATTTAGCTATCTTCTAGATTGGAGGTATCAAGCTCTTCAAGAACTATGTCTGGAGTGAAGGGACATAAGAAATGCCCAGAGCCTTGCCCACCACCACAACAGCAGTGCCAGGATCGTAAGTGCCTTATTTGAAGCCATGTCTTAATTTTATTAACTTTATAAAGTCACTAACAATTATATGTTGTGAATCTGCTAAAAGAAGAGAAGCAGAATTAAGGCTGCTTTCACACTAGCGTTCGGGTTTCCGTTCGTGAGCTCCGTTTGAAGGAGCTCACGAGCGGACCCGAACGCAGCCGTCCAGCCCTGATGCAGTCTGAATGGAGGCGGATCCGCTCAGACTGCATCAGTCTGGCGGCGTTCAGCCTCCGCTCCGCTCGCCTCCGCACGGACAGGCGGACAGCTGAACGCTGCTTGCAGCGTTCGGGTGTCCGCCTGGCCGTGCGGAGGCGTGCGGATCCGTCCAGACTTACAATGTAAGTCAATGGGGACGGATCCGTTTGAAGATGCCACAATGTGGCTCAATCTTCAAGCGGATCCGTCCCCCATTGACTTTACATTGAAAGTCTGGACGGATCCGTCCCAGGCTATTTTCACACTTAGCTTTTTTTAGCTAATATAATGCAGACGGATCCGTTCTGAACGGAGCCTCCGTCTGCATTATTATGGGCGGATCCGTTCAGAACGGATCCGCCCGAACGCTAGTGTGAAAGTAGCCTTATAGGCTAGCCCATATCTTTAAGCTGAAGTATTTGTGTCCGTAATCATCCTGCTTTAAAAGAACACTCAGAGCGAGCAATAAGAAAATGCACAATGTTTCAGCTCGGAGTTCATTCTGAATGCAAAATATTATTTTCAGGGGAAAACTTTGGCATCAATTAATCAGATTAATCATCAGACATTTTAGCGCAAATTGCAGTATAATCTCCAGGCAGCATGTTATAGAGCAGGAGGAGCTGAGCATAATGATTAGTATAACTTGTAATTTCTATATTTATAGCTCTGTTATTTCTAACTAAAAGGGGAGAACTGAACCCGGACATATCCCCATTTCCACTTCTCTGGCCCTTCTGACATGAGCATAAGAGCATTTCATTCTCTGATGCTCTCCCTTGCCGTGGGCTGAATTGCGCAGGGCAAGGGCTTTTTTGTTTGTATTTTTACACTGCTAGGCAGAGGCTTCCACCTAGCAGTGTTCCCGTTGACGTCACCAGCACTGATGGACGAGCTTTAGTGCTGCCCTAGCCGTTTTACAGGTTAGGGAAGCGCTAAAGCCCGCCCATTAGTGCCGGTGACATCACCAGGCTCACTGCTAGGCAGAAGCCTCTGCCTAGCTTTCCCCATGGAAAGCCCAGTACGTCACTGCCCAAAAAAAGCCTTTGTCCTGCGTGATTCAGCCCTGGGCAAAGGAGAGCATTGAAGCATGATTTGATACATATGCAAATTAATGCGAGATGAATCCTGTCCCTGACTCATCTCACATACAGGACTCATCTCAGGGTAATTTGCATATGGATCAAATTGTTTTTTTACACAATAAAAACACACAGATAGCTATGGGGACTGGGTATTGCGGATGTGCTAGCGACCATCTAGCAACCCATATCCTCAGCTCTATGCACAAAATCCCGGTGACAGGTTTCCTTTAAGTTAGAAAGAGCAGATATATATATGAATGTTTAAATTACAAGTAAAGCCTCATGCACATGAAAAAAAGGATACCGGCCGTGTGTGGAAGGTCTGGCCCTCAACAGTCCTATCCTTGTCTGTGATACGGACAAGAATAGGACATGTTTTATTTTTTTGCGTGACCGCTGAATGAAGTAGGGATGCGGAAACCTCATGGACTGCTGTCCGCATCGTTTGCAGCCCCATTGAAGTGAATGGGTCCGCATCCGAGCCACAAAAAATGTGGCTAAGATGTGGACTCAAATAACGTTCAAGTGCATGAGGCTTTATACTGAATCTTTTCCCACAAAACTATACATCCATCTGCTCAGCTTCTCCTGATCTATAACATGCTGCTACAAAATATATCTACAGTCTGATGTAAGTGGCCCCTAATGACAACACAACCTAACAGGGGTGTAGCTATATGAGTTGCAGCAGTCCCAATTGCGACCAGGCCCCCTTTGCCAGTGATGCACTGCCAACACACAAGCAGGGCGATGATTTAATCATCATCGCACCGCATAAGATAGACAGCAGACTGCTCTGGACTCAGGCTGGAAAAGGCCTGCACCACTTTGATGACAGCAGCATGTAAGTAAGTATATGTGTTTATTGTTTTTTATTTGGCACCATGATGTTGGGGTACCATGCTTTGGGACACCATTTGGGGGTAGCACTATGGGAGCATCTACTGGGGGCAGTAAATAGGGGCATTTTTTTGTGGAACACATAAAGGGGCATATTGTTGTACTGACCCACATTATGAGGGGACTATGGGGACATTTGCTCTACCGGGGGCACTAAGAGGGGGCATTTTTGTACTGGCACAGAGAATGGGGTATTTCTTTACACTGGCATGCATTATAAGGGAGCATTTTTTGCACTGTCACACATTATAAG
The DNA here is from genome assembly GCF_014858855.1 of Bufo gargarizans. Classification (NCBI taxonomy): domain Eukaryota; kingdom Metazoa; phylum Chordata; class Amphibia; order Anura; family Bufonidae; genus Bufo; species Bufo gargarizans. Next base: position 177,741,188 of record NC_058085.1, read on the forward strand.
AAGTTTTTTCATATTAGTGCATATTATAAAAAGTTTTTTTGTACTGGCACACATTGTAAGGGGGTATTTTTCAGTACTGGCACACATTGTAATGGGGTATTTTATGCACTTCTTACTGCACATTAGAAGGCCTCCTGCACACGACCGTAGGTGTCCCAATGTCGTATTGCGGATCCGCAATACATGGGCACTGTTCTGTGTGCATTTCACATCACAGATGCGGACCCATTCACTTCAATAGGTCCGCAAATCCGGAGATGCGGAATGGTGCGGAACGGAAGCACGGAACGGAACCCTACTGAAGCTTACGTAGTGCTTCTGTGGGGTTTCGTCCCGTACTTCCGTTCCGCAAAAAGATAGAACATGTCCTATCTTTTTGCGGGACGGGCAGATCGCGGACCCATTAAAGTGAATGGGTCTGCGATCCGCTGCAGCTGCCCCACGGTCAGTGTTCATGGTATTTTTTGTACTTGTATTTGCAGGGGGATTATCTGTTTCTGCAGTATAGTATTGGGGAGCACACTGGGCACAGTATTGAGGATTGCAGAATGGGGTGTTCAGAAGGTGGGAGGATGAAGGAAAAGTAGGAAACTAACATGACAGAAGCTAACAGGAAGCTAACATGCAGAAACAAGACATGGCTTAAAGAAACCATTATTGCAGTGTAGTGCGAATGGAAAAGATGGTGAAAGAGAACATCTAGAGTACATCAGAGGAGACGACACTGGATATAAGAAGTACAGTATGTGTGTGGTGCTGTATTCTTCTGTGTGTTTTGTAGCACTGTATGTAACATTTTCCAAGTTTGTGCCTAGCAGTAGGACTGGAGGGAAGGGCTTAGGTTGAGAATTTGGTATAGGGGGTGCTGTTTCAATTTTTGCCTCAGACAGCAGAAAGGCTTGGTGCGCCCCTGGCACAAAGCACTGAGGGAAGAGAGACCCAAGCTTCCCTCTTGCTCCACGGCCCATGAACCTTTAGCTATGCCTTTACAACTAAACCATTGTATATGTAAAAAATACATTAAAATGCAAATGTAAAATGAACCATTGAAAACATAAATAATTGTCAGCTTTAAATGAAGTCACCTGAGATAATTTGCTCAGCTGGTGCTTGAGAAGAATCTAACTGTAGGGAATTAAAACATCTAACCAAAAAGAAATACCGTATTCTTGAAGAAAATGTAAAATAAAAAATGAAACATCACTACATCGTGCATGATTTTCCTCTTTCCTATTCAGACTATAATAATATTTTTTTTTTCTTTCAGCTTGCAAGCAAGTGTGCCCTGAGCCAAAATGTCCTCCTCCACAAGGTAAGACCATACCCTTAATATTTTCGGCCCTGTAGGAGAATCATTATTTGTCTAAAAAATAAGGATAATAGTCTTTATTTATCTAAATTCTGTGTAAGCTGTGTTAACTTTATTTTGTACAATTTCAGTGTGTGTACCAGTGCCTGTGTGCCCTGAACCGAAATGTCCTCCTCCTCAAGGTAAACCATTAAGCAAATATATTCCTAATGGTTTTATGTGAGCATTTTTTACAAATGCCCACTAGATTTAATCACCGGGTTGTAAAAAATTTATAATGCTGAGATCAGCCCAAACGATTCAATATACTAAACACATGCTCTTTGTATAAAAGTACAGCACTGATATATGTAAGTTTATTATATATTTTACTGATAACATTTCTCTCTTATATTCAATAGTGCAATGTAAACCAGTCCCACAATGTCAGCAACAACATGGAAAGTAATGCATGAAAGATAGAAATGCCACAAGATACATACATAATATGAAGAGCATCTCTGAATGGCTTTTATTTAAGAGCGCTTAATAAATTTTACTACATGGAAATGTAATGACAATAATACATTATTAAAGGCTATGCAAAAATATGAATTGCTTATTGATTTTTTTAACTCACTACTTGTTAAGCATACGTGATTTCATAATATCATTAAAGTTGGACAGTTGAATAACTGTATGAAAGGCTTATGGTCTGAGCATGTGGCTAAACAATGGAAGAGAAGGGAGCCAGTTATCAAAATAGGTGTAACACCTGTAGGTAGGGACAGACACGGGCAGTGAGCCCTAACCCATAACCCAGCCCACTTTCCCTACCTAGTTGCACTGCAAGCCCTAGGTAGCAAGTGATCAAAAGTCCTTATGCTGCTTATACAGACAAAACAGGGTCATACGTAAATGGGTCACAAGTAGGGTTGAGCGAACCTGAACTGTAAAGTTCCGGTTCATACCGAACTTTAGGATTTTTGGACCCCGGTCCCGAACCCGAACATTTCCGTAAAAGTTTGGGTTCGGTGTTCGGCACTTTCTTGGCGCTTTTTGAAAGGCTGCACAGCAGCCAATCAACAAGCGTCATACTACTTGCCCTAAGAGGCCATCACAGCCATGCCTACTATTGGTATGGCTATGATTGGCCAGAGCAACATGTGTCCCAGGCTCTATATAAGCTTGAGTCACGCAGCGCTGCACGTCACTCTGCTGTTACAAGTGTAGAGAGAGGATGCTGCTGGACTTGTGATTTCAGGGAGAAAATAGAAGAGAATCTAACTCAGCGATCTACAGAGAAATAGTTGTGTGGGTAAAGGGCACAATGATTTTACCCTGCCCTGAGGCCATTGACCCCAAAAAAAAACACTTTTATAATTCTGTTAGTTAGGTGGGTGACGGCGGCCATTTTATGCATGCTCAGTGCACCAGCACTTCATCTGAATGAGTCAGTGTGCAATTTAAGGTAGAAATACACCCATCAATTTCTGGGGTTTCAAAAACACACTGGTTTGCCAAATAACAGTATTTTCCAGATCTGCAAGTGTTAAATTCAAGTTTAATATATACAGCTTTCATATTCTGCAAGCAAAAAAATACTTTTTTGGGCAATCTACAACATCTGTATAAGGCCTCCTGCACACGACCGTTGTGTGCACCCGTGGCCGTTGTGCCGTTTTCCGTTTTTTTTGCGGACCCATTGACTTTCAATGGGTCCGTGGAAAAATCGGAAACTGCACCGTTTGGCAGCCGCATCCGTGAGCCGTGTTTCCTGGCCGTGAAAAAAATATGACCTGTCCTATTTTTTTCACGGCCAACGGTTCACGGGCCCATTCAAGTCAATGGGTCCGTGAAAATCACGGATGCACACAAGATTGTCATCCGTGTCCGTGATCCGTGTCCGTGATCCGTGTCCGTTTTTTCCTATCATTTCAATGGCAAACTTGACTTAGATTTTTTTTTCATTTTTCATGTCCGTGGATCCTCCAAAAATCACGGAAGACCCACGGAAGAAAAAACGGGCACGGATCACGGACCTACGGACCCCGTTTTTGCGGACCGTGTAAAAAAACGTTCGTGTGCAGGAGGCCTTACTCAGTGTGCAATTTAAGGTAGAAATACACCCATAATTTTCTGGGTTTTGAAAAACACACTCTTTTGACAAAAAAAAAACTATTTTCAGGCCTTGCAGCATCAGCACGTGTGAAATTACAGGCTTATATACTGATGTCAAATTCAGTTTTTAAACAAACACTCATTTGGGCACAAAAAATTTAGTTAGCAGCCTTTGATGCAGATGTCATTGTGAGATAAACCTTTAATACAGGGTGGGCCATTTATATGGATACACCTTAACCGCCTCCGGACCGCCTAACGCAGATGTGCGGTCCGGAGGCGGCAGCCCTGCGCACGACGACGCATATACGCGTCATCTCGCGAGGGCCGGGATTTCCTGTGAACGCGCGCACACAGGCGCGCGCGCTCACAGGAACGGAAGGTAAGCGAGTGGATCTCCAGCCTGCCAGCGGCGATCGCTCGCTGGCAGGCTGGAGATCCGAATTTTTTAACCCCTAACAGGTATATTAGACGCTGTTTTCATAACAGCGTATAATATACCTCCTACCTGGTCCTCTGGTGGTCCCTTTTGTTAGGATCGACCACCAGTGGACACAGGTAGGTCAGTAAAGTCGCACCAAACACTACACTACACTACACCCCCCCCCGTCACTTATTAACCCTTTATGAACCCCTAATCACCCATGATCACCCCATATAAACTCCCTGATCACCCCCCTGTCATTGATCACCCCCCTGTCATTGATCATCCCCCTGTCAGGCTCCGTTCAGACGTCCGTATGATTTTTACGGATCCACGGATACATAGATCGGATCCGCAAAACACATGCGGACGTCTGACTGGAGCCTTACAGGGGGGTGATCAATGACAGGCGGGTGATCACCCATATACACTCCCTGATCACCCCCTGTCATTGATCACCCCCCTGTCATTGATCACCCCCCTGTAAGGCTCCATTCAGACGTCCGCATGATTTTTACGGATCCATGGATACATGGATCGGATCCGCAAAACACATGCGGACGTCTGAATGGAGCCTTACAGGGGGGTGATCAATGACAGGCGGGTGATCACCCATATACACTCCCTGATCACCCCCCTGTCATTGATCACCCCCCTGTAAGGCTCCATTCAGACGTCCGCATGTGTTTTGCGGATCCGATCCATGTATCCATGGATCCGTAAAAATCATACGGACGTCTGAATGGAGCCTTACAGGGGGGTGATCAATGACAGGCGGGTGATCACCCATATACACTCCCTGATCACCCCCTGTCATTGATCACCCCCCTGTAAGGCTCCATTCAGACGTCCGCATGATTTTTACGGATCCATGGATACATGGATCGGATCCGCAAAACACATGCGGACGTCTGAATGGAGCCTTACAGGGGGGTGATCAATGACAGGCGGGTGATCACCCATATACACTCCCTGATCACCCCCCTGTCATTGATCACCCCCCTGTCATTGATCACCCCCCTGTAAGGCTCCATTCAGACGTCCGCATGATTTTTACGGATCCATGGATACATGCATCGGATCCGTAAAACACATGCGGACGTCTGAATGGAGCCTTACAGGGGGGTGATCAATGAAAGGCGGGTGATCACCCATATACACTCCCTGATCACCCCCTGTCATTGATCACCCCCCTGTCATTGATCACCCCCCTGTAAGGCTCCATTCAGACGTCCGCATGATTTTTACGGATCCATGGATACATGGATCGGATCCGCAAAACACATGCGGACGTCTGAATGGAGCCTTTCAGGGGGGTGATCAATGACAGGCGGGTGATCACCCATATACACTCCCTGATCACCCCCCTGTCATTGATCACCCCCCTGTAAGGCTCCATTCAGACATCCGCATGTGTTTTGCGGATCCGATCCATGTATCCATGGATCCGTAAAAATCATACGGACGTCTGAATGGAGCCTTACAGGGGGGGTGATCAGTGACAGGGGGGTGATCACTCTGATCACCCCCTGTCATTGATAACCCCCATGTAAGGCTCCATTCAGACGTCCGCATGTGTTTTGCGGATCCGATCCATGGATCCGTAAAAATCATACGGACGTCTGAATGGAGCCTTACAGGGGGGTGATCAATGACAGGGGGGTGATCAGGGAGTCTATATGGGTGATCACCCCCCTGTCATTGATCACCCCCCTGTCATTGATCACCCCCCTGTAAGGCTCCATTCAGACGTCCGCATGTGTTTTGCGGATCCGATCCATGGATCCGTAAAAAGTATACGGACGTCTGAATGGAGCCTTACCAGGGGGGTGATCAATGACAGGAAGGTGATCCGGGAGTCTATATGGGTGATCACCCCCCTGTCATTGATCACCCCCCTGTCATTGATCACCCCGCTGTCATTGATCACCCCGCCCCCCCCCTGTAAGGCTCCATTCAGACATTTTTTTGGCACAAGTTAGCGGAAATTTTTTGTTTGTTTTTGTTTTTGTTTTTTCTTACTAAGTCTCATATTCCACTAACTTGTGTCAAAAAATAAAATCTCACATGAACTCACCATACCCCTCACAGAATCCAAATGCGTAAACATTTTTAGACATTTATATTCCAGACTTCTTCTCACGCTTTAGGGCCCCTAAAAAGCCAGGGCAGTATAAATACCCCACATGTGACCCCATTTCGGAAAGAAGACACCCCAAGGTATTCCGTGAGGGGCATGGCGAGTCCATGAAAGATTGAAATTTTTGTCCTAAGTTAGCGGAAAGTGAGACTTTGTGAGAAAAAAACTAAAAAAATCAATATCCGCTAACTTATGCAAAAAAATAATAATTTCTAGGAACTCGCCAGGCCCCTCATTGAATACCTTGGGGTGTCTTCTTTCCAAAGTGGGGTCACATGTGGGGTATTTATACTGCCCTGGCTTTTTAGGGGCCCGAAAGTGTGAGAAGAAGGAGAGAAGGAGAAGTTGGGCAATGTGTTTTGGGGTGTCATTTTACATATACCCATGCTGGGTGAGAAAAATATCTTGGTCAAATGCCAACTTTGTATAAAAAAATGGGAAAAGTTATCTTTTGCCAAGATATTTCTCTCACCCAGCATGGTTATATGTAAAATGACACCCCAAAACACATTCCCCAACTTCTCCTGAGTACGGCGATACCAGATGTGTGACACTTTTTTGCAGCCAAGGTGGGCAAAGGGGCACATATTCCAAAGTGCACCTTTCGGATTTTGCAGGCCATTTTTTACACATTTTGATTGCAAGGTACTTCTTACACATTTGGGCCCCTAAATTGCCAGGGCAGTATAACTACGCCACAAGTGACCCCATTTTGGAAAGAAGACACCCCAGGGTATTCCGTGAGGGGCACGGCGAGTTCCTAGAATTTTTTCTTTTTTGTCACAAGTTAGCGGAAAATGATGATTTTTCTTTTTTTTTCTTTTTTCCTTACAAAGTCTCATATTCCACTAACTTGCGACAAAAAATAAAAAATTCTAGGAACTCACCGTGCCCCTCACGGAATACCTTGGGGTGTCTTCTTTCCAAAATGGGGTCACTTGTGGCGTAGTTATACTGCCCTGGCAATTTAGGGGCCCAAATGTGTAAGAAGTACCTTGCAATCAAAATGTGTAAAAGATGGCCTGCGAAATCCGAAAGGTGCACTTTGGAATATGTGCCCCTTTGCCCACCTTGGCTGCAAAAAAGTGTCACACATCTGGTATCGCCGTACTCAGGAGAAGTTGGGGAATGTGTTTTGGGGTGTCATTTTACATATACCCATGCTGGGTGAGAAAAATATCTTGGTCAAATGCCAACTTTGTATAAAAAAATTGGAAAAGTTGTCTTTTGCCAAGATATTTCTCTCACCCAAGGTATTCCGTGAGGGGCATGGCGAGTTCCTAGAATTTTTTATTTTTTGTCGCAAGTTAATGGAATATGAGACTTTGTAAGAAAAAAATAAAAATAAAAAATCATCGTCATTTTCCGCTAACTTGTGACAAAAAATAAAAAGTTCTATGAACTCACTATGCCCATCAGCGAATACCTTAGGGTGTCTACTTTCCGAAATGGGGTCATTTGTGGGGTTTTTCTACTGTCTGGGCATTGTAGAACCTCAGGAATCATGACAGGTGCTCAGAAAGTCAGAGCTGTTTCAAAAAGCGGAAATTCACATTTTTGTACCATAGTTTGTAAACGCTATAACTTTTACCCAAACCATTTTTTTTTTTGCCCAAACAATTTTTTTTATCAAAGACATGTAGAACTATAAATTTAGCTTAAAAATGTATATATGCATGTCGTTTTTTTTGCAAAATTTTACAGCTGAAAGTGAAAAATGTCATTTCTTTGCAAAAAAATCGTTACATTTCGATTAATAACAAAAAAAGTAAAAATATCAGCAGCAATAAAATACCACCAAATGAAAGCTCTATTAGTGAGAAGAAAAGGAGGTAAAATTCATTTGGGTGGTAAGTTGCATGACCGAGCGATAAACGGTGAAAGTAGTGTAGTGCCGAAGTGTAAAAAGTACTCTGGTCATGAAGGGGGTTTCAGCTAGCGGGGCTGAAGTGGTTAATAAAATGGGAATGGTTGGTGATATTAACTTCCTGTTTGTGGCACATTAGTATATGTGAGAGGGTAAACTTTTCAAGATGGGTGGTGACCATGGCGGCCATTTTGAAGTCGACCATTTTGAATCCAACTTTTGTTTTTTCAAAAGGAAGAGGGTCATGTGACACATCAAACTTATTGGGAATTTCACAAGAAAAACAATGGTGTGCTTGGTTTTAACGTAACTTTGGTCTTTCATGAGTTATTTACAAGTCTTTGACCACTTATAAAATGTGCTGCCCATTGTGTTGGATTGTCAATGCAACCCTCTTCTCCCACTCTTCACACACTGATAGCAACACCGCAGGAGAAATGCTAGCACGGGCTTCCAGTATCCGTAGTTTCAGGTGCTGCATATCTCGTATCTTCACAGCATAGACAATTGCCTTCAGATGACCCCAAAGATAAAAGTCTAAGGGGGTCAGATCGGGAGACCTTGGGGGCCATTCAACTGGCTCACAATGACCAATCCACTTTCCAGGAAACTGTTCATCTAGGAATGCTCGGACCTGACACCCATAATGTGGTGGTGCACCATCTTGCTGGAAAAACTCAGGGAATGTGCCAGCTTCAGTGTATAAAGAGGGAAACACATCATCATGTAGCAATTTCACATATCCAGTGGCCTTGAGGTTTCCATTGATGAAGAATGGCCCCACTATCTTTGCACCCCATATACCACATCATACCATCAATTTTTGCAATGTACGCACAGGCCTCGGCCTCAGTCTTAATCAATGGCGACCTACTGTATCTGATTTCTTCCGCATTCAGAATAGTACCCGGCAGGGATGCCCCCTTTCTCCCCTGCTCTTCGTTCTAGCTCTGGAACCTCTTCTTACCAAACTGAAAGCAGATCCAGAAATTCGAGGAGTGGTGCTGGGAGGTTTGGATCATAAATTAGCTGCTTTTGCGGACGATATTATGATCATGACTTCCAACCCAAAAAACTCACTCCCTGCGATTCAAAAACACCTGGATACTTATAGCTCCCTTTCCAACTTCAAAATCAATAAGCAAAAATCACTAGTGATTTGTATTGGGATTCATCCATCAACACAACAAAGCTTAAAAAAGGATTCCCCATTTAACTGGTCTTCCCCCTCTTTAACCTACTTAGGGATTAAAATAAGGTCCAACACTTCAGAACTGTTTGCACTAAATTACGCTCCCTTGCTAAAGTCTATTTCATCCAGCATAGATAAACTAGACATTCCTACTATCTCCTGGTTTGGCCGCAAAAACCTTCTCATGTCATTAATATTGACCCGTCTTACATATCTACAGAAGGTCCTGCCCATCCTGATTCCCAAATCCTATTACAACTTCTTGAAGAAATTATTCCGCACATTCATTTGGAATGGGAAGAAACCCAGATTATCCTATGATCTCCTCTCACGTCCCAAACATACAGGAGGAATTGCTTTGCCAGATCCTGAAATGTATGGCAGAGAAGTTCTCTTGTCCAGAATAGTCGAATGGCTTAGACCCTCCAACCCCAAATCGTGGGTCGCGATGGAACGGGAACTTCTAAACAAACCATTCCTCTCCTCTCGATTAAAGACATCCTAGAAACAGCCCTTCCTGCTGTGATCAAATGTACCCCACGAGATTTTAGAGATTCGACCACCTCTATCCTCTCATTCTTTGATCCCGAAGGATCTCTACTCCCGATTGAGGAATTTCAAAAAGTATTTACTTCACGTCACCAGCATTTATCCTCCACTTCATATCTCCACTCCTTTATCTCTCAAAACATATTGAAGAGTGACCTCTTTCACCCTTTAGTATGGTCTGAATCACTCATTGCTAACCCTATTCCCCCGAGAAAACGTATCTCGCAACTATACAAAAAACTAAATACTCCATCCTTACTTATTAAATCAGCCTTCATTCGACACTGGGAGAGGGACCTAGGACAGGAATTTCCTATTCTAACACTGCCAGACATACTGTCTTCTCCACACAAATCATCTAGATGTGTCCGCATACAGGAAAACGGATATAAACTCTTAACCAGATGGTATAAAACACCAGATATAACCTCATTGTACTCAGCAACAGCCTCAGACAGATGCTGGAGGTGCCTTGACAGTAGAGGAACCTTCATCCACATTTGGTGGGACTGCCGTACCATAAATGCTTGGTGGAAAGAAATCTTCCAGATCAGCAATCAAATATGTCATACTAAGGTGCAGATGTCCGCATGTAAGGCCCGACTTAACCTAGACGACAATGCCCTATCACATCCCCTTTAGTCAATTGCCGATAGCCACTCGCTTACTAATACCAAAATACTGGCTGTCCACTACCCCTCCCCCCATAGAACAATGGAAACTGAAAGTTGACCAGGTTTATCGCTTTGAGGAACTTTCCTCATGGGAAGCCCGCAATCATCAAAAATTCCTGCGTCAATGGCAATTATGGAAGGAATTTAGACACCCAAGCTAGCATCTAGGGCTCACCCACATTCCTTTCTAATGTTAAAGATGCCTATACACGCTCAATATATCCAGCCAACCATTAGATACCTCGCCTTGTCTTTTATAAGGCTTTTAACCAACACTATACTAACATAGACTACTGACACTATTAGTCCGTCGATTTGCCTCTTGTATCAAATGTACTGTGATTGAAATGTACTGTGAAAGAAAACAATGTCACCTGCCTTTTTCTTTTTGGAATGTAATACATCTTTGCATTCACTACGTCATGCTTGGCGTATCAGATATTGTACATGTACCTTGTTACGTTGCTATATTCAAAAAAATATAAAAAACGAAATGCAGCAAAGGCCGCAAATGTACTATCTAGCACAAAATGGGTGTTTTTTTTTAAACCACAATAAAACAGCAGTATTTAACGCTTATATTGGACTGTCAGAAATGCAGCAAAGGCCGCAAATGTACTATCTAGCACAAAATGGCAGGTTTTTTTTAGACAAAACTTTAACAGCAGTATTTAACGCTTGTATTGGACTGTTAGAAATGCTGCAAAAGCCGCAAATGTAGTATCTAGCACAAAATCTTTTGAATTTTTTTAAAACCACAATATAACAGCAGTATTTAACGCTTGTATTGGACTGTCAGAAATACAGCAAAGGCCGCAAATGTAGTAGCTAACAAAATGTTTTTTGTTTTTTTTAAACCACAATATAACAGCAGTATTTAACGGTTGTATTGGACTGTCAGAAATGCAGCAAAGGCCTCAAATGTAATATCTAGCACAAAATGGGTGTTTTTTAAAACCACAATATAACAGCAGTATTTAACGGATGTATTGGACTGTCAGAAATGCAGCAAAGGCCGCCAAGGTACTTTATGGAAAAAAAATATAATTTTTTTACTAACAAGTAAAACAGATGGATTTATTGATTTTACTTCACTATCAGACTTGCAGTGCAGGCCGCAAATATATGATTTTTTCACCCACAGTGAAAGAGATGGCTTTACTGATTCTATTTCACTATCAGATTTGCAGTGCAGGCCGCAAAGAAACTTTATGGAAAGAAAAATACGATTTTTTTTACCCACAATTAAACAGATGGATGTAACTGATTTCACAAATGCAGAGCAGGGCGCAAATGTACTTTTTAGCAAAAAAATTAATAATTTGTCCCCTCTGAATCTAACAGATGGATTTACTGAATTGATTACACTCGCATAAGCAGCACAGGGGAACTTTACAGAAAAAAATTTGAATATGTCACCCTCTGGGTCCCTGAAATCACAGACGGATTCCCCATATTATTTTCCCTTCCCCTGGAACATATGCAGTACAGGTGCACTTAAAAAAGATGTTGCCCACTGAACTAAAAGAACAGGATTAAATTATTGTCCCTGGCACATATGCAGTGCTGGTGCACTGAATTTGCACAAAATGGCCGCCGAAGCCCACCTAACTTAAAGACGGTTAAAACTTTTTATTCTGTGTCACTGGGCTCAGGACAGGGTCCAAAAATGTTGCATTGCACCCACAAAAAAAAAAAAAAAAAAATTGCTGTAGATTGCAGAGTTAACAACAAGTTCTATTATCAGATAGATTCTTTCCTATTCTCTCCCTCACAGCAGTAGCACCCTATCCCTACACTAATAAGAGCAGAGTGACGTGCGGTGCTACATGACTCCAGCTTATATAGAGGCTGGGTCACATGCTGCACAGGCCAATCACAGCCATGCCATTAGTAGGCATGGCTGTGATGGCTTCTAAGGGCACCCGAGTTAAACGCCTGCAGCCTTTCAAAACGCTATTAAATCGCCGAACACCAAACTTTCGGGTCGGGAGTCAGTTCGGGTCCGGAGTCAGTTTGGGTTCGCTCAACCCTACTAGATACCATGCATATTTGAAGGGGTTGTCCCATGAAAATCATCCCCTTTCCACAAGATAGGAGATACGTGTCTGATTGGCTGGGGGTTCAAATGCTGGACCCCACATATTAAGTAATAGCTGAGTATGAGTACACAGCCACCTCCAGTAGTCTCACAGGGTTGAATGGAGTTGAGGTACACATGCATGAATGCTGATCCATTTTAATGGGGAAATGAGAGGTCCCAGGTCTCAAGACTGGCAAGGGCCCCAGAATTAGAACTCTAGCTGATCAGACATATCTATTCTGTGGTTTGTCATAGGACAACCACTTTAATTAGTATTTTAGTCATTGAGGAAATGTTATATTGTGCTTTACATATATACAGGCAGCGTACACTATTTTTTGTTTTATGATCTTTTAAACCACTTAATATTACAGTTGTGGCAGGAGTAGGGCTGTTCTTGGGAGTAAACTAGCAGTGTCCACCATGAATCAAGAAGGAGTTATAGAGTACCCATAGTTACAAAAAGAATCCCTCATTATACAGCTTTAGACATATTGTTCTGCATAATTGTCCTTCTTTACCATCTAGTAATTTCAATACATGGACTCTCTGTTGCTTATTGATTGGGGAAGTTCTTCTTCCTGTGATTTCATAGCTGTTCTGGTCCAGTCAGATATCACATCCTTATTACAGCCCAAGTCTCACAATGTCACTGAAGTTGAGATAATGTTGCAACTACTCACACCTCGCCCCAGTTTGTCTAATTTTTATTGTTCTAAAATGATTGTTCAGGGTTTTAAGAAGTACTCTAATACTAGAGATGGCCTTACCGTTTGCCCGGCGGTCGTTTTGCTGCGAACTTTGCGAACATATGGCGATGTCCGCCGGCCCCATATTCTTTTGCATTGCGCTGAACTTTGACCCATGACACACACATCAGGTGGGACAGGACAGCCAATTGAGACGTTTCAGCACATGGACACACCCCCACCCTATAACATAACCTGCTCTGGCAGCCATTTTATATTCTGTGTTTTGCCAGTGTAGGGAGAGGTTACTTTGTGGAGCAGAGACATATTGTTAGGGACACCAAACGCTAGCTAATTGGGCCACAAAAGTCCTGAAAAATGTGTATGCCCTGATCATTAATAAACAACGATCAATATAGAAAACTAGAAAACATTAAGAATCCATACAGTACATGAGAAGGGACGCTGGAATGGGGTGACAAGGTATATCTCTCTCATATATAGGATATATATATATATATATATACAGTACAGACCAAAAGTTTGGACACACCTTCTCATTCAAAGAGTTTTCTTTATTTCCATGACTATGAAAATTGTAGATTCACACTGAAGGCATCAAAACTATGAATTAACACATGTGGAATTATATACATAACAAAAAAGTGTGAAACAGCTGAAAATATGTAATATTCTAGGTTCTTCAAAGTAGCCACCTTTTGCTTTGATTACTGCTTTGCACACTCTTGGCATTCTCTTGATGAGCTTCAAGAGGTAGTCACCTGAAATGGTTTTCACTTCACAGGTGTGCCCTGTCAGGTTTAATAAGTGGGATTTCTTGCCTTATAAATAGGGTTGGGACCATCAGTTGTGTAGTGGAGAAGTCAGGTGGATACACAGCTGATAGTCCTACTGAATAGACTGTTAGAATTTGTATTATGGCAAAAAAAAAGCAGCTAAGTGGCCATCATTACTTTAAGAAATGAAGGTCAGTCAGTCCGAAAAATTGGGAAAACTTTAAAAAGTGTCCCCAAGTGCAGTCACAAAAACCATCAAGCGCTTCAAAGAAACTGTCTCACATGCGGACCGCCCCACGAAAGGAAGACCAAGAGTCACCTCTGCTGCGGAGGATAAGTTCATCCGAGTCACCAGCCTCAGAAATCGCAGGTTAACAGCAGCTCAGATTAGAGACCAGGTCAATGCCACACAGAGTTCTAGCAGCAGACACATCTCTAGAACATCTGTTAAGAGGAGACTGTGTGAATCAGGCCTTCATGGTAGAATATCTGCTAGGAAACCACTGCTAAGGACAGGCAACAAGCAGAAGAGACTTGTTTGGGCTAAAGAACACAAGGAATGGACATTAGACCAGTGGAAATCTGTGCTTTGGTCTGATGAGTCCAAATTTGAGATCTTTGGTTCCAACCACCGTGTCTTTGTGCGACGCAGAAAAGGTGAACGGATGGACTCTACATGCCTGGTTCCCACCGTGAAGCATGGAGGAGGAGGTGTGATGGTGTGGGGGTGCTTTGCTGGTGACACTGTTGGGGATTTATTCAAAATTGAAGGCATACTGAACCAGCATGGCTACCACAGCATCTTGCAGCGGCATGCTATTCCATCCGGTTTGTGTTTAGTTGGACCATCATTTATTTTTCAACAGGGCAATGACCCCAAACCCACCTACAGGCTGTGTAAGGGCTATTTGACCATGAAGGAGAGTGATGGGGTGCTGCGCCAGATGACCTGGCCTCCACAGTCACCGGACCTGAACCCAATCGAGATGGTTTGGGGTGAGCTGGACCGCAGAGTGAAGGCAAAAGGGCCAACAAGTGCTAAGCATCTCTGGGAACTCCTTCAAGACTGTTGGAAGACTATTTCAGGTGACTACATCTTGAAGCTCATCAAGAGAATGCCAAGAGTGTGCAAAGCAGTAATCAAAGCAAAAGGTGGCTACTTTGAAGAATCTAGAATATGACATATTTTCAGTTGTTTCACACTTTTTTTTTATGTATATAATTCCACATGTGTTAATTCATAGTTTTGATGCATTCAGTGTGAATCTACAATTTTCATAGTCATGAAAATAAAGAAAACTCCTTGCATGAGAAGCTGTGTCCAAACTTTTGGTCTGTACTGTATATCAAGATGATGGAGGAAAACAACACCTCTCCACTGGAGGCCCGATACCACCACACATTCACAGTAGCAGAGGACATCTATGTCAGATAAAAGTACACAGAATAAAAGTATACTATTGATAGTGGTATAACATAATTCATAATGTGCTTATCTACCAAGGAGCCCATCCTCCATAGCATGATTACATAAAGTGCAAATGCAAAGTCGGCTTTTGCGATGCCGGAGACCTAGTGGTCTTCCAGCATTGTATGAAGTATTCATATAGCCTGAAGCCGGCTAAGGAACCCCCATCCTAGTGTCCCTCACTTAATCAACACGTTTCACCAAATGGCTTTGTCTTCCCCTGACAAAGCTATTTGGCGAAATGCGTTGTGTGGTGGTATCGGGCCTCCAGTGGAGAGGTGTTGTTTTCCTCCAGTATGTTGATATAAGATATATATCCTACATATGAGAGATATATACCTTGTCACCCTATTCCAGTGTCCCTCATGTACTTTGTGGATTCTTAATGTTTTCTAGTTTTTCTATATTGAAAATAAAGTCATATCGTTGTTTTTTAAAGATCAGGGCATGCACATTTTCCTCATAGGAGGTGTATCAAAAATATGTGGACCCAAAAGGTCACTTTGTAGGTGTTATAATATACTTTCTAACATAGAAAGTATATACTGCATTTGTATTGTGCAGAAGTTTTGCTTCCACCAAAAATTTAATGAAGAGGCCTGTGATACACCTGCTTCCACAAAATACTGATAAAGGGTTTGAAAAAGCGGCTTTCACCAAATACTGCTTGAGGCCTATGATACACCTGCTTCCACAAAATATAGATCAAGGGGATGGATATATATATACTTCAACCAAATATAGATTGAGGTCTACGATACACCTGCTTCCACAAAATACTGATTAAGGGGATCGATATACCTGCTTCCACCAAATATTGATTGAGACGTACGATATACCTTCTTTCACAAAATACTGATTTAAGAGGTTTGATATACCTGCTTCCACAAAATACTGATTGAGGGGTGCGATATACCTGCTTCCACAAAATACTGATTAAGGGGATTAAAATACCTGATTCCAACAAATATTGATTGAGGCCTGCAATAAACCTGCTTCCACAAAATTCTGAATAAGGGGATTGATATACCTGCTTCCACCAAATATTAATTAAGGCCTACGATACACCTGCTTTCACAAAATACCGATTAAGGGGTTTGATATACCTGCTTTCACAAAATATAGATTGATGGGTGTGATATACCTGCTGCTACCAAGTAATAATTAAGGGGTTCTATATACCTGCTTCCACAAAATACTGATTAAGGGGTTTGATATACCTGCGTCCACCAAATATTGATTGAGGCCTGCTATACACCTGCTTCCACAAAATACTGATTAAAGGGATTCTGTCACCTCCCCTAACCCAAAAAACGATTTTAAAGCAGCCATGAAGCACAGCTTACCTTGATTTGGCTGTGCTCTTTTATCTTGTAATCCGTCCAGCAGTTTTAGCAAATTGATATGTAGGATCAGCAGGAGACTGAGGGCAGGAGCTTCATCCTCGTCACTGGGCATGCGCCGAGCCCAGTGACGTCTGATGCTCGCTCTTCCCTGCTGACTGAGGGAAGAGCGAGCATCGGACGTCACTGGGCTCGGCGCATGCCCAGTGACGAGGATGAAGCTCCTGCCCCCAGTCTCCTGCTGATCGCACAGGCGCAGCCCTCAGTGGGTACTGCGCCTGTGCGAGAGTTCGTTCAGCGTGAGGGAGGGGGAGGAGAGGGAGGAGAGGCTGTGGCAGGCTGGGGGCGGTTAGACAGTGCAAGGAAGGCGGGCTGGGCACTGTAAGAGGGGCGGTACTGGGCTCTCTAAGAGGAACAAAACGCCCCTCTGGGCACATTCAGGGCTCATTTGCATATCAATAAAAGTCGTTTTTTGCTGAAACTGCTGGACGGATTACAAGATAAAAGAGCACAGCCTAATCAAGGTAAGTTGTGCTTCATGGCTGCTTTAAAATCGTTTTTTGGGTTAGGGGAGGTGACAGAATCCCTTTAAGGGGATTGACATACCTGCTTTCACCAAATATTGATTGAGGCCTGCACTACACCTGCTTCCACAAAATACTGATTAAGGGGTTTGATATACCAGCATACATCAAAAACGGATTGAGGTCTACGATACACCTGCTTCCACAAAATACTGATTGAGGGGTTTGATATACCTTCTTACACCAAATATTGATTAAGGCCTGCAAAACGCCTGCTTCCACAAAATACTGATTAAGGGGATTGATATACCTGCTTCCACCAAATATTGATTGAGGCCTGTGATACAGCTGCTTCCACAAAATACTGATCAAGGGGTTGCGATATACCTGCTTCCACTAAATACTGATTAAGGGGTTTGATATACCTGCTTCCACAAAATACTGATTGAGGGGTGCGATATACTTGCTTCCTCCAAAAACTGATTGAGGGGTGCGATATACCTGCTTCCAGAAAATACAGATTGAGGGGTGCGATATAATTGCTTTCACCAAATATTGATTGTGGTTCTATATACATGTGGTGATGGTAAGTACAACAAAGGAATTCAAGAGGGGCCTGGATATATTTCTGAGTGTAATAATATTACAGGCTATAGCTACTAGAGAGGGGTCGTTGATCCAGGGAGTCATTCTGATTGCCTGATTGGAGTCGGGAAGGAATGTCTTATTCCGCTAAAGTGGAGAAAATTGGCTTCCTCTGGATCAACTTGCAGGATGACAGGCCAAATTGGATGGACAAATGTTTTTTTTTCGGCCTTATGTACTATGTTACTATATACCTGCTTACAAAATATAGATTGAGGGGTGCGATACACCTGCTTCCGCAAAATATTGATTAAGGGGTTTTTATATTCTTTTTTTTTTTTTTTATTAACAATTTTTATTGTTTTTCTTATAACGTACATAAAAAGTGGTGGTCCAATAATCATACAAATGATCACAAGTATTCTGTCTTATTAGACCAAATATTTCAATCTTCGTTGAAATAAGGTACAGCCTTTGAGTACATAAAAGAAGATAAAATAAAAACACAATAAAACACAAAGAGGGCCTGAAAGGACCCAACAGGATAGGTAGGACAACACTCAAGAATCCTCTACTCAAGTGAGCTACAGATATGTCTCTTGTGTTAAGAAACACTGATGGGTAAGCAATTGTAAGAAAATAGCCATATACGTGACCTAAGACAAATATAGTATTGAAAAGGAGACCAAATATAGTGGGTTTGGTTGTAGTAACTAAGTAAATTTTCTGTATTCTCTCCAAGGGGCCCAGATTTGGAGAAAGACGTGTCTGGTGCGTAATTCCCAATGAGAAATCTCTTCCAAACGATAGATTTGATCTAGCCTACTCGTCCAATGATCAAGGCTAGGGACATCTGTTGACAGCCAGAGTTTAGGGATTAATAGTCTGGCAGCTACAATCATGAAAGAGAAGAGTGTTGTTTTGCGGGACTTAGTTCTTCCAATACCAAGGCTGAGTAATGAGATCTCAGGGGTGCAGGGGAAGGAGATCTGGCATATCTGATTGCTAAGTTTGACTACTTCCGACCACCATGGCTGGATTAGCGCGCACGACCACCAAACATGGAAGAAAGAGCCCCTCTCTTTGCAGCATCTCCAACAGGTATCAGTATAATGTGGATTGTAAAGACAGGTCTTGTCTGGGGACTTGTACCAGCGCATCAATATTTTATAGCTGTTTTCCTGAATCACAATACATCTAGATATTTTATGTGGGATTATCAAGACCTGTAGTATTTCAGGGGGGGACAGTGTACGTTGCAGGTCTTTCTCCCAAAGCCCAATTACAGCAGGTTTAACAACGGTGGGAGGGGATTTAAGTTGTTTATAAATATTAGATATGGCTTTGGAGGGATATAGAGAAGCTCCAATCACCTTGTCAAACCAAAGAAGGCTCTGAGCGGGTGAGGTTTCTTTAGCAATAAGGAGCGATTCCCTTCTGATAAAGTTTAAAAGGAAAGGGTTCTTGATTGTAACCTTAAGAAGGTCACAAATACCTTGATCGGAAAGGATACCTCCATCTTCACCAAACAATTTAGAAACCTTCATCTCTGTATTCTCAAGAACAGAGGGGCAACTGTCTCTTAATTCTTTGGGAGCTAGGGAAATTACATCTCTTATAGAAATGAAAGGAGAAGGGAGGGTCAAAGCTCTCAGGTTAGCCGAGAACCAACCCCAGACCTTTAAGGTGTTCCTGATCAAGGGATTCGGTATAGTGCTGGGGACCGGGGTGGGTTTGTTGGTCAAGACGAGGGCCCGAATAGGGGAAGGTAGAAAAGCATTCTCTAGCACCAACCAAAGCTTATGGGAAGGATTCCTGATCCAATCTATTACTCTTGCGAGCTGAATGGCCTTCATATATATATCTCTGGGTCAGGTAGTCCGATTCCACCCCTGGATTTCGGTTTTGACAAGGTTTCAAAAGAAATGCGAGAGCTCTTCCCCCGCCATATAAATTTATGTATACTCCTGTTAAGAAGGGAAAAATAGGATTTGGGAATTTCAATGGGAAGAACTTGCATCAAATACGTAAGTTTTGGTATTACTAAGGACATAACTATGTTTTTTCTCCCAAACCAGGATAAATAAGGAAAATTTAGAGAGTCCATCTGGGTGATCATAGAAGCTAAGAGAGGTTTGTAATTGAGTTTAAATAAGTCTCCAAGGCAAGGGGATAATTTTACTCCTAGGTACGTCAAATGTTGGGTATGCCAATTAAAAGGGGATATGTTTTGGAGAGATGTGAGGGTATGCGGAGAGAGGCCTATATGAATTATCTGAGATTTAGTTGCGTTAATTTTGAAGTTCGACAATGAGCCGAAAAAAGTGAGGTTGGACATAATTACAGGTATAGATTTAAGTGGGTTGGTAGTGATTATTAAGAGATCGTCTGCAAATGCAGCTAGCTTAAAGTCATAGCCACTAACCTGTAGGCCCTTAATGTCAGAGTTTTGCCTAAGAGATTGTAGTAGGGTTTCCATTACCAGGACAAAGAGAAGGGGGGAAAGGGGGCATCCCTGTCTTGTTCCATTGCTAATTGGGAAGCTAGAAGACAAGGTATCATTGACTGACACAGACGCCGAAGAGTGGGTATACATGGAGAAAACAGCATTAATGATTGGTGTAGGAATCTGAAATTTCGATAGGGTGAGAGAGATGTAAGTCCAATCCAGCCTATCAAATGCTTTTTCGGCGTCTGTGCCAAGCAAAACTAAGGGGGAGGATCTATGAGAGGCATAATATAGGGCATTCAATATTTTAGTGGTATTGTCCTTACCTTCTCTCCCTCTAACGAAACCCACCTGATCTGGGTGGATCAGTTGCAGCAAAAGGCTCTGCAGTCTAGTGGCCAACATTTTCGACAGTAGCTTAAGATCTACATTTAAGAGGGAAATGGGGCGAAAGTTCGAACATAAGGTGGGATCTTTGCCTTGTTTAGGAATAACTGTGATAATGGCTTTTGTCATGTCTGCGGAAAGTGGAAGTTTGTCTAAAGCCTGGTTATAGAATGGGAGCAAAAAGGGGAGGAGAATTTCTTTAAAGGTTGAGTAATAGGTTATCGGAAACCCATCTGGACCTGGGCATTTCCCTTTAGGAGTCGATTTAATGGCAGAAATTAATTCCGGGATGGTAAATGGTTTGGACAGAGATTCCCTCTGGGGCACCGACAATGATGGAAGTTTAAGAGAAGATAGGAAGACATTAATGTTGGAACTCCTGTCTAGTGAGGGGTTTGGAAGTACTGTAGAGGGGAGATTATATAGAGACTCGTAGAACTTCCTAAATTGTTCTGCAATTTCCTCTGCTTTAAACAGAAGAGTGTTTTGAGGCGATCTAATGCTTTGTATATAGCGGGAAGTTTTCCTCTGTTTAATTCTCTGCATTGTGAACTTAGAGGCCTTATTCCCATGTGCAAACACTTTCTGTTGTGCTGATAGATAGTATTTGGCAGACTTCTCATTAAGAAAGTTCTTTAGTTCTGTCCTGAGGGAGGTGAGCTCTGAGAGATGTTGGGCTAATAGGGATTGTTTATGCGCTTTTTCCAGAGTATGAATTTTAGATAATAGGTCAGAGAGTCTTTTATCAGATTGTTTTTTAAGAAAGGAGCAGAGGCTAATTAGTCTGCCCCTTATAAAGGCTTTATGGGCGTCCCATATCATTTGGGGCGAGACGTCTTTGGTGTTATTAATCGAGAAGTACTCTTCTAGGAAGGAGGTAATTTGTGCGACATGTTTCATATTTCCTAGTAAGGATTCATTAAATCTCCAATTAGAGTTTTTATTAGATCTAATGGGTGGATGTATATCACAGAACATAGGAGAGTGATCAGATAGAGTTATATCTCCTATCTTAGCTAGTGCACATAACTGTAGGTGTTCCTTTGAAATAAGGATATAATCTATCCTACTATAAGATCTATTAGAGGAAGAGTAGAAGGAGTAGTCCAATCCCTGTGGGTTAAGACAAGGCCAGATATCTGTTACTGTCATGGTCTTACCTTCTTACTGTTCTCCTTCGTTTGACATGTGCTGGCGGCCATCTTGGTTTCTGGGTTTCTTGTAGCCTTCCACCCTGCGGCTTCTCCTTCCCACTGGGAGGAGCTGGATGCCTAGCTCATATATATAGGAGGTCTGTGGCTTCAGTTCCTTGCTTGGTCCTCCTGTGTTCACATGCTTCTAAGACTGCTGCTGCTTCTGGTTCCTGATCCTGGCCTCGTCTGACTACCCCGTTGGTTCCTGATCCTGGCTTCGTCTGACTACCCCGTTGGTTCCTGATCCTGGCTTCGTCTGACTACCCCGTTGGTTCCTGATCCTGGCTTCGTCTGACTACCCCGTTGGTTCCTGATCCTGGCTTCGTCTGACTACCCTTCTGGTTCCTGACCTCTGTCTACGCAAGACCCTGCTTCGGTTTAGCCATCCGTTTGGACTTTTGCTTACAGCTTGATTTTCAATAAAGTCTTCTTATTTCCACTTATCTCTTGTTGTACGTCTGGTTCATGGTTCCATGACATTAGGACCAAGCCATGAATTTTGACGGTACAGGGCCATCCTCGCTACCTACGCTGGTTGCCAGACTTGATCAGCAGGATCACCTGTTGGGTCGGTTCGCTGTGGCGTTGCAAACCCTGCTTGAACGCACGGCTCATTTCGCTTCCGTTGCCGATGGGTCGGTTGTCGCTCCTGGGCCCGCTCCCACTGCCGCTCCGGTTGTTGCGCCAGAGTCTACCCCGACACCTGTTGCTGCGCCTGCGGTGTCTCGGGGTATGACCGGTTCTGCCCCCCTTCCACAGCGTTTTGGGGGAGAGCCAACTCAGTGCCGAGGTTTCCTTAACCAGGTGGGCATTTATTTTGAGTTGCTGCCACATGCCTTTCCTACTGAGAGATCAAAGGTGGGCTTCTTGATCTCGCTGCTCTCGGACAAGGCCTTGGCCTGGGCCAGCCCTTTATGGGAGAACAACAATCCGGTGGTTGCCGAGTTTTCCGGTTTTGTTGCTTCTCTTCGGAAGGTATTCGATGTGCCGGCTCGTGCTGCCTCTGCTGCGAAGCTCCTTATGTCCATCAGACAGGGTTCACGATCCGTAGCTGAATACGCCATTGAGTTTCGTACCCTGGCAGCAGAGGTGGGCTGGAATAATGAGGCTCTGGTCGCTGCTTTCTCTCATGGTCTCTCGGATGCCTTGAAGGATGAGGTTGCAGCTAAGGACCTACCAGTGGAGCTCGAGTCTCTTATTTCTTTCCTGATTTTGATTGACACCAGACTCAGGGAGAGACCTTCCTTTAAGGAGAGCCTGCGGAGGCCTTCTAACAGATTGGCGCCTACAATTGCTGTCCCACCCGTGCCTCCCTCTCCTCCCACGCCTCCTGGGGATGACTTGTCTGGGGGTGAACCCATGCAGCTGGGGTTTGCTCGCCTGTCTGAGGGGGAGAGGGTACTCCGGAGACGCGAGGGCCGATGCATGTACTGTGGTCTCGGTGGGCATTTTCGGTTGGCATGTCCGAACCGTCCGGGAAACGCTCGCACCTGAGATCCTGTCGGGGGCAGATCTTGGGTGGAGTCTCCTCGTCCCCGGTTTCCCGTGTTGACAAACCACTGATCACTGTTGTCCTCTCCTGGGTCGGGGGCTCGATGACGACCCAGGCGTTGGTGGACTCTGGTGCTGGTGGTTTGTTCATTGATAGTGTGTTCGCTGCCGCCAATTCCATTCCTCTGCAGCCTCGAGGTTCCCCACTGGCTCTTGAGGCGATAGACGGCAGACCCCTTCTGCCGCCACACGTGACTCAGGAGACCCTTCCAGTGGGGATAGCCATTGGTGCCGTTCACAGAGAGTCGGTCTGTCTCCAGGTGATTTCGTCTCCACACTACTCGGTGGTCTTGGGATACCCCTGGCTCCAGAAGCATAATCCGACTTTCGATTGGAGATCGGCCGAGATCCTCTCGTGGTCACCGCAGTGTGGGGCTAGTTGCATCCATGGTCCTGTCAAGTTGCTGTGTACTTCCTCGGACTCTCTGTTGCCTCCTGAATACGAAGAGTACCGGGATGTATTCGATAAGGTGCGCGCGGTTGCCCTACCTCCGCACCGCCCATACGATTGTGCCATAGAGTTACAATCTGGTGCCGTTCCTCCTCGTGGCAAAGTCTATCCACTGTCGGTAGCGGAGAATGAGGCCATGGAGGAGTACGTGAGGGAGGCGCTTTCACGCGGACACATTCGCAAATCCTCGTCCCCGGCAGGGGCTGGATTTTTCTTTGTGAAAAAGAAGGGCGGTGAGTTGAGGCCTTGTATCGATTACAGGGGTCTCAATCGCATCACGATCAAGAACGCTTACCCGATACCCTTGATTTCCGAGCTGTTCGATCGCCTCAAAGGGGCCACGGTCTTTACCAAACTCGACCTGAGGGCGGCATATAACCTGGTAAGGATCAAGGCGGGCGATGAGTGGAAGACACCAGGACCGGTCATTATGAATCCTTGGTTATGCCCTTTGGGTTGTGCAATGCGCCCGCAGTCTTCCAGGAATTCATCAACGATGTTTTCCGTGACCTGTTGCAGCAGTGTGTGGTGGTCTATTTGGATGACATCTTGGTATATTCTGAATCCATGGAGGCCCACATTATGGATGTCAGACGAGTGTTGCAACGGTTACGAGAGAACAGGCTGTTCGGTAAGCTTGAGAAATGCGAATTTCACCGATCCCAGGTAACCTTCTTAGGTTACATCATTTCCGCTGAGGGGTTCTCCATGGATCCTGAGAAGGTTTCGGCTGTCTTACAGTGGCCCCAGCCCAGTGGTCTCCGTGCCCTGCAGCGCTTTTTGGGCTTCGCCAATTATTATCGGAAGTTCATCAGGGACTTTTCTATGCTAGCCAAGCCTCTCACGGATCTGACCAGGAAGGGCAGTAATTTCCAGGTCTGGCCGCTCGAGGCCATCCGAGCTTTTGAGGCTCTAAAATTCGCCTTTGTGTCGGCTCCGATTCTGTCGCATCCCAACCCTGGGTTGCCCTTTGTCCTCGAGGTGGACGCGTCTGAGACGGGAGTAGGCGCCCTTCTGTCTCAGCATAGAACACCCGAGGGTCCTCTGCTTCCTTGTGGGTTTTACTCCCGGGAACTGTCTTCCGCGGAGTGCAACTATCAGATTGGTGACAGGGAGTTATTGGCCATCGTGCAGGCCCTTAAAGAATGGAGGCACTTGCTCGAGGGTTCGGTGGTTCCAGTTCTCATCCTGACGGACCACAAGAATCTGACCTACCTTTCTGAGGCCAAGAGATTGACACCACGTCAGGCCAGATGGGCTCTGTTCTTGTCACGTTTTAATTACGTGGTCTCCTACCTACCCGGTTCCAAGAACATCAGAGCGGATGCCTTATCACGGCAGTACTCCGAGCTGTCCGGGGAGGAGTCGATTCCGACTTCGGTCATACCTCCGAATCAGATCCTGGCCGCCATTCGCACCAGCCTGACCTCTCCCCTGGGTGAGCAGATTTTGGCGGCTCAATCTGGTGCTCCCTCTGGGAGACCCAACGGCAGGTGTTTTGTGCCTGAGGAGTTGCGCACTCGGTTGTTGCGAACCTACCATAACTCCAAGACCGCGGGGCATCCTGGAAAGAATCAGCTGTCCTGGGCTGTTTCACGTCTGTTCTGGTGGCCTTCTCTACGTTCCGACATCGCCGCATATGTAGCGGCATGCTCCGTTTGTGCCCAGAGTAAGTCCCCTCGGCACCTTCCGTTGGGCCTTTTGCAACCCATAGCCACCGGGGAGCGCCCATGGTCATACCTGGGGATGGATTTCATTGTGGACCTCCCTGCATCCCGAGGCCATACGGTCATTCTCATGATTGTGGATCGGTTTTCCAAAATGTGCCACTGTGTTCCTCTCAAGAAGTTACCCTCTGCACAAGAGTTGGCCACGATTTTCGCCAGGGAGGTCTTCCGGTTGCACGGTTTGCCCAAGGAGATTGTGTCGGATCGGGGGAGTCAGTTTGTGTCCAGGTTCTGGCGCGCCTTTTGCTCCCAGTTGGGGATTCATCTCTCTTTCTCCTCGGCCTACCACCCTGAGTCCAATGGGGCCGCAGAACGATCCAATCAGGCCTTGGAGCAATTCCTTCGTTGCTATGTCTCCGATCACCAAGACAATTGGGTTGACCTCCTGCCTTGGGCTGAGTTTGCCAGGAACACGGCGGTGAACTCTTCCTCTGGGACGTCTCCCTTCATGGCCAATTATGGGTTCCAACCTGCCGTGTTACCGGAGGTATTCTCTCCCCAGGATATTCCGGCTGTGGAGGATCACCTTTCCGTCCTACGTGCTTCTTGGGTACAGATCCAGAGGTCCCTTGAGGTCTCTGCGCAGCGCCAGAGAGTCCAGGCTGATCGCAGACGAGCGCCCGCTCCTTCCTACCAGGTCGTAGACCGTGTATGGTTGTCCACCCGCAACCTCAACCTTCGAGTGCCCACTCCCAAGCTGGCGCCTCGCTTTGTTGGTCCCTTCCGAGTGCTTCGCAGGGTAAACCCGGTAGCCTATGCCCTTGCGCTTCCTCCTGGCATGCGGATCTCCAACGTGTTTCATGTCTCCCTGTTGAAGCCATTGGTGTGTAATCGTTTCACTTCCTCGGTTCCTCGGCCCCGTCCGGTCCAAGTGGGCAATCGTGAGGAATATGAGGTGAGCAATATCCTGGACTCACGCCTGGTCCGCGGTCAGTTGCAGTTTTTGGTCCATTGGCGTGGTTATGGTCCAGAGGAGCGTTCCTGGGTTCCCTCCGCAGATGTCCATGCTCCTGCTTTGCTCCGAGCCTTCCACGCACGCTTCCCTCAGAAACCGTTCCTTACTCCGCGGAGGAGGGGCCCTTGAGGGGGAGGTACTGTCATGGTCTTACCTTCTTACTGTTCTCCTTCGTTTGACATGTGCTGGCGGCCATCTTGGTTTCTGGGTTTCTTGTAGCCTCCCACCCTGCGGCTTCTCCTTCCCACTGGGAGGAGCTGGATGCCTAGCTCATATATATAGGAGGTCTGTGGCTTCAGTTCCTTGCTTGGTCCTCCTGTGTTCACATGCTTCTAAGACTGCTGCTGCTTCTGGTTCCTGATCCTGGCCTCGTCTGACTACCCCGTTGGTTCCTGATCCTGGCTTCGTCTGACTACCCCGTTGGTTCCTGATCCTGGCTTCGTCTGACTACCCCGTTGGTTCCTGATCCTGGCTTCGTCTGACTACCCCGTTGGTTCCTGATCCTGACTTCGTCTGACTACCCCGTTGGTTCCTGATCCTGGCTTCGTCTGACTACCCTTCTGGTTCCTGACCTCTGTCTACGCAAGACCCTGCTTCGGTTTAGCCATCCGTTTGGACTTTTGCTTACAGCTTGATTTTCAATAAAGTCTTCTTATTTCCACTTATCTCTTGTTGTACGTCTGGTTCATGGTTCCATGACAGTTACTCCAAGGTTTAAAAGTTTAGTATGGAGGAAGTTGAGGGCTTTTTGGGAAATGGACGATTTCTTGGAGGTGGTGTCAAGGAGCGGGTTGAAAGCCAGATTAAAATCACCAGCCATTATCAGTATTCCTTCTCTGTGAATTTCTACTAGGTCTATTAGCGCGGAGAGCCAAGTGATCTGGTCTGTATTTGGAGCATAGATATTCACTAAGGTGTATGTTGAAGATCCTATCAAGCCTTTGAGTATAAGAAACCTGCCTTCTGGATCCTGTATATGCGAGTTGTATTGGAAGGGCAGATTCCTACGAAAGCCAATACTGACTCCCCTCGAGGCGGCACCCCCAGCTCCACAGTGGTACCATGTGGGAAATTTTGAAAAGGAGAGGTTGGGATAATTTCCATGCTTGAAGTGTGTTTCTTGAAGGAAAATTAAAGAGCACCTTTCTTTATGTAAAAGAGAAAAGATCTGGCATCTCTTTGATGGAGACCTCAACCCTTTCACATTATAAGTTACCACTCTTAAGTCTGTCATAGTTATAGTATTTGTAGGTAAAGGATACAGCTAAAAATACGTGTGACAAGTGAGTATGAATAACCAACCAGAATGAAGGGAGGGTACCACCTCGAGGTAAGCGACGGCTCCATAAAAGGTAAGGGTTCATCCCGAACAGAAGATGTACATCAGTATATGGACAATACATATCAGAGTATTCTTGAGACCTATCAAAGGACAAAAAGAGGTTAACAACACAACAAAATAAACAAAAACATAACCAAAGATAGCACCAGTAAGCTACTAAGAAATGTGAGCCGACTAGCACTATAGGCAGGGGGGGGTATTGCATTACTGTATGTAAAATGCAAATATGTTGATTCCTTTTTAAGGAGAGAGATGATACGGGTTTAAATTCCAGCTACCATTAAAGTAAAGCAGAATAATTTCTTATACTGGTCAATCCGAGTGACCTTTGTGTAAAAACAACTAAAACCAGACTGACAACATATAGATCAGACAAGGCAGTGTTATCGCAGCTAAGAGCTGGAAGGGCAATCCTGAGAAAAAACAATCAATCATCTGCAAGTGTCAGTCTTTTGGAAGAAGAAGCTTGGCGGTTTCTTTTCATCTTATGGGACCTTTGAGTACGAGGGGTCTCCCATGCTCCATCAGTATTCAGAGTGGGTATATCAGAGGCACCTCGAACAAGTTCCCAGTTTTCGATGGGAAGTGGCAGAATTTTCAGGATGTCATATGCCCCATCTAAATCTGCGTAGGAGTGAATGGAGATTCTGCGTCCATTGTGAATGAAGGACAACCCGAACGGGAATAACCATCTGTACATGACTTTTTTATTTCTCAAGAGGTCTGTGAGAGGTTTTAGAGACTTGCGCTTTTTCAGCGTGGATTGGGCCAAGTCCTGATATATGGAGATAGGGTTGTCATCCCACGAAGCCAGGGGGTTGCTTCTTGCTCCTTTTAGGATAGCCTCCTTGACAGGAAAGTGCAAAAACTTGCAAATAATATTCCTTGGGTGGTCCGTAGATTGGGGCTTGGGGCGCAGCGCTCTGTGAGCTCGTTCTAAAATCACCTCATGTGCGGAGTCAGGGCCCAGTAGTTTTTAAGCAAATCTGCATCACTACTTCAGGAATTTCATCTGGGCCTACTGATTCTGGAACTCCTCTGAAGCGGAGGTTGTTCCTCCTGCTCCTATTTTCCTGATCTTCAAGCTGCACATAAAGGGCATTTAAGTGTTTTTGGTGAGCACTTAGCTTATCAGAAGTCGCGTTATGGTGAGCAGCAAGGGCAGTGTTCGCTTCTTCTAGCGCTTCCACTCGTCTCCCTATGTGCTTCACATCTTCTTTAATGGAATGAAGATCAGTCTTAAGTGGTTCTAGGGCTTCAGATAAGGCCCTCTTTAGGAAGGATTTGGAGAGCGAAAGTGTGTCTGCTTCAGGAGACTCGTCTCTCACCTTCTCAGCGGCGCATTCAGCCTGCTGCTTGTTCTTCGGCGTGCACGGAGGTTCCGGCGCCATTTTGGATTCTCTGGCCGCATAGGACTGTGCCGCTTACTTTATAAATTTCTCCATTCCGCCCGCTTGAGAATTTGATCTGGGCGGTTCTGGGACATCAGCAGGTCTCGGTCCCCCTTGACCATTGTGGGCTTAAATAGCTGGGTATAAGAGCTTCTATAGGAATCGGTAACAGCGGAGCTGCGCTTCACACAGCCATCCCGCTCAGGCGCAAGCTCCTGCCCCCAAGGGGTTTTTATATTCTTTTCGATGCACTCCGAAGGGTAGGGGGTACCTGTTCTTGTGATTGGGGAAGGTCCCAGCAGTAGGATACCCACCAATTTAATAGTTATCCCTTGTCCTATAGATAGGGAATACTATTTAAGAACAGGTATACCCCTTTAATACATTACCTTTTTTGTTTTAAATATATATATATATAGCTGACTATTCAGTGTACTCTACAGTAGGTCATGACCATATATAGCCAACTGGGTTGTAAGAAAGGCCCTGCATACTTATAGGGGTTGTCTAATCAAAGATTGACACTAATGGCATATTACTAGGATAATAATCAGAGGTTCAATTGCTGGGACCTCAGCCACTTTGCAAACAGTGCTATGTCACATTGTCCCCTGTCAGTCCCCTTCAACTTTCTCTGGGTAGCCATTTGGACAGCCATATGTACATGATAATTGTTTGGCCCACATCCGATTCATTCCATATTCCATTGTGTTTTTTTACAGTGCCTACCTGCCAAATTTCATAGACCCTCTGGTCTATTTAGAGAACCTAAACTTTGGTATTTAGCAGGAGTGCCAGGACAGTTACAGCGACTGAGTTTTTATGTAAATTATTTCACATTTGGACACATTTACTTCAACAGACACTACAATTATAACTAAACCAGTTGTCAATCCCAGAAAGTAGGGATGAGCGAACTCGAACTGTATAGTTCGGGTTCGTACCGAATTTTGGGGTGTCCGTGACACGGACCCGAACCCGGACATTTTCGTAAAAGTCCGGGTTCGGGTTCGGTGTTCGTCGCTTTCTTGGCGCTTTTGTGACGCTTTCTTGGCGCTTTTTGAAAGGCTGCAAAGCAGCCAATCAACAAGCGTCATACTACTTGCCCCAAGAGGCCATCACAGCCATGCCTACTATTGGCATGGCTGTGATTGGCCAGAGCACCATGTGACCCAGCCTCTATTTAAGCTGGAGTCACATAGCGCCGCCCGTCACTCTGCTCTGATTAGCGTAGGGAGAGGTTGCGGCTGCGACAGTAGGGCGAGATTAGGCAGATTAACTCCTCCAAAGGACTTGATTAACTGATCGATCTGCAGCTGTGGATCATTGAGCTGCTGATCCTCAATTGCTCACTGTTTTTAGGCTGCACAGACCGTTTGTCAGTCTCATTTTTCTGGGGTGATCGGCGGCCATTTTGTGTCTTGTGGTGCGCCAGCACAAGCTGCGACCAAGTGCATTTAACCCTCAATGGTGTGGTTGTTTTTTGGCTAAAGCCTACATCAGGGTGAAGCTGTCACACCAAGTGCATTTAACCAGCAATAGTCTGTTCATTTTTTGGCCATATACAAAATCAGGGGCAAGCTGCGCCTGTCACCAAGTGCATTTAACCCTCAATGGTGTGGTTGTTTTTTGGCTAAAGCCTACATCAGGGTGAAGCTGTGACACCAAGTGCATTTAACCAGCAATAGTCTGTTCATTTTTTGGCCATATACAAAATCAGGGGCAAGCTGCGCCTGTCACCAAGTGCATTTAACCCTCAATGGTGTGGTTGTTTTTTGGCTAAAGCCTACATCAGGGTGAAGCTGTCACACCAAGTGCATTTAACCAGCAATAGTCTGTTCATTTTTTGGCCATATACAAAATCAGGGGCAAGCTGCGCCTGTCACCAAGTGCATTTAACCCTCAATGGTGTGGTTGTTTTTTGGCTAAAGCCTACATCAGGGTGAAGCTGTCACACCAAGTGCATTTAACCAGCAATAGTCTGTTTATTTTTTGGCCATATCCCAGTCTAATTCTGTCACTAAATCCATACCGGTCACCCAGCGCCTAAATACTAGGCCTCAAATTTATATCCAGCTAAATCTGTCCCTAGTGCTGTAGCTGGGCGAGTTATTTAGTGTCCGTTCAAGCACATTTCTTGTTCTGGGTTGAAATACAATTCCCAATTTAGCAATTTCATAATTTAGTGGTTCCTGCTATATCAGAGCTATTTGAAATCTATCCCAAAAAGGGTATATAATATTGAAGGTGCACATTGGGTCATTCAGAATAACTTCACACACACCCGCTACTGTGTATTTCCAAGTCTAATTCTGTCACTAAACCCATACCTGTCACCCAGCGCCTAAATACTAGGCCTCAAATTTAAATCCCTCTAAATCTCTCGTTACCGCTGTACTGTTGTTGCTGGGCAAGATATTTAGTGTCCGTCAAAGCACATTTTTTGTTCTGGGTTGAAGTACAATTCCCAATTTAGCAATTTCATAATTTAGTGGTTCCTGCTATATCAGAGCTATTTGGAATCTATCCCTAAAAGGGTATATAATATTGAAGGTGCACATTGGGTCATTCAGAATAACTTCACACACACCCGCTACTGTGTATTTCCAAGTCTAATTCTGTCACTAAACCCATACCTGTCACCCAGCGCCTAAATACTAGGCCTCAAATTTAAATCCCTCTAAATCTCTCGTTACCGCTGTACTGTTGTTGCTGGGCAAGATATTTAGTGTCCGTCAAAGCACATTTTTTGTTCTGGGTTGAAGTACAATTCCCAATTTAGCAATTTCATAATTTAGTGGTTTCTGCTATATCAGAGCTATTTGAAATCTATCCCTAAAAGGGTATATAATATTGAAGGTGCACATTGGGTCATTCAGAATAACTTCACACACACGCTTCTGTGCATTTCCAAGTCTAATTCTGTCACTAAATCCATACCGGTGACCCAGCGCCTAAATACTAGGCCTCAAATTTAAATCCCTCTAAATCTCTCGTTACCCACCGCTGTACTGTTGTTGCTGGGCAAGATATTTAGTGTCCGTCAAAGCACATTTTTTGTTCTGGGTTGAAGTACAATTCCCAATTTAGCAATTTCATAATTTAGTGGTTTCTGCTATATCAGAGCTATTTGAAATCTATCCCTAAAAGGGTATATAATATTGAAGGTGCACATAGGGTCATTCAGAATAACTTCACACACACGCTTCTGTGCATTTCCAAGTCTAATTCTGTCACTAAATCCATACCGGTGACCCAGCGCCTAAATACTAGGCCTCAAATTTAAATCCCTCTAAATCTCTCGTTACCCACCGCTGTACTGTTGTTGCTGGGCAAGATATTTAGTGTCCGTCAAAGCACATTTTTTGTTCTGGGTTGAAGTACAATTCCCAATTTAGCAATTTCATAATTTAGTGGTTTCTGCTATATCAGAGCTATTTGAAATCTATCCCTAAAAGGGTATATAATATTGAAGGTGCACATAGGGTCATTCAGAATAACTTCACACACACGCTTCTGTGCATTTCCAAGTCTAATTCTGTCACTAAATCCATACCGGTGACCCAGCGCCTAAATACTAGGCCTCAAATTTATATCCCTCTAAATCTCTCGTTACCCGCTGTACTGTTGTTGCTGGGCAAGATATTTAGTGTCCGTCAAAGCACATTTTTTGTTCTGGGTTGAAGTACAATTCCCAATTTAGCAATTTCATAATTTAGTGGTTCCTGCTATATCAGAGCTATTTGAAATCTATCCCTAAAAAGGGTATATAATATTGAAGGTGCACATTGGGTCATTCAGAATAACTTCACACACACCCGCTACTGTGTATTTCCAAGTCTAATTCTGTCACTAAACCCATACCTGTCACCCAGCGCCTAAATACTAGGCCTCAAATTTAAATCCCTCTAAATCTCTCGTTACCCGCTGTACTGTTGTTGCTGGGCAAGATATTTAGTGTCCGTCAAAGCACATTTTTTGTTCTGGGTTGAAGTACAATTCCCAATTTAGCAATTTCATAATTTAGTGGTTTCTGCTATATCAGAGCTATTTGAAATCTATCCCTAAAAGGGTATATAATATTGAAGGTGCACATAGGGTCATTCAGAATAACTTCACACACACGCTTCTGTGCATTTCCAAGTCTAATTCTGTCACTAAACCCATACCTGTCACCCAGCGCCTAAATACTAGGCCTCAAATTTAAATCCCTCTAAATCTCTCGTTACCACCGCTGTACTGTTGTTGCTGGGCAAGATATTTAGTGTCCGTCAAAGCACATTTTTTGTTCTGGGTTGAAGTACAATTCCCAATTTAGCAATTTCATAATTTAGTGGTTTCTGCTATATCAGAGCTATTTGAAATCTATCCCTAAAAGGGTATATAATATTGAAGGTGCACATAGGGTCATTCAGAATAACTTCACACACACGCTTCTGTGCATTTCCAAGTCTAATTCTGTCACTAAATCCATACCGGTGACCCAGCGCCTAAATACTAGGCCTCAAATTTAAATCCCTCTAAATCTCTCGTTACCCACCGCTGTACTGTTGTTGCTGGGCAAGATATTTAGTGTCCGTCAAAGCACATTTTTTGTTCTGGGTTGAAGTACAATTCCCAATTTAGCAATTTCATAATTTAGTGGTTTCTGCTATATCAGAGCTATTTGAAATCTATCCCTAAAAGGGTATATAATATTGAAGGTGCACATAGGGTCATTCAGAATAACTTCACACACACGCTTCTGTGCATTTCCAAGTCTAATTCTGTCACTAAATCCATACCGGTGACCCAGCGCCTAAATACTAGGCCTCAAATTTAAATCCCTCTAAATCTCTCGTTACCACCGCTGTACTGTTGTTGCTGGGCAAGATATTTAGTGTCCGTCAAAGCACATTTTTTGTTCTGGGTTGAAGTACAATTCCCAATTTAGCAATTTCATAATTTAGTGGTTTCTGCTATATCAGAGCTATTTGAAATCTATCCCTAAAAGGGTATATAATATTGAAGGTGCACATAGGGTCATTCAGAATAACTTCACACACACGCTTCTGTGCATTTCCAAGTCTAATTCTGTCACTAAATCCATACCGGTGACCCAGCGCCTAAATACTAGGCCTCAAATTTAAATCCCTCTAAATCTCTCGTTACCCACCGCTGTACTGTTGTTGCTGGGCAAGATATTTAGTGTCCGTCAAAGCACATTTTTTGTTCTGGGTTGAAGTACAATTCCCAATTTAGCAATTTCATAATTTAGTGGTTTCTGCTATATCAGAGCTATTTGAAATCTATCCCTAAAAGGGTATATAATATTGAAGGTGCACATAGGGTCATTCAGAATAACTTCACACACACGCTTCTGTGCATTTCCAAGTCTAATTCTGTCACTAAATCCATACCGGTGACCCAGCGCCTAAATACTAGGCCTCAAATTTAAATCCCTCTAAATCTCTCGTTACCCCGCTGTACTGTTGTAGCTGGGCAAGATATTTAGTGTCCGTCAAAGCACATTTTTTGTTCTGGGTTGAAGTACAATTCCCAATTTAGCAATTTCATAATTTAGTGGTTTCTGCTATATCAGAGCTATTTGAAATCTATCCCTAAAAGGGTATATAATATTGAAGGTGCACATAGGGTCATTCAGAATAACTTCACACACACGCTTCTGTGCATTTCCAAGTCTAATTCTGTCACTAAATCCATACCGGTGACCCAGCGCCTAAATACTAGGCCTCAAATTTAAATCCCTCTAAATCTCTCGTTACCGCTGTCCTGTTGTAGCTGGGAAAGTTATTTAGTGCCCGTCAAAGCACATTTTTTGTTCTGGGTTGAAGTACAATTCCCAATTTAGCAATTTCATAATTTAGTGGTTCCTGCTATATCAGAGCTATTTGAAATCTATCCCAAAAAGGGTATATAATATTCAAGGTGCACATTGGGTCATTCAGAATAACTTCACACACACGCTTCTGTGCATTTCCAAGTCTAATTCTGTCACTAAATCCATACCGGTCACCCAGCGCCTAAATACTAGGCCTCAAATTTATATCCCGCTGAATTTGAATACAATACATTGGGCCAAATAATATATTTGTTGTTGTGGTGAACCATAACAATGAGAAAAACATCTAGTAAGGGACGCGGACGTGGACATGGTCGTGGTGGTGTTAGTGGACCCTCTGGTGCTGGGAGAGGACGTGGCCGTTCTGCCACATCCACACGTCCTAGTGTACCAACTACCTCAGGTCCCAGTAGCCGCCAGAATTTACAGCGATATATGGTGGGGCCCAATGCCGTTCTAAGGATGGTAAGGCCTGAGCAGGTACAGGCATTAGTCAATTGGGTGGCCGACAGTGGATCCAGCACGTTCACATTATCTCCCACCCAGTCTTCTGCAGAAAGCGCACAGATGGCGCCTGAAAACCAACCCCATCAGTCTGTCACATCACCCCCATGCATACCAGGGAAACTGTCTCAGCCTCAAGTTATGCAGCAGTCTCTTATGCTGTTTGAAGACTCCGCTGGCAGGGTTTCCCAAGGGCATCCACCTAGCCCTTCCCCAGCGGTGAAAGACATAGAATGCACTGACGCACAACCACTTATGTTTCCTGATGATGAGGACATGGGAATACCACCTCAGCATGTCTCTGATGATGACGAAACACAGGTGCCAACTGCTGCGTCTTTCTGCAGTGTGCAGACTGAACAGGAGGTCAGGGATCAAGACTGGGTGGAAGACGATGCAGGGGACGATGAGGTCCTAGACCCCACATGGAATGAAGGTCGTGCCACTGACTTTCACAGTTCGGAGGAAGAGGCAGTGGTGAGACCGAGCCAACAGCGTAGCAAAAGAGGGAGCAGTGGGCAAAAGCAGAACACCCGCCGCCAAGAGACTCCGCCTGCTACTGACCGCCGCCATCTGGGACCGAGCACCCCAAAGGCAGCTTCAAGGAGTTCCCTGGCATGGCACTTCTTCAAACAATGTGCTGACGACAAGACCCGAGTGGTTTGCACGCTGTGCCATCAGAGCCTGAAGCGAGGCATTAACGTTCTGAACCTGAGCACAACCTGCATGACCAGGCACCTGCATGCAAAGCATGAACTGCAGTGGAGTAAACACCTTAAAACCAAGGAAGTCACTCAGGCTCCCCCTGCTACCTCTTCTGCTGCTGCCGCCTCGGCCTATTCTGCTGCTGCCGCCTCGGCCTCTTCCTCCGCCTCTGGAGGAACGTTGGCACCTGCCGCCCAGCAAACAGGGGATGTACCACCAACACCACCACCACCACCTCCGTCACCAAGCGTCTCAACCATGTCACACGCCAGCGTTCAGCTCTCCATCTCACAAACATTTGATAGAAAGCG
The DNA here is from genome assembly GCF_014858855.1 of Bufo gargarizans. Classification (NCBI taxonomy): domain Eukaryota; kingdom Metazoa; phylum Chordata; class Amphibia; order Anura; family Bufonidae; genus Bufo; species Bufo gargarizans. The sequence goes on from NC_058085.1 coordinate 177,777,740, forward strand.
TAAATTCCCACCTAGCCACCCTCGATCCCTGGCCCTGAATGCCAGCATTTCTAAACTACTGGCCTATGAAATGCTGTCATTTAGGCTGGTGGACACAGACAGCTTCAAACAGCTCATGTCGCTTGCTGTCCCACAGTATGTTGTTCCCAGCCGGCACTACTTCTCCAAGAGAGCCGTGCCTTCCCTGCACAACCAAGTATCCGATAAAATCAAGTGTGCACTGCGCAACGCCATCTGTAGCAAGGTCCACCTAACCACAGATACGTGGACCAGTAAGCACGGCCAGGGACGCTATATCTCCCTAACTGCACACTGGGTAAATGTAGTGGCAGCTGGGCCCCAGGCGGAGAGCTGTTTGGCGCACGTCCTGCCGCCGCCAAGGATCGCAGGGCAACATTCTTTGCCTCCTGTTGCCACCTCCTCCTTCTCGGCTTCCTCCTCCTCTTCTTCCACCTGCTCATCCAGTCAGCCACACACCTTCACCACCAACTTCAGCACAGCCCGGGGTAAACGTCAGCAGGCCATTCTGAAACTCATATGTTTGGGGGACAGGCCCCACACCGCACAGGAGTTGTGGCGGGGTATTGAACAACAGACCGACGAGTGGTTGCTGCCGGTGAGCCTCAAGCCCGGCCTGGTGGTGTGTGATAATGGGCGAAATCTCGTTGCAGCTCTGGGACTAGCCAATTTGACGCACATCCCTTGCTTGGCGCATGTGCTGAATTTGGTGGTGCAGAAGTTCATTCACAACTACCCCGACATGTCAGAGCTGCTGCATAAAGTGCGGGCCGTCTGTTCGCGCTTCCGGCGTTCACATCCTGCCGCTGCTCGCCTGTCTGCGCTACAGCGTAACTTCGGCCTTCCCGCTCACCGCCTCATATGCGACGTGCCCACCAGGTGGAACTCCACCTTGCACATGCTGGACAGACTGTGCGAGCAGCAGCAGGCCATAGTGGAGTTTCAGCTGCAGCACGCACGGGTCAGTCGCACTACAGAACAGCACCACTTCACCACCAATGACTGGGCCTCCATGCGAGACCTGTGTGCCCTGTTGCGCTGTTTCGAGTACTCCACCAACATGGCCAGTGGCGATGACACCGTTATCAGCGTTACAATACCACTTCTATGTCTCCTTGAGAAAACACTTAGGGCGATGATGGAACAGGAGGTGGCCCAGGAGGAGGAGGAGGAGGATGAGGAAGAGGGGTCATTTTTAGCACTTTCAGGCCAGTCTCTTCGAAGTGACTCAGAGGGAGGTTTTTTGCAACAGCAGAGGCCAGGTACAAATGTGGCCAGCCAGGGCCCACTACTGGAGGACGAGGAGGACGAGGATGAGGAGGAGGTGGAGGAGGATGAGGATGAAGCATGGTCACAGCGGGGTGGCACCCAACGCAGCTCGGGTCCATCACTGGTGCGTGGCTGGGGGGAAAGGCAGGACGATGACGATACGCCTCCCACAGAGGACAGCTTGTCCTTACCCCTGGGCAGCCTGGCACACATGAGCGACTACATGCTGCAGTGCCTGCGCAACGACAGCAGAGTTGCCCACATTTTAACCTGTGCGGACTACTGGGTTGCCACCCTGCTGGATCCACGCTACAAAGACAATGTGCCCACCTTACTTCCTGCACTGGAGCGTGATAGGAAGATGCGCGAGTACAAGCGCACGTTGGTAGACGCGCTACTGAGAGCATTCCCAAATGTCACAGGGGAACAAGTGGAAGCCCAAGGCCAAGGCAGAGGAGGAGCAAGAGGTCGCCAAGGCAGCTGTGTCACGGCCAGCTCCTCTGAGGGCAGGGTTAGCATGGCAGAGATGTGGAAAACTTTTGTCAACACGCCACAGCTAACTGCACCACCACCTGATACGCAACGTGTTAGCAGGAGGCAACATTTCACTAACATGGTGGAACAGTACGTGTGCACACCCCTCCACGTACTGACTGATGGTTCGGCCCCATTCAACTTCTGGGTCTCTAAATTGTCCACGTGGCCAGAGCTAGCCTTTTATGCCTTGGAGGTGCTGGCCTGCCCGGCAGCCAGCGTTTTGTCTGAACGTGTATTCAGCACGGCAGGGGGCGTCATTACAGACAAACGCAGCCGCCTGTCTACAGCCAATGTGGACAAGCTGACGTTCATAAAAATGAACCAGGCATGGATCCCACAGGACCTGTCCGTCCCTTGTCCAGATTAGACATTAACTACCTCCCCATAACCATATATTATTGGACTCCAGGGCACTTCCTCATTCAATCCTATTTTTATTTTCATTTTACCATTATATTGCGATGCTACCCAAAGTTGAATGAACCTCTCCTCTGCCTGTGTGCTAGGCCTAAATATATGCCAATGGACTGTTGCAGTGGTGGCTGACATGAAGCCTGATTCTCTGCTATGACATGCAGACTAATTCTCTGCTGACATGAAGCCAGATTGTCTGTTACGGGACCTCTCTCCTCTGCCTGGGTGCTGGGCCTAAATTTATGACAATGGACTGTTGCAGTGGTGGTGCTTGAGAAGAATCTAACTGTAGGGAATTAAAACATCTAACCAAAAATAAATACCGTATTCTTGAAGAAAATGTAAAATAAAAAATGAAACATCACTACATCGTGCATGATTTTCCTCTTTCCTTTTCAGACTATAACAATTTTTTTTTTCTTTCAGCTTGCAAGCAAGTGTGCCCTGAGCCAAAATGTCCTCCTCCACAAGGTAAGACCATACTCTGAATATTTTCGGCCCTATAGGAGAAGCATTATTTGTCTAAAAAATAAGGATAATAGTCTTTATTTAACTAAATTCTGTGTAAGCTGTGTTAACTTTATTTTGTACAATTTCAGTGTGTGTACCAGTGCCTGTGTGCCCTGAACCGAAATGTCCTCCTCCTCAAGGTAAACGATTAAGCAAATATATTCCTAATGGTTTTATGTGAGCAATTTTTACAAATGCCCTCTAGATTTAATCACCGGGTTGTAAAAAATGTATAATGCTGAGATCAGCCCAAACGATTCAATATACTAAACACATGCTCTTTGTATAAAAGTACAGCAATGATATATGTAAGTTTATTATATATTTTACTGATAACATTTCTCTCTTATCTTCAATAGTGCAATGTAAACCAGTCCCACAATGTCAGCAACAACACGGAAAGTAATGCATGAAAGATAGAAATGCCACAAGATACATACATAATATGAAGAGAATCTCTGCATGGCTTTTATTTAAGAGCGCTTAATACATTCTACTACATGGAAATGTAATGACAATAATACATTATTAAAGGCTATGCAAAAATATGAATTTCTTATTGATTTTTTAAACTCACTACTTGTTAAGCATACGTGATTTCATAATATCATTAAAGTTGGACAGTTGAATAACTGTATGAAAGGCTTATGGTCTGAGCATGTGGCTAAACAATGGAAGAGAAGGGGGCCAGTTATCAAAATAGGTGTAACACCTGTAGGCAGGGACAGACACGGACAGTGAGCCCTAACCTAGAACCCAGCCCACTTTCCCTACCTACTTGCACTGCAAGCCCTAGGTAGCAAGTGATCAAAAGTCCTCATGCTGCTTATACAGACAAAACAGGGTCATACTTAAATGGGTCACAAGTTGGGTTGAGCGAACCCGAACTGTAAAGTTCCGGTTCATACCAAACTTTAGGATTTTTGGATCCCGATCCCGAATCCGAACATTTCCGTAAAAGTTCGGGTTCGGGTTCGGTGTTCGGCACTTTCTTAGCAGCCAATCAACAAGCGACATACTACTTGCCCCAAGAGGCCATCACAGCCATGCCTACTATTGGTATGGCTGTGATTGGCCACAGCAGCATGTGACCCAGGCTCTATATAAGCTTGAGTCACGTAGCGCTGCACGTCACTCTGCTGTTACAAGTGTAGGGAGAGGATGCTGCTGGACTTGTGATTTCAGGGAGAAAATAGGAGAGAATCTAACTCAGCGATCTACAGAGAAATAGTTGTGTGGGTACAGGGCACAATCATTTTACCCTGCCCTGAGGCCATTGACCCAAAAAAAAAAAAAACTTTTATAATTCTGTTAGTTAGGTGGATGGCGGCGGCCATTTTATGCACGCTCAGTGCACCAGCACTTCATCTGAGCTTTTGGGACATTGCAAATCACAATTTTTTGTGGCAAACTACAACATCTGAATGAGTCAGTGTGCAATTTAAGGTAGAAATACACCCATCATTTTCTGGGGTTTCAAAAACACACTGGTTTGCCAAATAACAGCATTTTCCAGATCTGCAAGTGTTAAATTCAAGTTTAATATATACAGCTTTCATATTCTGCAAGCAAAAAAATACTTTTTTTGGCAATCTACAACATCTGTATTAGGCCTCATGCACACAGACGTTTTTTTTCACGGTCCGCAAAACGGGGTTCCGTTGGTCCGTGATCCGTGACCGTTTTTCCGTCCGTGGGTCTTCCTTGATTTTTGGAGGATCCACGGACATGAAAAAAAAGTCATTTTGGTGTCCGCCTGGCCGTGCGGAGCCAAACGGATCCGTCCTGAATTACAATGCAAGTCAATGGGGACGGATCCGTTTAATGTTGACACAATATGGTGCCATTTCAAACGGATCCGTCCCCATTGACTTTCAATGTAAAGTCTGGAGTTCTGTTATACCATCGGATTGGAGTTTTCTCCAATCCGATGGTATATTTTAACTTGTAGCGTCCCCATCACCATGGGAACGCCTCTATGTTAGAATATACTGTCGGATATGTGCTACATCGTGAAACTCATTTCCGACAGTATATTCTAACACAGAGGCGTTCCCATGGTGATGGAGACGCTTCAGGTTAGAATATACAAAAAAACTGTGTACATGACTGCCCCCTGCTGCCTGGCAGGTGCTGCCAGGCAGCAGGGGGCAGACCCCCCCCCTGTTTTTAACTCATTGGTGGCCAGTGGGCCCCCCCTCCCCTGTTGTTAACTCGTTGGTGGCCAGTGTGCGCACCCCCCTCCCTCCCTCCCTCTATTGTTTTAATACATTGGGGCCAGTGTGCGCGCCCCCCAACCCCCCCTCCCTCCCTCTCTTGTTTTAATACATTGGGGCCAGTGTGCGCGCGCCCCCCCAACCCCCCTCCCTCCCTCTATTGTTTTAATACATTGGGGCCAGTGTGCGCGCGCCCCCCCAACCCCCCCTCCCTCCCTCTATTGTTTTAATACATTGGGGCCAGTGTGCGCACCCCCCCACCCCCCTCCCTCCCCCCATTGTAATCATCATCGGTGGCAGCGGAGTAGAAGATTTTCATACTTACCTGGCTGCTGGCTGCTGCGATGTCTGCGTCCGGCCGGGAGCTCCTCCTACTGGTAAGTGACAGCAATGCGCCGCACAGACCTGTCACTTACCAGTAGGAGGAGCTCCCGGCCGGACGCAGACATCGCAGCAGCCAGCAGCCAGGTAAGTATGAAAATCTTCTACTCCGCTGCCACCGATGATGATTACAATAGAGGGAGGGAGGGGGGGGGGGGGGGTTGGGGGGGGGGGGGTGCGCACACTGGCCCCAATGTATTAAAACAATAGAGGGAGGGAGGGGGGGTTGGGGGGGCGCGCGCACACTGGCCCCAATGTATTAAAACAATAGAGGGAGGGAGGGGGGGTTGGGGGGCGCGCGCACACTGGCCCCAATGTATTAAAACAATAGAGGGAGGGAGGGAGGGGGGTGCGCACACTGTGCCACCAACAGTTAACAACAGGGGAGGGGGGGCCGCACAATGATATTCAAACTGGGGAGGGGGGGGGGGTCTGCCCCCTGCTGCCTGGCAGCCCTGATCTCTTACAGGGGGATATGATGGGGTTAATTGTACTATCATATCCCCCTGTAAGAGATCGGGTGCTGCCAGGCAGCAGGGGGCAGTCTTGTACACAGTTTGTAGTGTATTCTAACTAGAAGCGTCCCATCACCATGGGAACGCTTCTGTGTTAGAATATACTGTCGGATCTGAGTTTTCACGAAGTGAAAACTCAGCTCTGAAAAAGCTTTTATGCAGACGGATCTTCGGATCCGTCTGTATGAAAGCAACCTACGGCCACGGATCACGGACACGGATGCCAATCTTGTGTGCATCCGTGTTCTTTCACGGACCCATTGACTTGAATGGGTCCGTGAACCGTTGGCCGTGAAAAAAATAGGACAGGTCATATTTTTTTCACGGCCAGGAAACACGGCTCACGGATGCGGCTGCCAAACGGTGCATTTTCCGATTTTTCCACGGACCCATTGAAAGTCAATGGGTCCGTGAAAAAAAACGGAAAACGGCACAACGGCCACGGATGCACACAACGGTCGTGTGCATGAGGCCTTAGTCAGTGTGCAATTTAAGGTAGAAATACATCCATAATTTTCTGGGGTTTGAAAAACACACTCTTTTGACCAAAAAAACTATTTTCAGGCCTTGCAGCATCAGCACGTGTGAAATTACAGGCTTATATACTGCTGTCAAATTCAGTTTTTAAACAAACACTCATTTGGGCACAAAAAATTTAGTTAGCAGCCTTTGATGCAGATGTCATTGTGAGATACACCTTTAATACAGGGTGGGCCATTTATATGGATACACCTTAATAAAATGGGAATGGTTGGTGATATTAACTTCCTGTTTGTGGCACATTAGTATATGTGAGAGGGTAAACTTTTCAAGATGGGTGGTGACCATGGCGGCCATTTTGAAGTCGACCATTTTGAATCCAACTTTTGTTTTTTCAATAGGAAGAGGGTCATGTGACACATCAAACTTATTGGGAATTTCACAAGAAAAACAATGGTGTGCTTGGTTTTAACGTAACTTTGGTCTTTCATGAGTTATTTACAAGTCTTTGACCACTTATAAAATGTGCTGCCCATTGTGTTGGATTGTCAATGCAACCCTCTTCTCCCACTCTTCACACACTGATAGCAACACCGCAGGAGAAATGCTAGCACGGGCTTCCAGTATCCATAGTTTCAGGTGCTGCATATCTCGTATCTTCACAGCGTAGACAATTGCCTTCAGATGACCCCAAAGATAAAAGTCTAAGGGGGTCAGATCGGGAGACCTTGGGGGCCATTCAACTGGCTCACAATGACCAATCCACTTTCCAGGAAACTGTTCATCTAGGAATGCTCGGACCTGACACCCATAATGTGGTGGTGCACCATCTTGCTGGAAAAACTCAGGGAATGTGCCAGCTTCAGTGTATAAAGAGGAAAACACATCATCATGTAGCAATTTCACATATCCAGTGGCCTTGAGGTTTCCATTGATGAAGAATGGCCCCACTATCTTTGTACCCCATATACCACACCATACCATCAATTTTTGCAATGTACGCACAGGCCTCGGCCTCAGTCTTAATCAATGGCGACCTACTGTATCTGATTTCTTCCGCATTCAGAATAGTACCCGGCAGGGATGCCCCCTTTCTCCCCTGCTCTTCGTTCTAGCTCTGGAACCTCTTCTTACCAAACTGAAAGCAGATCCAGAAATTCGAGGAGTGGTGCTGGGAGGTTTGGATCATAAATTAGCTGCTTTTGCGGACGATATTATGATCATGACTTCCAACCCAAAAAACTCACTCCCTGCGATTCAAAAACACCTGGATACTTATAGCTCCCTTTCCAACTTCAAAGTCAATAAGCAAAAATCACTAGTGATTTGTATTGGGATTCATCCATCAACACAACAAAGCTTAAAAAAGGATTCCCCATTTAACTGGTCTTCCCCCTCTTTAACCTACTTAGGGATTAAAATAAGGTCCAACACTTCAGAACTGTTTGCACTAAATTACGCTCCCTTGCTAAAGTCTATTTCATCCAGCATAGATAAACTAGACATTCCTACTATCTCCTGGTTTGGCCGCAAAAACCTTCTCATGTCATTAATATTGACCCGTCTTACATATCTACAGAAGGTCCTGCCCATCCTGATTCCCAAATCCTATTACAACTTCTTGAAGAAATTATTCCGCACATTCATTTGGAATGGGAAGAAACCCAGATTATCCTATGATCTCCTCTCACGTCCCAAACATACAGGAGGAATTGCTTTGCCAGATCCTGAAATGTATGGCAGAGAAGTTCTCTTGTCCAGAATAGTCGACTGGCTTAGACCCTCCAACCCCAAATCGTGGGTCGCGATGGAACGGGAACTTCTAAACAAACCATTCCTCTCCTCTCGATTAAAGACATCCTAGAAACAACCCTTCCTGCTGTGACCAAATGTACCCCACGAGATTTTAGAGATTCGACGACCTCTATCCTCTCATTCTTTGATCCCGAAGGATCTCTACTCCCGATTAAGGAATTTCAAAAAGTATTTACTTCACGTCACCAGCATTTATCCTCCACTTCATATCTCCACTCCTTTATCTCTCAAAACATATTGAAGAGTGACCTCTTTCACCCTTTAGTATGGTCTGAATCACTCATTGCTAACCCTATTCCCCCGAGAAAACGTATCTCGCAACTATACAAAAAACTAAACACTCCATCCTTACTTATTAAACCAGCCTTCATTCGACACTGGGAGAGGGACCTAGGACAGGAATTTCCTATTCTAACACTGCCAGACATACTGTCTTCTCCACACAAATCATCTAGATGTGTCCGCATACAGGAAAACGGATATAAACTCTTAACCAGATGGTATAAAACACCAGATATAACCTCATTGTACTCAGCAACAGCCTCAGACAGATGCTGGAGGTGCCTTGACAGTAGAGGAACCTTCATCCACATTTGGTGGGACTGCCGTACCATAAATGCTTGGTGGAAAAAAATCTTCCAGATCAGCAATCAAATATGTCATACTAAGGTGCAGATGTCCGCATGTAAGGCCCGACTTAACCTAGACGACAATGCCCTATCACATCCCCTTTAGTTAATTGCCGATAGCCACTCGCTTACTAATACCAAAATACTGGCTGTCCACTACCCCTCCCCCCATAGAACAATGGAAACTGAAAGTTGACCAGGTTTATCGCTTTGAGGAACTTTCCTCATGGGAAGCCCGCAATCATCAAAAATTCCTGCGTCAATAGCAATTATGGAAGGAATTTAGACACCCAAGCTAGCATCTAGGGCTCACCCACATTCCTTTCTAATGTTAAAGATGCCTATACACGCTCAATATATCCAGCCAACCATTAGATACCTCGCCTTGTCTTTTATAAGGCTTTTAACCAACACTATACTAACATAGACTACTGACACTATTAGTCCATCGACTTGCCTCTTGTATCAAATGTACTGTGATTGAAATGTACTGTGAATGAAAACAATGTCACCTGCCTTTTTCTTTTTGGAATGTAATACATCTTTGCATTCACTACGTCATGCTTGGCGTATCAGATATTGTACATGTACCTTGTTACGTTGCTATATTCAAATAAAAATTTTAATAAAAAAAATAAAAAATGCAGCAAAGGCCACAAATGTAGTATCTAGCACAAAATGGGTGTTTTTTTTTAAACCACAATAAAACTGCAGTATTTAACGCTTATATTGGACTGTCAGAAATGCAGCAAAGGCCACAAATGTACTATCTAGCACAAAATGGCAGTTTTTTTTTAGACAAAACTTTAACAGCAGTATTTAACGCTTGTATTGGACTGTCAGAAATGCTGCAAAAGCCTCAAATGTAGTATCTAGCACAAAATCTTTTTTATTTTTTTAAAACCACAATATAACAGCAGTATTTAACGCTTGTATTGGACTGTCAGAAATACAGCAAAGGCCGCAAATGTAGTAGCTAACACAAAATGTTTTTTGTTTTTTTTAAACCACAATATAACAGCAGTATTTAACGGTTGTATTGGACTGTCAGAAATACAGCAAAGGCCTCAAATGTAATATCTAGCACAAAATGGGTGTTTTTTAAAACCACAATATAACAGCAGTATTTAACGGATGTATTGGACTGTCAGAAATGCAGCAAAGGCCGCAAAGGTACTTTATGGAAAAAAAATATTATATTTTCACTAACAAGTAAAACAGATGGATTTATTGATTTTACTTCACTATCAGACTTGCAGTGCAGGCCGCAAAGGTACTTTCTAGCAAAAAATATATGATTTTTTCACCCACAGTGAAAGAGATGGCTTTACTGATTCTATTTCACTATCAGATTTGCAGTGCAGGCCGCAAAGAAACTTTATGGAAAGAAAAATACGATTTTTTTTTACCCACAATTAAACAGATGGATGTACCTTATTTCACAAATGCAGAGCAGGGCGCAAATGTACTTTTTAGCAAAAAAAGAAATAATTTGTCCCCTCTGAATCTAACAGATGGATTTACTGAATTGATTACACTCGCATATGCAGCACAGGGGTACTTTACAGAAAAAAATGTGAATATGTCACCCTCTGGGTCCCTGAAATCACAGACGGATTCCCCATATTATTTTCCCTTCCCCTGGCACATATGCAGTACAGGTGCACTTAAAAAATATGTTGCCCACTGAACTAAAAGAACAGGATTAAATTATTGTCCCTGGCACATATGCAGTGCTGGTGCACTGAATTTGCACAAAATGGCCGCCGAAGCCCACCTAACTAAAAGACGGTTAAAACTTTTTATTCTGTGTCACTGGGCTCAGGGCAGGGTCCAAAAATGTTGCATTGCACCCACAAAAATAAAATAAAAAAAATTGCTGTAGATTGCAGAGTTAACAACAAGTTCTATTATCAGATAGATTCTTTCCTATTCTCTCCCTCACAGCAGTAGGACCCTATCCCTACACTAATAAGAGCAGAGTGACGTGTGGTGCTACATGACTCCAGCTTATATAGAGGCTGGGTCACATGCTGCACAGGCCAATCACAGCCATGCCATTAGTAGGCATGGCTGTGATGGCTTCTAGGGGCACCCGAGTTAAACGCCTGCAGCCTTTCAAAACGCTATTAAATCGCCGAACACCAAACTTTCGGGTCCAGAGTCAGTTCGGGTCCGGAGTCAGTTTGGGTTCGCTCAACCCTACTAGATACCATGCATATTTGAAGGGGTTGTCCCATGAAAATCATCCCCTTACCACAAGATAGGAGATACGTGTCTGATTGGCTGGGGGTTCAAATGCTGGACCCCACATATTAAGTAATAGCTAAGTATGAGTACACAGCCACCTCCAGTAGTCTCACAGGGTGGAATGGAGTTGAGGTACACATGCATGAATGCTGATCCATTTTAATGGGGGAATGAGAGGTCCCAGGTCTCAAGACTGGCAAGGGCCCCAGAATTAGAACTCTAGCTGATCAGACACATCATCTATTCTGTGGTATGTCATAGGACAACCACTTTAATTAGTATTTTAGTCATTGAGGAAATGTTATATTGTGCTTTACATATATACAGGCAGCGTACACTATTTTTTGTTTTATGATCTTTTAAACCACTTAATATTACAGTTGCGGCAGGAGTAGGGCTGTTCTTGGGAGTAAACTAGCAGTGTCCACCATGAATCAAGAAGGAGTTATTAGAGTACCCATAGTTACAAAAAGAATCCCTCATTATACAGCTTTAGACATATTGTTCTGCATAATTGTCCTTCTTTACCATCTAGTAATTTCAATACATGGACTCTCTGTTGCTTATTGATTGGGGAAGTTCTTCTTCCTGTGATTTCATAGCTGTTCTGGTCCAGTCAGATGTCACATCCTTATTACAGCCCAAGTCTCACAATGTCACTGAAGTTGAGATAATGTTGCAACTACTCACACCTCGCCCCAGTTTGTCTAATTTTTATTGTTCTAAAATGATTGTTCAGGGTTTTAAGAAGTACTCTAACACTAGAGATGGCCTTACGGTTTGCCCGGCGGTCGTTTTGCTGCGAACTTTGCGAACATATGGCGATGTCCGCCGGCCCCATATTCTTTTGCATTGCGCTGAACTTTGACCCATGACACACACATCAGGTGGGACAGGACAGCCAATTGAGACATTTCAGCACATGGACACACCCCCACCCTATAAAAGAACCTGCTCTGGCAGCCATTTTATATTCTGTGTTTTGCCAGTGTAGGGAGAGGTTACTTTGTGGAGCAGAGACATATTGTTAGGGACACCAAACGCTAGCTAATTGGGCCACAAAAGTCCTTTTAAGGACTGGCATAGGTGTGCTATCGATAGGTGTGATATACTTATAATATACTTTCTAACATAGAAAGTATATTATAGTGCATTTGTATTGTGCAGCAGTTGTGTGCAGTTCTGCGATACCGCAGCTATATAGAGGAACAAATGCTATTGGAATAACTAATTGCAACCGGTGTGATATACCTGTTGCCCCCCCCCCCCCCAAAAAAAAAATTATTGAGGGGTGTGATATACCTATAATATACTTTTACCTATCAGAAAAATGTGTATGCCCTGATCATTAATAAACAACGATCAATATAGAAAAACTAGAAAACATTAAGAATCCACACAGTACATGAGAAGGGACGCTGGAATGGGGTGACAAGGTATATCTCTCTCATATATAGGATATATATATATATATATATATATATACAGTACAGACTAAAAGTTTGGACACACCTTCTCATTCAAAGAGTTTTCTTTATTTCCATGACTATGAAAATTGTAGATTCACACTGAATGCATCAAAACTATGAATTAACACATGTGGAATTATATACATAACAAAAAAGTGTGAAACAACTGAAAATATGTCATATTCTAGGTTCTTCAAAGTAGCCACCTTTTGCTTTGATTACTGCTTTGCACACTCTTGGCATTCTCTTGATGAGCTTCAAGAGGTAGTCACCTGAAATGGTTTTCACTTCACAGGTGTGCCCTGTCAGGTTTAATAAGTGGGATTTCTTGCCTTATAAATAGGGTTGGGACCATCAGTTGTGTAGTGGAGAAGTCAGGTGGATACACAGCTGATAGTCCTACTGAATAGACTGTTAGAATTTGTATTATGGCAAAAAAAAAAGCAGCTAAGTGGCCATCATTACTTTAAGAAATGAAGGTCAGTCAGTCCGAAAAATTGGGAAAACTTTGAAAGTGTCCCCAAGTGCAGTCACAAAAACCATCAAGCGCTACAAAGAAACTGGCTCACATGCGGACCGCCCCAGGAAAGGAAGACCAAGAGTCACCTCTGCTGCGGAGGATAAGTTCATCCGAGTCACCAGCCTCAGAAATCGCAGGTTAACAGCAGCTCAGATTAGAGACCAGGTCAATGCCACACAGAGTTCTAGCAGCAGACACATCTCTAGAACATCTGTTAAGAGGAGACTGTGTGAATCAGGCCTTCATGGTAGAATATCTGCTAGGAAACCACTGCTAAGGACAGGCAACAAGCAGAAGAGACTTGTTTGGGCCAAATAACACAAGGAATGGACATTAGACCAGTGGAAATCTATGCTTTGGTCTGATGAGTCCAAATTTGAGATCTTTGGTTCCAACCACCGTGTCTTTGTGCGAAGCAGAAAAGGTGAACGGATGGACTCTACATGCCTGGTTCCCACCGTGAAGCATGGAGGAGGAGGTGTGATGGTGTGGGGGTGCTTTGCTGGTGACACTGTTGGGGATTTATTCAAAATTGAAGGCATACTGAACCAACATGGCTACCACAGCATCTTGCAGCGGCATGCTATTCCATCCGGTTTGCGTTTAGTTGGACCATCATTTATTTTTCAACAGGACAATGACCCCAAACTCACCTACAGGCTGTGTAAGGACTATTTGACCATGAAGGAGAGTGATGGGGTGCTGCGCCAGATGACCTGGCCTCCACAGTCACCGGACCTGAACCCAATCGAGATGGTTTGGGGTGAGCTGGACCGCAGAGTGAAGGCAAAAGGGCCAACAAGTGCTAAGCATCTCTGGGAACTCCTTCAAGACTGTTGGAAGACCATTTCAGGTGACTACCTCTTGAAGCTCATCAAGAGAATGCCAAGAGTGTGCAAAGCAGTAATCAAAGCAAAAGGTGGCTACTTTGAAGAACCTAGAATATGACATATTTTCAGTTGTTTCACACTTTTTTGTTATATATATAATTCCACATGTGTTAATTCATAGTTTTGATGCATTCAGTGTGAATCTACAATTTTCATAGTCATGAAAATAAAGAAAACTCCTTGCATGAGAAGCTGTGTCCAAACTTTTGGTCTGTACTGTATATCAAGATGATGGAGGAAAACAACACCTCTCCACTGGAGGCCCGATACCACCACACATTCACAGTAGCAGAGGACATCTATGTCAGATAAAAGTACACAGAATAAAAGTATGCTATTGATAGTGGTATAACATAATTCACAATGTGCTTATCTACCAAGGAGCCCATCCTCCATAGCATGATTACATAAAGTGCAAATGCAAAGTCGGCTTTTGCAATGCCGGAGACCTAGTGGTCTTCCAGCATTGTATGAAGTATTCATATAGCCTGAAGCCGGCTAAGGAACCCCCATCCCAGTGTCCCTCACTTAATCAACGCGTTTAATCAAATGGCTTTGTCTTCCCCTGACAAAGCTATTTGGCGAAATGCATTGTGTGGTGGTATCGGGCCTCCAGTGGAGAGGTGTTGTTTTCCTCCAGTATGTTGATATAAGATATATATCCTATATATGAGAGATATATACCTTGTCACCCTATTCCAGTGTCCCTTCTCATGTACTTTGTGGATTCTTAATGTTTTCTAGTTTTTCTATATTGAAAATAAAGATATACCTTTTTGATCATATGATCGTTGTTTTTTAAAGATCAGGGCATGCACATTTTTCTCATAGGAGGTGTATCACAAATATGTGGACCCAAAAGGTCACTTTGTAGGTGCTATAATATACTTTCTAACATAGAAAGTATATACTGCATTTGTATTGTGCAGAAGTTTTGCTTCCACCAAAAATTTAATGAAGAGGCCTGTGATACACCTGCTTCCACAAAATACTGATAAAGGGTTTGAAAAAGCGGCTTTCACCAAATACTGCTTGAGGCCTATGATACACCTGCTTCCACAAAATATAGATCAAGGGGATGGATATATATATACTTCAACCAAATATAGATTGAGGTCTACGATACACCTGCTTTCACAAAATACTGATTAAGGGGATCGATATACCTGCTTCCACCAAATATTGATTGAGACGTACGATATACCTTCTTCCACAAAATACTGATTTAAGAGGTTTGATATACCTGCTTCCACAAAATACTGATTGAGGGGTGCGATATACCTGCTTCCACAAAATACTGATTAAGGGGATTAAAATACCTGATTCCAACAAATATTGATTGAGGCCTGCAATAAACCTGCTTATACAAAATTCTGAATAAGGGGATTGATATACCTGCTTCCACCAAATATTAATTAAGGCCTACGATACACCTGCTTTCACAAAATACTGATTAAGGGGTTTGATATACCTGCTTTCACAAAATATAGATTGAGGGGTGTGATATACCTGCTGCTACCAAGTAATAATTAAGGGGTTCTATATACCTGCTTCCACAAAATACTGATTAAGGGGTTTGATGTACCTGCGTCCACCAAATATTGATTGAGGCCTGCTATACACCTGCTTCCACAAAATACTGATTAAGGGGATTGACATACCTGCTTTCACCAAATATTGATTGAGGCCTGCACTACACCTGCTTCCACAAAATACTGATTATGGGGTTTGATATACCAGCATACATCAAAAACGGATTGAGGTCTACGATACACCTGCTTCCACAAAATACTGATTGAGGGGTTTGATATACCTTCTTACACCAAATATTGATTAAGGCCTGCAAAACACCTGCTTCCACAAAATACTGATTAAGGGGATTGATATACCTGCTTCCACCAAATATTGATTGAGGCCTGCGATACAGCTGCTTCCACAAAATACTGCTTAAGGGGATCGATATACCTGCTTCCACCAAATATTGATTGAGACGTACGATATACCTTCTTCCACAAAATACTGATTAAGGGGTTTGATATACCTGCTTCCACAAAATACTGATTGAGGGGTGCGATATACTTGCTTCCTCCAAAAACTGATTGAGGGGTGCGATATACCTGCTTCCAGAAAATACAGATTGAGGGGTGCGATATAATTGCTTTCACCAAATATTGATTGTGGTTCTATATACATGTGGTGATGGTAAGTACAACAAAGGAATTCAAGAGGGGCCTGGATATATTTTTGAGTGTAATAATATTACAGGCTATAGCTACTAGAGAGGGGTCGTTGATCCAGGGAGTCATTCTGATTGCCTGATTGGAGTCGGGAAGGAATGTTTTATTCCGCTAAAGTGGAGAAAATTGGCTTCCTCTGGATCAACTTGCAGGATGACAGGCCAAATTGGATGGACAAATGTCTTTTTTTCGGCCTTATGTACTATGTTACTATATACCTGCTTACAAAATATAGATTGAGGGGTGCGATACACCTGCTTCCGCAAAATATTGATTAAGGGGTTTTTATATTCTTTTCGATGCACTCCGAAGGGTAGGGGGTACCCACCAATTTAATAGTTATCCCTTGTCCTATAGATAGGGAATACTATTTAAGAACAGGTATACCCCTTTAATACATTACCTTTTTTGTTTTAAATATATATATATAGCTGACTATTCAGTGTACTCTACAGTAGGTCATGACCATATATAGCCAACTGGGTTGTAAGAAAGGCCCTGCATACTTATAGGGGTTGTCTAATCAAAGATTGACACTAATGGCATAGTACTAGGATAATAATCAGAGGTTCAATTGCTGGGACCTCAGCCACTTTGCAAACAGTGCTATGTCACATTGTCCCCTGTCGGTCCCCTTCAGCTTTCTCTGGGTAGCCATATGGACAGCCATATGTACATGATAATTGTTTGGCCCACATCCGATTCATTCCATATTCCATTGTGTTTTTTTACAGTGCCTACCTGCCAAATTTCATTTAGAGAACCTAAACCTAAATTGTCTATTTAGAGAACCTAACTTTGGTATTTAGCAGGAGTGCCAGGACAGTTACAGCGACTGAGTTTTTATGTAAATTATTTCACATTTGGACACATTTACTTCAACAGACACTACAATTATAACTAAACCAGTTGTCAGTCCCAGAAAGACCTAATAGAAAATGTTTAGCAGACAAAATCTTTGTCATTTATTGGTACTTCCATATGTAAATAAATGTTATCTTGTCTCATTAAAAACTGCTTGGTCTATTTGCACATTATTACATTTTCAACATTGCAGGCATGACATACAGAAGCATCAAAGACACCACCCTGCTTTTCAGGAGGAGAAATTCTATGCAAATATAACATTACCCAATGCTAATGATTTCTGAGTAACAGATTAGGCTGATAATTATATTTCTCAACTGGTTTCTTGTCTCTCTCGAGCATATAAAAACCACAGAGCTGGAAGACACCAAATATTCAACCGGAAAAACCCTTTGTATTTAGCTATTTCCTAGATTGGACGTATCAAGCTCTTCAAGAACTATGTCGTCAGTGAAGGGACAGAAGAAATGCCCAGAGCCTTGCCCACCACCCCAACAGCAGTGCCAGGATCGTAAGTGCCTTATTTGAAGCCATGTCTTAATTTTATTAACTTTATAAAGTGACTAACAATTATATGTTGTGAATCTGCTAAAAGAAGAGAAGCAGAATTATAGGCTAGCCCATATCTTTAAGTTGAAGTATTCGTGTCCGTAATCATCCTGCTTTAAAAGAACACTCAGAAAGAGCAATAACAAAATGCACAATGTTTCAGCTCAGAGTTCATTCTGAATGCAAAATATTATTTTCAGGGGAAAACTTTGGCATCAGTTAATCAGATTAATCATCAGACATGTCAGCGCAAATTGCAGTATAATCTCCAGGCAGCATGTTATAGAGCAGGAGGAGCTGAGCATAATGATTAGTATAACTTGTAATTTCTATATTTATAGCTCTGTTATTTCTAACTTAAAGGGGAGAACTGAACCCGGACATATCCCCATTTCCACTTCTCCGGCCCTTCTGACATGAGCATAAGAGCATTTCATTCTCTGATGCTCTCCCTTGCCGTGGGCTGAATTGCGCAGGGCAAGGGCTTTTTTGTTTGTATTTTTACACTGCTAGGCAGAGGCTTCCACCTAGCAGTGTTCCCGTTGACGTCACCAGCACTGATGGACGATATTTAGTGCTGCCCTAGCCTTTTTACAGGTTAGGGAAGCGCTAAAGCCCGCCCATTAGTGCCGGTGACATCACCAGGCTCACTGCTAGGCAGAAGCCTCTGCCTAGCTTTCCCCATGGAAAGCCCGGTACGTCACTGCCCAAAAAAAGCCTTTGTCCTGCGTGATTCAGCCCTGGGCAAAGGAGAGCATTGAAGCATGATTTGATACATATGCAAATTAATGCAAGATGAGTCTTGTCCCTGACTCATCTCACATACAGGACTCATCTCAGGGTAATTTGCATATGGATCAAATAGTTTTTTTACACAATAAAAACACACAGATAGCTACGGGGACTGGGTATTGCGGATGTGCTAGCGGCCATCTAGCAACCCATATCCTCAGCTCTATGCACAAAATCCCGGTGACAGGTTCCCTTTACGTTAGAAAGAGCAGATATATATATAAATGTTTAAATTACAAGTAAAGCCTCATGCACATGAAAAAAAGGATACCGGCCGTGTGTGGAAGGTCTGGCCCTCGACAGTCCTATCCTTGTCTGTGATACGGACAAGAATAGGACATGTTTTATTTTTTTGCGTGACCGCTGAATGAAGTAGGGATGCGGAAACCTCATGGAGTGCTGTCCGCATCGTTTGCAGCCCCATTGAAGTGAATGGGTCCGCATCCGAGCCACAAAAAATGTGGCTAAGATGTGGACTCAAATAACGTTCAAGTGCATGAGGCTTTATACTGAATCTTTTCCCACAAAACTATACATCCATCTGCTCAGCTTCTCCTGATCTATAACATGCTGCTCCAAAATATATCTACAGTCTGATGTAAGTGGTCCCTAATGACAACACAACCTAACAGGGCTGTAGCTATATGAGTTGCAGCAGTCCCAATTGCGACCAGGCCCCCTTTGCCAGTGATGCACTGCCAACACACAAGCGGGGCGATGATTTAATCATCATCGCACCGCATAAGATAGACAGCGTACTGCTCTGGACTCAGGCTGGAAAAGGCCTGCACCACTTCGATGACAGCAGCATGTAAGTATATGTGTTTATTGCTTTTTATTTGGCACCATGATGTTGGGGTACCATGCTTTGGGACACCATTTGGGGGTAGCACTATGGGAGCATCTACTGGGGGCAGTAAATAGGGGCATTTTTTTGTGGAACACATAAAGGGGCATATTGTTGTACTGACCCACATTATGAGGGGACTATGGGGACATTTGCTCTACTGGGGGCACTAAGAGGGGGCATTTTTGTACTGGCACAGAGAAGGGGTATTTCTTTACACTGGCACGCATTATAAGGGAGCATTTTATGCACTGTCACACATTATAAGGTTTTTCATATTAGTGCATATTATAAAAAGTTTTTTGTACTGACACACATTGTAAGAGGGTATTTTTTTGTACTGGCACACATCGTAATGGGGTATTTTATGCACTTCTTACTGCACATTAGAAGGCCTCCGGCACATGACCTTAGGTGTCCCATTGTCGTATTGCGGATCCGAAATACATGGGCACTGTTCTGTGTGCATTCCACATCACAGATGCGGACCCATTCACTTCAATAGGTCCGCAAATCCAGAGATGCGGAATGGTGCGGAACGGAAGCACGGAACGGAACCCTACGGAAGCACTATGTATGCTTCTGTGGGGTTTCGTCACGTACTTCCGTTCCGCAAAAAGATAGAACATGTCCATGGCAGATCGCGGACCCATTAAAGTGAATGGGTCTGCGATCCGCTGCAGCTGCCCCACGGTCAGTGTTCATGGTATTTTTTGTACTTGTATTTGCAGGGGGATTATCTGTTTCTGCAGTATAGTATTGGGGAGCACAGTGGGCACAGTATTGAGGATTGCAGAATGGGGTGTTCAGAAGGTGGGAGGATAAAGGAAAAGTAGGAATCTAACATGACAGAAGCAAACAGGAAGCTAACATGCAGAAACAAGACATGGCTTAAGGAAACCATTATTGCAGTGTAGTGCGAATGGAAAAGATGGTGAAAGAGAACATCTAGAGTACATCAGTGGAGACGACCCTGAATATAAGAAGTACAGTATGTGTGTGGTGCTGTATTCTTCTGTGTGTTTTGTAGCACTGTATGTAACATTTTCCAAGTATGTGCCTAGCAGTAGGACTGGAGGGAAGGTGTTAGGTTGAGAATTTGGTATAGGGGGTGCTGTTTCAATTTTTGCCTCAGACAGCAAAAAGGCTTGGTGCGTCCCTGGCACAAAGCACTGAGGGAAGAGAGACCCAAGCTTCCCTCTTGCTCCACGGCCCATGAACCTTTAGCTATGCCTTTACAACTAAACCATTGTATATGTAAAAAATACATTAAATGCAAATGTAAAATGAACCTTTGAAAACATAAATAATTGTCAGCTTTAAATGAAGTCACCTGAGATAATTTGCTCAGCTGGTGCTTGAGAAGAATCTAACTGTAGGGAATTAAAACATCTAACCAAAAATAAATACCGTATTCTTGAAGAAAATGTAAAATAAAAAATGAAACATCACTACATCGTGCATGATTTTCCTCTTTCCTTTTCAGACTATAATAATATTTTTTTTTCTTTCAGCTTGCAAGCAAGTGTGCCCTGAGCCAAAATGTCCTCCTCCACAAGGTAAGACCATACGCTGAATATTTTCGGCCCTATAAGAGAAGCATTATTTGTCTAAAAAATAAGGATAATAGTCTTTATTTATCTAAATTCTGTGTAAGCTGTGTTAACTTTATTTTGTACAATTTCAGTGTGTGTACCAGTGCCTGTGTGCCCTGAACCGAAATGCCCTCCTCCTCAAGGTAAACCATTAAGCAAATATATTCCTAATGGGTTTATGTGAGCAATTTTTACAAATGCCCACTAGATTTAATCACCGGGTTGTAAAAAATGTATAATGCTGAGATCAGCCCAAACGATTCAATATACTAAACACATGCTCTTTGTATAAAAGTACAGCAATGATATATGTAAGTTTATTATATATTTTACTGATAACATTTCTCTCTTATCTTCAATAGTGCAATGTAAACCAGTCCCACAATGTCAGCAACAACACGGAAAGTAATGCATGAAAGATAGAAATGCCACAAGATACATACATAATATGAAGAGCATCTCTGCATGGCTTTTATTTAAGAGCGCTTAATACATTTTACTACATGGAAATGTAATGACAATAATACATTATTAAAGGCTATGCAAAAATATGAATTCCTTATTGATTTTTTAAACTCACTACTTGTTAAGCATACGTGATTTCATAATATCATTAAAGTTGGACAGTTGAATAACTGTATGAAAGACTTATGGTCTGAGCATGTGGCTAAACAATGGAAGAGAAGGGAGCCAGTTATCAAAATAGGTGTAACACCTGTAGGCAGGGACAGACACGGGCAGTGAGCCCTAACCTAGAACCCAGCCCACTTTCCCTACCTACTTGCACTGCAAGCCCTAGGTAGCAAGTGATCAAAAGTCCTCATGCTGCTTATACAGACAAAACAGGGTCATACGTAAATGGGTCACAAGTAGGGTTGAGCGAACCCGAACTGTAAGGCCCCTTTCACACGGGCGACTTTTCCGTGCGGGTGCGATCCGTGCGGCGAACGTATGGCACCCGCACTGAATCCTGACCCATTCATTTCTATGGGGCTGTGCACATGAGCGTTGTTTTTAACGCATCACTTGTACGTTCAGTGCAAATCGCAGCATGCTCTATAATGTCCGATTTTGACGTGACGCAGGCCCCATAGAAGTGAATGGGGTGTGTGAAAATCGGATGGCATCCGCAAGCAAGTACGGATGCCATGCGATTTGCACGCATGGTTGCTAGGAGACCATCGGGATGGAGACCCGATCATTATTATTTTCCCTTATAACATGGTTATAAGGGAAAATAATAGCATTCTGAATACAGAATGCATAGTAAACCAGCGCTAGAGGGGTTAAAATAAAATAAAAAATAATTTAACTCACCTTAGTCCACTTGTTCGCGAAGCCGGCATCTCCTTGTGTCTCCGCTGCTGATGAACAGGACCTGGGATGAGCTGCTCCATTAAATAGAGCTTAAGGACCTTCGATGACGTCACTCCGGTCATCACATGATCTTTTACCATGGTGAATCACCATGGTAAAAGATCATGTGACGTACCATGTGATGACCGGAGTGACGTCATCGAAGGTCCTTAACCGGTATTTAATGGAGCAGCTCATCCCAGGTCCTGTTCATCAGCAGCGGAGACACAAGGAGATGCCGGCTTCGCGAACAAGTGGACTAAGGTGAGTTAAATTATTTTTTATTTTATTTTAACCCCTCTAGCGCTGGTTTACTATGCATTCTGTATTCAGAATGCTATTATTTTCCCTTATAACCATGTTATAAGGGAAAATAATACAATCTTCAGAACATCAATCCCAAGCCCGAACTTCTATGAAGAAGTTCGGGTTTGGGTACCAAACATGCGCGATTTTTCTCACGCGAGTGCAACGCATGACAATGTTTTGCACTTGCGCAGAAAAAATCGCGCATTTTCCCGCAACGCACCCGGCTCTTAGCCGGGCCAAAAAAATGACGCCCGTGTGAAAGAGGCCTAAAGGTTCTGTTCATACCGAACTTTAGGATTTTTGGACACCGGTACCGAACTCGAACATTTCCGTTAAAGTTCGGGTTCGGTGTTCGGCACTTTCTTGGCGCTTTTTGAAAGGCTGCACAGTAGCCAATCAACAAGCGTCTTACTACTTGCCGCAGGAGGCCATCACAGCCATGCCTACTAATGGAGCAGCAGGCTCTATATAAGCTTGAGTCACGTAGCGCTGCATGTCACTCTGCTGTTACAAGTGTAGGGAGAGGATGCTGCTGGACTTGTGATTTCAGGGAGAAAATAGGAGAGAATCTAACTCAGCGATCTACAGACAAATAGTTGTGTGGGTGCAGGGCACAATCATTTTACCCTGCCCTGAGGCCATTGACCCAAAAAAAAAAAAAAAAACTTTTATAATTCTGTTAGGTGGGTGGCGGCGGCCATTTTTTGCAAGCTCAGTGCACCAGCTCTGCATCTGAGCATTTTGGGACATTGCAAATCACAATTTTGGGGGGCAAACTACAACATCTGGATTAGTCAGTGTGCAATTTAAGGTAGAAATACACCCATCATTTTCTGGGGTTTTAAAAACACACTGTTTTGCCAAATAACAGTATTTTCCAGATCTGCAAGTGTTAAATTCAAGTTTAATATATACAGCTTTCATATTCTGTAAGCAAAAAAAGACTTTTTTGGCAATCTACAGCATCTGTATTAGTCAGTGTGCAATTTATGGTAGAAATATACCCATCATTTTCAGGGGTTTGAAAAACACACTCTTTTGAAAAAAAAACCCACTATTTTCAGGCCTTGCAGCATCAGCACGTGTGAAATTACAGGCTTATATACTGCTGTCAAATTCCGTTTTTAAACAAACACTTATTTGGGCACAAAAAATTTAGTTGGCAGCCTTTGATGCAGATGTCATTGTGAGATACACACTTAATACAGGGTGGGCCATTTATATGGATACACCTTAATAAAATAGGAATGGTTGGTGATATTAACTTCCTGTTTGTGGCACATTAGTATATGTGAGAGGGTAAACTTTTTAAGATGGGTGGTGAACATGGCGGCCATTTTGAAGTCAACCATTTTGAATCCAACTTTTGTTTTTTCAATAGGAAGAGGGTCATGTGACACATCAAACTTATTGGGAATTTCACAAGAAAAACAATGGTGTGTTTGGTTTTAACGTAACTTTAGTCTTTCATGAGTTATTTTCAAGTTTCTGACCACTTATAAAATGTGTTCAATGTGCTGCCCATTGTGTTGGATTGTCAATGCAACCCTCTTCTCCCACTCTTCAACACCGCAGGAGAAATGCTAGCACAGGCTTCCAGTATCCGTAGTTTCAGGTGCTGAACATCTCGTATCTTCACAGCATAGACATTTGCCTTCAGATGACCCCAAAGATAAAAGTCTAAGGGGGTCAGATCGGGAGACCTTGGGGGCCATTCAACTGGCTCACGATGACCAATCCACTTTCCAGGAAACTGTTCATCTAGGAATGCTCGGACCTGACACCCATAATGTGGTGGTGCACCATCTTGCTGGAAAAACTCAGGGAACATGCCAGCTTCAGTGCATAAAGAGGGAATCACATCATCATGTAGCAATTTCACATATCTAGTAACCTTGAGGTTTCCATTGATGAAGAATGGCTCCACTATCTTTGTACCCCATATACCACACCATACCATCACTTTTTTGGTTCCAACAGTCTTGGAGGGATCTATAGCAATGTGGGTTAGTGTCAGACCAATAGCGGTGGTTTTGTTTGTTAACTTCACCATTCACATAAAAGTTTCCCTCATCACTGAACAAAATCTTCTGCGTAAACTGAGGGTCCTGTTTCAATTTTTGTTTTTCCCATTCTGCAAATTCAGTGTGCCGTTCTGGGTCATCCTTGTTGAGATGCTGCAGTAGCTGGAGTTTTTAAGGGTGCCATTTGTGAATAGCTAATATCCGCCGAATTGATATTTGACTAATGCCACTCTCCAGTGACATGCGGCGAGTGCTACGCTGTGGGCTCTTGCCGAATGAAGCTAGGACAGCCACTGATGTTTCTTCATTAGTGACAGATTTCATGAGTCCACAATTTGGCAAATCCAACACTGAACCAGTTTCACGAAACTTAGCAAGCAGTTTGCTAACTGTAGCATGGGAGATGGGTGGTCTCGTAGGCTGTCTTGCATTGAAATCTGCTGCAATGACCCGGTTACTGCGTTCACCAGACATCAACACAATTTCTATCCGCTCCGCACGTGTTAACCTTGGCGACATGTCAATGGCTGTAAACAAAGAGAAACTTGTAAATAACTCATGAAAGAATAAAGTTACGTTAAAACCAAGCACACCATTGTTTTTTTTTGTGAAATTCCCAATAAGTTTGATGTTACATTACCCTCTTCCTATTGAAAAAACAAAAATTGGATTCAAAATGGCCGACTTCAAAATGGTCGCCATGGTCACCACCCATCTTGAAAAGTTTCCCCCCTCACATATACTAATGTGCCACAAACAGGAAATTAATATCACCAACCATTCCCATTTTATTAAGGTGTATACATATAAATGGCCCACCCTGTACATTTGGGTTACATTCCAACATTTTAAATACCGCCATTTGGTGCACCAACATTGAATTCAGACCTACACTGGTTCAGACAATGCTGTCGTCTGGTGGAGACGGATAGTTTTAAAGGCCTTATGGTGGTGGCTGTCCCACAGTACGTCGTGCCCAGCCTCCACTACTTTTCAAGGCGAGCCATCCCTTCACTGCACAACCAAGTAGGGGACAAAATCAGGTGTGCACTGCGCAACGCCATCTGTGGCAAGGTGCACCTGACTACGGATACGTGGACCAGTAAGAACGGTCAGGGCCGTTATATCTCCATAACAGCACACTGGGTAAATGCAGTGGCGGCTGGGCCTGAGGCGGATAGCAGTTTTGCGCATGTCCTTCAACCACCGAGGATTTCAGGGCGCTTCAGTTTGCCTCCTGTTGCTTCCTCCTCCTACTCTGCTTCCTCATCCTCTACCAGCTCCTCATCCGGTCAGCGTTATACTTTCACCACCAACTTCAGCACAGCCAGGGGTAAACGACAGCAGGCAGTTTTAAAACTTATCTGTTTGGGGGACAAACCACACACCGGACCGCACAGGAGTTGTGGACAGGCCTTGAACAACAGACCGATAAGTGGTTTGTGCCAGTCAGTCTCAAGACCGGCCTGGTGGAGTGCGATAATGGGCAAAATCTCGTAGAAGCTCTGGGACTAGCCGGTTTAAAGCACATCCCTTGCCTGGCGCATGTGCTGAATTTGGTGGTGCAGAGATTCCTTAAAAATTACCCTGACATGTCAGAGCTGCTGCATAAAGTGCGGGTCGTCTGTGCGCGCTTTAAGCGCTCTCACCCTGCTGCTGTTCAGCTGTAACTTCAGGTGTAACTTCGGCCTTCCCGCTCACCGCCTCATATGCAACGTGCCCACAAGGTGGAACTCCACCTTGCACATGCTGGCCAGACTGTGCGAGCAGCAGCAGTCGATAGTGGAGTTTCAGCTGCAGCACGCACAGGTGAGTCGCTCGGCGGAACAGCACCACTTCACCACCAATGACTGGGCCTCCATGCAAGACCTGTGTTCCTTGTTGCACTGATTCGAGTACTCCACCAACATGGCCAGTGCCGATAATGCCTATCTCAGCATTACTATCCCACTTATAGGCCTCCTTGAAAAAACACTCCTGGTGATGATGGAAGAGGATGTGGCACAGGAGGAGGAGGAGGAAGAGGGATCATTTCATAGGGTTTCCAGCCAGTCATTCCCAAGTGGCTCCGAGGGTGGGTTCCTGCACCCACAAACCCAAGGTCCAGCCAGGGCACAGTTCTGGAGGATGAGGAGGTGGAGGAAGAGGAGGAGAAGATGGAGGAGGAGGAACCATGTTCACAGCAGGGTGGCACCCAGACCAGCTCATGGCCATCACTGGTGCGTGGATGGGGGGATACAGAGGACACAGACGATACACCTCCCACAGAGGACAGCTTTTTGTTGCCTCTGGGCAGCCTGACAAACATGAGCGATTACATGCTGCAGTGTCTCCGCAACGACCGCCGAGTTGCCCACATTCTAACTTGTGCTGATTACTGGGTGGCCACGCTGCTGGATCCCCATTACAAGTACAACTTACCGTCCTTAATTCCCTCACTGGAGCGCGATCGTAAGATGCGTGAGTACAAGCGCACGCTGGTAGACTCGCTGCTGGTGGCATTCCCACCTGACAGCGGGGGCACAGTGAAGCACAAGGTGAAGGCAGAGGAGGAGGAAGAGGTTGCCAACGCAGCTGGGGCACCGCCAGCACCTTAGAAGGCAGGGTTAGCATGGCCAAAATGTGGAAAAGCTTTGTCAGCACGCCACAACAACCAGCACCACCAGTTGATATTGAACGTCTTAGCAGGAGGCAGCATTTCACCAACATGGTTGAGCAGTATGTGTGAACACTCCTACACGTACTGAATGACAGGTCTGCCCCCTTCAACTTCTGGGTCTCCAAATTGGGCACATGGCCTGAGCTTGCCCTTTACGCCTTGGAGGTGCTGTCCTGCCCTGCAGCCAGTGTATTATCTGAACGTGTGTTTAACATGGCAGGGGGCGTCATCACAGACAAGCGCAGCCGCCTGTTCACAGCCAATGTGGACAAGCTAACGTTCATTAAAATGAACCAGGCATGGATCCCTCAGGACTTGTCTGTACCCTGTGCAGAATAGACATGTATACCGCCACTAAGCAGCCATTGTTATACTGCAATTGCTCATGTTTGTATTTTGGATATTTCACACTCTTTTGGAGTGTACCTTAATTTAACAAAAACCTGTGTTGGCTATCTCGTCCTCCTCCACCGCCATTTCCACTTACTCCACTAAGTCTATTGTCTCCTCAAACTCCTACTCCATATGGAACTCCACCTCATAAATCCATTTTTTTTGTACATCATTTGACTACTTTATCATTTACATTTTCTGGTGGAATTTACCAATTTTTGGGTCTATAGTACCACTGCTCTACCTAGTAAGCTGGTGGAAAAAAAAAATCTTGTCATTAACATTTTCCTATGAAATTCACCAATGTTTGGTTGTATAGTACCACTGTTAAACCTAGTATGATGGTAAAAAAAAATAAAAAAAAATTGTCATTAACATTTTCTGGTGAAATTCACAATTTGTTAAGTGTATAGTACCACTGTTATACCTAGTAGGCTGGTTAAAAAAATAAAATAAAATTGTCATTAACATTTTCTGGTGAAATTCACTGTTTGGGTGTATAGTACCACTGCTAAACCCAGTATGATGGTAAAAAAATAAAATAAATTGTCATTAACATTTTCTGGTGTAATTCACCAATTTTTGGGTGTATAGTACCACTGCTATACCTAGTATGACAGTTAAAAAAAATATTAAAAAATTGTCATTAACATTTTCTGATGAAATTAACCAATTTTTGGGTGTATAGTACCACTGCTATACCTAGTAGGCCGGTTAAAAATAAAAATTGTCATTAACATTTTCTGGTGAAATTCATCCATTTTTGGGTGTATAGTACCACTGCTATACCTAGCAGACGGGTAAACAATAAAAAAAAAATGTCTCTTACATTTTATGGTGAAATTCAGCAATTTTCTGGTGTGAATTACCACAGCTATACCTAGTAGACCAGGAAAAAAAAAATATGGCAGTTACATTTTATAGTGAAATTTAGCAATTTTTTTGGTGTGATGTACCACTGCTATACATATTAGACCGGTAAAAAAAAAAAAATGACATTTGTCAGTTACATTTTAGGGTCAAATTCACCAATTTGTGGGTGTAATATACCCCTCCTCTACCTAGTTGACAGCTTAATAAATTTCAATAATTTTTATTTTACATTTTCGGGTGACAATAAACAAATGTTTTCTGTCATAGACCCCTGCTCTACCAAGTAGACAGGTTAATTAATTTCTGTAATTTTTACATTCTTGGGTTGACATTATACAATTTTAGACGTGAATAAACCCCTGCTCTGCATAGGTGACAGGGAATAAAATTTCTGAAATGCTTCTTTAATTGATGCGCCTCAATAACTTTTCCCACATTTCCGCTTGACTCTTTTGGCCCACATTTGGCCTTCTGTAATTTGTCCCACATTTGCGCCTCAATAGCTTTTCCCACATTTCTGCTTGATCCCAAAAAATTTTGATAAATTTATCTCCCTTAAATTTAGTCTCTTTTTCTCACACTCCCTCTCCGGCCTGGAACCCTGATTCCCCGCCACCCGTGATCACCATGGTAGGCTCATAAAAGAACATCGAAAGTTGATAGAGCAGATATCAAATTGGATCGTGAACATCACAGGGACGTGCGACATGGTGGGGCAGTAAGTATGCACATTTTCCTTTAATTCTTATGGAACACCTAAAGGGTTAACTAAGTTTGTAAAATCTGTTTTGAATAATTTGAGGGAAATAGGTTCTAAAATGGGGTAATTTATGGGGGGTTTCTATGTAAGCCCCACAGAGTGACTTCATAACTGAATTAGTACTTAACTTTTTTTTTTTTATTGCAACATCTACCACTTTTCAACTTGCTACTTTTCTGAAATATGGAGTGGCAGGGCTGGTAAGAGGGCATGGCCAGCCACCACAACAAATGTATCTTCATGTATGCCAGTTTTCTAGCATAAATGAAACCAGAAATCTACGGCAGCTCTGAGCTATCTCTGGAACGCCCATAGAAATAAATGGAGCACTCGCACGCATGTGTGATTGGCCTCTCCGATCATTTCTCATGACCCCCACTGATCTAATAGTTATCACAAGTGTTGAGCGAACTTGTGTTTTAAGTTCAGCGTCTAAAGTTCGGGTTATCGAAGAATCGCGTTATTGATTCTAAATTCCATTATGGTCCGTGGTAGCGAAATCCATATAGCGATTCTTCGATAACCCAAACTTTAGACACCAAACTTAAAACACAAGTTCGTTCAACACTAGTTATCACCTATCCTGTGGATAAGGGATAGCTTTTACCAACTAATAAGAAAGGTAGAACAGTTCTCTAAAGAAACAAATCCCTATTCTGTTTTTACCTAGCCCTTTAGCATTAACCACCTCAGCTCCCCTAGCTTAAACACCCTTAATGACCAGACCACTTTTTACAATTCTGCACTACACTACTTTCACCGTTTATTGCTTGGTCATGCAACTTACCACCCAATGTTTAGGTAAAAAAAAAATGGTACAAAAATGTTAGCGGAAATTGATTTTTTTTTTTCTCACAAAGTCTCCCTTTCCGCTAACTTGGGACAAAAAGTTCAATCTTTCATGGACTCAATATGCCCCTCAGCGAATACCTTGGGGTGTCTTCTTTCCGAAATGGGGTCACATGTGGGGTATTTATACTGCCCTGGCATTTTAGGGGCCCTAAAGCGTGAGAAGAAGTCTGGAATCTAAATGTCTAAAATATTTTACGCATTTGGATTCTGTGAGGGGTATGGTGAGTTCATGTGAGATTTAATTTTTTGACACAAGTTAGTGGAATATGAGACTTTGTAAGAAAAAAACAAAAAAAAAACGAACAAAAAAAAAATCAATTTCCGCTAACTTGTGCCAAAAAAATGTCTAAATGGAGCCTTACATGGGGGTGATCAATGACAGGGGGGTGATCAGGGAGTCTATATGGGGTGATCACCACCCTGTCATTGATCACCGCCCTGTAAGGCTCCATTCAGACGTCCATATGTGTTTTGCGGATTCACAAAACACATACGGACGTCTAAATGGAGCCTTACAGGGGGGTGATCAATGACAGGGGGGTGATTACCCCATATAGACTCCCTGATCACCCCCTTGTCATTGATCACCCCCCTGTAAGGCTCCATGTAGAGGTCCGTATGTGTTTTGTGGATCCACGGATCCATGGATCGGATCCGCAAAACACATACGGATGTCTGAATGGAGCCTTACAGGGGGGTGATCAATGACAGGGGGGTGATCAGGGAGTGTATATGGGGTGATCACCATCCTGTCATTGATCACCCCCTGTAAGGCTCCATTCAGACGTCCTTATGTGTTTTGCGGATTCGATCCATGGATCCGTAAAACACATACAGACGTCTGAATGGAGCCTTACAGGGGGGTGATCAATGACAGGGGGTGATCAATGACATGGGGGGGATCAGGGAGTCTATATGGGGTGATCACCCCCTGTCATTGATCACCCCCCTGTAAGGCTCCATTCAGACGTCCATATGTGTTTTGCGGATCCGATTCATGGATCCATGTATCCGTAAAACACATACGGACGTCTGAATGGAGCCTTACAGGGGGGTGATCAATGACAGGGGGTTGAACAGGGAGTGTATATGGGGTGATCACCCCCTTGTCATTGATCACCCCCCTGTAAGGCTCCATTCAGACATCCGTATGTGTTTTGCGGATCCGATCCATGGATCCGTAAAACACATACGGACATCTGAATGGAGCCTTACAGGGAGGTGATCAATGACAGGGGGGTGATCAATGACAGGGGGGTGATCAGGGAGTCTATATTGGGTGATCACCCCCCTGTCATTGATCACCCCCCTGTAAGGCTCCATTTAGAAGTCCGTATGTGTTTTGCGGATCCGATCCATACGATCGGACGTTTGAATGGAGCCTTACAGGGGGGTGATCATCCCATATAGACTCCCTGATCACCCCCCTGTAAGGCTCCATTCAGACGTCCGTATGTGTTTTGCGGATCCGTTCCGTGGATCCGCGGATCCGCAAAACACATACGGACGTCTGAATGGAGCCTTACAGGGGGGTGATCAATGACAGGGGGTGATCAGGGAGTCTATATGGGGTGATCACCCCCCTGTCATTGATCACCCCCCTGTAAGGCTCCATTCAGAGGTCCATATGTGTTTTGCGGATCCGATCCATGGATCCGTCGATCCGTAAAACACATACAGACGTCTGAATGGAGCCTTACAGGGGGGTGATCAATGACAGGGGGGTGATCAATGACAGGGGGGTGATCAGGGAGTCTATATGGGGTGATCAGGGGTTAATAAGGGGTTAATAAGTGACCGGGGGGTGTAGTGTAGTGTGTTGCTTGGTGCTACTTATTACAGAGCTGCCTGTGTCCTCTGGTGGTCGATCCAAGCAAAAGGGACCACCAGAGGACCAGGTAGAAGGTACAGTTGCAATAAAAAGTATGTGAACCCTTTCGAATGATATGGATTTCTGCACAAATTGGTCATAAAATGTGATCTGATCTTCATCTAAGTCACAACAATAGACCATCACAGTCTGCTTAAACTAAGAACACACAAAGAATTAAATGTTACCATGTTTTTATTGAACACACCATGTAAACATTCATAGTGCAGGTGGAAAAAGTATGTGAACCCTTGGATTTAATAACTGGTGGAACCTCCTTTGGCAGCCATAACTTCAACAAAACATTTCCTGTAGTTGCACATCAGACGTGCACAACGGTCAGGAGTAATTCTTGACTATTCCTCTTTACAGAACTGTTTCAGTTCAGCAATACAGGGAGTGCAGAATTATTAGGCAAGTTGTATTTTTGAGGATTAATTTTATTATTGAACAACAACCATGTTCTCAATGAACCCAAAAAACTCATTAATATCAAAGCTGAATATTTCAATTATTTATTTATTTTCCTTTCAGTTTCTCTTTATTCCTTTTATGTAAAAATTATACAATAAATACATCCATAGAAAAAACATTACCCCAACAATACATGAAAAGATTATTGACAGATGATAATTACTGTTCATCTTTCATCTTTTTCTTTCTTTCTCCCCTTTCCCAACCACCTCCCATCACCCGCCCTCCCATTTCCCTCCCACCCCCAGGCGTAGAGAGAGAAAAAAAAAAAAAAAAAAAAAAAATAAAGCACCCAATTTTTCCAGACCTGGTCGAGATTTGATGACTTTTTGGTATAATTCTTCGTCCCACGTTCTTCTTTAATTAAATTGTCTATTGTTTTCCTCCACTGTCCCACCGTCGGTGGATCTACCTTTATCCATTTCCTAAGTATAAGGATTCTAGCCTGAAATAATACTTTATTCAAAACCAATCGTATATTTTTATTTAATTTCAAATGTTCAGTTGCCCCTAAAATACAAATTACTGGGTCATTTGGCAATCGGACCTTCAGTAACAAAAACACAGTTTCCATCATTTCTGTCCAATATCTATGAAGCTTGGGACACCTCCAAAAGCAGTGTATCAAATCAGCTCTCTCCTCCCAACATTTTAAACATTTATCTGTTGGTCTTACGCCCATTCTTTTTAGCATCCATGGAGATCGATGTAATCTATGTATTATAAAGAATTGTGAGATCTTATGCGAACCCCTATCCGAAATTGTCGCATAATTTCTAAGAGCATCTCTCCATTTTTCCTCTGTAAAGGAATCTAGATCTTTCTCCCATTTCTTCACGGCAAGCATTGTAATTGTTTTTCTTTTTTCCTCCATCAAGATCCTATATCTCTTTGCAGTTATTCCACCTCCTTCCCCTGCTACAATAAACTTGTCCAACCTATCTGATATTTCCCTTCTGTACCTATCCTCCTGTATCACTATCCGCAATGTGTTCCTAAGCTGGAAATATTTATACATGTCACTATGGGGGATCCCAAATTCCGACACCATTATATTAAAGTCCTTCAGCTTATCTCCCTCGAAAATCTGTTCTAGATATTTCACTCCTTTTTTTCCCCAATCTATATAATCTCTTATTGTTTCCAATTCCTTTAAATTAAGATTTTTCCATATCGGTGTATACTTCAAAAACCCTTTAATCTCCAATATCTTCTTAATTTCCCCCCATACGTATTCTAGCAAATTAAATATCCTATTACTAGTGTTTTTTTCCCAAAAAAACCTGACTCCAACACCTCTAAGTGATTAAATTCTTCTTTCCATCCCCATCTATTTAATTCTTGTCTACCCATCTGACTATCTAAACTATCCTTTATATTCCCGTATTGTGTTATTAAGTAGTAAAAAAATAGATTGGGAAGCGCTAGTCCTCCTTCTTGCACTGGGAGCTGAAGGACTTCCTTCTTTATCCGAGGAATCGCACCCTTCCAAATAAAGTCCCCCATTAGTCTATCAAATAGTTTAAAACTATTCTGTGATATTCTTACTGGGGCATTTTGCAGTACATAAAGTATCTTTGGGAGAAAGACCATTTTTATTAAATTTACCCTGCCCTGCATTGACAATGGTAATCTTTTCCATATGTGTATTTTAGTTCTTAATTCTTTTATTAAGGGGAGAACATTTAATTTTTCATATTCTTCTATGTTTGCAGAGATTTGTATACCGAGATATTTGAAATTTTCGTGTCTTTTTAAAACGTGCACCCGTGTGTCTCTCTGTAATTGCCCCTCTCCTAATAATAACATGTGTGATTTACCCCAATTAATGTTTAAACCGGAAAAAAAACCAAACTTATCTATTATCTCTACTACTTTGTTAAACTGTTCCCCAGTATTTTGCAAAAAAAGTAAAATATCGTCTGCATACATCAACAATATTTCTTCTCCACCCACATATGTAAAACTTTTAATCTCCCTATCGTTTCTTATTATATTTGCCAAGGGTTCAATTGCAATTGCAAATAACAATGGGGAGAGAGGACATCCCTGCCTTGTGCCACGTGATAGGGCAAACGGGGGGGATAGGCTCCCATCCACAACCACTCTAGCCCTAGGGTTACGATAAATTAACTGAATCCACCCTATAAATCCTTCCCCTATGCCAAATCTCCTTAATACTGCCCATAGATACTCCCATTCAATGCAATCAAATGCCTTTTGGGCATCCAATGAGAGTATCGCTTTTTCCCCTGCATCTGATCTATTAGCTTCAATGTTAAGGAATAGCCTTCTTATGTTGGAGTATATTGTTCTACCCGGTATAAAACCTGTCTGATCTTTATTTATTATTTCTTTAATAACCCTAGAGAGCCTGTCTGCTAATACTTTTGCCAAAATTTTCGCATCCGTATTCAAAAGGGATATAGGCCTATATGAGCCGGGGTCTGTTTGTTCCTTCCCCTTTTTTAAGATTAGTGTAATAATCGGTACGTCACCTAATTTTCGAGCCTCGTCCAGTGTTATTTTTAATTCTGGAACTAATACCTGTGAGAAGGTTTTATATATTTCAAAGGGGAGCCCATCTCCACCTGGTGTTTTCTCAAGTTTAACCTTACCCAGAGCTAAATTTATATCTGCCACCGTTATTTCTTTTTCCAAAAATTATTTTTGGACCTCAGATATCCTATTAAAAACAATCTTATCTAAATAGGAATCTAACTCTTGTTTTGAGTATTGTACCCTGGACTTATATAGCTCTTGGAAATAGTCCCCAAACACTTTTTTAATATCTTCAGGTACGGTGAGTAATTTTCCCGTTTTATCTTTAATCGCGCCGATCCATGATTTCCCTTTTTGATTTCTCACTATATTTGCTAATATTTTACCGACCTTTTCACCCTCCGAGGCCAACTTAATCCCCTGAAGGAGCAATTCTTTCCTACTTTTTTCTAATTGATATAACCTCAACTTTTCTTGTTCTTCCTCCCAAACTCTCTTATTAAGTACAGTAGGGTATCTCATACATACCATTCCAGCCTCTTGTAGTTTTTTTTCCAATACCTTCCCGTTCTCTCTAGTATTTTTTTTCCAATAGTTTACTTTTTTGAACAGTAATCCCCTCAAAAATGCCTTAAAAGTGTCCCAAACCACAAGTCTACCGGCAGAACCGTTATTTTCCATGAAAAAAAGTTTTAACTCTTCTATTATACTCTCTTTATCTGAGATTAATAATAGCCAATGGGGGTTAAACTTAAACAACGGCAAGGTATTCTTTTTATTCAGATCCAATTCCATTACCATTGCACTATGGTCCGATAAAGCCATGGGTATATACTTTATCCTAATCCTATTTTGGGATATTAGATTTTTATTTCCCAGAATCATATCTATTCTCGACCAGGTTTGGTGTGTTTTTGAGTAGCAGGAATAAATAATTTCATCCGGGTTCTGCACCCGCCAGACATCTACCCAATTAAATTCATATACTAATTTACATAACTCTACATTTTGTGCTCCTCCCCTTCTACTAGACATCCTATCCCTGAGTGGATCCATAACCGCGTTATAGTCGCCAACCGCAATCAACATACATTCCTGTTTATTCAACATAAATCTATATAATTGGTACAAAACATCTGATTTATATGGTGGTGGAATATATATATTTGCGAGTACGGTTTTTTTCCCCTCTACATAACAATGTAGAAAGAGGTACCTGCCACAATCGTCGGCCTCACATGCCAGAGCCTCAAATTTAATCTTGTTATGTATCAAAATCGAGACCCCTCTAGAATAGGTAGTATATACCGAATGATATCCCGCCACCATCCATCTCCTCTCCAACCACCTTACTGATTCTTTATCTAAATGTGTCTCCTGGAGGCAGACGACGGCTGGCAGAAACCTCTTGATCCACTCAAGGATAGCAAACCTTTTAACCCTCTCACGGAGCCCTCTCACATTCAATGAAAGGACCCTAACCATCTATCCAGGAAGGGGAGAGAAAAAAAAAAAAAAAAAATTCTCTCTCCACGCCCCACCCCCCCAAACCCTCCATATACCCTCCCATCCAAGTAGTCCCCCCTTCTGCTGGTCGGCAGTCCGGGCGACTCCATATCTTAGCATATTGGCTCCTATCGCCCCCCCCCGGCCTCAAAGACCCTCCCCGTCCGCCCATTCGCTAACTTCCTCCGGAGTCCGAAAGAAAACGAGCTTGCCATTATATTCCACCCTTAGTTTTGCTGGAAATAATAAACTATACTTTATACCTGCCTCCCTTAATCTTTTTTTAACCGATATAAACTCTCTTCTTTGTGCATTAGTACTAAATCAATAATCTGGAAAAAGTTTAATCTTTACCCCCTGTATATGGTATCTTTCTGAGGTTCTAGCGTCGGCTAATATTCCGTCTCGGTCCTTGGATAGTAGGCATTTCACCAGTATCGGTCTAGGATAATCTCCTGGCACCCTATTTTTTGTGGGGACCCCATGTGCTCTTTCAATGGAAAACAGGGGAGAAAGAGTACCTTCTCTGCTATTTTCCCTTAACCATCTCTCCATAAATTCAGTACAGTTTTCTCCCTCCGCTCGCTCTGGAATCCCCACATATCTTATATTTGACCTTCTTGATCTATCCTCCTGGTCTACCAATTTTTGTTCCATCTTAGCGTTTATCTGTTTTAAAGATGTCACTTCCTTCTCTAATTTCTGAACGGATTTCTCTAAGGAGGGAATCTTTTTTTCCATCTCTTGCAACCGCTGCCTTACTTTTTCCATCTCCGCTCGTATAACCATAACATCTGTCTGTACTGCCCCAAGCTGGGTTACCAGATTACCCATTAAATTTTCCATCCGTGAAACCGTACCGAGTATATCCTGCACTATTTTTACATCTGTTTCTGTATATGTCACTGGGGTTCCCCTCTCTCCCTCTCCCCCTTCAACTGACGTCTCATGTGTTAGACCCTGCGGTCTAGAATCCACAGTTTTTTCTTTTTGTGGGGATCTTAGCCCTGGTGAGTTCGGAACCAGGTATTTATTTAGGCCCGATTGTTTAGACCCACTTTCCAAACCTACGGCTGATCTCCTAGCGGTGGTCCCCGCAGGGCCACGCGGTTCCTCCCTTTTCTTAGACGGCATTTCAATTCTCCACTTTTTTTTTTTTTTTTTTTTTTCCCCCTCTTTCCCTCCTTTCTCCTTCACTTCTTCCCTCTTCTCCCTTCTTTCTCTTTTTTTTTTTTTCCTTTTTCCCCTTTTTTTTTTTTTTCTTTTCTTTCTTTTCTCTTTCCCCTCCCCCCTCTCTGAATACCAGGACAGTTAAAAAGCCTGAAGGAAACAGATATAACCCCCTTCTTAAATTAATCACAATCCGAATATAAACAATAAATTATTTCCATATTTGAACATGAAAAGTCAATCCAATAGTAAGAAGATCAGTTCAAAATCAATCCGATAATGAGAAAATCAGTTCATAGGGGGAAAAGTTAGTGATGTTAGTAATGTTAATCAGGACTTTTAACCGGGAGAGGTGGACTCCTTACGGAGTTGTAACACAGGGCATAAGGTCCAGGCGTATCAAAAGGTACAAATAGTTAGTTCATTAGATCGGGGAGACACAATGTCATTAATTATGAAACCTGGGGGAAGACAGGGTTGTATATCGTTTTTCCTTCAGTCCGCAGTAGCCTCAGACTGCACACCCATCCTCACAACCACAGTCACCGTGGAAAACAGTCCCTCTATCAGCTGCCATCACCGGGGATATCACCCCTATTACTTATACGCCTTCACAGTGGGGGCAGACCTAAGGGCAAAAATTGAGCATGGGTTGCAGTAGGAGGCAATAGAAACTGTACCCCCCAAGTTAATCACCCCTGATGGTCCTGTGTCCAAGTTTAAAGGACCTGTCGCAGTTCAACACTGTGGTCAGATGGTACAATCCAGGTCATCCAGGTCAAACTCTCCCATAAGGACAACAGGGATCCCGGCAAAACCCCAGGCTCAACAGCAGACTCCAACGGCAGTATCCCGAGTGCCTTTTTTCAGCACGCCAGCTCCTCCACTCATAATTCTCTTCCACAACACAGCCGCTACGGCGACTCACCACCTGGCGACTCCTTGCATCGCGGAGCGAGGGTCAGGGTACCAACACCGGCATCAAAGAAAACAGGGCGGCCTCAGCATTACAGCGTCTCGGACGGCATTAAGGCGTCTCGGACTCCCGGCCCATCAGCTGTTCGGCTGTTCCATCGGTACGGGCTGTCAGCATCCGGCGGTGGGGCAGAGGCAGGGGAGGAAGCGGGGGCGGAGCCCTAGCGTCCTACGTCAGACGCTCTCATGCGTCATACTTCCAGATTTAATCACACTCTCCCCTCATCATGCTCTACTTCTAATTATTTATTTTTACCAGTGAAACCAATATAATATCTCAACATTCACAAATATACATTTCTGACATTCAAAAACAAAACAAAAACAAATCAGTGACCAATATAGCCACCTTTCTTTGCAAGGACACTCAAAAGCCTGCCATCCATGGATTCTGTCAGTGTTTTGATCTGTTCACCATCAACATTGCGTGCAGCAGCAACCACAGCCTCCCAGACACTGTTCAGAGAGGTGTACTGTTTTCCCTCCTTGTAAATCTCACATTTGATGATGGACCACAGATTCTCAATGGGGTTCAGATCAGGTGAACAAGGAGGCCATGTCATTAGATTTTCTTCTTTTATACCCTTTCTTGCCAGCCACGCTGTGGAGTACTTGGACGCGTGTGATGGAGCATTGTCCTGCATGAAAATCATGTTTTTCTTGAAGGATGCAGACTTCTTTCTGTACCAGGAAGGTGTCTTCCAGAAACTGGCAGTAGGACTGGGAGTTTAGCTTGACTCCATCCTCAACCCGAAAAGGCCCCACAAGCTCATCTTTGATGATACCAGCCCAAACCAGTACTCCACCTCCACCTTGCTGGCGTCTGAGTCGGACTGGAGCTCTCTGCCCTTTACCAATCCAGCCACGGGCCCATCCATCTGGCCCATCAAGACTCACTCTCATTTCATCAGTCCATAAAACCTTAGAAAAATCAGTCTTAAGATATTTCTTGGCCCAGTCTTGACGTTTCAGCTTGTGTCTTGTTCAGTGGTGGTCGTCTTTCAGCCTTTCAGCCTTTCTTACCTTGGCCATGTCTCTGAGTATTGCACACCTTGTGCTTTTGGGCACTCCAGTGATGTTGCAGCTCTGAAATATGGCCAAACTGGTGGCAAGTGGCATCTTGGCAGCTGCACGCTTGACTTTTCTCAGTTCATGGGCAGTTATTTTGCGCCTTGGTTTTTCCACACGCTTCTTGCGACCCTGTTGACTATTTTGAATGAAACGCTTGATTGTTCGATGATCACACTTCAGAAGCTTTGCAATCTGCAAGATATCTCACTATTTTTGACTTTTCTGAGCCTGTCAAGTCCTTCTTTTGACCCATTTTGCCAAAGGAAAGGAAGTTGCCTAATAATTATGCACACCTGATATAGGGTGTTGATGTCATTAGACCACACCCCTTCTCATTACAGAGATGCACATCACCTAATATGCTTAATTGGTAGTAGGCTTTCGAGCCTATACAGCTTGGAGTAAGACAACATGCATAAAGAGGATGATGTGGTCAAAATACTAATTTGCCTAATAATTCTGCACTCCCTGTATTCTTGGGATGTCTGGTGTGAATTGCTTTCTTGAGGTCATGCCACAGCATCTCAATCCGGTTGAGGACAGGACTCTGACTGGGCCACTCCAGAAGGCGTATTTTCTTCTGTTTAAGCCATTCTGTTGTTGATTTACTTCTATGCTTTGGGTCGTTGTCCTGTTGCAACACCTATCTTCTATTGAGCTTCAGTTGGTGGACAGATGGCCTTAAGTTCTCCTGCAAAATGTCTTGATAAACTTGGGAATTAATTTTTCCTTCCATGAAAGCAATCCGTCCAGGCACTGACGCAGTAAAGCAGCCCCAAACCATGATGCCTCCACCCCCATGCTTCACAGTTGGGATGAGGTTTTGATGTTGGTGTGCTGTGCCTCTTTTTCTCCACACATAGTGTTGTGTGTTATTCCAAACAACTCAACTTTGGTTTCATCTGTCCACAGAATATTGTGCCAGTACTGCATGTGGAACATCCAGGTGCTCTTGTGCAAACTGTAAACGTGCAGCAATGTTTTTTTGGGACAGCAGTGGCTTCCTCTGTGGTATCCTCCCATGAAATCCATTCTTGTTTAGTGTTTTACGTATCATAGATTTGCTAACAGGGATGTTAGCATATGCCAGAGACTTTTGTAAGTTTTAAGCTGACACTCTAGAATTCTTCTTCACCTCATTAAGGCAGTCTGCGCTGTGCTCTTGCAGTCATCTTTACAGGACGGCCACTCCTAGGGAGAGTAGCAGCAGTGCTGAACTTTCTCGATTTTTAGACAATTTGTCTTACCGTGGACTGATGAACAGCAAGGCTTTTGGAGATACTTTTGTAACCCTTTCCAGCTTTATGCAAGTCAACAATTCTTCTTCGTAGGTCTTCTGAGAGCTCTTTTGTGCGAGGCATCATTCACATCAGGCAATGCTTCTTGTGAAAAGCAAACCCAGAACTGGTGTGTGTTTTTTATAGGGCAGGGCAGCTGTAACCAACCCCTCCAATCTCATCTCATTGATTGGACTCCAGTTGGCTGACACCTCACTCCAATTAGCTCTTATAGATGTCATTAGGCTAGGTGTTCACATACTTTTTCCACCTGCACTGTGAATGTTTACATGGTGTGTTCAATAAAAACATGGTAATATTTAATTCTTTGGATGTTATTAGTTTAAGCAGACTGTGATTGTCTATTATTGTGACTTAGATGAAGATCAGATCACATTTTATGACCAATTTGTGCAGAAATCCATATCATTCCAAAGGGTTCACATACTTTTTCTTGCAACTGTATATTAGATGCTGTTATCAAAACAGCGTCTAATATACCTGTTAGGGGTTAGGAACGCGCGTGCCTGTGTGGTTTCCTGTTACATATTACACAGTGGTACATGACTATTCAGGAATACAGGATATCTGTGGAGTTACAGTAGAATGCAATACCACACCCAACCTGTGGACAAGTGTGGCGCTGTTTTTCAGCCTGAACACTATTCTTTTACATGTAGTTTGGCCGGCCTGTATGCTGCTGGTGACAGGAACGTGTCCAAGGGCCTGGCCGTAACCCTGTGTGGGCTTGTGGTTTCCTAATCTGGTTGACCACCGTGTTGTACCACGTCCCTATCTCGTGGGAGGGAGCGTGCCTCAGTTTTTTTTTAAGTTATTTTAGAAGAATGCATCCTCTCCATCAGTGATTTATCTTACTGATTGTGTGAGGCCCAATGTTACCATTGTTTTGTCTCTCTGCTACCCTTGAATCTACGAGGCGCCTCTTACCGAGACATTTTTACATTGTTTTTCATATCTGATTTTATAGTCACCCATTTTTAGGTAAAATGCTCCCATTTATACTGGTTTTCCAGGACTAGAAAAAAGGGGCATTACATTTTTTTTATTTCCAGGAACAGCGCTACTCATGTGCATAGGCCGTGTCTGGTATTGCAGCTCTGCTTTATTCACTTGAATGGGAGTGAGCTGAAGTCAGAACAGCTGCTAAAAAAACTGGCATTCACAATATGAACAACGAAGAGATGACAGCTTTTGCCCCCACCACTGATCGGCGAGAGTGGGACCCCCACACTCATCTAATATCTATTTTAAAAGCCTGGACGCCTTGTTAATAGAATTCAGCTATTTATTGATTATATCTGTCTCTAGAAAAACTGGGCGATACCTATTTATATCCATACCTGTGCCGATACCCCTCCCAGCATTCCCCGTTACACTGGCATGCATAGATCGGGGTCTTACTTGGTATATAGACCTGATAACAGGCAGCGGTATACAGATAGGAACGAGTTTGGTCTCTTTTGAATGGACTTGGCAGGAATTCCTATCTTGTTCAACAAACAGCGGGTTGTGATCTCCCCACCTTCAGGGAAGGCAACTGATCCTCCAGCAGCTTGTTCTCCAGGTCTAGCAGACGAGACCTCCACAGCATAGCGATCAGCCTTTGTGGCTGATCGCTATGCTGCCACTCATGTACAGCGCTTACATCGCACTGTACATGAGTCAGTACAGGCTTCACATAGAAGCCTATACACTCAGAAGACGCATGCGCAAGCAACGGGACCGAGGAAGGCCGGCAGGAGGCGGTGACGTCAGTGATGACGTTCCGTCTCCTGCCTCAAGCAGGAAAAGAAGAAGACGGCGCCGGACCGTAAGACTTGAAAATACTTCAGGAGCGGTCATGTGACCGTTAAGAGAATCATAGGAAGGGCTGCACTGTGGAGGGTAAGTATTGGAGGGTGTAATAACCTTCCCTCCACAGGGAATGAAGATTTTCAAGTTGGGGCCGGAGAACCGCTTAAAGGTGTGCTCCATTGTGCCTC